>NC_088375.1:21270000-21975833 GCF_037993035.2 Macaca fascicularis
GGGGAGATTCATTTAACTCAAATCAACAAGTATTTATTGATCACTTCCCTGATTGCAGACTGCATTTAGGATTTTGTATAAAGAAATGACTGTTGTATGGCCCATATTCTTACAGAAGCTACAATCTAGAAGGAGAACCAGGGACCTTATAAGTATTAAGTCAGATATTAATAAGCATTGGAACAAAAGTGACATGCATTTCCAAGTACTATAAGATAAAGAAATACTGTATTTCTTGGGAAAGCATAATTCCTGGTTAACAGGTAAAGATCTTAGACAACAACACTTGCTCTGGCAAAACCCAAATAAAATGAAAGGCCCAGGCTTAAGATACAGTATTCACTGAATGTGGAAATGGGTGCAATTCCTTTCACTAGCTGCTATCCCTTCTCTGCCACACATCTCTTAAGTTATCATATGGGCTTACAGAATCTTTCAGTCAACTTTCTGAGTGCCTAGTATGTGCTAGGCACATGATGGGGAAGAAGGACAGTGGAGAGAGGACAAAGAATAAATGCTGTAGTATCTGACTTCTAGGAGTTTACAAGGCAGAAAAGGTAGACGTCTGAGAGATGGTGACACAGGTCGAGGGGTCTACTAAGCTCCTAAGACACTATTTGTGCTTCCACTGACTGTGCAGGCCTGTAAAATGTGCTATTACCACCTTGATGGGTTTCCAGCTAAATGTCTTGTTTAGAGATGGTTAAAAGTGTAAGGAAAGGGCTGATAACAGCCTGCTCTCCTATGGAAGATCTTAGGGTTCTTGACGCTAAGAGGGAATTAAAAATGTAAATTAGACCACAAAGTCATTCATCCCAAGCTGTGAGCTATGCAACTCTAGGCAGAAATGTTGGAAAAGGTATCCTTTATTGAAAAAGAAGTCCCCAGCCAATGCATCTCCAAAGCTAGGCTGAAAGAGGGAGCAAGCCAGATGGTTTTTGTGTTGAAAGAATCCACAAGGCAGTCTAGGTTTCCAGACAGCTAATAGGGGTGAGAAGTAGGGTTTGAGGGATGGGGACTGGGGCAAGCAGAAAATAATTTTATTTCTGACCCCCATTAGAGATGTTCTGACCAGTGATTGGAGGCTGTGACCAGAACCTTCTTGATAAGATAGGGGGTATCCGTGGGACTTGGGGTTCTGAATATGTATGGCACAGATTTCTTTGTGTGGCTGGTATCTGACTGGATATTTATTCTTCTAGATTACACATTCTGACTCTGAGGAACAAAGAGCTGGTGAGAGCTGCTCTCTGGTGCTTAATAATTTGAAGGAATTTACATTTCAATGCAGCCCTGTGTTAAATTTCTCACACAGTCTCTCTCCCTACTCCCTACTTGCCTTCCCCTCCCCCTAATTTCTTCCAATGGAAAGAACAGACCACTGTCCCAGTCTGGGAAAGGCAGTGGACAAAAAGGAAGAATGAGAAAATCATAGCGACATCATCGGAGGGAGGAGATTTATTGATATTCCACTTAGAATTTATTCCCTCAGAATCCTATTTATTTTATTTATGTTTATAAATCATACATTACCAAGTACAATGAAATCTCCAGAAAACCCAGGTTAGTTGGCGTTCTCTGTGATTTGAAAGATGAAACAGAGGGAGAAAATGAATAAGAAGTGAAGGTATGGGAGGGGTTGGGGACAGGAATAGGTGACTTAGGAGAGAACATTTCCTAAGGAATAGCACATGTCGCTTTGGCTTGCTTTGTGTGAGCAAGTGTGATCCAAATAATTTCCTCCGTCCTTCCCCACTGCCCCTCCCCCTCCTCCCAGGAGAGAGGATTCATTGTCAGGTAATTAACCATCAGCATTACAGAAAGCACTCACTAGGCAGAAGTGTGAAAACACATTTACACCTCATGTAAATGGGATAGGAGATTTTGCTGTTTGAGTGACACCTGAGGAGCCACAGAGTGACAAAGATAAAGTCATCCATGGTTAGGATTACGAGATCTTAGTGCTCATATTTTGTTTCTAAAATGGGCCACCCTTTCTCCCTTCATGCTGATATCACAGAGCATAGAGTGACCAGTAGACTACAAGGAGCTTGGGATGTAGCTTAGGAGACATGGCAGCCCAGCTAGGATCCTACACTAGTAAGTCAAGGGGTTTATTCTGCTATTGCAAGTGCAGTCAATCAATACACTTGTAAGACATGCTTCATTTGTACCCTAAAGCATTGTTTCTGTCCTCAGGATACTGACATACAAGTACACAATTATAGTATAGGGTGATAGTAGCTACAGAAAAGGCATGCCCAGGAGGTTGTGGGAGCATGGAAGTGGCAGTCATGGAAGATTTCATGGAGGAGGTGACATGAGATGAGGTTCAGAGAATGAAGAGGAACTTGTTAGGTGAATTCAATGAAAAAATGCAAACACTAGCAGGATAGTTTGGGTTCGCATTGTACATTGCTTGGTATAAAAGAGGGGGTAGATGAGGCTAGTTTAGTCTGTAAGACAGGCTTATGGATGTGCCACAACATAACTTGGATTTTATTCAGTAAATGATAAAAAAACTTTATGGCAATAAAGGCAGTCTGTGAATGGGGTGACTAGTAAGGGAAAAAGGAAAACGGATTTTTATACTCACCATGATAAAAATATGGAAACCTTGACACAATACTTTAAAAACTAACCATAGGACAAGTAGGTCTAGACTTCTCAACTGGAGGAGGAGGAGGGAATTAAGAGCTATAATTTTCATACTCATAAGGATATTCTGGCCAATTATAGTTAGTTCCAACCAGAACCTTCTCAGTAAAGGGGAAAGGACATCTGTGGAAATGGAGGCAGAGCCTTATTAGCCTCCATGGTAGTATTTAACACCAATTGCTGTTAGAAAAGCAAACCTTTCAATTGAACTGCCTCTTCCCTGGCTCTAAATTAAACTCATCTAAATCCTCACCGTAGAAGAACAGGAAATTCCTACTTCACACAACTCTAAGGGGGCATTATTAGGTCTGTCCCATCTCCTGTAAGTTATAACTATGATTGCAACAAGCCTTGGGCATTTCATAAAAACATGAGGTTCTCTTAAGTATACGAGGGACATATTTAGGATCAATGAAAAAGGATGTGGGCCCTTTAATAAATGTTATTTGGTGTCACAGAATTTATATGTAACAGTGATTCTTCTCTTCCTTAGGCTAATTCTCTTCTTACTGTTTTAAAATATATGTATGTATTATTATTCAGGTATAATAAGGCCAACAGATCAGGTGATGAATATCATTGAAAAGATAATTTGTTATCGTTCTTAAGAGGGGGAGGAATGACATACCTCAAAGTGAAGGGAGCACAGGAAATAAATGTGAGCAAAAACTTGTATTGTAGTTTCCATGGGAAGAAATGAGTGATACTTAGTCATCTGGTATCTGGCCCTGTGGTGATCAGCTCAAGGGAATAGAGGCCCAAAATGTTAGAGTCCAATAGATAGAGGATGTGATTGGGGATATGGGCTCTGGATAGGTTGGTTTGCATAATGAAAGGTGTGCTTGCAGGTGAGTCCTTACTATATCTAGGAATTGGCTATCTCTGGAAGGGGCTGTTCTTCCAGGGTCAGCGAGAACCCAGACAGATAGCAAAGCGGTAGAAATGCATGATTAGTACCCCTAAAGACCTTACTTTTTCTTAGATTCTTCTCTGAACTTTCTCTTTTCCTTTGAAGATTGGCAAGAATCTCCCTGTAAGCATATGAAAAGTGATGTCTATCATAGAAATATGTGACTTCCTGGTTTCTATGAACTTTTTCTGGAACCTTGTAGGAGATACCAGATTTGATTGCTTTATGACTGGAATAATGGTAATCTTTTACGCTACTTTCTGGATCAACCCAAGAAGAGTTGTTACAGCCCACATTTTCTGTTACCAGTGCATTAGGTTTATAATTCTGTTAAAGCACCTCACCAGTTAGGATGTTTCAAGTGGTAATTAAGAGAAAATTCATCTTAAAATGGCTTAAATAAAGAAATTGTATTATTTTACTTAACAAGATATATTAAAGTAGGAAATTCAGGGTTTCAATCATATTTTCAAATACCTGGCTCTGTCTTCCTGGTGTGCCATTTTGATGTGTTAGAATTGTCTTCAGGTTGACTCCCTTCAAAGACGCAAAATAACTAACTGTTTCAGGAATATGTCTAGACCAAGAAACAAAACAGAACAAAAGTCCAGAGTAAGAAGGGAAATGATTTCTAATTTAAAATCTTTTCTATTGACTGCTTTTCAAATAACTAAAGTTTGGTTTCTTAATTTTCTCTATTTTTTGATCTTCTTTTGTTTCTCTGATTTCAATGCTTAACTTTATTTTCTGTTGTACTTAAATTTTTTGTTTTTAGTTTTTAAAAATGAAGCTTAGATCATTGATTTTAAACCTTTCTTCTTTTCTAATATAAGTATTTAAAGCTGCCAATTTCCTTGTAAGCACTATTTTAAGTGTATTCTATACATGTTGATATGTTTCGTTTTCAATATCATTCATTTGAAAATACTTTCTAATTTTGTTTCAGAATTTCCTTTTTGGTTCATGAGTTATTTTGAAATATACTGCTTAATTTCCCAATATTGAAGATTTTAAAGATACCTGTTATTAACATTTAGTATAGTTCAATTTTTGCCAGAGAGCATATTTGGTTGATTTCAATCCTTTAAATGTACTGAGACTCATTATGTACCATTTTGTGTATTTTGAATGTTCCATGTATGCTTGGAAAATAATTGTGCATTCATAAGTTTTTCTATGTAATATTCTATAAATGACAATTTGATTAAGTTATTTGATAATGTTGTTCAAGTCTCAATAACCTTTCTTAGTTTTTGATCTACATTTAAAAAAATCCGTTATTGAGAGAGGAGTGTTAAAGGGTCTAATTATATTTATGAATTTGGCTTTTTCCTTTCAATTCTGTTAGTTTTTCCATCATATATTTTGAAGATCTGTTATTAGGTACACAGACATTAAGGACTGATTGTTGTTCTTGATGAATTGTCCTTATTACTATGAATATTTTTCTTTATTGTCAATAATACTTCTTGTATTAATGTCTATTTTTCCATTATAGTCACTTCAGCATTCTTATGATTATGTGGAGTATCTTTTACTATTGTTTCATTGTAACCTACTTGTACCTTTATATTCAAATTGGGTCTCTTGTAAACAGCATATAGTTAAGTCTGGGTTTGTTTCTTAAAATTTAATCAACCTCTGCCTCTAATTTATTACATCTAATGTAATTATTGATATGGTTGGCTTTAAGACTATCAGACTGTTCTTTGTGTTCTATTTGTTGCATCTGTCATTTAGTTGTATCCCTTTTTTTAAAATGAATTAGTTTTTGTAAACATACAATTGTATTTCTCTAATTGGCTTTTTAACCACACTTCTTTAGTTATTTTTATTTGTGGTTCCAGTGGTAACAATGTACATTTATAACTTATTCCAGATAACATTGAATTAACATTAAACCTCTTTATATAAAATAACCTTAGCAAGTATAGCTACATTTAAAGAATTTAACCCTTTGTGCTACTGTCATCATACATTTTCTGCTTCTACATATTATAAACCCAATAATAATATGAAATAACACATTATTATCATATTTTCTTTAAACAGTCAATTGAATTTTTAAAAATTAAGCTGTGAAAAATAGCCTTTTATGCTTACCCATATATTTACTGTATCTGGCATTTCTTGTTTCTTCATGGAAATTCTAGTTTCATTTTGTATCATTTCTATTCAGCCTAAAGAACGTAAACATTTTTTGTTGTGTAAGTCTACTTATGAGACATTCTCTCAACTTTTCTTTATCTGAAAATCTCTTCATTTTGTATTCATTTTTAAAGGGCATTTTAACTTGCTATAAAATTATATGCGGTCATTTTTGTTTTCACTGTTGTCACACTTTAACAATGTCATTCCATTATATTTTAGCTTACACTGTTTTTGACAAAAAGTCAGCAATAATTCTTAAAATTGGAACCCTGTACACAGTGTGTTTTTGTTTTTGGTCACTTTAAGGAGTTTGCCTTTGCTTTTAAAATCCATCAGGTTTTTGTTTTTGTTTTTTTATTATACTTTAAGTTCTGGGGTACATGTGCAGAAAGTGCAGTTTTGTTACACAGGTATACACGTGCCATGATGGTTTGCTGCACCCATCAACCCATCATCTACATTAGGTATTTCTCCTAATGCTATCCCTCCCCTAGTCTCCCGCTCTGCAACGGGCCCTGGTGTGTAATGTTCCCCTCCCTGTGTCCATGTGTTTTCATTGTTCAACTCCCACTTATGAATGAGAACATGAGGTGTCTGGTTTTCTGTTCTTGTGATAGTTTGCTGAGAATGATAGTTTCCAGCTTCATCCACATCGCTGCAAAGGCCATGAACTCATCCTTTTTATGGCTGCATAGTATTCCATGGTGTATGTGTGCCATATTTTCTTTATCCAGCTAGGTATATTATTAAAAAAACGGATGGACCAAAAAACCCATCAGTTTTATTATGTTATACTAGGTGCAGTTTTCTTTGTGTTGTTTTTGCTTGAGGTTTGTTGAGCTTCTTACTCCAAGTGTGTGTGTATATTTAAGTCAAATTTGCAATGTATGTTATTCATTATTTCTTTACATTTCTTTTGTGGTCCAATCTATCTCCTTCTGTAACTCCAATTATATGTATGTTAGGTGACTTAATAGTGTCTCACTGGTTACTTACTATCTGTTCCTTTTTATATCATTCTTTTGTGCATTCTTAAGTTTATTGCCCTGTCTTCTAGCTTACTGATTGTTACTTCTTCAATGTCTAATCTTCTATTGAGCTCATCTAGTACATTTCATGTCCTCTATTTTTCAATTTTAGAGTTTTAATATTTTACAATTTCCATGTCTCTGTTAGAGATTCTGCATCTGTTAATTTATTATATGCATTTTAAAATTTCTTTTTATTCTTCCCAAAGACAAATTTGAGATGATAGTTTATTTAATGCATTGTTTTGTTTTAGAATGGTTATAAATTTACAGAGAAGTTGCCAAGATGGTTCATAGGCATAATGGGTTCATATACCACCCATTCATGCCTATTGCTAACATTGTTACAATGATGCACTTGTCACTAGTAAGAAACCAACATTGTTTATTGGTATTAAGTAAATCCCATACTTTATTTGAATTCCAGTCCTATTCTCCCTGTATTTAAAAAAATGTCAATGCAGGAGCCCATCTAAAATACTACGTAACATTTCGTCTTCCTGTCTCCATTTCTTCTGTGGTCTATAACAATTTATCTTGTTTGTGATAACCCTGAAGGGTTGGAGGATGTCAGGTATTTTGTAGAATGTTTCTCAATTTTGTTTTGACTGATGTTTTCCCATGGTTATACAGGGTGTGGGATTTCACTGGGTGGAGTGCCCATCTTATCACATCATATCAGGGGTATAGGCTAAAATGTGGTTTACTGCTGTTGGCCTTTACTTGGCTGAGGTAAAGTGGGACAGGATTCTGTACTCTTGCCCTTTCCAAGCTCTAATCTTTAGAAATACTCACTAAGCACAGATAACACTCAAGGAGTGGGACATCTTTTTATTTAAAATTGTTTCTACATATTTGTAAGAGTTGTTTTGAAGATGTTACATGTTAATTCTAATATCTGCTTGGTCTCTTACCCTATTTCCATTGACTATTTTTTCTTCCTGGTTATAAGTGGTTTTTTTTCCTGCTTCTTTGCATGTCTAGTACATTTTATTGTTTGTTGGTATAAATATTAATACATTATTTTGTTGTCTGCCTTTAAAGAATAATAAGCTTTGCTTCAAGGCAATTAATTTACGGACAGATGAGCTTCATCCTCTCAAGTCTTGGCTTAAGGGTTTGTTGGGATGAGTCTAGAGTAGCTCTACTCCTAAGGCATTGTTCTTTTGAATTTTAAATGTGTGTTCCCAGAGGTTTCTCCACTCTTACTGATCAGAACGCCAATGCTTCCCAGAGCTGTGCAACATCCAGAACCTCCACTCTAAGCATATCTTTCCTATACTCAATCTCTGCCATGTTTCATGGAGTCTCAACCTAGATGGGTGAAAAGTATTTGGCCAATGACTTGAAGAAATTTATATTCAGATTATTTGTGATCATTCTCTGGCAGCTTTCTCTTCTGCAGTTCCTTACTCACAAATTACAGTTGCCTCAGTAACTTAGAATTTACATCTCTGTTTCCTTTGCTCATAAAACTGTTGCTCTCTTTGGGCTCCATTTTGCTGTTACCATGGTTTGAAAATGACCTCCCTTATATAAAACTAGAGTGTATGTGGCAGTCTTATTTTCCCTTCTCTCAAAGATCACAAACCTTCACCATAAGCACTTTGAGAAATCTTTTCTTAGCATCTTTGTTTCATCAGCATTCAATATAGTGTTTGCATATATTAATCAGTGAGTAAATTTTAAATTATATGAATAGAATTAATTGTCTGATTAAACTCAAAAGTCATGACCATCCCATATTTTAGTTTTAGTTCCCCAAAACGATGCACAGTAGGCTGTCATGACAAGAAATAAGTATGTAAAGTAATGCATATGTTAAATAGCTTGATTTAACCATTTTGCAATGTACAATATCATGTATATCAAATCATCATGTATCAATATATATCAAAACATCATGTTGTACATCATAAATATATACAATTTTTTATTTGTCAGTTAAAAAAAGTTTTTAAAAAAGAATAAGCTCATTGTTACTTATTCATGGAAAGAGTTGAGGTGATAAGGTTGAAATTGTGAGGCCACCAGTAGTTTTTATCTAGTACTATATCTTTATCTTAATTTCAGGAAAGTCCACAAAAAGTTTTTCATTTCAGATAATATTCTAACTTAAATCTTAATTGACCTATTTGGAGATTTCCTTAGTCAAGAAAAAGTCAGTGCTTGATAATTTTTTCCTAACCAGGCTTAACAACTTTAACCTATAGTTAAGAAGTAAAACAAATTCTTTTATTTAGAATATTAGGGATGGGTAAAATTTGCCCTGTGATTGACAAACAATTGCCATAAACCAAAGGCTGAAACTGAAGATTCCTGTTTTCCTGTTATATGTAAGTGTTGTTAATCTTCTTTAGGGAAGTTTTCCTACCCAGAGAAAATATGTACATATACATTCATAAAGAAATATATTAATAACATGTGCCTGACTTTCTTTAGTTTTTTTTAACTTTATCTTCTTGGGGTTAAAATATCCTCACCACAAAGAAAGCAGTTATTTCATTTCAAACACTATTATGGTTCTCTTCCCATGTAAATTTTTGGGTTGTCTCTCACCTTGCTAAGGTTTTATAAGCCAGAGAGGCTTCTGGCCTGAAGGAAGACTAGATTCTTGTTTGTGTGGTTGACGGGTTGTGTTGAGCCCTGTGTATAATCACTAATCCATGACTCCAAAACTGAAAGAAGGAGGTGGTCATATTGCCTGCAGTTATTTGATTCATGTCAGAAATTACCTATCTCTCAAGTTATTTTGTAGATTCACCTATCTATTCATTTATGTAAACAAACATTTCTGAATTCTTGCTATGCATGGTATAAGCTAGCCCAGGGGTTCTCAGAATGTGATTCCTGGACCTGTGGCATTGGCATCATTTGGGAACTTGAAGGAAAATTTTGGACTGCACGGCGGATCTACTGAATCAGAAACTTTGTGGGTGGAGCCAGCAATTTGTTTTAAGGAGCTTTTCAGGCGACTCTCATTCAACTCCAAAGAGCTCAGAATTAACACAAAATGAGAAATCTCAAGTTCTTGAAGATTCAATATCTTCCTTGCCCAAGGTCTCACTACTAGTTAGTAGTAGAGGTAAAATAGTCTTCTGAGGGCCAATCCAGGGGTCTTTATACAACATCATATTCATTAGCCACCTCTTGCCCTCCTTTCTACCCCTCCTTCCCAATGTACTTAGGTTGTATTGTATGTACTTAGGCTGATGTAGAATTGATCTTCAAAGAACTGCCTTTGGTCATCTAGTGGAGAAGCAAAAGCAGACAGAATTGTGGTTACTAGGGCTTATGAGGAATCCTTTCCCCTTCTCCGGCCAGGTATTTGAACTGTTAGTAAGCCAGCTAGTCAGGCAGTGAGCATTTATCCCCACTGTGTGAAGGGCACAAAAAGCATATTGCCCTTCGGGTGGTCTAGAACTGGGTGCATAAGAAGAGAAAACAGTTCTTGCTCTTGATAAGTCATACACACACATACACACATTTTGAAAATATAGAGGAATAGTTCTGATGATGGCAATAGCAAGGGCAAGATAGTATGTACAAATAAATTATTTCTGGGGGATCTCAAATCCTAATGCCAGAGCTAGGAGGATGGGGGTTCATCAACCCCACTAACTCACTGGGCAATTTCTGCTTCATTTCGTTAGACAGAGGAGATTGTTACCAGAAAGCCAGAAAGGAAATGCCATCTGGGACTGTGTGTGCTTCCAGACAGATGGCTGACTCTTCCAGTTCTGTTTTATTTCTGGCTGCGGATCACACACCCCACAGCTATACTGTAAAAATGGGATGTGACGGGACATGGGATGTTGTCAGGATTTTTTTTTCTCTTTTTTTTTTTGGTGGGGGGAAGTTGTGGTAAAAATAAAACTTAATGATAAGCTTCTTGTTTTTATTGTTGTTCAAATTAAGCCCTTGGTTGGCAAAGTAAAGGACTAATAGACCCCCAGAATTGGAGATAACATACAGGGACTTGGCAGAAAGCCAGGTTAACTTTGAGACTGCTGCTTTGTGGAAACCTTTTGTTATTTTGTGTGTGTGTGTGTGTGTGTGTGTGTGTACTTGGGACAGTTGAGAACTGTGACACAAAAGTACGAAGTAGTCCCACCAGACTGGAATGCTTCTCTCCTCAATGTTTTTCCTACCTTCGTCCCACCCCTGGGCTGCTCCTGCCCCATTGCTAACTCCCTGCAGGCCAGACAGGGGTAGATGCTCCCATTAGCAGAGTGGTCACAGTCCAGCTACATTTGACCTATTCTGGGCCTTGGGTTTTAAAGTCTTGGATTTGAGGGTTTGGCTGGGAGGTTCATAGAGATGAGGAGTCTGTAGTGCCAAGAGTTGCTAGGGTCAGAGCAATTACTTAATCTAGTTCCATAGTATTAGGCATCAGCTTGTTCAACAAGTATTTAGTGATTGACTATTGATTGAGTACTACATTGTAGGGATGTAAAAAAGTAAAAAATGATCCCTAAAGCCAATGAATGTACCACAAAAAGCTTTGACATCAAATCCTAACTTATTGGCTTTGTGATTTGGAACAAATAACTAAATGCATTTGGTCCTCAATTCTTCATCTATAAAAGCACTCAATATTGCTGGTGCCCTTCCTCCACCACTTTCCCAAACTTCATCTCCCATCTGTACCTTTTCCATGATTCTCAAACTTTGGGGTACATACCAATAGCCTGGGAAGTGCATTGCAATGCAAATTATTTGGCTCAGAAAACTTAATACAATATGTCTGGGGTGGGATTCAGAAACTTGCAGTTTTAGCATGTCCTGGTGGATATCTAAAACAGGTCCTCGGTGGGCCACACTTTGTTAAACTTGGCTTTAATACTATTCCAGCTTTTTGCACGCAAGTTTAACCAATATTTTTAACTCTTTCTTTGAATTCCCATAACATTTTATTTACATTTCTAAATACTACTTGTTATGGACTTATTCCACTATAATAAGGAACAGAAGAAAGACTTAAGCCTTTAGAGCCATTCATTAAGTTAATTAACTCATTTATTCAACAACTACTTACTAACATTTACTATGTTCAGTAAATGAACAAAACAGAATCATTGTGGCATTTCCATTCCAGAGAGTTGAGACAGGAGCTAAAAAGCCACTAAAATAATAAGAAAATAATATAGTATGTTAGAAAATGATAAGAGGCATGGAAATAATGAACTGAGAAGCAAAAAACAAAAAGTGGATCAGGGAAAGAGAATCAGGAATGCTGGAATGAGGGGCAGGTTGCAGTACTAAATGGGGTTTAAATATTAACCGTATTCATTAAAGGATTTATTTGGCTTTGAGCAAGTCCCTTAACCCCTTAAAGAATCCATTCCCTGTCTGTAAACTGAGACTAAGCGATCTCAGCCTAAAGAATTGTGAGGTTAAGAAAGAATGTTGCACGTGGCTTTATAATACAATTAGGAAACACATCTTTCTTATCTGTATTCTCTCCTACTGGGAGGCACACTCATCTTTCTATCCCAAGCTCTTAACAATACTTGGCATGTGGCAGACACTCAGTAAATGTCAATGGTTGAGGTAGCCAATTACCAAATACTGAGGGAGGAGTATATACAAAGGGTTATGGTCTGAAACACACAGCATGGCTCTTTACAAATGGGGTTCACTCTCTGAAAGAAGGTTAAATTGGTATAGTCATTACTACATTGTGATTTTGAATTATGGTCTGAGTCAGACAATCTCTATAGATCAAAATGAGAAATTCACGTGATGCCATCAGGTTACTAGTGAGGTTTCCAGGAATGACAGTAGCCCTTACCCTTTCCCTCATTTCCTATAGAATGATTCCCAAATAGTAAGGCCTGGAGAACAAATGGTCAGCGGTTCCTCTTAGCTATTCTAAACGAGACTACTACCTGGTACAAAGACTAGGGCTGAAAAAGCCATATTCTCTTCTGAAATTTTTATCTTCTGAATTCCAAAGATTCTATTTGGCAAATTTGGTGGGTGAAATATACAGCTTCAGATGGAGAGACTTGAGCAGTAGAAGCCACATATGCTGAGTCGCCACAGCCCCGTCGTGCTGGAAGCAATGCTCAGCCTCTTCCATTCTGCCCAGCTCTCTCCCTCCTCCACCACTGAGCTGCTGCTGTTTCAGCCCTTCCCTTGTTGACGTGGGACCTAAAGCCCCTTCTCAAAAAAAGGACATGAAGATGCAAAAGTGGCTGACGGGTTCTTTGATACTTCCAAGATGTCTAAGAAATAATAATGATAACTAACAGTTATGAAACTATTATGAATTAGGCCCTATTTCAAGAACTTTATGTGTAGGATACCCACCTTGTGAAGTGGGTGCAGTCTTTGTGCTCACTTTGCTGATGGGGAAATTGAGGTTTGGAAAGGTTGAATAACTTACATAAATACAAATCAAGAGGGGAGCTGGGAATATCCATATCTAGCTGACTCCAAAGTGCAGAGCTTATCCCAATGTTTGTACTTTATAAAATATCACTTCTATATAAACAGTAGGTTAAGTAAAATTAATGGGAATGATGTGGAATAGAATTGGAGAGGGGGCTAGTAGAACACTCTCTTCAGTGAATTATCCTTCTCACCCTAGAGAGGTAGAGGAAGCTCTCCACGTTTGTACAATTCAGGAGGCAGATGACATCTTGGGGTTTCCTCATCCAAGGGTCACTGAGCTGGCATCTGCTCCCCAGGTGTTGCGCTTGCCTGGTGGTCAGTGGCCCTAATAGGCTTAGCTAGGCCTGGCATCAAGGACCACGTGATTTCTGTGTCCTTTGATGAGAGTTCACCTACTGATAAGGCAAGCTGGAGGGAATCAAAAAAGTCAGGAAAAGATCAAGGCCTGCATTAAGCAGGAAAGAAATGTCAGTCACTCTGATAGGGAAATAGATTTTCGTGTTTCATTGCACAAGCACGCACACATGCACTCAAAGCCTGCCACGTTTCAAAGCAGCCTTCAATGCCCTGGTGTTCGCTTGGAGGAGAGAGATCTGAAGCCTCTAAAAGGGCTGCAGGTATAGAGCAATTCACACAGGACACAGCCAACAACCCTCTCCCATTTCCTCTCTTCATCTCTCTTCCTCCCCGCTGCTCGCCTGTGCTTAGTGGTGGTGCTTAGGAGATGTTTGTGAATGTGCACGTGTGCACATTTAAATCTAAACGTAAAAGGAAGGGGAAAAAGTGACAGCTTTGGACCAAAGCATTCATAATGAATGGAGGAGTAATCATGAAAGAGCAGGGGCACTTTAAGAAAAGCAAACGTCCTGAGGAAGACAGCTTTGTGGATGCTGTTTAGGATGGCAGCTTAAAAGACCCTTCATTTCAGAGCCAGGAAAAGGCAGAGCAAGAATTTGACATACCACACAAGCTTTTTTTCTCTCTTCTTTTCCTCCTTTCCCTTCTTCTTCCTCTGAATCCCATCTTGGCTGAGCCATGGCAAAACTAAATTAGAAAAACCTGCAGAGCATTGAGAGTCCAAATGAAGCACACAGCCAATTTATCACAACAGAGCCCAGTTATCTAATAAGCCCCGTATGTAATAAATGTGCTAAGTGCCCACCTTTAACTTCAGCACACACAGCAGCAGCCAATGGTGGGAGATGGCAGAGTCCCTGACAAGAGGATGATGTCAGACTCAGCCTGAAGCGCTCAGCATCTGGCTTGCATCACTGGCTCTGAAGGGTGCTGAGCCAAGGCGGATGATGTCGAGGTCTCTGAAGGCAAGGTAAACCACTGCTGAACATTTAGAATTGGAGCAGATGCCTGTTTACAGATAGCTTTGTAAGCTGAGCAATCATCATGAGGGCAGAACTGGAGAATCTTGGGGGAGAACAGGTTTCTTTCTTGCTTTTCTGTTTTGGAAAACAGGTGTTTTCAGGAATAAGAACCTTTATCAGCACACGTTTCCTATCTAGAGGTGAAGACAAGGGTTCTTAGAGATTGTGCATTAGACTATTTTTGTGCCTAGCCAATAAATAAAGGGAAAAAAATCATCTAATAATGTCAAAGGGATAGAGAGGCAGGATATGGTATTCTTAGTTTCCCCTAGGTAACCTTGGAACAACAGGGTTATAAATCCGAAACGACAAAAGGCTTGGGGGTCTAAACAAAACAGTCAGGTTGTAGGTCAGTCTTTCAGCTTATAAGGACAGCCGGACACATAGGGTGTCTCTAGAGTCCTGTTGACAATTAGATGATCTTGGTGGAACTCCACAGGGTCTACACTCAGATCATTAGGTAGAAGTGTATTTGAAACACAAATGGTTGTTCCTGTAGAGCAGTGGTTTTCAACTTCAGCTGTATATTTGAATCACCCGGAGAGTTTTAAAAATGATGCCTATATCAAACTCTAAGAGATACTGATTTGTTTTTCAGATATTTATTTAATTGGTTGGAGGTAAGGCTTGGGGTGAAGACATTTAAAAAGTCCACAGGTGATTCCAATATGCAGTGGAGTTTGAAAACCACTGCAGCGGAGTAAAGATTGGGTTAGAGTCCACAGAACCAGGAAGTACTGGAAATCTCAAGTTTTGAAATTGACCCATAGGAAGCAGGAATTAGGTTTAAAAACATTGCCATTTGTATAGGTTAGAAATGAGGAATCCTCAATCAAAGGGTCCTCTGGAGTTTGTACTTGGTTCCTAGTCTTGTTCAATTGCTCATCTATATTTTCTTATCTAATGTGTGACTTATAATCTGCCTATACCTCAAATGCATTTGAGACAGCTTACAATAATAAAAACGTCACGCACACATATACATATAATAATTTTTTAGGAAATAGAAAACATTAGAAAAAATTATTAAAATTGCCTTTAGGAATGACATATTGATATTAGTAAACAGTATAGTTTTTGAGCTTCTGAAATTCCAAAGCAAAAGGTAAATTTATTCTCCCTCTCTTTAAAGACAATGTATATTCATTTTTAGGGACAGCACTGAATTCTGGATAGAATCTATTGTATAGATTCTAATAACAAGAGCCTTGAGTACACAAAATAGACAAATGTTGTTTTTGTTGAAGTTGCAGTGATGATTTCAAGGCTACTATATTAAGTCATGATTCATTGAAATAATTTCTAGGCCAAATAGCCTCCACTGGGGCCTGTAGCCCAGTGACAAGCAGTGAGAGTTATAATGACCCTGGGAAACTGGTACGCCCTAAACTATCAAACTTCAAATTGGCATTCTCTCCTCCTTGCCTATTTAAAATTGAATTACTGTTAATATATCATCATTAGTACTTACACTTCCTTTTTATTCTTTGCAAGGTGAGAATGGGTTTGTGATCATAGTCTACATACTTTTTTTTTTGGCCTTCTTGTGATCAACTATGCATTGGTGAGACTGATTGGTGGGGTTTGGGTGCAATTTGGGTCATGGAAAGTCATTTTCCCCCCAGTTTGATCAGAATAAATTCAAGATAACATATTCATCCATCAAACATTGATTGAGAACAGATTATGTGCCTGTCACTGTGCTAATCATGGAAATAGCAGTCCATGTCGGCATGGAAATCAGAGACAATTGAAGCAATAGACACTTGACTGTACCCTGTGATAAGTATAATGGAAGCATAAAGAAGACAGATAGCATGGAGAAAGACAAGTAAGTTCTCCATAAGGAGAGTCAGGAAGGGCTTCATAGATTAAATGATACCATGGCAAGGTTTGCAAAGATGAATCAAAATTTTCAGATGGACTATGGGGAAAGACACAGTAGATGGAGGCACTGCCTGGGCAGATGCCTGGGAGCTTTGAGGAGTAATACGCAGTTCATTGCAACAAGAGCTTAAAAGAGAAGACATATAGATAGCCAGAGGACATAGATAGCCAGGAAAATACAGAAAACATTGTGTTCTAGTACAATTTTGCATATAATCTTTATTCATTACACAAATATTTGAGTGCCAAGTATATGCCAAACTTGGGGAGGGGGGAGAACTAACCATAGTTCTGAGTCTATTTTTATAAGCTTTAAACATTTGCAATGCTGTTGTCATTTCTTTCCACTCTGAGCTAAGTTTAACCCAATTCCATCCTTCTGGGTGTTTCAAGCAGGGCCCATATGGATGGAGGCAGCTCTCTGCTATCAGAAATTCACCCCCCACCCCCACCCTATTCTCATGAACCACCAGAAAGATAAAGAAAGGAAAGGCGGCATTGATTATTTTTCATTTAAGTCCTCCATCTGATTTTCTTTCAGGCCCCCAGAGTCTGTGCTAATTTGTATGGTGTGTCTAGGTCAATTCCATCCTTACAAATCTGTGTATTGTTGAAACTGGTGAAGACCATTGTTTGTCACTCAGATTCAGGCAGAGTGATAAGAGAAAGTGAAGAGGGAAGGAGATGGATGGGCCTGACATTGCATTCACACAGGAGAAAACTAAAAATAGACCTGAAAGAATCCCCAGAGTCAGAGCTGACCATAACTGCTGGGCCTACCCCAGCCAGCTGTCCCAATCCCCCCAAAGTAGGCTACATTTTGTTACCACCTCGCTGGGGCTCTGCCTGAAACCTGGTGTGAGGCTGGGATATCAGGATCATTCTCTGCATCCCATGGGATCTGGTTCCTATTGTCTGTTGCCTAGGCTTTTCTCTTTATGGTGCTCTGAGTGGATGGCATTGTAATTGTGGTCATAAGTATTAGTAGCAGGTGTGACAACGAGTGGAGCCCAAGTCTCTGGCTTTTCTGTCAACAGAGAAAAGGGTTTTCATTTGTTTCAAATGTAAACAGATGCATATAGGCAGAGTTAGCAATAGATAGAACAGTGGAGATAGTGGTTTTGTTCCCCTACACCCCCAAGCTTCTCTGTTAGGCAGATTTTTCCCTATGTGATGAACAGGGAGCCTGCTCTCCTCTGGTGTCCTTTTTTTTTTTTTTCTTTTCTATACCCAGGCTTCTCCTGCTTTTACCTGAGAATGGTTTTGATAATGAGAGAATGGTAAGGGAAGATGTCACATTAGCTTTAAAGCTGTGCACCCTCATATAGTGTTTTTGTCTGAAACTTCCAGCAAGGGAGTCACCAATCAATCCAGCTCAATCCAATTTAATTCATAATCACTGAGTGTGTCTTTTAGTAGCATGTGTAAGAGGGACAGCTGTGCTAGATGGACAACTTTATATGCAGCAGTACTAATTTTAAATATTATGTGAATTTTAAATATTTGAAGTTTACTTTCTACATTGTTTGGATCTTAAAATATATAGTTTATATGAAAGAGTGAAGTTGCTTAGACATAATTGTTGGCATTTAAGCAGTTCACTGTAAAGGTGGGGCAGTTGAGAAAGAGGTGGGACATCCTCTCTGGGGAATAGGAATGTGAATAGAGGTGCCACCTGCCCCAGGCTGGCTTGGCTCTTCTTCCTCCTGCCTCATGCTCTGCCCTCTTCTGGCCTCCTTGGGCTTACTCTTGGCCAGCTCCACTATTGAGCTCCACTGGCCCCTCTCAGCCCCCCACAGAAACTTCTTTTAATTTCTCAGTGCCTGTGTGTCTCTGCTCCTTCTCAAGCGTCTCAGATTCCAGTCTACCTCCATGTAGTCTACATTGTTCCTTCCTCCTTGCTCCTGTATTCCTTTGGCTTCTTAGGTTCCCTGGTCTGTCCTTAGCTGAGAGTATGGATTGAGAGATTGGAGCACCTTACTGTATGGTATCTACTTCTGCCTCCACCTCTTCTCCCCTCATCTTTCCTTCCTATTTCCTTCTAGGAAGTCAAACCTTCCCAAAAGGAGGGGCTCATGTTTTTCCAGTTTTGTGCTATCACTAACCCAGCCCTTAATTCAGCGACTTCTTTTGTTTTCTTAGATCTGATATCTGAGTCACTTCAGTAAACTACATTTGCATTGGTTCACCATGGATCCCACCCTCTGGACTCTGAGGTCAGGCTGCTTGGGTTAAATCCTGGGTAACCTTACAAAAATTACTTAACCTTTGTGCCTTTATTTCTACTTCTTCAAAATAAGGAGAATAATAGTTCATACCCACTACATAGTATCTGTGTGAGGATTTGGTGAGATAATACATGCACAACACTTTACCAGTGCTGAACATAAACAAACATATATGCTGCTGCTTCTTATTTGTTACCTATAGAAAGAGATATTGCTAGGCGAGGAGGGATACTAGGACCCTGTGTGCCCCATAGCTCCAAAACTTAATCCTTTGTGTCTGTGACTAAGAGCATAAAACCCAAGGAGGTAAATGCAATGTTGGGCTCCTGTGGTTTCAGACTTTTTTTTCTGGAGGTTTATGGCAGTACCAGAGTTGGTTGGGAAGGGATTAGAACTCTATTGTCGCTTAGTGTTTATCACGTCTATGTAAATTCTTGCAGGATAAAAAACACTTGGTAATTATGCTTGGCTGGTTTAGGAGAACAATTTTCCTCATACAAAATAATACCCTGACCTTGAAGAAAGAAGTTATTAGGCATTTACCCTCAGAAATGACATGTAGCTTTATCTGCAGAGGCAGTAATAGATTAAAATATTAAAGGCCATGCAGGCAGAAAGATAGAGGGTCTAAATACTGCTTAAAATATTATTTAAACTTAATGTTGTATTTATACACTTAATTCATTTTTATTAGCTACCAAGGTATTTAACATAAAATAATTAGAATCTCAAGATTAAAGCCAAAATGGTCACAATTTTAATTAAACCATCTCATAGGGAATTAGGCTGCATAATGAGAGGCAGCCTGGTGCAGTGGTGAGAGTCTCCTGGAGTCGGGGGACTGGAAGCACTGCTATCTACTCACGGATCTTTGGGAAAGTCTCTCGCTTTAGCCAACACCATGGACTTAATTGGTCAAAAGAGAGAAACTTAATTTTGATGAGTTCCACTTTTTAACATAATAGAATTCCTTTGTTTTTCTTTTTTTGAGACAGAGTCTCGCTTCATTACCCAGGCTGGAGTGCAGTGGTGTGATCTTGGCTCACTGCAACCTCTGCCTCCCGGGTTCAAGTGATTCTTCACCTCAGCCTCCAGAGTAGCTGGGATTATACGCACACACCATCATGCCCTGGCTGATTTTTGTATTTTTAGTTGAGACGAGGTTTCACCACGTTGGCCAAACTGGTCTCAAACTCCTGAACTCAGGTGATCTGCCCACCTCAGCCTCCCAAAGTGCTGGGATTACAGGCATGAGCCACCACGCCGGGCCTCCTTTGTTTTCTCTCTAAAGGAAATCTTATATAGATTCCTAATATTAGCCTCTGCCTACTCCCTATTCCCTATAGCAGCCAGCCCCGTTGCTGGTCCCCCTGCCCACTAAAGCCCCAAGGTACCATAGACAACAGAAACAGAAAATACTATGAAAACTTGCCTAGGGGATCTCAATGTTTCTTTCCAGCCATAAAATTCTATGATTCTGATTCTAATATGTCCCTGTCCTACATTTCAAAGTCAAGTGCTCCTTTTGTATTTTATTCAAGGATTTTTTTTTTAAAAGCATCCATGGAGCTGGTTTTAGTAAAAAGAAGAAAAGAAAAGAAGGACTCTTTTGTCACCTGAATTGAATGTCTCTCATGTCCCATCCCTCCTTTCTCATCTCATTTCCATTCTTCAACCAGTTCTAGTTGGAATTTGATCCCAGACTTCTTTGGAGCTATCATTCATTATGATGGTTTCGACTTAGACATCTAACTGACAAAAGTCCTTCATCTACTGTTTACTTAGCTTTTGCTTCCCAACTTCAGGTTTCCATCTTTGCTGAACAGCCTGGTATTTTTTTTTTTTTTTTTTTTTTTTTTTTTTGAGATGGAGTCTTGCTCTTGTCACTCAGGCTGGAGCGCAATGGCGCGATCTCGGCTCACTGCCACCTCCCGCTCCCGGGTTCGAGTGATTCTCCCGCCTCAGCCTCCTGAATAACTGGGACTACAGGCACCCAGCACCACACCCGGCTAATTTTCTTTTTTTCTTTTTTTTTTTTTTTTTTTTTTTTTTGTGAAGAGTCTCACTCTGTCGCCCAGACTGGAGTTCAGTGGCACGATCTCGGCTCACTGCAAGCTCCGCCTCCTGGGTTCACGCCATTCTCCTGCCTCAGCCTCCCAAGTAGCTGGGACTACAGGCGCCCGCCACCTCACAGGCCTATTTTTTTTTTTGTATTTTTAGTAGAAACGGGGTTTCGCCGAGTTAGCCAGGATGGGCTTGATCTCCTGACCTCGTGATCCGCCTCCCCCCACCGGTCTCGGCCTCCCAAACTGCTGCGATTACAGGCGTGAACCACTGCACCCCGCCTTAATTTTTGTATTTTCAATACAGACGGAGTTTCGCCATGTTGGCCAGCTGGTCTCAAACTCCTGACCTCGAGTGATCTGCCCACCTTGGCCTCTTGAAGTGCTGGGACTATAGGAGTGAGCCACCACGCTGGGCCAGCCTGGTAATTCTTGAGTGACTCACACCCTGGTTCCTATAGACAACTGACCAAGGCTACAGGACCAGGGAAACTTGCTAATTTCTTTTCTATTCCCTAGAATGCTGGGCCTGGCTAAGATCTGATGTTGGTATTACATGTTGAGGAATAATCAATTGTCAGTTAAATTTACTGTGAATAAATGAGATACGTAAAAAGTCCTTGGCATGGTGCTTCACTTGTAATAGATAATAAATGTTAGTTCTGCCTTTCCCTCCTTTCCCTTGCTTCTCTTCCCTTTGGGCCTATCCAAGACAACTATATCCTCAGACTAGACCTATAGGTTGTCAGTCAACGAGTTAGGTGGCTATAATTCCTTTTAAGACTACCTTTAGCCACTGACTAAATTCATCTGATAACCTCTGTAAAACTTTTTTTTTTTTTTTTTTAAAGCAAAGTGAGATATACCTATTGCGGGCATTTATGCAGAAAAAAAAAAAAGACTTCTCCAATGGTTAAATATACTAAACCAGTTTCCTTCTTAGGTATCACTTTCTCTACATTCAGTGCCACATATATTCTTTCTTTGAAACCACTTTTTAAAGTGATAATTTCTTCTTTAGTTCATTTAAAGGAGGGAACATTCTTAGTATCAAATAACAAAATTGTATCCCATTATAAACTCTTCTTTCAATTGCTTTTAACAATCTGCAAATTTGTCTATTGGGACTACTTAACTACTGTGCTCAATTGCCCAAATATGGATTTAGAAAAGGAAAGAATGGGGTACTGAGATACATACATTAAAATATTCTCACAACTACATTCAGCATTTAAATACTAAGAATGTTGGTAGAAAACCATGGCTGGGTTTTAAAATCCCCAATTCTATAATGGAGCAGATTCACAGTGAGCAGGATGTTGTACTGCCCCAGACAATGCTATTCAGTGATGAGGAAAAGGTGCCTGTTTTTCTGAGAGGTTCTACCCCATGCCAGGGAACTAGACATGGCAAGTAAAGATTGGACTGGATTTCAACTCCCACTTACTCAATTGCGGACACTCTTGTGCAGGCTTTTAGATAAGGCTGGTCTGATTAATAATCTGTAACTGGGCCGGGCGCGGTGGCTCAAGCCTGTAATCCCAGCACTTTGGGAGGCCGAGGCGGGCGGATCACAAGGTCAGGAGATCGAGACCACAGTGAAACCCCGTCTCTACTAAAAATACAAAAAATTAGCCGGGCGCGGTGGCGGGCGCCTGTAGTCCCAGCTACTCAGGAGGCTGAGGCAGGAGAATGGCGGGAACCTGGGAGGCGGAGCTTGCAGTGAGCCGAGATGGCGCCACTGCACTCCAGCCTGGGCAACAGCGTGAGACTCCGTCTCAAAAAAAAAAAAAAAAAAAAAAAAAAAAAAATAATAATAATAATCTGTAACTGTTCTAAAGGAGGAGATGAGGTGAGAACAGTCTGAAGCCTTACTGGTTTAATCTTTCCTACTGTGTCCAAGTCTGCAGGTCTCATCTACCGCTTCCACGATCAGGACTTTTCAGGCATCCTAGTCTGTCAGGCAGTTTTTCTAGTTGCTGTCACTTGATCTCACCTTTCATACTTTTCAATGAGTTTCACTGGGTTCTATCCTTTGAGTCTTCTCAGGCTCTTCCTCTTGGACCATCCGTTGTTATTAAAAACATCTGTAGATAGTTGTATATTTGTTTTAATTTTGCATGAAAATATTACAGTTATCAGTTTTGTTTTGCAGGTAATATGTAAAATTCCAGAAAACTCAGAAAATGTATATCATAAACAAAGAAGATAAGTCACCCATAATATTATTAATAAGAAATAACATCACTGGATCAATTCTCAGCTTTTGCATACACCCTTCTCAATCTTTTTATATTTATATTTGAGTATAAGATTCATCATATTTATATATTTTCCAAAATAAATGTTTGCCCCCCCTCCTTTTTTTTTTTAATTTGGCTTCACCTCAGAAGGTTTCCTCTGAGATAAAAAGTAAACTCAGGTTAGGTTTGTTTTGTTTTGTTTTTTAAATACATGGAATGTTATAAGAAATGATCTATTCTTCTTCACAAGTTGTTTCAGCAAATTTTACTGTATTTTCAAACCTGCAATCTGTAATTCAAACATATATCCACTATGCTGAATCCAAAATATGGTTCCTGCTTTAAGAACATGGTACAGAAATCCCTCCGACTTCATGAAATAAAACCTGTTCTCCCAAAGCTAAAGTGGATCCATGGGCTAGGGGTACAAATAGGAATGTATACCTCACACATACAAATAAAAGTAGGACCCCTGCTATTTTTTCTTCAGGTGTATTTTGGCTATAGGTGCACCCATTGACTTTCATTTCACATCAGCTGGATCAATACTCAGCTTTTGCCTGCATCATATTAATTGAGTCTTATGCTTAGAATCCTACAATTCCAACAGCTGCTTCAGTAAAAATTTGGGAAGCACTGATTTGAAGCCTGAGAAGTAAGAAATTGTGTTTGCATTACATTGCATTATTGAATTGATTTCATTTCTAGCAGTTTATGTTTTAATAATTGCCTATGTCCACTATGCTCTCGTTACTTGTAGCTTAAAGAAATCAGTACCAGGAATGTGTATCTGTTGCATCACTGCAGTGCCTTTGGAAAGAACCTCAGAATGCTTTATTATAGGGACTTTATCTTCCAGTTGCAATGCGGTTTTCTTGGTTTAACCTTACACTAAATAAATAAATAAATTGCAAGAAAAATAAAAACTAAAAAATACTTCAGAGATCATGAATTTTTCATCGTGCTCCAATAATTCTTCTGAAAACTCAATGCCAAATAAAAAATAACTATTTGTGCATACTTATGTACACACACACACACACACACACACACGCACACACACACTTACAATATGTTTTCCTAAAGAAGAATTAAAGACAAAAAGAGAGAGGGGGCAGAGGAGAAAGGAGATACAGAGAAAAATGTACCATGGTGATAATTTAAGGTTACAATAATTTTTATTATTAAAAATTGGTTCCTTAGGATATAAAATTACGTTAGACAAATATATTTTGTCAACTGTGGAAAGATTGAGGAAGCACAATTCACAGATGCTCTTTACAAAACAAAGATATTTTCCTCCTTCTGTAGCTTGGGTTTGGTGCAACTGCTAATAGCTTACATAAAGGCACTTGGGATGCAGTTTTAGCCTGTAGTATTCTGAAATCCCCTTGAAAAAACTCCTTACCAGTTTATTTATATTTATTTATTTTTCTAAGGATATGTTCTGGATGCTGGCAAATTGGTCTGCTTCTTAAGATTCATGTTGGTGCTTTGCTGATGGCCTCTAATACCCAGTTTAAATACACAATAGTCAGAAGGTTTGAACACACCATGTTAATCCAGCATCAGAGATCTCTGCTTGGCTGTTTATTAAAATAAAATTGTACCTGTTACGAACTGGAAAGGGGCACATAGTTGCCGTTAACTGCTTTACCAAATTGATTCTGACTCACTCGTTTCAAAATGAAAATTGAAATGCTTTAGCCGTTTTTTTTTGGTGGGGAATTTGCTTTACTTAGCACTAAGTGGGTATCATTTCTTGTGATTACAGAAAAATGCATCATAACTTTTGATTACGCTGCTATTAAGGATGCATGGTAGCAATTGCTAGCACTCGTAAAGTACTGCTAGTGGGTTCTGTGTAACTCATTTTTATTTGGAACTGAGTGGAGAAGGAGAGTATGGATGAAGTCCATGCTTCAAATCTTGACTTGCATAATGAACTAATTCACCTGGGAATGCAAGGGACTGGGAGAGAACAGTTTTTGTCAATAGATTTTCTTCCCACTTTAACCTTGGCCCCAGCTGCCACTTACCCCTCTGCGCCTCTCCCAAAGTCAACCCATCAGCCATTCCTACATTTTTTATTCCTTTAGTAAAAATGTACAGAGGCATACTGTGTATAAATATTGGCTAGATATGATGGTGTCAAAATGAAGGAATATCCCTGTTCTGTAGTTCACAATGCAAGATAAGAGATACCTACGTAATAATTTATATATCACATAAATTAAAAGTAAATTGGATTAAAGGTGGAAAAGATGACCAGAGCCTGAATTTCTGAAAAATTAGCTTCTGTCCTCTCATTAGATTGTAAATATCATGAAGGCAGGGATCATGCCTATCTTGTTTCCTTCGGTGTCTTGATCATACAATGTAGAATACAGTAAGTACTTGAAAATTAGCCATTCAATTAATGAATGACACATAGCGGTGTGCTTGCTCCAGCTTACACCTTCCTGCAAGAGCCAGTTATGCATCTCTCTTCTCAGCTCTGTTCTCCATGATGCAATGTTGGTAGCTTGAAATTGGTCATGGTTGGAGTACTTACACCACAGCAATTGGACAATATGGCAAATCAATGCTTTTCCCCCAATGGCTGATTGCTAAACGTTTACCAAAATAGACGGGAAAAAGAGAGAGGGAGAAAGAGAGAATATGAGAGAGACACTTAAATGCGTATTTGCTCTTACAAATGAGACTTTTGCTACAATACCTGTGTAACCATCTCGTGAGCTAGGCTGGCAACCACAAAGCCTCCTTTTGCTTTGGCTAGAGGCAAGCTAAAATATTTCATTTGCCCTAGATCTACATTGGGAGAAAGTAGAGTCCATACAATTTTTCCAGAGGAAGAGTAAGTCTGACAGTATTTCTTTATTCTGTGCTTGCCTATCACGTGTACCTAATGTCTTTCCAGGGAAAGCCTCGAGCTACTTCTAGCCATAACAGTGTGAGAGAATAAAACATAAGGGATCCAGCTTTCTAGGGGCTGAGGGTTGGAACATGTCAAGTTATCACTTTGAGTTCTTGAACTTCAGCATTGTAGCCTAATAAAAATTCTTTGTCCTAAATCCTGATGTAACCGTGGTAAGAAGTTGAAAAGGGTAGGGAAAGCAAAGAAAGCAGGCATTCTGGGCAGAGAATAGGGTGTGAGCAAAAGCACAGAAGTGGAAAGACCTAGCAGGTATTCAATGAGCAGCCCAATCTATAGGAATGGACAGCGAAGGGCCTTGAAGACAAGGCCAACAAGTTTGGTCTTTGGTTGGCAATAGAGACCACGAGAGGCTTCTGATTATTTTGGTAAAATAACTGTTGGTGGTATGTAAGATAGTTTGGGCAGGGTACAAAGAGACTGAAGGCAAGGTGGCCAGTGTCCTATTCAGGCCAGAGGTACCAAGGGTTTGAATTAGGACAATGGCAGTGGAATTGCAAAGGAACAATGTATTCAAGAGTTAAAAGTTTATTTGAAAACATATTCAGTATAGTAGGTGAAGGAGACTGGAGAGTGACACCAGGTTTTAAAACTGGTTTCATAGGATAATAGTTTTCCTACCAACAAAACCACAGTAAAAGTAGAAAATCTTGAGATGAACTTCAGGGCAGATACTGCAGCCAGCATCTGTTTAAACCCTTTTTTCTATTTCCTTTGTCATTATGATAGCTAAAACCTTATCTTCCCAGATTTCCTTGCCATGTGATAGAGTGGTCATGTGATAGAGATGGTCATGTCCAGACAGGGTACTGGACAATGAAACATAAATAGAAGTCTGTTGTGATTTCTGGATAAACCATTTGTTTTCCTGATAGAGAAGCTACTTTTTCTGTCTTTTGTCCTTAAAACTGCTCCTGCCCGGAAAGCAGAAATGATGGTTAGAACTATAGTTAGCATACTGGGATCCTGAAGGAAAGGCCAAAAGTATTTAGAGACTTCAGCCTTGGTGTCTTTGGCTCACTAAATTAAAGTCAGCACTGTCTACCTATGGATTTCTTGTTGCTGAAAAATTAAAACAAATAAACAACAACAACAAAAAAAAACAAAAAAGCACAGCACTTTGTATGTTATGTTCAGTTTCTTTTTACTTATAATTGAATGCAATGTTGTAATTAATACAGTTGGTAACAATGGTGAATTTGGACTTAGACATGTTAAATTTGAGAGTAATCACAGAACATCCAGGTAGAAAGTATCAGCAAAGATTTTAAAATTGCAACCTAGCTGCGCATACAAATTACCTGAAAAGAAAAAAGAATGCTTGTACTTACCCCTGGCTAATTAAATCTGAATCTCTAGGGGTGAAGCCCAAGTGACTCTGATGTTTAGGCAGGGTTGAGAATCACTGGTCTTGAGCAGGCAGCTCCTGAGATGTGGATAAAGACATTTCTCTAATAGTTGGAGCTGGGGAATGAATAAAATCTCTGATGAAGAAGATAGAAAAAGGAGCAAAGGATAATCTTGAATAAATTGCAAATAAAACTCGAAGGGAAAGAGGAGCGGTGGAGGACTAAATGTGTCGTTCAGGAGGAAGCAGTAATATTAATAAAATTGTGCTGCATACTGAGCATTTCGCGTGTAAGTTAATTACCTCCCCCAGTGTTCCACAAAAATCAGGAGATTGATCCAGGTTTGTTTGACTATATAAAGTCTTTCTTGCCTCACAATTGACTTCCTACTCAATAGATCCAGTATGATTTTTAAAAGTCCATTATCCTTTTAAACTTTTTTTGCAATATGTGATACTCTTGGCCATTTCTCATCTTCATTTCTTAAAATTCTTCTTCTTTGGCTTCCATTATTCAACAGAAGACTAGTTAGGTTTTCTTATAAATATAGCTAAGATTTAGTAAGCATAATTATGTGTCAGGCACAGTTCTAAGCATGTTGTAAGTATTCACTCATGTAATCCTAACAACAGCCATAACAGCAGCCCCATGAGGCGGGTACTGTAGCTTTTTTTTTTGGCAGGGAAACAAATGCACAGGCCAAAGTCACACAGCTGGTAAGTTGCTGAGCTAGTATCAAACCAGGCAATGTCTGTGTTCTTAACTATTCATCTGTGTAGTATGATGCTTAAATATATATGCTTTGAAGTCAAGTGGGCCTGGATTACAAGTCTAATGAATTTATTAGCTGTGTGACCTGAGATGGGTCATTTAACCTCTCATGGGTGGGGATGTGTGATGGTAGAGAAGGAAGTTGAGAGTCCTTGCTTTGATATTTCTATTTCCACAGAGAATTGGGAGGTAAAATCACTAGAGAGAAGTACTGGGATGGGAAGCTTGAGGACTGTTTGAAATAGTTCTTGAAGGAAATGGAAGAGGTTGCTATCCAGGGACATACTGACAATTCTTGAGGTACCATAGGGAAAGGCAGGCTGAGATCAGAAACCAAGAAGCTGTGGCACCAATAGGAGAGACTCTGTGGTTTTCTACAGTAGAGCTTGAAGGTTTAGGTTTAGGATCAGAATAGGTAAATAGTGGAATTGATTTAGAGTTGGCTGATTGAGCACAGAGGAAACACAAGAGGTAAGTTGATGGAGGTTGTTAATAAGAGAGAGGTTAATGATATAATTTGTGTTTTATGGGCTTGATAAGTAAAGACCTGAAATCAAGAAGAGATAAATTTTGGAGAAAATTGGGATCAAGAAAATGGTGCTCTGGATGAAATGTGAACAACAGACATTTTTCAAGTCAGGGAGCAGTAGTAGAGTTAGAAGATTAGTAGGTAGTGACTGATGCAAGCATAAATGCTGAGACCCTTTAAATTAATAGTCTACAAAGTAGAGCAGTTCCCTGTGGATTGAGATCCAGGGTGTGGCCATTAGTGTGAATTATTCCAGGGGAGTTAAAAACAACTGGAATTGAAGAGGGAGGGAATTGAGACAAAGTTGATGGATGACTCTCTTTACAGGGAAACTGAAGCCACCCATGGTGGTCATAATATCTGGATTAGAGCAGTTGACTGAACCAAATACAAAGCCTTCAGTCAAGATGACTAGAATGTACACAGGTGACAATGGGGAGAGGGAAAAGGAAACTCACTAGAGGCTTTAGGGGTCTACAGAGAAGACGTTTACACAAGAGCAGGAAAAAAATGTCTAGAAAAGAGACATCTTGGAATTCTGAAACATAAGGGAGGGAAAGCATGAGAAGGAGAAAATACAGAGGACTTTGAAATGTGAAGGAGCTAAGTTAGACTTCTTGTCAAAGGGATTTTAGAGGTAGAAGGACATGAGGGATCACCTAATTCAAACTTCTTGTTTCAAATGTAAAGAGTGAGAGGGGCAAGCTGTTCTCAAATTTACACCACTAGTTAGCATAACCTGGGATTATTCATTCACTGGTTATTCATTATTGATTCATCAAATATTTACTGAGCAACTAGTGTCAAGCTTTAAGGATACCAACATGAATAAATCTCATTACCTGTCCTCAAGGAACTTATAGCATGGTGGAGAGAGGTGGACAAAGTCCAAAAAGTAATTACAATGTAATGATATAAAGGCTAGGAGAGGGCCTTACAAAGGATGCTTTGGAAGTTTGAAAATGAGCCTCATGCCTAGAGGGAAGGAGCAAGCAGAGGTGGTTGATTGTGGTATGGGTCCAGGTGGAATTGGAGCAATATAGCTAGCACAGGCTAAATTTGAGCAAATTAGACAAAGATGCTTTCTCTTTCAGGCCAATGTGGCACCTAGCCAGGGCATAGAGCTCAGTAAATTTACCCTAAGCTGGATTTTCTCTAGTTCTTTCCTACTTTTCCTCAACCTTCTCAAATGTAAGTGGCAGTTCTGGGTAGAGGTAGGTAGAATGCCTGTTATCAGGGAAGACTTCGCAAAGGAGGTGGATGTGAACCATTCTTTGCTTTCAAGTCCAAAGCTCCATTTGACTTCTGATAGCTGAATAAGCTAAACATCTTCTGCTCCACATAGGAGGAAGCTGAGCCATCTACTTAGAGGGAGGGCCTTGAGTAGTGTAGGACAATTAGAGAATTGACAACTGTGGAAAACACTAGAAACTCTTCCCTCAAAGTTTTAAAACAGAAGAACCAGGGACAGAAGGTACTGTTATTAAATTTACATCAGAAGCAATTTTTAGTCTTTCAGTTCATCCAGCTGTGGTAGTCTATGATGCTCCTTGACATCCTAAAGAAAGGATGATAGGGCAATAATTTGGAGATGCTGTTGATCATAAATGGTAAAGTGGTTTGGACCTAAAGAAGAATTAAAATCACCAAATCTCTCTTCCTGGCTATGCAGGCATGGCCACAGAGCAGTTTTTCTTAAAGAAAGAAGATATAATGTAATGAGAGAAATTAGAGGAAAGTGTTAACTGACCAAAGCAAGACAATATTGGAAGCAAACTATTAGTGAGAATAGATGTAGTAATGTGGTAAAACCTTTAAATCTCAGCAGCTTAAAATATCAAAGGCTTATTTCTCTTGTTGCTATATGTCACACGTTGGCTGGGGCTTCTACTTCACATTGTAACCTGGTCAGAGATGCAGACTAAAGAAACCATATCATCTCCAGAACTACTGGTTGCTGAGGCAAAGGGAGAGAGAGAATGTGCAGTGTCTTGCACTGGGAATAGAATGTGTCTGTCCTCAAGTAGCACATGTCACTTCTGCTCAATTTTATTGGTCAAAGCAAGTCAGATGCCATGTTCAACTTCATGGAAGTAAGGAGGTACAATCCTGCTGTGTACTGGTGAGGAGTAGAATTAAAGTATTTGTTATATAGAATTAAGACTATCAGACTTCTTACAGCATCTTGAATGCTGTTTCTCCCTTCATCAACATATTCTATAAACTTCTACCATAGTAATCTTCCTAACACAGAATTCCTCTACCTAAAATCCTTCAGAGATCCTCTTTACTTTATGAATTACGCCCTGAATCTTTAGCTTCACATTGCAGGTTTCTTACCATCTATTCCCAGGAAAATCTGGAATGTTGACTGTCACTCTCTACTCGCTATTCACCTATACTCTACTCTATCTCTATCATTTAGGTTTTCATTCATTTTTCAAAAGTAAGCCCCACAAAACAAAGGGTTTTTCAGTTCTTCCCTTCAACATCAGGATCTTGTCAGTGCTTTTCAAAGCACGCTTTACATAATAGAAGTTTATACCCATGCCTCTTTCCCATTATATGGGAAGTACTTTGAGGACAGAAACAGTATCTTGTCATCATATGGTTCCCTTTGTCAAGCTTTGAGCAGAGTGCTTGATGTATGTGGGTATTCAGTTCATTGAAGGATCTTACGTTGTCTTTCTTGATTTGATCTGGATGAACCTTAATCTACTGTCTTCTTCTTCATGCCTTGTTTGTAGTCCCCAGGGATGTTCACGGTCAAAGTAGAGGTATCCTGTTGGTGCTCACTATTAATGTTCTGAGTCAGATGTTTGATATTGGAAACTGAAATGTTTTTAACTATTATTCAAAATGGTGCTATTAAAAATAAATAGGGAATATAATCGGTTGGAAAGTCATGAGGAAAGGAGGAGTAAGAAATAGAGACTATAATACTCCTTTCTAAGAAAATCAGAAAGATAACTACCATCAGACTAATTTTCATAGATAATTGCACTTTAAATTTTGTTTTCCTCACTAGACTCTGGATATTTAGAGAGAACGAAGCACATTGAGTCATCTTTATATAAAGTGCATACACCATGGTGCTCAATACAAATGAGTTTCTTTTCTATTTCTGTTAAATCTTGGCTTCTCCCTGGTTATGTATGTAGGTTGTGGTCATATGGGGCTAAGTCAGAATGTTCATTTTATAAAATTAGGCATGTCAGAGACTTAAGCAACTATTTACCTTTTCTTATCTTATTGGTGAAGAAACTGAGATCCAGAGAGAACAACATTTTCCTTTCAAGTATGCTATGTGAATGTACACAGATTTCATTAACCTCTTTCCTTCCCAAACTTCTAAAATGCAAAATGATAATGACCACTAATAATTGGATTCATTAGTGGGATCAGATTAATCACTTTTGTGAGTTTATTGAGTAGATGTTAAGTGTCAGCTACCTTGCAGATTGCTGGACATTGAAAGAAAAAGGACACAATTTCCATTATGTAATTGCTCTGAGTTGAGTTTAACAATGTGTAAGGTTCCCTGCTGGGTGCTGAGTGGGAGGCTGTTCACCACCCTACTGTTCCACAGAGATGTGTTAGAGGCAGTTACACGGTCATATTGGTAAAGTGTATTTTAGTTAAATCAATTTGTATGGGGGTTTATTTATTGAATTTTCTAGTTGGTGGTTTAACAATTTCAAGATAAATTAGTTTTTTAAAATTAACAATAGGACATGATGATAAACTGTATAATGAGACTGGACATTCGTTTTAAGCATAATTTCAAAACAAAATGGACTTATCATAGGGAACATTCAAAAACCAAATACTTTTGACTGATAATCTCTGCTTTTCTGAATTGAAAGCCTAGGTTTGGGAGTGTAACACTGTTGGTGAGTTTCTGGACAGAAGCAGCAGTAGCAGAAATAACAACAATAATAACATCAACAAGTCCTCACAGTTTTTTTTTTAATCTTAAAAGAGTTCTATATTAATCTATGTGTTTTTTAATTGGGAAAAGAGGAAGAGCTATATGGTAATCAGCATATTCATTTAGAATCAGGGAAGGGCAGAAGGACTAGAAAAGCACTCAAAGAAATGTCATCTTAGCACTGATCTCAATCATAGATAAAATCCAAATGTGATTCTAAGGGTTTTGTTTCACAGACAGCAAAGGGGAGCTCCTGCAAAGGGAGAGAGATGTTGAAGGTGAAAATGAGGTGGTGGAACTACTCGGGAAATTAAAACTGTAATAAGGCACCAGTGGGTTGTGTTTCTGTCCCTTTGCAATAACCGAACGTGAACAAAAGGGTCAGAGGGTAAAGGTTGAAGTTCAACTTAGAAAATGAGGGCTGTCATGGGGCTTCAGGCTGTGCATATGGCAGGTGGAACCAGGCTGACAAATTAGACAGCTCTGGACAACCTTCACGGTTGAAAATCGGGACTCTTTAGTTCGCTACAGAAGAGAGGGTATAGCATTTGTAGGAAAGAGGAACAGCACCATTTCACAAAGGTTTTTTTTTTTTTTTTTTTTTTTGAGACAGAGTCTCGCTCTGTCGCCCAGGCTGGAGTGCAGTGGCCGGATCTCAGCTCACTGCAAGCTCCGCCTCCCGGGTTTACGCCATTCTCCTGCCTCAGCCTCCCGAGTAGCTGGGACTACAGGCGCCCGCCACCTCGCCCGGCTAGTTTTTTTGTATTTTTAGTAGAGACGGGGTTTCACCATGTTAGCCAGGATGGTCTCGATTCACAAAGGTTTTAATACGAGCAACATGCTAGCTATGCTTGGAAGAGCTGGAAACAGAGAAAGAATTAGGAAAGTGCGTGTTTGGTATGAGATTGAAAGTGCAAAAGGCAAAAATGAAAATAAAGAAGAAAAGAATGAGAGAGAGAGAAAAAAAGAGTATGTGAAGGTAGAGATAGAAATGATGTGAATGAGAGCCAATGTGAGCAAGATAGGCTGTGAGAGGAGAAATAAATTGAGAGAGCCAGCAAAAATGTGTTGGGAAGAGGAGAGCACTAGACAAAGATTAGAGACAAGGAGAGAGGGTCAGAGGAAAGAAGATTGGAGAAAGACAAAACAAACAAACAAACAAAATGCAGGCATTCCACTGTAAATTCAGGCCTGTTTCAGAAAGTACAGTTTCTGGGGGGCTGCTAAGAGCTATCTCCTGTCAGCTGGTGCCAGGACATGCTGCGAGTAATGGAGGGAGAGTCAGAAGCCAGGAGTGAGCGCTGGGTTTAGGCACACAGGTAGCTCTGGTTGATTGAGCTGAGCCCTTGTAATGACAGAGGAGGAACTGCCTCCTTTTCATATACACCGTATGCTAAAACCAGAAGATTACTCTTTATTTTTTACTTACAGGCTATCTTTGTTTCACGTGCTCTCAAAAGTCATTAAAATGCTTGTAGCAAAGCTTTAGGGTTGCTATGTGCACTGGTCATAATATTCAAGCCAAAGGGTTATTATAAGGGAAGGAGATAACAGGTTTTCCCAAGTGGAGATTTAAGTAACACCTAAGAGTGTGGGCCATCTGGTGAATTCTATGGAAAACAAATTGCCTTCCATAAGCATTTTTACTATCTCTATGCCATGCTAATTTTGGTGGACAAACTATTCCTTAAGGGGTTTTGCACAGACAAAGAATAGAGGGTAGCTTCTCGGTCCTTTCCTTTGCTTCTCAAGGCTCCAGAAATGTCTTTGTTTTCCAGCTTGTCAGATCCACAGTGGTCAGGATCATTTGCTCTCTTTAAGAGTCCAGGTGACATCCACTATAGTCTTAAAAGTATTGATTGAGCACCTACTATGTGATCCAATAATGTTAGATGCTATGAGAAGGCATAGAATTGTAAGAAATAGTCTTGTAGACTGTGTCAGTGAGTATAAATTTACACCTTTGAATGTACTACATCTTCAGAGGGGCTTGGCATATACACAGATGTATGCATTTTTCAAAATCAAATACAAATATACAGTTAGGATTTTGCATTTCACTGTATTTAAATTTTACTTCAAAGGAAAAAACTATAAACAAATATTGAAGCTTATTTACTGCCATGCATACTGAAATATTAAGGGTGAAGGGTACTGATATCTGCAATTTACATTAAAATGCATCCAAAAGAAAATGGGCTGATGAATGGAGAAAGGAATGAATCAATGAATAAATATGTGATAAAACAGGAGCAGTAAAACACTCAAATCCAGGTGGTGGGCACATAGGTGTTCACTGTAAAATTCAACTTGAAATGCTTAATTTGATTCCTGAAATAATGAGTAAAAAATTAAAAGCTATTGATGTGGCATTAATTCTAGGAGTTAAGAAAAGAAAGTGGTGGGGTAAGAAATGGAGAAAGAGATGTGGACTGAAAGAAGATCATAAAGGATAGCTCTATTAGTTATCTATTGCTGCACAACAAATTAAAGCATATTGGCTTAAAACAGCACACATTTACTAATCTCATCATTTCCATGTCAGGAATCCAGAAATGCTTAACTGGATAGTTCTGGCCTAGAGTCTTTCCTGAGGTTGCAGTCAGGATGTGTTCAGGTAGTTTAGTCATCTGAAGCCTTCCCTGGGGCTATAGGATCTGCTTCCAAAATGGTTCACTCACATGGCTTTTGGCAGGAAGGCTCAGTTCCTCACTACATGGGTCTCTCCATTTGCTGCTTGAGTGTCCCCACCACATGGCAGCTGGCTTTCCCCAGAGTTAGTTATCCAAGACAAGGAGCAAGAAGGAGATGCCATGCCTTCTATAAGCTAGTCACACACCATCACTCTTGCCATATTCTATTTGTTATATGTAACTCACTAAGTTCTGCCTATGCTTAAAAAGAAGGGAATTAGGTTTCACCTTTTGTAGGGAGAAATACTGATAAATTTTGGATATGTTTTAAAACCACTATAAAAGCTTAGGTGAGATTTTAGTAGAATCCCTTGCTATCATAAGCAGATGGTGAAGGAATCTTAAGTTTCACGGTTGCTTAGACCCATGTCTGAGGAATGAAGGACAACAGAATTAGGAAAAACTGCAGCAAAGACACAGGCTTGATCTCTGCGAAGCCAGGTAGAAAGGCAAGGCTGAAGAATCACGCTAGAAAAACCTCCTCATCTAGATGATTATAGAATTCCCACCGAACCGTCTTGAGTTAGGGTTAGGTGAGGATGTGAAAAAGTCTAGCCTTGGCTCTTTAAAAAATTGAGATGAAATTCACATGACGTAAAATTCACCATTTTAACCACTGGAAAAGCATACAGTGCAAAACTATGTAATTCAATGTTTTCAGTATATAGTGGAATCATCACCACTATCTCATTTCAGAGAGTCACGCCAAAAGAAACCATGTAATCATTTAGTAGTCACTCCCAATTTTTCTCTTTTCCCCATCTCCTGGCAACCATTAATCTATTTTCTGTCTGTATGTATTTGCCATGACTATATTGTTTGGGGTCAAGAAGTAAAAGGGAACCAAGGTCAGACTACCTGTGAAGAATGGCTTGACACGGATGGGAAAGTGGGAACTGACAAGTCCAAGAGAAATGGTAGAAGAAAATAACATCCATAGTAACAGGAAAGACAGAATAATGTAAGTAAATTCGTGTAAGTAGTTCAGGGTCACATTAAAAACTTGAACACAGAGAATCTGAATGGTTCCATGCTTAGATGTTATCTGAAAATTAAGGATAATTATAGAGCTTCACTGGACTCTATATTAAAATTTGCTTTAGAAGCACATCCCCACATTATCCTTAGTACTTGAGGATAGATACAGCTATTTAACTATTCAAAACTAGCTATTCAAAATCGGATTTGTTATTCCAACAGGAAATGTCATCTGGTTATTTTAGGAGCGTAGATAAGAATTTGGTGGAGAACAACTGACGAGGAAGATTGAGATTAAAAGTCTAGTGTTATTTGTCAGTGCAGTGATGGTCCACATGAGATAAAGTCAGGTGTGCACAGCAGCACTCCATTATGAAATGGAAGTGGTGGAGACATGATCAGGTCTGAACAGGTCCTGAAACACAAATAAGTTCCAAGAGGAAGTGACCCAAATGCCCATGGTCCCCAGTTAAAAAATAAGCTGAGTTAAGAAATTACACATAATTCATAGTGTTTGTTAAAATTTTTCAGAATTTCTCCCAATGAAAGGTGAAGGCTAATTCCCTTCTTTCTAAGTGTAAAGGTGTAAATTTGTACTCACTGACATTCCACAAGACGATTTCTTATAATTCTATGCCTCTCTCATAGCATCTAACACTATTGGATCGCATAGTAGGTGCTCAATCAATACCCTTAGTGGTATTGGTGGATGTCACCTGGACTCTTAAAGAGAACAAATGATCCTGACCACTGTGACTCTGACAAGCTGAAAAACAGACATTTTTGGAGCCTTGAGAAACAAAAGAAAAGGGCAGAGAAGCTTGCCCTCTCTCCTGATCACTAAACTACCTGAGCACAACCTGACTGCAACCTCATGACAGACCCTGTGCCAGAACTACCCAGTTAAGCACTTCTGGATTCCTGACACAGAAATTATGAGATAGTAAATGTGTGGTGTTTTAAGCCAATATGTTTTCGAGTAATTTGTTATGCAGCAATAGATAACTAATACAACTATCCCTTATTCTTTCTGTCCAGATCTCTCCCCATTTCTTACCCCACCACTTTCTTTTCTTAACTCCTGGAATTAGTGCTACAGCAATAGCTTTTAATTTTTTACTCATTACTTCAGGAAGTAAATTAAACATTTCAAGTTGAATTTTACAGTGAACACCTATATACCCACCACTTGGATTTTAATGTTTTAGTGCTCTTTATCACATATTTATTCATTGATTCATTCCTTTCTCCATCCGTCAACCCACCTTCTTTTGAAAGCATTTTAAACTAAATTGAAGACATCAGTACCCTTCACCCTAAGTATTTCACCCTAAGTATTTCAATATGTGAAGCAGTAAATAAGTTTCAATATTTATTTATAGTTATTTTTATTTTGAAGTAAAATTTAAATACAATGAAATACATAATTCTAAAGGTCAGGTATATCTCTGGATCTGATCTTAGCTTTGGATTTCAGCTCTGTCACCTCAGGCAAATGACTTAACCTCTTTCTGCCTTAGTTTCCTCTTTCGTAACATAGGCATAATCATGCTGCTTATTTTTAGCAATGTTAGGTGGACTGAATAAGTCAACATATTAAAGACCTGCAAACAGGGCCTAGCACATTCTAAACTCTCATAGATGTTTACCCTATCACTTCTTGGCTTTTGGCTAAGATCAAGTATAGGTGTTTGCATGGATAAACTTATTAAAGGAAGCACAGTCTTTGGGGCAAACTAAAGAGAGGCAATGTTTCTGTAATCCAATTATTTTAACATACAAAATCTTGCATCTTTTATAGTAGGTCTCTGGGCAGATGGAGTTTTAACTGTTGACAGTGTAAGACTGTGTGAATGATGCTACTGCAGATCCAGTCACAGTGTCAGTCTGCTGACAGTGACTGTTTCCCTTTGACATTTCTCAAAACCAGGACACCATCTTGAATGTTTCAAGTGTGAGAAAGAATTCCTCGAAGAGACTATAAGCTTTAAAAATATTAATGTGCATCTGGAATCACTCCTGTGAACATCACATTTTACGATACAAATATCTCCTGGGATCTCTGCATCATCAACTTTTTAAAATATTGAATCTATATAATGGAGAAAACATTGCTCTATAAAACATAAAGCATTGCTGTCAAGAATAGGGCGAAAGAAAAGAAATTGGTGAAAGATTTAGTAACTGTGGATCCTATGGCTAGAGGCAGATATTCAGCCTTTGAAAAATATTTAAGCTTGGCTTAAGTGGATTGGCATGAGTACTGCCGACAGGTTACATGACCAGAGTACCACAGGTAAGCCGCACCATCAAACCAGGTAGAATAAGTGAAAGAATGAGCTCCTCTCTCCCTAGTTCTCAGAAATGCTGCAGTAATGAAGCAGCCACCTATCAACATCCGTTGTATGTCTCAAGATAAAAGTCATTTCTTAAAAAAAAAATCAAAGTTAGTCTTTAAAGTACCATGAAAAATGAAGATAATCAGTTTGGCATGGTCAATGTCCAAAGAGGTTGTGAATAAACTCAGTCTGTCTGGCAGCTGACTGTCAGTCCTTCACCAGGATATGGAAGTTTCAACCCAACCCACTATTCTGTTCCTCCTGCACTAGAGATGGCTGCTAATTTACTAACCAAATTTGTAAAGCATTTAATGAAATACGGAGAGAGAGAGAGAGAGAGAGAGAGAGAGAGAGAAATGAATGTACTCAAAAAACCCAAGCCAAAAGTTTCCTTCATGACTTGCTCCTAGAATCAGGATATAGGATGTGGCATATATGTGTGTATGTGTGTGTGTGTGTATACAGTCATTGGGCACATCCTGTCTCTGTCTCTCTCTCTCTATGTAGATGGGTGCCAAAGTCTGGACAGTTGTGTTCAGGCTTTGGCAACCATCTACAATGGCCATTCTTCTGACCTTTAAACAAGGCTACCCTGTTGATAACCTTCACTGATAATGGTCAGCTACATTTTCTAGCCAGGCACCCCTGTTTTTACTGAGGACAGCTGACCACGGTCCCACACACTGCTTGGTTTTGGCCTGCTTATGCTTTGATGTTGTTTTGGAAGGACTGGCTTTCTGAGCTTATGATGTAAGACCATTCCATAATGCCCCCTCCTGTTATGATCTTGTATCCTTTATTTCCTCTTCTACCTCTCTGGGTGTAGGGTGACTATGTAATTTTTCTGACACTTGGAATTCAGTCTTTTTCTTTAGATGTCAGGTTAGTTCACCTCTCTTCCTCAGTTTTCCTTGTAATTTAATATTATAATCCCTGTCCTTCCTCAGACTACTAAAAGCCAATGTCCATTGGTGGCTAGGTCAGTATTGACCTCCTGAGGGAGGAATTTTAAAATGGGCCACTATTCAAACAGACATCTAGAAAATCTGTTCTGTCTTGTACGAGTATAAGCAATGTTAAATTGGTCCTTGGAAGAGTTTCAGAGACAAAAAAATAATATAAATAGTCTGTTTAGTGGCTTCCTTTCTGAGATATATGAGGGTTTAGGTATCTATTTATATGATTGCCAAGTTTACTGACTGAGTTGAAGTAAGTGCAGTAAGAAATAACAAGACCTTTAATCACAGAACGATGATGTGGAATAGAGAGATTTATTTTGATTGAGGTTAATATTTAGAGGGCAGAATCATAAGGCATCTACCTAAGTTACTGAGAATTAACCATAGATGTCATATAGTTCATCTGAGTCAGGATGAATAGACAAACTGATCACTTAAAATGATACTTAGCTAGCATATTGAAAAGACTGAGATTTAAACTCCATTTAATGCTGTTGCTGAGGCCTTAGAATGAAGGCCATGAAAATGTACCTATATGAGGTAGTCTGAAGAAGCTATAATGCTTTTTAGGACACTTATTGGGTATATTAAAAATGAGTTTTACTAATGAAAAGTGACTCCACTCTGTGGTTAATCATGTTAAATAAATGTTCCACATAATCACTGTGAAATTGAATGTTGATAAATAAGCTGCTTAATATTTATTTAAATAATTTCATAATGCAGAGGAATGAGAAATAAGATATTAGGTCATGATACATAGATTTGGGCAAAGAAGACATTCACTTCAAAGGGCCAGTGTTTAATTGAGGTATTCCAGAAGCTGTTCTAAATTCAAGGTATGGTCTTAGTTATCCAGTATCTTATTATGAAGTTTATGTGGCCAAATCAGGGCATGCAATTTATGTATGAATGCTATTAGTTTTGCTGGAACAATTTAAGGGAAGATCAGAGTTCAGACATTTGCGCCCTCTTTGAGGTGATTCCAGTGATCCTGTGGCCCTGTGTGTAGCACAGCATTCTGGAGGGTGGGGCACTGACTACCCCGTCCCTTTTATTTTTTTCAAAAACAATTGATTCCCTTGACTTTTAGAAAGGAGCCAGATATCACACAACTTTCTCTCTCAAGAAATCAAAGGGGTCTGGATGATGACTTTGAAGGCAGTCATTAAGCGAAATGTTGTTAATCACCCTAGTCATGAGCTAAGAATTGTGCCACCCAGTAATGACTCAGGAAACGTCTCCTGGCAAGGTGTCCATATAAGTAATTAAGACTTTTTAGAATATGATGTACTCCATCACTTTCTACTAGCTGAAATGCATAGGTGATAAATGCAAATAACACATATTATCATTTCTTGAGTATAAATGCTTTGCAGAGAGCTATAATGGAAAACATTATATATATATTTATAAATATATATATGTAATCTATAGTCAAAGAAGTATTATATGTAAAAAGGTCCAATGTATATAAGCGTGGAATTGCCAAGAGTTTTGCCTATGGTCATTGAAAAATGTAATATTTAAGGAGCTGTCATAGATCTATAAGACAGTCTTTGAGAACCACGGAGACAAGAAGAGCTTCTCTGATGGGCAAAAAGACATTAAAAAGAGGTGAAGGTGAGGCTAGCATATTTACAGGTGGTTGAGTGACTCGTATGTGCCTGTGGCTTTACTTATATTATCGTAATCTTTCAGATTACCCTGCAAAGAGGTTCTTATTTCATTTTATACATAAGAAAACTGACTGACAGTCAGGAAAGTTAGGTAATTTGTCTAAGTTTGCAGAGCTAGTAAATGGCAAAGCAGGGATTTAAATCTAAGTCTGTTGGACTCACAGCCCATAAGCTTTCCAGTATGCAAAACAAAATGATGTTGAATATGTAAATAAACAGTATTATTTCTGTTTCATTCTGCTAATACGTGTGACTGATGGGCTTCTAAGGATATGCCAGAGATGGTCAAGTTGCTGCTGGGCCTCTAGTGAAGAAGGTGTGCTGGACCTGAATGTAATTATAAATGTATTCATTCTGCACATATTTCTTGAGGCTTCCATGTTCGTGATATTTTGTAGAGTTCTGACAGGTGATACAAAGGTGACTGCATCTGCAACTTAAATACTGCATGCAGGATGGGTCATTGAATTGTAAGAATGACTTAACAGCAAAGACTCAGGAAAGACTAGTGCAGTAAGCAAGAGCATCTAGGGTGGAGGCATATGTTGCATATACCTCACAATGAAGATGATGACTTTTTAGTCTGAAAATACAAACGCTGGGAGGATACCAGATTAGAAGTCAGTTAACCATTTAGACTTTCCTTTTGGAGTAAATCCATGTAATACTTCAGCATCCCCTTTTGTGGGGATCCTAGGAAAGTAACTTTATTTTTGGTGTCTTGATTTTCCTATTTGTATCACAGGCATAATAATATGTACTTTACTCATCTAACATAATTGTTCTAAGACTCAACTTGAGAAACTCAGAAAGTTTTCAGTTCGAAACTAATAAAAGGAAGCATCAACTTTATGAAATTAGAATTAGTCCATAGGGACCTTTAGATCTAATTGGGATGATTTGAGAAGTAGACAAATACGGTGTATTATGATCCAACAGCCCCAAATTATAGGCATGCAGATTAAAGGCTATGATAGTCCAGTGGGGGAATTCATATCTAACTGGGAACTGAACATGCTCCCTTACTTAGAATTAGATATACAGTTTATTTTAAACCCCAAAAGGCTTGGTAACACGTTATGGGCAAATGTTTGTTAAATCTGAGATGTTTACCAAATGATGACATTGTAGGTTTCTGATTCTGTCATTTAATCTGGATATAAGCAGCAAATAAATTATGAAGTTTCTGTAAAGGAAATCCAGAGTTTCAATGATGATCTGACCTTGGGGCAGTCTTATTTTTTATTTTTAATTTTTGCAAGCAAGAAAAAAGGTGTGGGAAGTGAGCCACGAACTGTTTTAGGAAGGAGGTTGTACATGGTAAAGGCTCATCCCTGCTGCATTTCGATATTTAAAACCTGAGGAGACCTATGGAGACCACAGACGGATGTAGCATTCTGGTTATTTTCTTTTTATTGCTTTCTGGAGGGTATTCATCTTGCAGTGTCTTACAGTACCATAAGGTACTCTCTACTATCCAGTACCCCATTCACTGGGCATTTTCAATTGATAAACCACTCCCAGAAACAACTTCATGTTAACTGAGGCTCATAAAGATGAGATATCAGCCTTATAATAGGTTTCTCCCGTCCAAGTACAAACCAGGCCCGACCCTGCTTAGCTTCTGAGATCAGATGAGATCGGGCACCTTCAGGGTGGTATGGCTGTAGATGTTATAATATGTTTCTAAAGCAACTTCTGAATCATCAAAATATGACTAATTATGTTCAGAATAAACTTTATGCCAAAAATTTTGTGTTCTAAATATCTCATAACAGGTAGTTTAGGCTATTTCAATTCTGTGTTTCTAATGATCAGTTTTTTGCCTGTATTGAATAAAGGAAGTTACTGAATTATTAACCTAGATATGTCATAGGTTCACAGAAATTCAAACTTAGATCACACAAATAAAGTTGCATATTTTAAGAGTTAAATGCTGTCCACAAGGTGAGACTCAAGATATGAGAGAAGAAGAGATATGATTCAAGTGGTTGGAATAGATAATGGATAATTCACATTTACCTATCTGTCATTATTGATGCAGTCTAATTGTTAAGCATATTGAGAACTCAATGGCACATTGAAGGGAGAAGAACTTAAGCTACTAACATAAGGGCCAGGACCAGGGAAAGAAATTTGTCTAGGGAGCTTACCTCCTGGGGTGGGCATTAGTCTAAATCTTAATATTCAAGTGGTCATGACACTGCTCCATGTCACTCCAATTTGGTGGAGTGACATAGTGGCAGGAAATTCACTTTATATACTATTCTGGGTTGGTAGCTACACTATGATTATTTGGATGAAAATGTTAACCAGAATTTGTGGTATGGTTGTCTGGAACTCAGAGCCAAGCAGAGGTTCAGGGCCCCAGAATGATGCATAGAAATTTGGGACTGAGGAACTATTGTGCCACCAGTACACCAAGGCAGAATCCTTACTCTAAAGAGGGGTCAAAATGGGTGATAAAGCTAGATGGGAAGGCTGAAGCTTAGAGGACACAACAGTGTCCAGGACATCAGTCTTTAGGTGTACCAGATTTGGTCCTATATTTGGGGGCTGAATCTACAGACCAGAAGGCAAGTAGGACTTCGGTTGTAAGGATGGTACTAAATTTGCCTTATCTATTCTGCTGGCTGCCAACTTTCTGCTCTGACAAAGTTCTCTCAAAGAGGAAGGGTGAGAAGTGGTTAGGCAGCCACTATAGACATTGTTTCATTTTGAGGTTTTTCAGAATTTTTTCCTAACTATAACTTTTGGTTGAACCAATCCATTCAGAATCTTTACATCCTACAGAAGGGATAAATGAGTAGGAGATAATGCTGTAGTTAGTGCAGTTGTGGAAGGATTTTTATTGTTGTTGTTGCAAGTGTAAAAATAATACAAATGAGGTAAAATGAGATGAATTTGAGAGAAAAAAATACCTCATATCCACACATAATTTGGTTTCTGTTATACAACTACTAATATTTTAGGGTTATTTCCATGATCGGCCAACTTTTTAATTTTCATCTAGGAATTTACAAGGACTTAGATTTAGCCTGAACATTAGTCATCCTCAACATGAGTAGCTTAAAGACTTCTCAGCTGGACGCAATGGCCCACACCTGTAATCCCAGCACTTTGGGAAGGTGAGGTAGGAGGATCACTTGAAGCCAGGAGTTTGACACCAGTCTTGGCAGCATAGTGAAACCCTGTCTCTACAAAAAAAAAATTAGCTGGCCATGGTGGTGTCTGACTGTAGTCTTAGCTACTCAGGAAGCTGAGGCAGGAGGATCACTTGAGCCCAGGAGTTCAGAGCTGAAGTAAGCTATGATTGCAATACTGCACTCCAGCAGGGGCAACAGAAAAAGACTCTGTCTCAAAAAGCCCACAAAGAAAGAAACAAACAACAATAACAAAAAACTTCTCAAGTTTGGTATGGTTTTAAAAGCCAAGTGGAGTCTTTATCTCCCCATTTGAACTTGACGGGGTAGTTAGGGGAGAGGGAGACATTTGTGGCTGCCTTGATGAACAGAATGTGGCAGAAGTTAATACAGCCTGACTTCTGAGTCTCTGTTAGAAAAGGCCATTGCAACTCCTGGTTACTTTTGGGAAATTCTCTCTGAGAAACTTTGGTTGCTATGTGAGAAGCCCAGTCACCCTGAGACCAGCATGTAGAGACACCACGGAAAGATCACCTCTAGAGGGATGCCCAAGGACCCCCAGCTGTTCTAGTCCCAGTGGTTTTGAGTGTTCCCAGTCCAAGCAGGAGACATGTGAGTAAAGGGACCTTTGAGTGACCCCAGCCATTCTCTCACTGCAATCTCACTAGAGACACTTGAGCAAGAACTGTCTCACTGACCCCCGTCAGACCCCAGATTTATTAACAAAATTAATGTGTATGACTGTTTTAAGCCACGGTTCTGAGGGTAGTCATTACCTGGCCATAGATAACCAGAACACAGCCTGAGGAACATGTCTATGACTCCGCTTCCTGATGGAGGGCAGAGGGTAGTGGGATAAAATACAGATTGATCCTTACTGCAGCAATACATCCTCTTTTCCTCTCACTTATTTTATACTGCTCTTCCTTTTCCTATCCTGATTCTATGGCCAACAGCTAAAGTTTATTGCATTCACTGCACTTTTTTTCAGGGCACATAGGAAGACTCCTAGAAGATTCCTAGCCTCTTTTGCAGTCAGGGTGAGGCCATGTGCCTGAGCTCTGGCCAACGGAATGTTGGCAGAAGTGACGAAAACCTCTTTCATGCCTGGTCCTAAAAACTTCCTATGTAATATTTGGATACTCTCTTCTTTTTCGGCAGTGACCTTGGAGGTCACATGTTTCAAAGGATGTAGGAGGGCACCTGAACCCACATCAATTGTGACGCAAGTGAGAAATAAACTTCTATTTGGCTAAGCCGCTCAAATGTTAAGTGTTGAAGCCATGTGTTTAGCAGCTAGTGAACTTATACAGCTCCTTTGACCCGACTCAATTTTTGCTGGTGCAGAAGACACACAGGAGGAACAATCCTTTCTTCTGAATATCTCGCAAAGTTTTCAGCCTGTCCTGACATTCATTTCCAACCCTCCGGTAGGGCACATGGAAGATGCTCCAAAAGTGATCTCTAAGCCCCACTCTCTTTGTTACACCTATCTCCATCTGAAAAAACATCACATTTCTAAACTTTTCTAAAGAAACTTGTTTCCCCTGCCATTGGGGCCAATGACTTCCAAAGTAGAGACTAAAATACTGAAACATATTTCATAACTGAATTTTCTCTCCTTAAGAAATTACACTAATAAACTTCCAAAACAAGGGAAGTAAGAGAGGGAGAGGAAAGTGTACAGAATAGAGCGATCTTTCTCAGAGATACTGTTTTTGTGTGTGTGAGTTAAATTAAAATACATTTTCAATTGGTCAGCCAACTTCCGAATGGAAGGCCAAATCAGGAAAGAGTGAGCCAGTCTAGAAAATAAAACAGTGGTGTATAAAAGTTAAGCATTAATCTGGTTTTGCAGCTGTAGCGTTCTCCAGGGAGTTGTGTATTTTCTATTCTTGTTCTTCCCAGAGAAGAGAGAAAAAAAATAATATCCTCAAATGCTCTTCTAATTCTCACAGTCATTACCTCTTTCCCTCTTGCTCCTTATTTCTGTCTCTCACGTACAAGCACACACACATTACAGTTTCTAATCATCCACCAACACAAGAGAATAATGGACATCCTTTGCCATTTGAAGCCAGCTAAAAGGTGATGGGGGAGGGGAAGAGGGGCAAACTACCCTTTGCCCCAGGAGGGAGCTCTTCTGGCCAGAAGGTAATAGCTCAACACTGCCCCACAGGTCACTGGACCCCACAGTTTAGAAAAAATGCTGGCACGGGAGATAAAAGGGATATAATGAAAATGTAAACGAAAAACTTTATACCAGGCATGGCCTGACAGAGGGAAGATTGATATCCCATGATGCTTTGTCTTGATGAGACAATGAAAAATAACCACCACAGCAGCTGTGTCAATATCAGACTTGGTAATGCACCACTGGCTGTGGGTTTTTATTTAATCCGCTTTGCTTTAAGATGATAACGGTTGTTACTTTTCAGTGCCTGTCTGTCAGCGCCCAGCATTGCAATATTCCTCCGCAGCTCTGCGAGCGGGTTTCATTTATTTTAAAATACCATTTCACACACTGCTGACTTTTAACAGTGTTCTGTGTGAGTTTGTGAGATTGAATAGTGACAGAAACAACACTTTTTATGAGAATACAGAATATTAAAAACGGGGCACAATATACAGATGGCAGTTTTCACTACAGCTTGTTTTTTTCCCCCTTGCTTCTGCTACTGAGCTTTCCCACTGAATGCATTTGTAGTAACACCATAAATGTCACTTTCACTGACTGCCTTTTGGCATTTTATTTAAATGGAATTCAACTCTGGCTTGCTGCTGCCGCTGTTGCTTGCTGCCGTTACTGACTTGTTTTTAGGGTGGCTCCCCATTTTACAAAATCATCCCGTTAGCTTCGTTCCTCACGGCCCCCCCAAAGGAAATATATGCAAAACCTCTCAAACCGTACACCCTTGGCAAAGACTCAAAGTCCAAGGATTCTGAAAGACTTTTACCAGGGGAGATTACTGTAGCCATATGTGTTTGGTCTTCGCAGCCATGGCTCAGGGGAAAACACTTCTGAACTATAGGAATACTCCCGACTGGGAGCTAAGATACTTCATCAGTGGGGAGGGGAGGGAGGACCAGCACACGTAGACCATTTTCCGTTGAATGCTACGGAAAACACTCGGAGAGACAGGGCTCTGAGTGACTTATCTAGGCCTTGTGTCTATTATTACTGACTCGAAATACTTTGGTTGGGACGTTTTACCCGGGCCCTGGCTTCTCTCCATCGATTCTGTCTTGGCAGGTACATGCTTATGCTGCTGGGCTTCGAGACAGGTAGAGGGGTGGTTTGTTGCTGCCAACATGATGTTGATATGTGCAGATTCCTCTCTCTCTCCTTTCACTCCTGCACAAAACATCCATTGCTTCATCAATTCCAGAGACTAAGTAGAACAGACAGGGGTGGTGAAGCCTTTTCCTGGGAGAACCTGTAATTTGGGGAAAGCTGGCTTCTTGACTAGGTCAAATGAGACTAGAAATGATCTGCTTAACCCAGCCGTATAGATGTGTCCACATCTCACAGTCATAGGCCTGAATCAAAGAGCCTAAGAGATTTCTAGCTGAGAGCTCAAATTTTCAGAAAATTGGAAATTTTTATAGAAAAAAAAGTAAAGAAAATATATTTCAAAGTCTCAGTTCTAGCCTCTAGACTGTAACATTCATCACCTTTGTGTATGACTCCTTCAGAAACAAGCAAGGCTGGGAATATTTGGTAGGTTCATAAGCATTTTTACAGACTTGACTAGTTTTTGAAGATGTCTGAAAGTCTGTCTTAATCTCTTTATATCCTTTTAATTATAAAAGTTAGAATTGGTAAGGGATGGGAGACTAGCGAGATACCCACAAAATAAACTTTTGAATCTCTTTGTTTTGAATTATTTATGCTTATTTTCAAATTAACTTCTATAAACCTTTCAGAAGTACTGAAGTAAATAAATGTAACACGACAATAAGTTAGGTCATCAAAATGCTTAAATAAATTTATGAAAAGAAACTACTCAAGACCCTACATCAATAAATAAAGGATATAAAAAAAGAGAAAATAGAAATGGAATCCAGGCAGAGACAACATCTCATACTATTTCTGTATTTCAAATAACACCTAACGCAGAGGTCTGTCTCTTCATATGCATTTGCCATCTCAGAGAATGGAAAAACCCTCTAAACAATTTTCTTAGACAAAAATCTTGGGTGTCATTCTTAACTCTTCCTTGTTTGACAACTTCTCTTCCAATCAATCACTAAGTTCTGACAAGAGATCTACTTAATGTGATTTAAATGCATCTGTTTCTCTCCATCCCCACTGCCCTCATGTTAATGTGCATCATTGCTGATACAGCAGTAATTTCCTCGTCTTCTTTTTTTCTTCAGATCCATTCTTAATAATGTTGCCTGAATAATATTCTAAAGCAAACATCTGGTCATGCACTGTTCTTCGTATATTTGCCATCACGAAAAAAGTTTTCTCTGAATACTTGAGCTCATAGCAATCTCTATCCTCCTTTACTTATTGTAAATGTCTCTCATTTGACTTGGTCTGTGTTTATTGTCCTTTTAAAATCTTCCCATATGGATATATCTTTTCTCCTCTCTTAGAACGTAAGAGATCACATTTATGTTTTTTTGGTACACTCTATAACAGCTAGTTGAGTATGGGGCCCAGTACCATGACATCAACAAATGATCAATAAATATTCATAAGGTGTGCTAAATATTTGAATTGGTCTAGCATGTAGTGTAGCCCTTGATACAGTTAGCCATAATAAACCTGTTGAATCTAAGGCACTAGTAATTATGCAGCAAAAGAGAAGCTCTCCATTATGTATGGTGGTAACCAGGATGTTTAGCCAAGCTAAGAAGTGGGGGCAAAAAGCCCCTGTGTGAGCATAGAAATCTCAGGGTTTGCCTAGAAAATCTTTGGGTAGATATGGTATTTCTACCTCCAAATCTTTGGCTTCACAACATTGCATTTTTTTTTTTTTTTTTATTTGAGACAACTCTTCTCTGGGGCTGTTTATTTATTTGTTCAGTTTATTCACTTTTATTTTAGGCTCAGAGATACATGTGGAGGTTTGTTATACACAAAAATTGCATGTTTCAAGGGTTTGGTGTACAGATTATTTTGTCACCCAAGTAATCAGCATAGTACCTGATAAAAAGGTTTTTGACCCTCACCCTTAAGTAGGCCCTCGTGTATGTTGTCCTTTTCCTTGTGTCCATGTGTACTCAATGTTTAGTTCCCACTTATAAGGGAGAACATGCGGTATTTGGTTTTCTGTTCCTATGTTGCTTAGGATAATGAACTCTAGCTCCATCCATGTTGCTGCAAAGGACATGATTTCATTCTTTTTGATGGCTACATAGTATTCTATGGTGTATATGTAACCCCTATTTCTTGTCCAGTCTACCATTGTAATTTTTGTAGCTGCCATTGATAGGCATTTAGTCTGGTTCCATGTCTTTGCTACTGTGAACAGTACTGTGATGAACATATGCAAGAATGTGTCTTTGTGGCAGAATGATTTTTATTCCTTTGGGTATATACCCAGTAATGGAATTGCTGGGTCAAATGGTAATTCTGTTTTAAGTTCATTGAGAAATCACCAAATTGTTTTCCACAATAGATGAATTAATTTACATTCCCACCAGCGGTGTGTAAGTATTCCCTTTTCTCTACCACCTCGCCAGCATCTGTTATTTTTTGATTTTTTAAATAACTATTCTGACTGGTGTGAGTTGTATCTAATCATGGCTTTGATTTGCATTTCTCTAATGATTAGTGATGTTGAGCATTTTTTTTTCATATGTGTGTTGGCCTCACATATATCTTCTTTTGAAAAGTGTCTGTTCGTGTCTTTTGCCAACTTCTTAATGGGGTTGTTTGTTTTTTACTTGTAAATTTAAGTTTCTTGTAGATTCCAGATATTAGAACTTTGTCAGATGGAAACTATCCATCTGACGCAAACTATCCATCTGATAGTTTGCAAATATTTCCTCCTATTCCGTAGGTTGTCTGTTTACTCTATTGACAGTTTCTTTTGCTATGTAGAACTCTTTATTTTAATTAGGTCTCCTTTGTCGATTTTTGTTTTTGTTGCAGTTGCTTTTAGTGTCTTTATCATGAAATCCTTGCCAGGTCCTATGTTCAGAATGATATTTTCTAGGTTATCTTCCAGGCTTTTTGTATTTTTAGGTTTTATATATAAGTATTTAATCCATCTTGAGTTGATTTTTGTATATGGTGTAAGAAAAGGGTCCAGCTTCAGTCTTCTGCATATAGCTAGCTCTGGCGCTATTTAGAAGAGCTAGACACATCTTCTCTTACCACCTTACTATTAAGGCAGAAAGGGGTGGAGTCTTCCTTTCAAAGGTTTATAAACAGCCTGCTCCTTTCTGAAAGGGAAAATTAGAATTGGATACAGTGAAATCTAAGTGAATCTTATCTCTAAATTTTCTTTTCTGGCACTGACTCTTTTATCCCTTAGGATTTTTCATTAATTAAATGTTAATTAATGTTTATAATTAATGTGAATGTCTAATTTACTTTTTGATGGAAATATCTATTACTTTAACATGTTTGTGTTTACTGGCATAGCATTTTTGCTTTTTAGGATTTCTGGAAGCTTTCTGTAGTCTCTCTTTCCCTCTCTTGGTCTTTTGCTTTTTCTCTGTGTGTTTCTCAGCATCTACTCTCTGCAGCTAATAGCAGAGTAACAGTCTTCGTTGGTCCCACCTCTTTTCATGACCTCTGCTTATGATCAGAAGGAAAAAAAATCAGAGAGAAAAAAAAATCAGCTAAAACAAATTTACTCAAACAATAATGCAGCCCCAAACCCTTTTCCTTTAGCATTCATAAGTAATGTAAAACTAGGAGCAGAAAAAGGTCACAGAAACAAAGTAAGTCTCAGGGTAAGCCAATGGACCTTCCAGGAAAGGATACTAATTGCCTTCTTCTCCAGGCAAGTGTGACCTGTGTGACTGACAGAAGCTCAAATCCTCTGTGACCCGAGAAACACTGCCAAGGTGACGTTGTCACAAGAGGAACTGTGAATCAGCTGTTTCTCCAGAGACTTCCTACCAAGTACCATTTTATTTTCAACAGAAACAGACAAAGTAGTCTCTCTCCTTTCAGACCCCTCCACCCCCTTCCATAGTAAAGCAGTTTCTGAAGTTCTAGGGCTTAAAATGAAAGCTGATAAGAAAGAAAAAAAATGTTTAGGGACCTTTGAATTCCTAAGCACACAGATATAAACTGCTTTTCCAGAGTTTTGCCCTTCATCAATTCAAGGACCCAACAGCAGACACAACCCCTGACTCTACTGTCCCCTATTTTCCAAACCAGGTTCCAGAGCAAAGTTTCTGGACCTGTAGCAGCATCAGACTTCCTAAAAATTACAATTCTCTTAAACTAATGTTCTTTGCTTTTTCTCAAGATATCATGAGATATTATGGGTGACTACAGACTTCCTCTCTTTTTGTAATCTTCAATGAGGACTTTCATATCTGGGTAAAAGTTTTCCTGGTCACCCCCAAACTACCTAAAATACTGGAGAGATTCAGTGTATTTGTTGCCATCACAGCCAATGCTTCCAAATTATGCTTTCTTGCATGCTTGATTCTAATCATTCTTACATGATCACCCTGTAACACCTCAGTGATCTATTTTCTGACCTGACCTGAATTCTTCCTTATTTTTTGCTCTTTTACGGACACTACACATCTATGCTCTGCTCTAATTGTGACCTCTCACTCCTTGGCTCTTGTTCTCCAAGTCTTTCAGAACCCCCACCCAGCCTGGCTTCTCTTCACTCACCTTCCAGAACAGTCACTGTAACAGTCCATCCTGGGGTCTTTTGGTTGGGATTCTGGACCCCTCACATCCTTGTTCTGCCCCGCCAACCCCACTCCCCCAGAGCCATGCTGCACATTCCTTGTTGGCTCCCCATTTTATTTCTCCAAAGCAGCCTTGTCAAGAATTCACTCCATTTAGCAAGTTCCCTACTTCAGTAGCTGATATGATTTGGCTGTGTCCCCACCCAAACCTCGTCTTGAATTGTAACTTCCCTCCCACAATTCCCATGTGTCATGGGAGGAACCTCATGGGAGGTGACTGAATTATGGGAGTGGGTCTTTCCTGTGCTGTTCTTGTGACAGTAAATGAGTCTTATGAGATCTGATGGTTTAATAAGGGAAAATCCATTTTGCTTGGTTCTGATTCTCTCTTTTGCTGCTGCCATGTGAGATGAGTCTTTCACCTTCTGCCATGATTGTGAGTCCTCCCCTGCCATATGGAACTATAAGTCCAATAAACCTCTTTCTTTTGTAAATTGCCCAGTCTCGGGTATGTCTTTATCAGCAGTGTGAAAATGGATTAACATGGTAAATTGTTACTGAGAGTGGGGTGTTGCTGAAAAGATACCTGAAAATGTGGAAGTGACTTTGGAATTGGGTAATAAGCAGAAATTGGAACAGTTTGGGGGGCTCCGAAGAAGACAGAAAAATGTGGGAAAGTTTGGAACTTCCCAGAGGCTTGTTGAATGGCTTTGACCAAAAGCCTGATAGTGATGTGGACAATAAGGTCCAGGCTGAGGTGGTCTCAGATGGAGATGAGGAACTTGTTGGGAACAGGAGCAAAAGTGACTCTTGTTACATTGTAGCAAAGAGACTGGCAGCATTTTGCCCCTGCCCTAGAGATTTGTGGAACTTTGAACTTGAGAGAGATGAGTTAGGGCATCTGGCAGAAAAAATTTCTAAGTAGCAAAGCATTCCAGAGATGACCTGGGTGCTGTTAAAGACATTCAGTTTTATAAGGGAATCAGAGCGTGAAAGTTCAGAAAATTTGCAGCCTGACAATGTGATAGGAAAGAAAAACCCATTTTCTGAGGAGAAATTCAAGCTGGCTGCAGCAATTTGCATAAGTAACAAGGAGCTGAATGTAAATCCTGAAGACAATGAGGAAAATGTCTCCAGGGCATGTCAGAGGTCTTCACAGCAGCTTCTCCCATCACAGGCCCAGAGGCCTAGGAGAAAATAGTTTCATGAGCCAGGCCAAGGGTTCCTGTGTTGTGTGCAGCCTAGGGTCTTGGTGCCCTATGTCCTAGCTGCTCCAGCTATGGCTGAAAGGGGCCAAAGGAGAGCTCGGGCCATGGCTTCATAGAGTGTAAGCCCCAAGTCTTAGCAGCTTCCACGTGGTGTTGAGCCTACGAGTGCACAGAAGTCAAGAACTGGGGTTTGAGAACCTCTGCCTAGATTTCAGGAGATGTATAAAAATGCCTAGATGCCCAGGCAGAAGTTTGCTGCAGGGTGGGGCCCTCATGGAGAACCCCTGCTAGCGCAGTATGGAAGAGAATTGTGGGGTTGGAGCTCCCAAACAGAGTCCCTACTGGGGCACTGCCTAGTGAAGCTATGAGAAGAGGTCCACTGTCCTCCAGATTCCAGAATGGTAGATCCACTGACAGCTTGCACTGTGCACCTGGAAAAGCTGCAGACACTCAATGCCAGCCTGTGAAAGCAGCCAGGAGGAAGTTTGTACCCTACAGAGCCACAGGATCAGAGTTGCCCAAGACCATGGGAACCCACCTGTTGCATCAGTATGACCTGGATATGAGACATAGAGTCAAAGGAGATCGTTTTGGAGCTTTAAAATTTGACTGCCTCACTGGATTTTGGACTTGCATGGGCCCTGTGGCCCCTTTGTTTTGGCCAATTTCTCACATTTGGAATGGCTATATTTACCCAATGCCTGTGACCCCATTGTGTCTAGGAAGTAACTAACTTGCTTTTGATTTTACAGGCTCATAGGCAGAAGGGACTTGCCTTGTCTCTGTGGACTTTTAAGTTAACGCTGAAATGAGTTAAAACTTTGGGGGACTGTCGGGAAAGCATGATTAGTTTTGAAATGTGAGGACAGGAGATTTGGGAAGGGCCAGGGGCAGAATGATATGGTTTGGCTGTGTCCAGCCAAATCTCATCTTGAATTGGAACTCTCACAATTCCCACATGTTGTGGGAGGAACCCAGTTGGAGGTGATTGAATTATGGGGGCAGGTCCTTCCTGAGCTGTTCTCATGATAGTGAATGAGTCTCACAAGATCTGATGGTTTTGTAAGGGGAAACCTGTTTCACTTGGCTCACATTCTGTCTTGCTGCCACCATGTGAGACGTGACTTTCACCTTCCACCATGATTGTGAGGCCTCCGTAGGCACGTGGAACTCTACGTCTAATAAACCTTTTTCTTTTGTAAATATGTCTTTATCAGCAGCAAGAAAATGGACTAATAGAGCAGCCAAGCTTTCTTCCCATAAGGAATTAGAGGCCACGAGGCTTCTAGCTTTGGCCTACCCCTGTCTGCCCACACTCTCATGAATTTAACTATAATTTATATTCTAAGAGTTCCCAAATCTATACTTTGATTTCTAGCTTGTTCTCTTTTTTGATATTTGAGCTCAGGAATCCAGGTCTCTGATGAGTATATCCTGTTGATTGTTTCTCATTTGCCTTAGAAATCAGCACCCTCCCAAACTGACCTTATTATTTTATATTTCCCACTTCCTAAACTTGAGATGGAATATAAGCTCCACATTGTATTCAAACTTTGAATTAAATCAGAGAAGAAAAGGAAGTAAATGATATAAAACCTATTAAGGAATAGAGTCAATAGGATTTAATGACCAATTGGGTATGCAGGGAGAGTGAGGAATCTAAAATAATCTGCTAGATTTGGTTTGGGTGATTTGATATATGTGGTTTCATAAGAGAAGAGGGAATATAAAAGAAAGAAAATGTTTGGGAGTTTTAAAATGAGGTCAATTCTGGACAAGTATAATTTGAATGCCTTTGATATTTAGAAGGTAGGTAGATAGATGAGTCTTGAATTCAGGTAAAAAATAAAAAAATTTAAAAAACACTGAAGGTAAAGACATAGTTTGAAGTTATCAGCATAAAGGTGTTAGAAGTTGTTGGTTGTTGGACTGAAAAATCCTGCCCAGAAAGTTTATTCAACAAGAAAAGCTCAAGAGTGAAGGCCTAGAAAACACCATTGTTTAAAGGTAAGTCAAAAAAAGAATCTGAAAAAAACCCTGAAGAATGAGACCAAGGAGAATATGCTAACACACAAGTAAATTGGGTAAGTAGTTTATAGAAAAAAAAGTGCTCAAAAGCATCAAACCCAAAAGAGGGCAACTGAGATAGTAACTATTCAGTGGCCTTTGGACTTGGCAATTAGTGAGTTATTATTAGCTTTAGGAAGAGATCATTTCAGTGGAGGGGTTCAGCTGCAAAAAATATATCTATAGTTTTATACATATTTGTGTGTATATATTAGGGACACATCAGATATCATGACTGGTTAATCAAAGTTACCAGTGAACAACACCTGTAAGGGATAAGTGTGTGCAGGTATATATATGTACACACATGCATACACATATGTGCACATAAACATATGCTCATACATATATACAGATTTTAGAAATCTTGTGTTCATACTAATATTTATAATCTCTTCATTATCTAAGTCTTTCTGGTTTGAAGTCTTCTTTGGTATTAGAATTATAACCTCTTACTTTCTTATTGTTTCCATTTCTTTGCTAAGTCTTTGTTTATCCTTTTATATTTAAACTCTGAATTATCGTGTTTTAACTATATGCCTTACATAGAATATATAGTTGGGTTTTACTTTATAAGGCAATTTAAAAATCTTTTCCCCTTAATAAGCAAGTTAAACCTGTTCATATTTGTTAAAATGACATGTTTTGTTTCAATTCTGTCATATTATCTTATGCTGTAATAACTGCGTATATTGTTATGTTTGCTTTTTTTAAATAATTTGGCTCCCTTGCTTTTCTTTTTAAAATATTTTTTGGTATATAGGAAAGTTCTTTTTATTTTAGTGATATATTAGTTTTCCGTTACTGCTGTAACAAATTACTACAAACTTACTGGCATGAAACAGCACAAGTTAAGTTTTATGTGTCAGACGTCAGAAATGCCTTTCTCTGGGTTAAAATTAAGATGTCAGCTGGTCTGTGTTTCTTCTGGAGAATCCAGGGGAGAATCCATTCCTTGCCTTTTGCAGCTTCTAGAGGTTGCCTGCTCTTCTTGTTTCACAGCCTTTTTCATCCATCTTCAAAACCAGCAATATTGCACTGCATCTTTCTCAAGCTATCATGTCTCTGATTCTCTCTTCTGATTTTCTATTCCACTTCAAAAATCCTCATGTTTACATTAGGCCCACCCTCATAATTCAGGATAATCTCTTTATTTTCAGATCAACTGATTAGCGACCTTCATTCCATCTGCAACTTTAATTTCCCTTTGTCATTTACCTCATGTATTCACAGAATGGGAGTATTAGGACAGAAATATCTTTGGGAGGGACATTATTCTGACTATCACAAGTGGTTATCTTTGTATTAATACTGTTTATAGTGCCCTTAATTCCCTTTATTCTTTCTAAACCTTTTATCATTTGTCAGTTTTAAATGGTATCCTATGATTCCCATTTATTATCCATGCAGCATTCCATGAATATTTTACTTTCCCCTTTCATTTGTTTCTCCCGATGTTTAGCTGTGTTCTTTCTACTTAGAAGAACATGTAATATTTCTTTTTTAAAAATTTTATTTATTTTGTATTTTTTTGAGACAGTCTTGCTCTGTTGCCCAGGATGGAGTGCAGTGGTGACATCTCAGCTCAATCTCTGCCTCCCGGGTTCAAGAGATTCTCCTGCTTCCTGAGTAGATGAGATTAAAGGCACTTGCCATCACAACCAGCTAGTTTTTGTATTTTTAGTAGAGATGGGGTTTCACCATGTTGGCCAGGTTGATCTTGAACTCCTGACTTCAGGTGATCTGCCCACCTCGGCCTCCCAAAGTGCTGGGATTACAGGTGTGAGCCACCACGTGCAGCCTATGAATATGTAATATTTCCATAATATTTTTCAAACACTTGCCCCACAATTGTTTTAGTCCTAGCTCTACCATTAAATGTATGAAATCCTCTTTTGGGGAATCTTTCCAGTGATTTCATGATTGGATGAAACATCCTGAAGTAGATGTCTCAGGATGGGCACATGCTTACAGTATTCCGAGCTCAGGCACATGCAAAACTTTTTCTACAACCTTAAAATTTGAATGACAGATTGACTGAATATAATATCCTTGGTTCACACTTTTTTTTTCCATTAAGTTTCTTGAAAATACGGTTCCACTGTTATTATCTTTTCATGTTGCTTCTGAGAAACCTGGTAACAATTTAATTCTCTTGCTTTGTAATTTATTTCATCTTTTTGGCCAGAGCCCCAAAGGACTTTTGCTTTCTTTATATCTCAGATTGCATCATTCTAGATCTATTTATCTGATATCTGCTAAGCCTTTTCAATGTGTGATTTCTTCTTTTATGTCTGAAGGTTCTCTCTCTCTCTCTTTTTTTGTATTGTAGTGTAAACATTAATTATTTTACATTGTTTTGACTTTTTTTCTTCAGGGACACCAGTAGTGTAAATAAAATTTTTGCTGTTTTTTCTCTTTTGGCCTTCCATTTAATTATTTTACTAGAGTCTTTTCATTTCTTTCTTTAGCTTGTTTTTATTTTCTTTGGTGCTTTCCTGATTTTCTTTAATGCCTTTTATTAATTTGCATTTAAATCTATTCTCACTTGGCATACAGTAATTTGGTCTTTTTAAAAATGTGTGTGTGTGTTTTTGCTTTCTTCTATTTCCTCCATCAGAGAAATTAACTCATTTTATTTCTTCCATTTTTTTGTTTATTTCTGTTTTTAGTTTTTGTATTTCTGATTCAAGGTGTTTATTAAGAACCTCATGTTTTTGCTTGCTTAAAGTGCAATATTATAATTTTTTGAAGCTTTGTATTTTATTTCTTTTTTCAGAGTCTTAACCTTCTGTTCACAAATTCTGACATTTTGCAGCAGTTTGTCATGGATAAAGTCTGTTTTTTTTTTTTTCTACTCTTACTCATTTATGGATAGGATTTTAAGTTTGATAGTTCACTTTACTGGCATTTTGCCCTTTTCTGCTCATAAGTTGGTTTTCTTGTCTGCTATTTCTTGTCTGCAATTTGATTATTCCCTGGTGTGATTTTCTATGTATTTATCCAGCTTGAGGTTTGTTGCAATTCTTAGATCAGTCAGTTTATGACCATTATTGAACTGGCAAAATTTCGACTATCCTTTTTTCAAATTTTTTTTCTATCCTCCTTCTTTTCCTAGGACTACAATTTTCATTTATTTTTCCATGGGCCACTGAGTCATTGCTTATTTTGTTCAATATTTTATTCTCTCTGTGTTTCATTTGGGATATTTTCTATTACTATGTCTTCAAGTTCGCTAATCTTTTATTCCTCAGTGTCTAATTTCTTTTAAATCCCATTCATGTAATTTTCATTTCAAATATATTTTCATCTCCAGAAATTATTTGTTTTCTTTAAATAATTTCTATTTCTTTCAACATTAGATTTATGTTTTTTTTCAATTGTTAAGCATATATCTGTTTTTAAGTCTTGCTGATTTAATTTTTCCTTCCTTTCTGGGTACATTTCTATTGACTGATTTTTGTTGTATTGTTTTAGACAGCATTGGTTAGCTGGGTATGGTGACGTGCACCTGTGGTCCCAGGTATTTGAAAGGCTGAGGTGGGAGGATCACTTGAGTCCAGATGGTTGAGGCTGCAGTGAGTCATGATGGTACCACTGCACTTTAGCCTCAGTGACAGAGCAAGGTCCTGTCTGAAAGTAAGCAAATAATTAAATAAATAAAATTTAAACGCCATTGGGATTTTCTCTGTCAGGCAGTATAATTTCTTATGGATCAATGATTCTTTGAGGCTTGTTTTAAAACGTTTTAAAGAAAAGGAATAGAGTAGCCTTTATTATTCACACTACTGAAGTACAACTCTTCTAGTACTGTGTGGTATGTCCTATGTATTTGACACTGTCTCACCTCTCTGGTTGGTGGGAACACAGAAGACTTCCAGCTCTTTGTGAAGCTCTGGGAGTTTGGCTTATAGTTCCTAATCGATTGATTTTTCTCTGGCAGTTGTTAGTCTGACCTGTGGAGTTTCCTTATGCAGGCACAGATTAGCAGTCTACGAAAAACCCTGGGAATCCGTGCAGATTCCTGGGATACTTTCTCTGCATGCATCCTTTCTTTTTGATATTCCGCCTTGAAAATTTAGCCATATTACCATCTTTGAGCTCCACTCTCTGTCTTAAGTCTATGAGACTGCCAGGCTTTGTTTGGGTTCCCCTTCTGGCAGCACAGAGTCCAGAAATTTCTTCCAGGCAGAAATCTAAGATAATCATTGTGTTTATCTCATTTGTTTCCCTCTTCTCGAGAATCACAGCCTTGAGCTGCCTTTTGTTCACTCTCTGAAAATTGTTATATATATATTAACTGTCTAGTATAGCTGTTTATGGTGGAAGGAAGCATTTAATAGGACTTATTCTTTTGTTGGCAAAAGTGAAAATTAAGTAGGATTTTTCATATTGGAAATGGAGAGGATGAGCAACTCAGGGAAAGAAAAAATTGTAAGCAAAGGCAGTAAGGGGCAAAATTCTGTGTTGAAAGAATAATGTACTGTTTGGGTCACTGGAGAGAACTAGTTGAAGAGGGGAAAGAATTGGAAATATGGCCTAAATAAATTGATTCATTGTAGGCTTTAAATACTACTCTAGTTTAATCTTTATAGTTAGGCAATAAAGTGTTCTTTAAAGTAGGTATAAGCTATCAAATATGATGCTCAATTACCCTTTTGTTTTTGCTCATAGAAAATGGTAGGCTTGTGCCAGATAATGAGTGATGATGGCCTTACTGGAGAAACAAGAGCAAGGAGAGAATGTGGAGAAAAAATGAAACAGAGTGCATGAATACACACAGGAGAAAACATAGGTGGAAAGTTAAGCTAGGACAATATTATGGAGGTCCTCCCATGCCAGGCTAAGGAGTTTATGGTATATTTAATAGGCATTGGAGTTATTGAAAGTGACGGATCAGGAGGATGAAATCATAAGAATTGGCCACATATAATTAGATTTATGGATTTTTCTAGTCCTATTTGATATTATGTTTTGTTTAAACCAGCCACTCTATCATAATGTACCAAGATATTGGTCTTAAAAAGTGTTGTAGGCAAAATCCTAAGCTTTCCTTTCAAGATTCTTGGCCTCTGGTTGTTGAACCAAACACTAATCTATGTACAGTTGTAAAGAGTTTTTGCAGCTGTAATAAAAATTTCAATTGACCCTAAAATAAAGAGATTATTTATATGGGCCTGAGCTAACCACATGAGTGAGCCATTTTAAAGTGGAGAGATTAAAAATGTGAGAGGTATTCATCGTCAGGGAGGCTTTCTATTGTTGGTTTTGTAGTGGAGGTAGAATGGACAAGGTATGGGCAAAGAGCAGCTCTTGGAGCTGGATGTGTTGCTAGCTGATACCAGGAAATTAGTGGAAGCTATAGTCCTATAGCCACAGAGGATTTATTTCTGCCAATAATAAGGATAGGGTTAAAGAAGGATTTGAACTTCAAATGAGAATGCAGCCTGCTGATACCTTTTTTTCAATCTTAGCAGAGAACCCAAACATGCTTTGCCAAGTGTTTGACCTACAGAACTGTGAGCTAATAAATGAATGGTTATTTTAAGTTGCTTTATTTGTGGTAGTTTTTTACACAGCAATAGAAAACTAAGACAGAGGCCTGTAAGGTATTTTATAATACGGCTCATCAAGGTCAATTATAAAAGCCCAAACTTTTGAATTAAGAACATTCAATAATTTAATAGTATTACTTTAAAGCTACTTACCAGATTTTTTTTTTTAATTCAGGAAATTTGTTTTCAAAGACCATTTTGGTTAAGACATGGGACAATCTTCATCTTATCCATTTGATGAATGGATCTATTGGAATCTATTGTAAGGAATACACACACACACACACACACACACACACACACACATGATGGGGAGGGGTGGTAATTTTCTAGGATTGTCCCAGGAGTTAGATGTACTCTTAGTGCTTTTTCTTTACATCATTATAGTCCACCTCTGCAACACATACTTGTTGTCACCTGAAGCTTTCCCACAGTAGGTGTTCAAGATATTAATTTAATACCACTCTTTCTCTACTCCATACTTTGATGATGCTTATTCAGTTTGGATTCTGGATACATTTGATTTTTTAATTCTGTCATTCAATCTTGATCTTCATCCTCTAACTCTTAAGATTTGACATTTGGCATGTTCCCTCTTATAAATGTATATCTTGGTTTTATTTTATAGACATTCTCTTGATCATTCATTCATTTCCTGGACTTCACCATTATCCCTAACTTGAAACCTTGACTGTAGTCCCATCCTCGAAACATATAGCACTGATTCAGGGCATCTAGGTCTCTCTGGTAATGGTGAGAATCATACATTCTACCTGATTTCTATGCATTCTTCTTCATTCTCCATATAATAGACATGAAATTATCAGTAGGAATTTTGGGAAGAGATCATACAGTTCTTTATACAGGTAACCATTCTGCAGATCTAGTGATAAGAAGAAAAATAGTTTGGACAGTAAATATGTCAATAGCTTTTATTTACATCTCTAGATCTTTCTAGTTTTCTAAATAAAAACATGATTATAAACCATCTTGAAAACTGGGTATGCATTGCTAAATATTATTACATGCTGACCTGCATCCTATTGCTGAAATGTCCTCCCATCTCTTTGATTAGTGTTTAAATTCTACTAATTCTTTGATATTTCTTTACAGAGCTGTAGGCCAGTTGGGGTTTGTTGTGATTGTATCTTTGTCATATATGAATCCCTGACCAAAGGCCTCTTCTCTGTCTTTGAGAAATATCAAGATAAGAAATTTGATAAGGGAAGAAAAATCTAAATATACTACAAAATGGAGTTAAACCTGCTAATCAATATCATGATAGATATCCTGCCAGATCCCCTCCCAGTGCTTTGAATTTTGGTAATATAAAGGAAGATCAAGAATTTCTATATAGGTAGGATGATTGAGATAAGGTGAAATGGAGTAGGAGAATAGGAAAGAGACTTGGCTTAGAGTTGGATTTACATAGAAAGCATACTTCTTACACTAAAGGTTAGTTTTTAGAGTAGTAAACTGATGGACATTATCAGGTAGGAGAGATATAAAGTTTTTCACTGGCTCTGAGGTACCCTTTGTGGCTGCTACTGAAGTAATTTTAATAGAGTTGAAAATTGAGAGCTTGTTTAATCTTATTACATTGAGCTACATGTGGTTGAGTCAGCACTTCCTATAAATTACTGGGATTATTAACAATCTCCCTTGTGCAAAAAAGAGATTTGAAGTCTTAAGTAATCTTGTGTTATTCAAAACATGAGGGCAAAACTGCAGAAATATACACATGACATTTAATTGTCCGTAGCTCATATCCCAGATTCTAACAATAAGATGTTAAAAATCTATTTCCTATTTGAAATCAAGAGAAGTCTCAGAATAAGGGAAGCCCAGGTGCATCGCTTTTTTTCTTTTTATGAATTTAAGTAAACATTAATCCAAGGAGGATTGTGCCTAGGTAAGTGGAGGCCAAGTTTTGTTCTGAATGCAGAATTTTCTTTCTGAGTTATTCCTGGATGAAATCTTTCTGAGGAATAGACACTATGGTATTATATTTTCTAAGTTTATAACTCACAGGTTGCTGAGTGCATATGGTTAAAACCCTGCTATTTTATTTTATTTTTATTTATTTATTTATTTATTGAGATGGAGTCTCGCTCTGTTACCCGGGCTGGAGTGCAGTGGCACAATCTCGACTCATTGCAATCTGCGTCTCCCCTAAATCCCATTCTTTTAAAACATAGCCAAAAACTATGCACTAACAGCATATAAGGGAGATTTCAATCTAAAGAGAAGTATGTATTATTTTCTTTCATCTAAAAGTTATTAAGAAAATAAGGACAAGATGTTATATTACATGTCTGAGATCTTGAACCACATTTGTGCATTAAGTATGAGAACCTTAGAAATATCATAAACCAAACTTATAAGTAGGATTGCTTGAAAGCATAAATGCTAAAGCTAGAACTGTCAATGCATATTGAAAATGTCAAGGCATTTTCAATAAAGATTAAATTGTTAATAACCTATAATTTTCTATTTAATGCTGATTTAATTAATATCCTTCTCTTTTTTATACAGCAGGATAGAAGGAGAAAGTATTCTACTTAATATTAAATTTTATTTTTAAAGTGGAACTCCATACATTGTAATCCACGCATAATATAGTAAACTGGAGAAATTTATTTTACATTTGTGAATGAGTATTTTCCTAGTCATTTGGTCTTGCTCTTAGTGGTTTTATTCAATTTTGCCCTTTAAAGAAGGAACAAAGTTGCAGTTATATCAGCAAGATGTTAGAAAAAGATATTTCAGAGCTCATCCACTAGCAGAAACATCACTTTGAACACTATCTACACGTGAAAATACCTTTACAATAGCTTCAGGAATCCAGGTGAGAGAGTACAGTACCTGGGTGGAACACAGAAATAAGAAAATATGCATTAAGTAGGGAGGTATGAAGGATAGTTTCACTTATCCATATTATCCCTCCCCAGCCCTAGGCAGCATAGCATGAAGAGATACCATACATGATGTGGAGGAAGGAGTGAAGTGAGCACCAAACTTTGCTATGGACACCAGCACCACACTTGCCCCAGAGAACCCCAATATTAGGCCACCCTCATGGCCCCAGGCTCCAGGCTGGTCCCTGTGGCCCGAGGATCCAGTCCTGCTCTGTGGACTCAAACACCAGGCCTGTTCCAGTTCCAGGCCTATCTCTGCAGTTTGAGTTTCCAGTCTTACCTTTGTAGCCCCAGGCTCTAAATCTGCCAAACAAGCAGGACATTCCTGCAATCCCAGGCTCTAGCCCAGTACCCCACCAGACCCAGGGTTCAGGCCTGTTCTTGCAGTCCCAGACTCCAGCCCTGTACCAGCAGACATGGGACCCAGTCCTGCCCCTTTATTTTCAGTCTCCAGGTCTGTCCTAGGAGACCCAAAACTCAGGCCCATCCTCATAGACAAAGGCACTAGGCCTACTCCTGCAGATCAAGGGTCCACACTCACCTGATGAACTGGAGACCCATGTCTGCCTCAGTAGACCCAGTTCTAGGCCAGGCCCTATATACCCAAGCACCAGGTTGGTCCCCTTGGACATAGGCACCAAGTTCAACTCTGTGGATTCAAGCTCTAGGCCTGCTCACCTACTGACCCTGGCACCAAGCCAACCTCTTCAAAGACTCCAGCATCAACCCCACACATAGACCCCATTAGTTGGCTTATCTGGTACCTCTGGATGGACTTACTGGTGGAAGGCTTTCTCTGTTGAAGCCAGTCCATAAAGACTTCAAGAGGTATCCACCTTTTCAAATGTGCAGACACCAATGCAAGGCCACAAAAATCATGAGTAATCAGAGAAGCATTACATCACAAAGGAACAAAATAATACACCAGTTATTGATCATAAAGAAATGGAAATCTACAAACTACCCAACAAAGAATTCAAAATAACCATCATAAAGAAGTTTAGTGAGCTACAGGAAAATACAGATTGACAAACTAGAGAAATCAGTAAAACAGTACATTGAAATGGAAACACAACATATTAAAATTCATGGGATGCAGCAAGAGCACTTATTAGGAGAAAGTTTATAGCATGAAGTGCCTAGATTAAGAAAAATTATACATAGACAAAATTAGAAATTCAGCAAAGAGATAGAAACCATAAAAAATAACCAAAAAGATGTTCTCGTCTGAGAACACAATGACAGAACTGAAAAATTCAATAAAGAGCTTCAACAACAGACTAAATCAAGCAGAAAAAAAAATAGCAAACTGAAAGACAGATAATTTGAAAGTATATTATCAGAGGAAAAAAACGAAAAAGGAATGAAAAAGTACAAAGGGCTATCAAGCAATATATATATATAGATATATATGTATATCTATATATATGTATGTATTATGGGAACACTAGGAGGAGCAGAAAAAGAGAAAATAGCAGAAAACATATTTAAAGAAATAATGACAGAAAACTTTCTAAATCTGGAGAAGTAAGTGGCATCCAGATCACTAAGCACAAAGAAGCTAAGATAGATTAAATGTAAAGAATTATTTAATGAGACACATTAGAATCAAATCGTCAAAAGTCAAAGATAAAGAGAATTTTGAAAGCAGTAAGAAAAAAATGACTCACTACATACAGACCCTCTTCTCCTCCCCCATAATAAGTAAATTTCTCAGCAGAAACATTGCAGATCAGGAGAGAGTGGGATAATATCTTCAAAGTGCTAAAACAACAACAACAACAACAACAACAACAAAAAACCACCCTGCCAACCAAGAATACCATACCCACCAAAGCTGCCCTGTAGAAATGAAGGAAATATAAAAAGACTTCCACAGACAAACAGAAGCTGTGAGAGTTTATCACCACTAGACCTGCCTTATAAGAAATGCTAATGAGAGTTCTTCAAGTTGAAAAAATTCAAGATTCTCACTAACAACATGAAAGCATATGAAAGTATAAAACTCATTGCAAAGGTAAGAATATAGTCAAATTTAAAATACTCTAATACTGTAACAGTGTTGTGTAAACCACTTTTAACTCTATTATAAAAATTAAAAGACAAAAATATTAAAAATAACTATAACTGCAATAATCTGATAATAGATACACAATATATAAAAGATGTAAATTGTGACATCAATAACATAAAATGTGAGAGAAAAGAAGTTAAAATGTAGAGCTTTTGTATTCAAAGTTAGGTTATCAGCTTAAAATATACCTCTATAACCATATATAAGCCTCATGGTAGCCACAAAGAAAAAACCTGAAGTAGACACACTAAAGGTAAAGAGAAAGGAGTAGAAGCATGCCACTACAGAAAATTACAAAGGAAGACAGCAGGAGACAAAAAAAGGAAAAATAAACTACAAAGTAGTCAGAAAACAATTAACAAGATAGCATCAGTAAGTCCTTACCTATTAATAATTACCTTGTATAAAAAGATTACATTCTCTACTCAAGAAAACAAATAATCAAATTAAAAATGGGGTAAGTTCCTGATAGACATTTCTCAAAAGAAGACATACAAATTAGTCAACAGGTATATGAAAAAATGATCAATATCACTAATCATGCAATTAGTTTTGCACCAACATAGTAGTACTCAAAGGAAAACCACCTCCAATTTTTTAAATGATTTTTCTTAATATTCTATTTTTTAGTTTATCACTTATAGACATTTTCTATTTACTTTAATTATTTTACATGCCTTTTATGTGATTGTTATTTTATTAAAATTTTATTTTCCTTTAGTTGTCTTTCAATCTTTCTATAAATTAAAAAAATTTTGCTCTCATATTTTAACTTTTAAGAGTTTTCTTGCTGTCTGATTATTCCTTTTTCATGGCATACAGTACGTTTTAAATGAGTGCAAAATATCCTATTAATCCTCTGAAAATTTCAATCATAGCTTTAATAAGGTTTTGTTCTGAACTCTACATGGTAAGTACAATTGTTAGAGGAATCCCAAGTTTTTTGTCCAATGTTGTACGTATATATTTTCTCCATTTTTCAATCAAACACTCTCTAGGTACTACTGCTGTGATTAAGTTTGAGGATATAATTAAGGTCATAAGTCAGCTGACTTTAAGGAAAAATTGTCCTAGGTGAACCTGACCTAATTAAGTGAGATTTTTGAAAGGATCAAGTTTCTCCTGGTGAAAGATTTAAAGAATAAATGAGATTTTATTCATAGGAAGTTCTTCATTGCTAGCTTTGAAGATGAAAGAACGCCATATGGCAAGGTTTGCAGGCCATGAGGATAACCTTGAGTTAATAACAACCACCATTGACAGACAGCTAGCAAGAAACTAGGAACTTTATTTCAGAAATCACAAGGAACTAAAATTTTTCAACAATATAAGTAAGTTTGGAAGCAGGTTCTTTCCTAGAGCATCCAGACAAGAGCCCACTCAGGATGACATCTTGACTTCAGCTTAGTGGAACACTGAGCAAAGAACCTAATCATGCTATTCCTAGTCTTCTGAGACCTATAAAAGTGTGAGCTGAAAAGAGTGCTATTTAACCTGCTAAGTTTGTGGTAATTTGTTACACAGCAGTAGAAAGCTAATACATTCTGCATTATTTCTTTCTCCTACACTCTTGTTTTCTGTTTTGACTTCTATATTTCTTATTGCCAATTTTTTCAATTATCTTACAATCTATATGATTTATTTGTATGTAAGTAAGTTAATGGTGTTAGAAAACTGATGAGGTATTCTGCACACATGCATTTAACAAAATTCTATGTCAGTAGCAACTGAAGTCCTTTCTATGAAGCCTGGAAAGGTATATGGTGAGTTGCAGGTGTTGTGGAAATAGCGATGCATAAATATCACAGGAGATTTAGAGTTTACAATGTGGAATTTTTATTAATGCACTTACTCTCTGTTCCACACTTCACCTCCACTGTCCACTATGCTTTGTTCTCCATGCTTGGTTCTCCTCTTTTAGGAGTTTCTTCCATTCAGTTATTCCAGCAAATAACCCTCCAGTCTGCTGCTGGATTTATGATAACCACTCTGTATACTGACTTTTAATCATTTCCCAGTTTCTTAGTTCCGCTTTCTTTAGTATCTGAAGCTTTGAAGAGTTCAGATTTTCAGGGGTTGATGTAGCAAATAGGATAACTTCTCAGAGCTTTGCAGCCTCTTCTTTAACTCAGTTACCACTCCTCAATTCAGTTTATTTCTTCCAAATTTGTTTGTAATCACTTGTCCATGGATGTTTCCTCTTCCATTTTATTTGTCTTCATGTGTCCATTTCATTTAAAATATCTATGTTTCATTTAAAAGGACTTCAGGAAAGAGAGAAGATAAATGCATGCAGTCAGTCTTTTTAAACTAGAAATTCTCTTGCTTTTATTTTTATTTATTTTGGCTTAAGAAGGAAATTTTACTTAATAAAAGGAGTTAGAGTACCTCAATGAACCCCAGGGCAGGAGATACAACAAGGACTGTCAAAGTATGAAAGTAAGGAATAAAAATCCTCAGAAACCAAAGAAAACATTTATTAGTATTTTTCAAAAATAATTTTATGAGAAAGATTGGCCTATAGTTTTTCCTTTTTATAACTACTTTGTCATTAAAAAGTCATGATTATATGTGTATAAAATGAATTGGAAACTCATTTTCTATGTGCTGGAAAAGTTTGTATAAATATCAGTCTTCATTTTTCCTCTAGTGATTGGTAGAATTCATTAGTAAAGCCATTGGGGCCTACTTCTTTGTTGGAAGGTTTGAACTTGCAGGTTTGTAGTCTTTAATAGGTATAGAACTATTACTTTTTTTAAATTCATTTTTTAAGTAGGTAGCATGAAAGCATTTGTGCATTTCATTTAAACTTTCAAAGTGACTGACAAAGTTGTTTGCACTATTCTCTTGCTTTTAACGTCTGTAACATCTCTGATGATGTCTGCTTTTTAATTCCTCACAATGCTTATTTTTCCATCCCTCTTTTTTCTCTTGATCAGTCTTGTCAGGGGTTGTCATTTTATTAACCTTTGAAAAGATTAACTTTTGGCTTTCTTAATGCTATACTGTATATTTGCTTTCTGATTCATTAATTTCTGCTTTTATACTTATTATTTTCTTATACTTAGAGATTAACTATAATTTTATCTTAACTTTTGATATATGTTACTGTTTCTTGATTTTAAGCCTTTTTCTTGTCTAATGTATGTATTTAAGGCTGTGCCTTTTGCTCTAAGCATAGCCTCAGCTGTATCCTACAAATTTTTATATGCTGTATTTTATAATTATTCAGCTTAACAAAATTTCCAATTTCTATTAAGATTTCCTCTTTTACCCATATGTTATCTAAAAGTATGCTAATTACTTTACCAAAAAATGGGAATATGGGGGTTTTTCAGTTTTCTTTTCATTATTGATTTCTAGCTTTAGGTGTTACAAAACAAAAAATTTCCACATAGTCTCAATAGTTTGGGGTTTGCTGATATTTACTTTATGGTCAGGTTTGGTAAATTATTTACCTCTTTGCAGTTGAAAGAATGTGTATTCTGCAGGGATTATCCAGTGTTCTATATATGTCAATTAGATATAGTTTATTAATCAGGTTGTTCAAATTTTCTGTATCCTGATTTTTTATTGTGTGCTTGTCATATCAGTTGTTGAGAAAAATCTTACCAGTTTTGGAGAAAATCATGCATAATGATTGGGAATTTTATATTCTTCCTTTAATTTTGTTAATAATTCAAAATTTTGTATATATGTTGGGCTACTGTAGTAGCTGCAAACATATTTAGAATTGTTATCTCTTACTAGTGAATTTACCTTTTCATCATTTTAAAATATTCTTCTCAGTTTATGGTATTTCTTCTTTCCTTAAAGTATACTGTTACTATTTCATTTAGTTTTCCATCAGATGGGTTTGACTATTGTTTAATTGAGTGCCAAGCTGGCATTATTTGTAAAATTTATAGAAATAATTTGAGAGTGGAGTGATGGTCTTTTTACAGGGTTTAGTTTGTACCTCACAGATCGAGACAAAAGAAATCACAGATATTAGGGTTTGAGGTAATTTGGCATTTGTGCTAAGTTCTGTTGAACTCTGAGTCACTGCTATTTCTACTGTGTAGCCCTTTGGTGTTCCAGCCTAAGCGAGGGGTTTTCACCAGGGCACTCCTTCTCGGCAGTACCTGGACTCCAGTTTTGTCTTCCTATCTTCTTTTGGCTACCTGTTTTGGGAATGGCAGTCCTTAAATTCTGTGCTCAACTCTTTGGCTTGCCTTCTTGTGGATGTTGGTCCCCTAAATAGCTGACGCCTTGTGATATCTGATAAAGATTCTCTCCTTGATTAAACTTTAGCCAGCCCCCTCTGTGCTCCTTTTCAACTAGGTGTCAACCTTGGCCTTTAAACGTTTCAACAAAACACTAACATAATTTCTAACAGCTCAAGGCCACACCCCCATGATGACCCTAACCCCTTTAAAGTGTTTGCCTGAGAAAACCCAAGGCTGCTGGAAGAATTTACTTTTGTTCCATCCAGCTGACACCTGAAGATAGAGTCCTTGTCTCCGAGCCTTGGTGGATGTGTAGCAGCTAACTTTGCTAACTTCAGTAAGCATCAGTTAGCAAACACCCATGGGTTTTACATTCATCAACCCCTCTTTTCCCTTTTTGTGATTTTTTACTTCTTTGATTTCACTGAGCTTTTGTTCACCCCTCTCCCTATTTCCACATTCTGCCTTTAAGAAGCTTATTTATCTCTACAATTTGAAGTTAGGTTCAGTTCATGCTGTACTCTTTTCCTTATTACAATAATATATTGCTGATTAAAATCTGTTCTTACTGCTTTAACTGGTATCCTGCTTTATCTTTGACACATCTATGATGACTTCAAGTACATTAATGTGTGTGTGTTCTATATTTTCTAGTTGTTTTTAGTAGGAGGGTTGGTCAGAATAGACTTTTTTTTTTTTTTTTAATTTTCAGAAGGCCTTCCTCTCATCACTCTTCAACCCACTCAATGTGGCTTCATTCAGCTGCCTTGTTAACATCCATTGGCCAACATATTCCCGTGCTTGATTAATGCTTTCTTGAATCTCATCTTACTTAAACCTCAATAGCACTGGGCACCACTGAACATTCTTTCCTTTTTGAAACATGTTTCCCTTTTGAGTTCTGTAACTCCACACTCTTCTTTTTCCTTTTACCTCCCAGACATTGCCATCTCAGTTTTCATTGCTGGCTCATTCTCTTCTACTTTACCTCTAAATGTTGGAGTTTTGCATAGCTTAGTCCTGATTCCTCTTGTCTTCTTTCCCTTTCTTTTTCTACATTCTCACCTAAGACATTTTTTTTATTCCTCTAGTTGTAAATAACAAGTCAGAAACCTGAGATTTATCGTTAATACCTTCTTCTTTCTCATTTCACATCAACACCCATGGGTTTCACATGTCTCATAGCTTCAACTTCCAAAATGTTTCAAATCTGGGTTTTTTTTTCTCCGTTTCTATTGGCACCATCCAACTCCAAGCTATAATATACTTATTTCCCACTTGAACCAAGGCAATACATTTCTAACTGATGTCTTTCCTTTACCCTTTTTTCCCTTCAATTCGTTCTTCACATAGCAGCCAATTTTCTTTTTAAGCATGTAAATTAGGTCATGCCATTCATGTGCTTAAAAAGCCCTCCATGACTTCCCATCACAGTGGGAATAAAATAAAATACTTATGTTTTTGGTGTCTGTATTTGCAAGAAAATGTGTTCAGCTCCTAAAACAGAGATTTGACCTTGATATTTAAATAGATCAAGTGTTTTTTCCTCTCATATAAAATAACTCTAAAAGGGTTTATCCAGTATTGGTTTTATGGCTCCACAAAGTCATGAGGAACTCTGGCTTTTTCTGTTGTTCTGTTCTGCTATTCTTAGCCCTGGCTTCAATCCTCCATGTTGCCCCATGATCATAAGATGGGCTGATGGACCCCCAGCTATCACCTTTATTTTCCAAGGGAAGAGAAGAAATGAAAAGGTATAACAAAAGTAACTTCAGTTCTTTTCTCTCCTTTGCAGAAACTTTTCTAGAAGTTCTTACCCAGAAAGTTCTGCTTATGTCTCCTTCAGTGGAACCTAATTATGTGTTCACATCTGTATTCAAAGGAGACTAAGAAAAATAATATATTTTATTTCCGTAAATTTCCAACTTCCAGAAAAATCAGGCTTCTCTTATAAGGGAGAATAAGAGAATTAACTTCTAATAGGCTACTACCAGTCTCTACCACAACAGCCTAAATTGTCTCACCCTTGGCTGCTCCTCCCAATCCTATGACAACCTCTTCCCTGTTTATCACATTTTGGCTGTGCAATCCTTTGTGACTACTCTGTCTAAATTAAGGTTATCTTGTTTATCTCCATCATCACAATCTTTTATCCTTCCTTATCTGAGAGATACTCAGGCAATATCTCTCAAGAGTCTTTGCACTTAATGTCTGGGCTATACAGGTCACATTCAGTAAAGTTCAGTACATTCAGTACAGTTGTTTCTTCATATTAGTTTATTTGTTTTCAAACCATTGATTATGAATTCCCAGGGTAAATAATCATTCTATGTGTTATTCAAATAACTATATGGAGCAAGGGAATACTAAATTATAATCTCAGCTAAATTTCTAGTACTGTAATTAAACAATCAAACTTTTTTCCAGAGTATAACTATGTTATACCTGTAAGTACCAAGTACTTACTTTTTAGAGTTTTACTTTATATTCAACATTAGTCTACTACGCCAATGTTTACTATTCATTATCAAGCTTATTCCTGGCTCTTTTGTTATTCTAGTCACTAGGTCTGTGTACTAGTAAGAAATAGAGCATTTAGCTTGCAATTAAATGCAGTCATTTAGGCCGGAAAGGAAAATTTCGCCTTATTGCAGAATTCAAAAAACAGAAAGTAGGTCTTTCATTGTGTGACAACATAAAAGAAGTTTTAAAAGTGGGATATAAGGTAGAAGATAGGCATAAGAATAGAACTTTGTATTTATATGGCTTTAACCTTTAGAGGTATTCTTAACCTATTTTGTTTCACTTTCAGTTATTACGGCTGAAATTTTTGCCATTTGCAACTAAGAATTGTTTTCCATTCTGTTCAGGATTATATATTTAGTGGCAGCATCCGTTTAAGGTCTGGACACAGTCTGACATTAAAAATGACAACAACAATAACAAAAAACATAGGAAACAAAACTCAAATTAGGATGTGTTCACTTCTGTTCCTTCAGTCTTTCATGTATATCTTCTCATTCTATAATCCATAATCAACCCAGACACAGTATGGGATAGAAGCCCAGAAAGCAGGCACAAATATATCGAATCCTAGCACTTAGGTTCTCTCCTCAGAGTCAAGCACTTTCCAGAGTGTGAGGAGGATATGAAATATCGTAAGCTAGTGGTCTCTGTATCTCTGGGAAGGGTGTAAATAGGGGGTTGGAAAAACTACCCCTGTGCCCTTAGAGTAATGTTGTGGGTCCTGCTGCCCTTTGCATTTTGTCAAAGTGCTTGCTTATCAACACCTCCTGTCCTTTGCAAAGGGAGAGAGGATGGTGGTGATGGGGGAGCCAATTATGGCAGCTTCTCGCTGCAGTGCGCAGAGTGGCTGAGTTGTCATTCATTACCGCCTAATGTTTAGCTGCAGTATGCAAACCAACAAGGCTGCTGCGAGGAGTCGCAGCTGAGAAGGGAACGCCTGACAGAGGCAATAAAGCACCTTCTTCTTCAAGAGGTGCCACTGCAGGGTCATAGAATTTGCATGCGGCTCCAGTTGTGCCTGGAACTCAGGTTATTAATTATTATCCAAATTACCCCCCTTGTTACCTCCAAGCTCTCATTATGGCTGCAAATACAGGTATGTTCAACTCCCGCCCCACTGCCCCCATATATTATGCCACCACTTTGTTATATAACTACCGAGAGCAGGAGCCCATCAGAGGGACTTTAAACAAAATAAAAGCTCTGCCGAGGAGTGCTTTCTCTTTGTTTGGCTGAAAGAGGATGGCAGTAATGTAAAACACCTTCATTCTGAAATCCGACATCCATACTCATCAAGTGGACTTAGATTTTGAGATTATCTTCTGTCATTTTGTCACAATGCATTTGCTTTGCGAAGGCCAGGATCAGTGGGGGATGCTGTTACCCATGTTCAAAATCAGGTCCTGCTGCAAATGGAAATTAGAGGCATCTCAGAAGCAAGAGGTTAACCTGATCATTGTTGTTTATCGAGGCCCATATAGTGCCTTTCACACACCTCAGAAGCTTTATGGAATTCTGACTGACCCCATAACTCTGCCTGCTGGTGAAACATGGCTGCCCTTGCTGCAGGACTCATCTCTTTTGTAAAATCACCAGCAATCCAACAATAAATGATTTGCTTTAGAATAGTGGGCTGTCTCCTTGCCCTCATGACCTCCCTTCCTCTCCTAGCATCTAAGAATAGTCTCCACCCAGCTAGCCTGGTCCATATCCCAACTCCAGAGGATGTGCCAAGAAATTCAAACTGCCTGCACACCCTTATGAACTTCACTTCTTTTACTTGCAAATAGATACAACTATATAATTAATATTTATATCAGTACAAACTCATTTTTAAAATGCAACCAGTGGATACTGACTTTTATACTAAGCTGAAGCAAATATGATGATGTGGATGTAACATTTAGTACAATGCTTAGAAGTTCCATAAATATTGCTATTATTATTTGAATTAGTTTTATTAAAAAAATATAACTAGTTACTGACAAAATTTCTCAAACAAAAGCTATTACATGGAAAATTGTGCTTCTGTTATCTGTTAATTATTATCTCCATTGTCCCAAAGTAGGATTTTCAGAACGGATATCTCCCCCAGCCTTCACTTTCTCTTTCTCTGTATAGTGAGTGTGTGTGTGTGTGTGTGTGTTGTGTGTGAAAATATGCTCTATGAAAGAAACTTCTGGCTCAATAACTATTTGTATGATTTGCTCAGGTTTCTGTCATTATGCCAGCTGAACCTGACTCTCCACCAATCAAGGCAGCAAAATGGTGAATGGTTGTCCATTTTATTGGATGGTGGGCAAGGAAGACTGTCTCAACAGATAGAATCACCATTTATGAATGTTTGGATTTCATAAAATTATATCTTCTCCATGAAATATCTTTGCCTCTTGAATACTCAGAAAAAAGTTCTCAGCTCCTGTGTACGTTGAAACTTGGAGACAGCAAATTGAGGGCTGCAGTATTTTAATAAGGAGGTGATCACTTTTTCATATGTTGTAAAATATACACCTTGAGATTGGAAGCCAGCAAAGGCTTTCAAGCATCTTAGGTTTTACTCATTGAAAAAGGGAAAGCAGAAGTATTAGTAGAGGACCAACTGTGGGCCACCCACCTCACAACAATCCTCACAATACCTTTACAGGCAGGTATTATTTATTTGTTACAGCTAAAGGCTGAAATGAAAAATGGCCAAAAAATCTTTTACAAATTGACAGAGTGAGGAGAAGAGTATGGCTTTAGCCGTAGAGCTAACCTGCAAAGACTATGTTCTTTGTCACGCTACAATATTTCTTTGGTGAGTGTTATGCCTCATAATATTCAGACCGCAAATGCTCAAACATCTTTGTAAATCTCTCTTTGAGAATATCCTTAATAGCTCTTTCCTCAGTAAAAGAAATCATCAGCATTATTACAGTATCACCACATCTGCTTTTTGACCCAGAAGGAATTATTCACCTTGCCAGACTTAGTTCTAAACACCTTTTGCTTGTTTTTAGAAATTAAAATCACCACAAAAGTGTTAAACAAAGTTTGCTCCATAGAATATATCTAGTTTCTAAATAAATCAAAAACAATTCCAAAAGGGAACACTACAATATTTAAAAATGGCAGCATCTATGAAATGAATATACAGCTCCATTGTGTGGCCACACACAGACCCCCTTATATCTTGCATTGCTCTTATTGCTGGTCATTTATCTATCCTATCTCATTTTGTTCTGACTTTCTTCCTGAAGGAGAGAGAGCTCCGATGTGTACAAAAACCAAAGTGGAGGACATAGAGAAACTTTGTGGCTGTTGTTTCCCAAAGAATAGGGTTTGATTATCCTCATACCCAGGCCTGGGAGACACAATAAAGAAATCTGGAAGTTAGCTCACTCTCTTTTCCTCATGCCCTTCTACACCCATCACAGTGAGGTGGAGCCATCGGAGTGGTAAGGTGGAACTGAGATATGTGCCTTGTGCCATCGTCAAGCACTAATTCCAGTTTTTGGTTATTATGGTCTAGTGTCAGCTCTATTTGAGAAATAAAGAGGGTAGTTGCCCAAACCAAGGAATATGGAAGTGAGGAGAAACTCCGTGGTTGTGGAGGAGCATCTTGAGAAAGCCTAGGAAAGCTGTTCTCTGTAGTAACAAATGATGACAGGACTAAGTAAACTCTCCTTGAGATCCTCAGAAGCGCTTGAGAAAGACACCGAGCTTCCTGACAGCAGCAGAAACAGGAAATTGAATGATGATCTTTAGGAAATTAGAAAGTGCAACTTGGCAGGCAGGAGAACCTGGGGACACCTGAGTTTTGTAAATAGACATCAAGATAGTTTTGAAAATAGACAACAAATTATAACATGTTCATTTAAAAGTGCTAAAAATTAGCATCTTGCCGGGCGCGGTGGCTCAAGCCTGTAATCCCAGCACTTTGGGAGGCCGAGGCGGGCGGATCACAAGGTCAGGAGATCGAGACCACAGTGAAACCCCGTCTCTACTAAAAATACAAAAAATTAGCTGGGTGCGGTGGCGGGCGCCTGTAGTCCTAGCTACTCAGGAGGCTGAGGCAGGAGAATGGCGTGAACCCAGGAGGCGGAGCTTGCAGTGAGCCGAGATCGCGCCACTGTACTCCAGCCTGGGCAACAGCGTGAGACTCCGTCTCAAAAAAAAAAAAAAAAAAAAAAAATATATATATATATATATATATATATATATATATTAGCATCTTATATTCACAGATCTTACAGCTATGCTGGGCCCATTAGTCTCCTTTACATATAGTAGATAATGTACAAAAGAGCTCTTATCACACTGATTGACACCTAGTAAAGGTTTAATATCTGGCAACTTTTATTGAAATGTGTGATATTTGCAGAATTGTGGCAAATCGGAGAAGTGCCATAACTCTAGATGAGCAACTACTATTTTGATTCATAAAAAGAAAAGGAAGATGAATTTCCTAAATCCTGAGAACACTGGCATTGACCCTAGTAAGCTGCTATAGTGTATAGTTTGTAGGCATCTAGAAGTAGTAGCAGTAATGACTAAGAACTTAGGCAGTATTGGGCTCACAAAGAACAAATCATGCCAGACCAGCACCGTTTATTTCATTGATAGTGTTATTATTAGATGGCTGTATTAGGGAAGTAAAATAGGCCTAGTTTAGTTGGATTTCAGCAAGGCACATAACAAGCTCTTTCATGTTACTCTCTGTACAGGAAGAAATGTGAACTGGGCTTAAGGTAAGTAAATTAGAAACTTTGCAAATGGCTGTATCCAGAAGGTAATTAACAAATTATCACAATTTTGAAGGAATTGTGAGCAGCACTTAATAGAACACTGTCCTAATCAAACTTTTGATCACTGATGTGTATAGAGTAGTTTTGAAGAAACTATTTTATGGTTTGTCCAACATGCCCTATCTTCAGGATATTTTTAATTCCTATGGTATATGGACTGTATTTGGCTCTTTTCTCTCTTCCTTCTCTCTTTTCCCTCTTCACATTCTGGAAAGGATAGCAAATGTGATAGTAACAGGATCTGTATCCCAAAAGATCATTTGTTATCTAATGTTTTGTCCTGCTGTCATGTAACTGATAAATTTTGCATATAGGAAACTCCTCTGTGGATATATTCGGTTCCTCATTAACCTCAAAAAATGTTGTAGAGAAATAAAACACACAATAATTTGTTAATTGCTCAAATTATGATGCGTTGAGAAGGCTTGAATAAGATGTGAGAATCCATGGCAGGGCACATTATTGGACACCTCTTTAAACTGATATGTTCTTTACATATTTGTTCAATGTTTATTTAGCACTGAGTTCCATGTTGGGAGTATAGACTCAGAAGACCACTTGTGGTACCCCACATATTTTCTTCTATTCCCTGATTTGTTCAATCCTGCTAACCTGTTTGCAGGATAAAAGCCCTTCAGTTACCTGGAATTATCCTTCTGAGAAAGTAATTTAGCAATCATCTGCTCTTATACCCTATAACCCTTCTATATCCTAATCAATACTTTGAAATAATCCTATTAACCACATTATATACTTTCTCTCAAAAACAGTTTTGGTAGTGCCTTTCCAGTGATGTTTTAGGGCCTTCATAGATTAGAATCTTGAAAAACAGCAGGCTGGTAATCCAGCTCCATGCATCAGTAAGAGTCCCTTATTACCAAGGGACCATGTAATTTATCATTCAAACTGGGACACTTTGGAGAGTGGAAGGAGGGGCTATTAATACTGTTGCAGTAACAGCAGAGGTCACGTGGGACTTCCCCAGACCAACCAGGATGCAAGGTCATCCTACTTATCATGACTCACCTGCTGCAGAGAAAACAAAAGGTGACAGTTTAGGATGAATCCTTGGTCTTTTACGTTGCAATCCATTTTCAAAGAAGTCCAGAGCGTTCCTCTTCTATGAGGTCTTATACCTAGTCTATGGCCATATCACCATGAACACGACCAATCTCATCTGATCTCAGAAACTAAGCAGGTTTGGGCCTGGTTAGTACTTGCATAGAAGGAGTTCTTACACATAGAAACACATACCTTCCTGAAAAACATACCCTTATTCCTAGATTTTTGGGGAAGTGCATCTCACTCTGAGTACAGCCACCTCCTTTGCTCTGCTCTCAGGGCAGGACTAAACGTAAATTCCCATCTTGAGTCTTTTCCAAGGCAGGATCAAATACTGGTCCCTGTGTCCCTTGACTTTCAGTGAACACAAGTCAAGTGTTCCAGGTGGTTCTCATGCAGATCCCTTCACCTGACTTGAGGTGAGGGGAACGCCTCTACCCTCCTTATGTAGGCTAGAGGTGTGCGCTCAGCTTATGAACAGAGGGCCAGTTAATGGCCACTCCCTATGCAAAGCCTACACAGAATGTCCATAATCTCACTTTAAAATGCAGTTATACTCGAAATCTGGCATTTCACCTTTGACCTTAGAAGTCACTGCTTATGAAAGTGTCCTGTAATTTCCTGTTATGCTTTTACAGAGTGCCAGCAACCTAAAACAAAGGTTCTTCTTAGAAATTATACCTAAAAATTTTCTTTTGCAAATATCTTTGATGACCCTCTTCACTACTTCAAACATTATTCTTGGCAGACGGTGCTAATTACCTATTCAATTTCCAGTCTCTTTTTTCCCTGATGACGAAAAACTGATTTTATTTGGTGGGGTAGTGAACTGGTTAAAAATGATTCATCCTCAGACTTCCTTGAAAATAGATATTAACATGTGACCCTATTCTGTTCATTGAGATACAAGTGGCAGTTAGTGGTTGAGGTTTCTGGGAAAGCTTTTAAGAAGGACAAAGTTGATTTACACACCCTTTTGCCTTGTGCTCTTTTCTACTCCTTTCTGTCTGGCCTGCAGACATGATGCTTGAAGTACAGCTGCCATCTTAAGACCATAAAATTGAAACCACACAGTAAAGATGGCAGAGCAGGAAGATAGGAGGGACCTGGCTCACGGAATCATTGTCTTACTCTACAATGCCAATACTCGAACTTGTCACATGCTGCAACTAAATCCGTTATTTCTGTAAACCACTTTTGTAGGGATTTTCTAGTGCTGGCAATTGAATTCGTTGTGTTTCTGACTGATTGAGTTCTCTGAGAATGCAGTATCTTTCTACCTGGAGTAAGGAGGAGGTAAAACACAACAATGCACATGCACACACACTCTTCTGAGAACAATGGGATGCTCCCCAATTGTTTTCTCCAGCTCTCATAAAACTTGCCTGGGAGAGGGAGCAACAATAAAGACAGTAAAAATAAAAAGTTGTTTCTCTAAGATTTCCCTGATATGTGGAAATTACAAGACTGCCTTGTTTTGTATCCTAAATCACAAGACATAACATCAAGGATTTCTTTCTCATGGAGCTATGGTTTGAGTATGCTGGAATATGGAATGAATGCGTCCAACTGTACATTTACTCACTAATTCTATGATGGAGCATTTCCTCTGTGCCCAGGATAGCCAGAATGGAGAAGAGGCAGGAGAAAGCATCACACTGTGTGGCCTCCTTGGTCTGACAGCAGTGTTGATACCCTCAGGGAGTATCACTAGCTTTTGAAATTAGTGAATTTATGGGAAGGGGTGTTTGTAAAAAAACGAAAAAAAAAATCTTTTAGGGTCCTGGCAAGCAGCATAAAGATGTGTGAAATGTGAAGTGACAGATATAAGACAATTGGTAATGGTGGGGTCTGTCAAACTAGAGAGGGCAAGCTGGCTTAAAGGATTGAGCCAGCCTTTAAAAAATTCATTGCTAACTCCCCACCCGCTAAAGAAACATGTTGTATAGAGCCATCCAAAGAGAGATAAAAAGTTTTTCTTTCTTGATTTATTGAGGATAGTTACAAAAGGAGACAACAAAGGGGGAAACAGAAGCAAAATAATATAGCCTATATGTCTCTTGCTAGCTGAGGGAACTATTTTATGAGCCCTAAGAAACTGCTCAGGAACCCCAAGATTTAATTAGGAAATAACTGAGTGAGTCCTTAACTCTCATAATTGGTAGATACAAAGCTAAATAATGTACTTTTGTTATTATAATTATGTCTTCATTTTTATCCTCAACCTGATATTGCCTGGACATTTCTTGTTTCTATGAATAGTTTTGCAGTTATGATGATAGGTAACAAAGTACATTCATTTCAGGCACCACACTTTTCAATCATCTTTGACCACATAGGACATGATCAATAAATGTTTGTTGAACTAATGAAGGAAACTTCAGTTGTGCCTGGTAATATTAATGATGATGATGATAAAAGCTATGATAATACTAACAATAAATATAATGTATTGAGTGATTATTGTGTATAAGACAGTATCCATGGATAATCTTTAAAGGTGACAAAACAGTGTTGTGGAGGAGTTATAAAAATTTGTGAAGCCAGCTTGAGGCAGAGCAGGATGGCTTAATAGAAGCCTCTGCTGATTGTCCTCCCTGCAGGAACACCAAATTGAACAACCATCCATACAAGAAAGCAATTTCATGAGAAGCAAATATCAGGTGAGTGATCACACTCCCTGGTTTTAACTTTATATCACTGAAAGAGGTGCTGAAGACGGTAGGATAGACAGTCTTGAATTTCCAATGGCCCCCCTCCCCCATCCACCAGTGTGGCTGTGCAGCATGGATAAATTATTTATGTGCTTGGGGGAGGGAGAGCGCAGTATTGTGGGACTTTGCATTGGAATTCAGTGCTGCCCTGTCACGGTGGGAAGCAACACTGGGCAGAACTTAGACAGTGCCCACAGAGAGAGCATTAAACAGCCATATCCAGAGAGGAATCCACCATCCTAGCAGTCAGAATGTGAGTTCTGGCAAGCCTTGCCATCACGGACCAAAGTGCTCTAGAATCCTAAAATTTGAAAGGCAGTCTAGCCACAAAAACTGCAATTGCTGGGCAAGTCCTGGTGCTGTGCTGCATTTGGAGCCAGTGGACTTTGGAGGCATGTGACCTAGTGAGATACAAGCTCGGGAGGCCAAGGGAGCGCTTGTATTACCCCTTCCCCAACCCCAGGGACTGTAACTTACAGCTCTGGGAGAACTTCCTTCCACTTGAGGAGAGGAAAGAGTAAAGAGGACTGTATTTTGCAACTTGGATACCAGCTGAGCCCCAGTAGTATATGGCATTAGGCACAGTCCTGTGGCCCCCATCTCAAGCCCTAGCTCCTGGATGACATTTCTAGACACACCCATTGCCCTGAAGGGAAAGACCCAGTCCTGGAAGGATTCACCAACTGCTGACTAAAGAGCCATTAGGCCCCTAATAATCAGAACTGGTACCCAGGCAGTACTTGCTGTGGGTTTTGGGTGAGAATCAGAGAGTGTTGACTTCAGTAGGGACCCAGCATATTCCCAGAAGTGGTAGGTATGGGGAGGGACTCCTTCTGCTTGAAAAAAAGAGAGGGAAAAGTAAAGGGGACTTTTTCTTGCAACTTAATTATCAGCTCATCCCCAGTGGGATACAGTGCCAAGGAGGCTCTGATTCTGGACCTTGTCTCTTAGAAGACATTTCTTGACCTGCCCTGGGCCAGAGGGAAGGCCACTGCCTTGAAGGGAGAATCATAGGCCTGGCAGCATTTACCACAAGCTGACTGAAGAGCCCTTTGGCTTTAAATGAACATTGGTGGTAGCCAGGCAGTACTTGCCATGGACCCGGGGCAGTAGCAGCCACAGAGAGAGGCCCCTTTGCCTGTGAAACAGAGAAGAAAGAGTGGCAAGGACTTTGTCTTATGGCTTTGGTGCCAGCTCAGCTGCAGTAGAATAGAGAACCAGGTAGATTCCTAAGGTTTTCAGCTCCAGGTCCTTGTTTCCAGATGAGGGACCCACCTAGAGCCAGGGAAACTCACTGCCCTGAAAGGAAGGACACAAGGCTTACTGGTTTTGCCATCTATTGGTTGTAGGGCTAGTACCTTGAGCAAACGTAGGCAGTAGCCAGGCAATGGTTACTGCAGGCCTTAGGTGAGACCCAGTGGTATGCTGGCTTCAGGTCTGACCCAGTGCAGTCTCAAGGGTGGTGGCGACATGGGTGCTTGTGTCACGCATGCCTCAGATCCAGGCAGCTCAGAAGAGAGAGAGAGACAGACAGACAGACAGACTCTGTTTGTTTGGGAGAAAGCAAGGGAAGAGAATAAGACTCCTTACCTAGTAATCCAGAGAATTCTTCTAGATTTTATCTAAGATCACCAAGGCAGTACTTCTATGGGTCTGTTAGAGACACAATGTCATTAGGCCTGGGGTGCCCCCTAATGCAGATACAGTTGCAGTGACTGAAAAATTATATCACAACACCCAAGTCCCCTTGAATAGCTGGAAAGCCTTTCCAAGAAGCATGGGTACAAACAAGCCAAGACTGCAAAGACTACAATAAATACTTAACTCTTCAATGCCCAGACACCACTGAATATCTACAAGCATCAAAACCATTCAGGAAATCATGACCAAACCAAGTAAATAAGACACCAAGGGTCAGTTTTGAAGAAACAGAGATATATGACCTTTCAGAAAGATAATTCAGAATAGCTGTTTTGAGGAAAGTCAATGAAATTCAAGGTAACACAGAGAAGACATTCAGAATCCTATCAGATAATTTTTTAAAAGATTTAAAAGAATTAAGCAGAAATTCTGGAGTTGAAAAACGCCGTCAACATACTGAAGAATGCATCAGAGTATTTTAACAGTAGAATCAACCAGGCCGAAGAAAGAATTGGTGAGCTTGAAAACAGTCTATTAGAAAATACAGTCAGAGAAGACAACAGAAAAAAAGAATAAAAAATAATGAAGCATGCCTACAGGATCTGGAAAATAGCCTCAAAAGGGCAAATCTAAGTAAGATTTATTGACCTTAAAGAGGCAGCGGAAAAAGAGAGAGGGGTAGAAAGTTTATTCAAAGGGATAATAACAGAGAGCTTTCTAAACTGAGAGAAAGACAACAATATTCAAGTACAAGAAGGTTATAGAACACCAAGTAGATTTAACCCAAGGAAAACTACCTCAAGACATTTAATCCAAACATCCAAAGGTCAAGCATACAGAAAGGATCCTAGAAGCAGCAAGAGAAAAAAAACAAATGACATACAGTGGAGCTCCAATACATCTGGCAACAGACTTCTCTGTAGAAACATTACAGGCCAGAAAAGAGTGGCATAACATATTTAAAAGGCTGAAGGAAAAAAAAAAACACTTTTATCCTAGAATAGTCTATCTGGCAAAAATATTCTTAAAACATGAAGGATATATATAAAGACTTTCTCAGACAAACAAAAGCTGAGGAATTTTATCAACATCAAACCTGTCCTACAAGAAATGCTAAATGGGATTCTCTAATCTGAAAGAAAAGGCTATTTATATAACATGAGGAATCATAAATCATCTGAAGGTACAAAACTCACTGGTAATAGTAAGTACAAAGAAAAACACAGAATATTATAACACTATAATCATGGTGTATAAACTACTCATATCTTGAGTAGAAAGACTAAAAGATGAACAAGTCCAAAATAATAACTAGAACAACTTTTCAAGACATAGTATAATAAGATATAAATAGAAGCAACAAAAAGTTAAAAAGGAGGAAGACAAAGTTAAAATGTAAAGTTTTTATTAGTATTCTCTTTGCTTGTTTGTTTATGCAATCAGTGTTAAATTGTCATCACTTTAAAATAATAGGTTATAAGATATTATTTGCAATCCTCATGATAACAGAAAATAATAAAATACAACAGATGCACACAAAATTTAAAAGCAAGTAATTAAAACATACCACCAGAGAAAATCACATTCACTAAAAGAAGAAAGGAAATAAGGAGGAACAGACCACAGAACAACCAGAAAACAAATAACAAAATGGCAGGAATTTTTACTTAGCAATGATAACATTGAAGGTAAATGAACTAACCTCTGCAATCAAAAGAGCATGGTGACTCGCGCCTGTAATACCAGTACTTTGAGAGGCCCAGGGGGGTAAGATCAACTAGAGTCAATAGCTCTAGACCAGCCTGACCAACATGGTGAAACCCCGCCTCTACTAAAAATACAAAAAATTAGCCAGACATGGTGGTGGGCACCTGTAATCTCAGTTATTCAGGAGGCTGAGGCAGGAGAATCACTTGAACCTTGGAGGCAGAGGTTGCAGTGAGCCGAGATCATGCCATTGCACTCCAGCCTGGGCAACAAGAGCTAAACTCTGTGTCAAAAAATAAAATAAAATAAATAAATAATAAAAAAATAGAGTGATTGATTTAAAAAAGATCCAATAATCTGTTGCCTACAAGAACAACACACTTCATCTCTATAGACAGACATAGACTGAAAATAAAGGGATGGAAAAAGATATTCCATGAAAATGGAAACCATAAAAGAGTCGGAATAGCTATATTTATATCAACCACAATAGATTTCAAGATGGAAATGATAAAAAGAGACAAAGAATGTCATTATACAATGATAAAGGACTCAATTCAGGAAGAGGATATAACAATTGTAAATATATATGCACCTTAAACTGAAGCACTCAGATATATAAAGCAAATATTATTAGAGCTAAAGAGAGAGAGAGAGACTCTGATATAATATGACATAATAATAGCTGGAGACTGCAACATCCCACTTTCATCATCCAAATAGAATATCAACAAAGAAACATCAGACTTATTATTTACTATAGGCCAAATGGACCTAATAGATATTTATAGAACATTCATCCGATGGCTGCAGAATATACGTTCTTCTCATTACATGAATCATTCTCAAAGATAATCCATATGTTAGGTTTTGGATTTCTTCACGATCCAATCTTGACAGAGTAAGACTGAAAAAAAAGATGAAAGAAAGAAAATAAGAAGGAAGGAAGGAAAGAAGGATATCAGAGCAGAAATAAATGAAATTGAAATGAAGAAAACAATACAGAAGATCAATAAAAGGAAGCGTTGGTTCTTTGAAAAGATAAATAAAATCAACAAACCTTTAGCCAGACTAAGAAAAAGGGAGAGAAGACCCCAGTAAATAGTCAGAGATGACAAATGAGACATTACAACCTATACTATAGAAAATCAAAGGATCATTGGTGCCTACTATGAGCAACTATATACCAATAAATTGCAAAACCTAGGAGAAATGGATAAATTCCTAGACACATACAACTTACCAAGATTGGACCATGAAGAAATCCAAAACCTGAACAGATTAATAACAAGTAAGGAGATCAAAGCCATAATAAAACTGTCCCAGCAAAGAAAAGCCAAGGACCCAATGGCTTCACTGCTGAATTTTACCAAACATTTAAAGAAGAACTAATACCAATTATATTTAAACTATTATGAAAAGTAGAGGAGGAGGGAATACTTTCATGCTCATTGTATGAGGCCAGTATTTTCCCTGATACCAAAACCAGACAAAGACATTAAAAAAACAAAACAAAACAAAACAAACTTCAGGCCAATATTCTTGGTGAACATTGATGCAGAAATCCTCAGCAATATACTAGCAAACTGAATTCAACACCACATTAGAAAGATTAGTCATCATGACTGAGATTTATCCCATGGATGCAAGGATGGTACAACATATGCAGATAATCACTGTGATACATCATATCAACAGAATGAAGGACAAACATCCTATAATCATTTCAATTGATGCTGAAAATGCATTTGATAAAATTCAATGTCCCTTCAAGATAAGAACCCTAAATAAAACTGGGTATAGAAGGAACATACTTCAACATGATAAAAGCCGTATATAACATACCCACAGTTAGTAGCATACTAGATAGGGAAAAACTGAAAGTCTTTCCTCTAAGGTCTGAAGCATGACAAGGATGCCCACTTTCACCACTGTTATTGGACATAACACTAGAAGTCGTAGTTAGAGCAATCAGACAAGAGAAAGAAATAAAGGCATTCAAATTGGAAAGAAAGAAGTCAAATTTTCCTTGTTTGCAGATATTATGGTCTTATATTTGGAAAAACCTGAAGACCCCACAAGAGTACCATTAGAACTGATCAAAACATTAAGTAAAGTTGCAGAATACAAAATCAACATACAAAAATCAATAGTATTTCTGTATTCCAACAGCAAACAATCTTTAAAAGAAATCAATAAAGTAATCCCATTTGTAATAGCTACAAATAAAATAAAATACCTAGGAACTTAACCAAAGAAGTGAAAGATCTCTACAGTGAAAACTATAAAACATTGAAGGAAAAAATGCTCAAGAGGACACTGAAAAATAGAAAAAGATTCCATGTTCATGGATTGGAAGAATCAATACTGTTTAAATGTCCACAGTATTGTCCACCCAAAGAATCTACAGATTCAATGCAATCTCCTTCAAAAGACTAATGACATTATTCACAGAAATAGAAAAAACAATTATGAAATGTATATAGGATCACAAAAGATCCAGAATAGCCAAAGCTATCCTCAGCAAAACGAATAAAACTGGAGGAATCACATTACCTGGTTTCAGATTATATTACAGAGCTATAGTAAACAAAATAGCATGGTACTGGTATAAAAACAGACACATAGACCAGTAGAACAGGATAGAGAAAACGTAAACAAATCCATACGCCAATAGTGAGTTCATTTTCAATAAATGTGCAAGAACATACATTGGGAAAAAGACAATCTCTCCAATAAATGATGCTGGGAGAACTGGAAATCCCTATGCAGACAAATGGAACTAGACCCCTGTCTTCCACCATATACAAAAATAAAATCAAAATGGATTAAAGATTTAAATCTAAGTTCTTAAACTATGATACTACTAAAAGAAAACTTTAAGGAAACTTTCCAGGATATTGTACCAGGCAAAGACTTCTTTAGTAATACCAAACAAGCACAGGCAACCAAAGAATAAATAGACAAATGGAATCACATCAAGTTAAAAGCCTTCTGCACAGCAAAGAAAACAATACACAAAGTGAAGAGACAACCCACAGAATGGGAGCAAATATTTGCAAACTACCCATCTGGGATTAATAACCAAAATACATGACTGGGCATGGTGGCTCATGCTCATAATGCCAGCACTTTGAGAGCCCAAGGTGGACGAACTGCCTGAGCTCAGGAGTTTGCGACCAGCCTGGGCAACACGGTGAAACCCCATCTTTACTAAAATACAAAAAATTAGCCTGGCGTGGTGGTGCACACCTGTAGTCCCAGCTACTCGGGAGGCTGAGGCAGGAGAATTGCATGAACGGGAAGGCAGATGTTGTGGTGAGTTGAGATCATGCCACTGCACCCCAGTCTGGGTGACAGAGCAAGACTCTGTCTCAAAACAAAACCAACCAACCAAACAAAAAACCATAATACATAAGGAGCTCATACAACTCTATAGGAAAAATTCTAATAGTTTGATTTTTTTTTTTTCTTTTTTTTTTAGACGGAATCTTGCTCTGTCACCCAGGCTGGAGTGCAGTAGTGCGGTCTTGGCTCACTGCAAACTCTACCTCCCAAGTTCACACCATTCTCCTGCCTCAGCCTCCCGAGTAGCTGGGACTACAGGCGCCTGCCACCACACCCGGCTAATCTTTTGTATTTTTAGTAGAGACGGAGTTTCGCCATGTTAGCCAGGATGGTCTCGATTTCCTGACCTCGTGATCTGCCTGCCTCAGCCTCCCAAAGTGCTGGGATTACAGGCATGAGCCACCACGCTGGCCGTAATTTAATTTCTTAAAAGTGAGAGATCTGCAAAGACATTTCTGAAAAGAAGACATACAAATGGTAAACAGGTATGTGGACAGGTGCTCAACATCATTGATCATCAGAGAAATGCAAATCAAAATTACAATGAGATATCATCTCACACCAGTTAAAGCGACTTTTATCTAAAGGACAAATGCTGGTGAGGATGTGGAGAAACAGGAACCCTTATATAGTGTTGGTGGTAATGTAACTTAGTACAACCACTATGGAGAACAATTTGAAATTCCTCAAAAAACTAAATATAGGGCTACTATATAACCCAGCAATCCCACTGCTAGATATACCAAAAAGAAAGAAAATTAATATATTGAAGAAATATCTGCACTTCTATGTTTATTGTGGCACTATTCACAATAGCCAAGATTTGAAAGCAACCTAAGTGTCCATCAATAAATGAATGGAGAAAGAAAGCATGGTACTTATAACTATGGAGTATTTTTTAGTCTTAAGAAAGAATGAGATCCTGTCATTTGCAACATGGATGGAATTGCACGTCATTAGGTTGAGTGAAATAAGCCAGGTACAGAAAGACAAATTTCACATGTTCTCACTTATTTGGGGAACTAAAAATGGAAACAACTCAACTCATGAAGATATAAAGTAGGACAACGGTTTTGTTATTGGACAAATGTACACTAAATTATTTTGTTATTGTACAAATGTACAATAAATAACTAAAATAACTAAAAAGGTATAACTGGATTGCTCATAACACAAAGAAAGGATAAATTTCTTTGTGATGATGGGGGATGGGTGCCCTATTTGCCCTGATATGATTATTATGCATTGTATGCCTGTATCAAGATGTCTTATGTATATATATACACACACACATATATATATACACACACACACATCTACTATGTACCTACAAAAATTAAAAGTTGATAATTAAAAAAATATTTGAAGCCAGACAATTAAGTAGCAGAACCTGGAATCAAAGCCAGTCTCACTCACAAGCAGAAGCTTCTTACCTCTTTGCTGCTTAGATTGAGTATAAGGCCTCTTATATAGTGAATTTTAGTATTTCCACAAAATTAACCAGTATTTCTGAAATTACCTGATATACTTTGGCTTTGTGTCCCCGCCCAAATCTCATGTCGAATTGTAATCCTCACGTGTCAGGGGAAGGACCTGGTGGGAGGTGATTGGATCATGGGGGTGGATTTCCCCCATGTTGTTCTTGTGCTAGTGAGTGAGTTCTCATGAGATCTGATGGTTTAAAAGTGTGGCATGTCCCACCTCGCTCACTTGTTCTCTCTCCTGCTTTGTGGTAGTAAGACATGCTTGCTGCCCCTTCTCCTCTTGCCATGATTGTGAGTCTCCTGAAGCCCCCCCAGCCATGTGGAACTGGAGTCAATTAAACTTCTTTTCTTTATTAATTACCCAGTCTCAGGTAGTTCTTTACAGCAGTGTGAGAACGGACTAGTACAAAACCTAAAGAAAAATGGTTCTCTAACAGAGCTAAGGAGCTAACTCTGTCCATACCGCTACAGAATATCTGTTTTCCCAGATGCCCCAGCAAGTGAATTTGCAGAGCAAATGGCTGATGTAGGCTTCCTGCAAGGTATCCTGCAAGGCTGCTGGCCTGAAGAAGTAGAGGACTAAAGAGAGGAGCCCTGTTGCATCTTGTGCTGTTTGCTGGTCTGGGTCTGAGGATGAGGGGAATAAGGAAATAATAAAGAGACAGTTGCCTTAGGAACGGGCCCACTACAGAGAACAAAAGAGGGTCACAGAAGAGTACTCTAAAGGTAAACTTCATCTCCTTCCCCATTCCCCAGTCTTGACACACATCTCCTATAAGCCTCCTTGAATTCCCATGGGAGATGAACTTCTTGAGTTCAGGCTGTGGCTGACTTCTAGGAATGTAAACACATTCTGGTTCCCCTGGGAATGAAGCTAATACTGCAGCTCCATTGTAATTTATTAATCGCAATTATTTCAAGATGAAAATGAAAGCTCACTATTTGGCCGCACACACATGTTACACATAAAAGACTTCAAAATATCAGAAGAACAATTTCCTGTGGGGGAAACAGAGCATGGAGACTCCGACCTCAGGAAGAACCTGGGCCACAGGGCCCCTACTACAACAACCAGGCTGGGGCCCCAATTTATGTCTTTGGGTTTTTTGTTATTCCAATGGCCAAACCTCTGTCTTATGTTGCCTAAGCTGCCTGTGTGGCTCATTTAACACAATGAAACACATCTGCAGTAGTGGAGAAGGTGTCCGTGAGCGCCTTCATCATGGTCGTTGGCAACATCCATCAGGAAAGACTTTACTTTCTGCAAAAGGACTCTAGTGCTGCCCAGAGACAGCCCCTGGCTCCCTGTCCTCCAGGACGCTCTAATGTAGGTGTGTAGAAGTGAACATGCTGATCATCCACTGGAAAGAAGAATTAAACATCCCAGTGAAAATCAAAATGAACACTGAAATGTTTACATGTTTATGTAGGAGGCAAAAACAAGTTTGGTTTCAAGTTTGGCAGGGAAAAGAATGAACATGGAACTCATCCATGCACACATTTACTCTGTATCAAATGTCTGCGGCACGTGTGCTCAGTGCCAGCTCTTAGGTGGGACCTGGATGGAGAAACAAAGATGTGTTCCTTGTGGAGTCAAATGGAGAAGAAATTCTGAGAATTCCCTTCGTGGACTGCTTGCACTAAAGGGCAGCAAGGACGGCCCACTGAATTAATGAGGGCCATATTTGTGGAGAAGGCTGGATTTCAGGAATGATTTTTAAGCTAGGTAGAAAAAGAACAGATGGGAAGAGAGGAGGAAAAGGTAAAGAAGTTTGTAGAACTAGGATGGACTTTCTCCTGGGGTTGCTCCTGCCATAGTGTGACTTTACTAAAGTTGTTTCGATGCTCTCTCCATATCACTCTAAAAGCACAGAGAAGAAGCTTCCCAGGGACTAGGGAAAACAACAGTGTGTGGAGTGCCCTGCGTTCTGGGGGAAAGAAAGATCTGTAACACTGTAATCCTGAATTCCTCTTTGCATCCATATTCAGGGATGCAAAGAGACCTGTGAAATTAGGACGTTTCCCCCAGAAGGAGGAGCTGGATCACAATTACACCTCTCTGGGTCCCGAGAGGGAATTGAGGCCTTGCAGAGGGTCTTCCGGGTGGGGAATAAAGCCCATTCCTCTGTGGCACCATCAGCAGGATATGCTAAGTAAATCATCAAGAATGGCAAGCACTCTGCTGAGTATGCCCTTCTCCTATACTGGCTCTCTCCTTCCGACATATCAGTGATGTTTATTAAGAGATGACAAGTCTATCAGGCCTCATGAGCAGTGTTTCACAAGGAGGAGATCTTCCTGTACACCCAGGGAGTGTCATCAATCTTGTGCCTGCTCTAAGCTCAGAGCAGCTGAGAGTGAACAAGGACCCTTCCAGCCCCGCCCCCTCTTTCTAACCATCTCTCACTCTCCTCTCCAGTGCTTTGTAGCACAGCAGGAGATGGCAAAGGAAAAGATGCTATTTGCATAAAGCATTTCTGGTAAAGAGATGGAAACAGAAGAATAGAAACAAAACAAAACAAACCCCAAACAGGGTCCTTTTCTCCAATGTCAGTGGCTTTAGGAAATTCATTACATAGTAAGAGCTGGGATGGATAGAGCTGAGACTGTAGAAAGGACTGCCAGGCGTTCAGCTAACGTTGTTCATGTTACAACATTTATGATATACAAATGATAAGTGAGTTTCATATTATATATGTAAATATTATACCCATCTCCTTGACGATCAGTTGTCCCTCTTTTTAAATATCAAGTTTGGATAGTCCATTAAGTGCAAATAGGCACTGTGTTGTTTTTCGTATGTACATATCTTTTTTTCTTTCTGGAAAGAAACTTTATGTTATAAGTATCAGCATCTAATATATAAGAAAAAAGACCCCGTTGTTCTGTGTAGGAAGCAAAATTGATACTAGTAACTAGCAATTGCAAATAGACCTATGAATATATGTCTTTTGAATATTATATATGTCACTATATTTGTAAGTCAAATGTGCTGCATGATTATTTTTCATTAGAAGGCCCCTAATCTGGGCCACACAGCTCCGAGTCCTGAAAGACACTCTGTCAGATGGGATAATAATATCATTTTTAAATTTCATGAAACTTATTGAGGCTTACAGATCATTTTTTGGCACTGGTTCAATATTTAAACATTTCAATCTAACACATCATAAGGTTGATTTTTATTTTGGGATGAGAGAGAGGAAATTATTTTTCTGTATCATGAATGCTTCCAAACATTTTTTTGAATCTTGTTCTTCACTATAATACATGCTTTTCAAGGATTTTGACACTGGGCTTTGTTCAGAGAAACGAGGAAGGTCATGAAAAATGGCTCTTTTATCCTTTGCGCGGCATCTCTATGACTGTAACAGAATCAGATAGGAATGAAAGACTGGGTTGGTTTAATTCACATTGGAAAGTCTATGTAAGACTTAGATGCTTGTAAAGTGCTTTTCAATACATAGATTCTGTGATTCGTTTCAATGAGCTATAGAGATCAAGAAATATTGTTTTCAGGATTATAAGAAGCCTAAACTAAACAGATGCATCAGTGAGTCTAGCCAGGGCCTGCCTTGGCACTGCAGACAAGGTTCCCTAAGATGTTCCATGTCACAACCCAATGTACCAAAGTATTGTATGCATACATACATGTGAGAATGTGTGTGTGTGTGTGCGCGTGTGTACGTGTGTGTGTTATGGAAGGGATTGTGACCATGGGTCAGATCATAAAGTCAGTAATACGATACCAACATCAGTGACTTCTGGTGGTGAGATTAGCTCTGCTCTAGATATCTAAAGCGAATCTTGTTACAGTTAAATGTAAAATTGTGTTATTTTTCCATTTTGATGAGCACCACTGAAGCCAGAAGAGAATACTCTTTTATGGTAAAATAAAATCCGGAAAAAAATGTTTCCAAAGCTCCAAATTAGTTTATGTAAAATATTTTAGCTTCTATAAAAATATTTTAACTTCTATAAAAGATTAGCCTCCAATGTTAGATTGAAATTTTTAGTTCTGAAAAGAACTAAAAATATGTGCATAGGGGAGAAATGATGAATCTCTTCTCCATCACCATGTTGGACATGCTTTGTTTTTTACTTTTTAACAACTTTCTGAGATATACTTAAAATATCATATAATTCACCCATTTAAAATGTCATACAGTTCACCTATAAATATATAAAGGCTTTTTATATATTCACAGAGTTGTGCAACCATCACCACAATCAATTTTAGAATGTGTTCATTACCCCAGAAAGAAACCCCATTTCCCTTAACCATTACCCCCAGCTTCAGCATACCCCTCCATCCCCTGGCAAATGCAATCTACATTCTGTTTCTATGGACTTTCCTGTTCTGAGTATTTCATATAAATAAAATTACATAATATGTGGTTCTGTGATTGGCTTCTTTCACTTTGGGTAGTGTTTTCAAGGTTCAGCCATGTTGTTGCATGTATCGGTACTTTATTCTTTTTATTGATGATAATATTCCACCTTAAGAATTAATTGAGGGACATTTGAGGTTGTTTTCACTTTTTGGTGTGAAAAGAGCCAAATAATGCTCTTATGAACATTCATGTACAAGTTTTTGCGTGGGTTTATGTTTTCACTTCTCTTAGATTATACCTAGGAGTAGAATTGATGGGTCATATGATAACCTTGGGTTAATCTTTTGACAAACTGCCAGACTGTTTTCCACAGTAGCTGCACCATTTTACATTTCTATCAATAGTATATAAGGGTGCTAATTTCTTCAAATCTTTGCCAGCATTTGTTATTTGCTGTCTTTTTTATTATAGCCATCCTTGTGTGTGTGCAATGGTATCTCATTATGTTTTTAGTTTGCATTTCTGTGATGGCTGATGCTGAACATTTTGTATGTGTTTTTTGGCATTGCATATATATTCTTTAGAGAAATATCTACTTAGATCTCGACCATTTTGATTGGGTTATTGATCTTTTTATTGAGTTGTAGGAGTCTTTTATATATTCTAGATACAAGTCCCTTATCAGATATGTGATTTACAAAAATGTTCTCTCATTCTATGGATCGTCTTTTCACTTTCTTGATAATATCCTTTGGAACATAAGGGTTTTTAATTTTGATGATGTCCAGTGTATTTATTTTCTTTGTCTTTTTAGTGTATGCTTTTGATGTCATGATCTGCTTTATTTTTACACAACTCTTCAGAGCAATGCCTAAGCTTTTGAATTCAGGCTGTAACAGGGGTACTGAGGGATATTGAAGGAGAGTGGTATTAAGCTGATGGCATTAAAGATAGACACCAGTAAATTTTGAAAATCCAGGTTACTACTTCAGGTATCTTCATAACATACCAAAGTGTCATCACATATTGGTTATAGGAAAATGTGTTGTACAAACAGTTGTTGTCTAAACTTTTCCTATATGTGTAACATGTGAGAACCTAAGGAATGTTTAGGATTTCATTGTATATAGTTGTCACCCCAAAATATACAAGATTGCTTTGGGCTATTTTGGGTCTTTTGTGGTTCCATATACATTTTAGAATTTTTTATATTTTTGTGAAGAATGTCATTTGTATTTTGATAGAGATTGAATTAAATCTTTAGATTCCTTTGGGTAGTACAGTGATTTTAACAATATTAATTCTTCCAAACTCATAAACAAGGGATGTCCTTCTATTGTTTTGTGTCCTCTTCAATTTCTTTCGTCAGAATTTTATGTTTTTCTTATGGGGTTCTTTCACCTCCTTGGTAAATTTATTTTTAGAAATTTTATTATTTTTGTGGCTATTATAAATGGGATTGCTTTCTTGATTTTTGTAGAATATTTTGAGTGATGAACATATATAATGAAATAATAAAAATTTCCTACAGCTAATTATTGGTATATAGAAATGATATGGGGTTTTTTTGCATGTTGATTTTGTATCCTGCAACTTTACTAAATTTGTTTCTCAGTTCTAAGAGTTTTTTGAGTCTAGTTTTTCTGTATGTAAGATCATATCATCTTGCAAGCAGGGACAATTTGCTAAGGCAATCCTGTGTGAAAAGAATAACATTGTAGGCATAACACTACCTGACCTCAAAATATATTATAAAACTATAATAACCCAAACAGCATGGTACTGGCATAAAAATAGACACATAGAACAACGGAACAGCAAGAGAACCCAGAAATAAATCCAGATACTTACAGACACCTGATTTTCAACAAAGACACCCCAAGAACATACATTGAGGAAAGAACATTCTCTTTAACGAATAATGCTGGAAAAACCAAATATTCATATGAAGAGGAATGAAACTAGGCTTCTATCACCATATACACAAGTCAGTTCAAAATGGATTAAAGACCTAAATCTCAAACTATAAAAATATTAGAAGAAAACTTAGGAGAAGTGCTTCAGGACATTGGTCTAGGCAGATATTTTTATGGAGAAAACCTTAAAAAAGACAACAAAAATGACAACAAAAGCCAAAATATACAGGTGAGATTATCTCAAATTAAAAAACTTCTGCATAGCAAAGGAAACATAGACAGAGTAAAGGACAACCTACAGAATGGGAGAAAATATTTGCAAATTATTTATCTAACAAGGGAACAATACTCAGAATATTCAAACAATTCAACAGCCAACACACACACACACACACACACACACACACACACACACAAATTAAAAATGGGCAAATGATATGAATAGACATTTCTCAAAAGAAGGCATACAAATGTTCAAGAAGTATATGGAAAAAATGCTCAACATCACTAATCATCAGGGAAATGCAAATGAAAACCAAAATGAGATACCATCTCACCCTAGCTGGAATGGTTATTATCAAAAGGACAAAAAATAACAAAGCTGGCAAGGATGTGGAGGAGAAAACGAAACTCCTATACACTGTTTGTGGAAATGTAAATTAGTATAGCCATTATGGAAAACAGTATGCAGGTGCCTCAAAAAATAAAACAAACTACCATGTGATCCAATAATCCCATTACTGGGCATATATCCAAAGTAAAGAAAATCAGTGTGTCAAAGACATATATGCACTCCCATGTTTACTGAAACACTGCTCATAATAGACAAAATATGGAATCAACCTAAGTGTCCATCAACAGATGAATGGATAAAGAAAACATGGTATACATACACAATGGAATACTATTCAGCATAAAAAGAATGAAATCCTCTCATTTATAGCAACATGGGTGAGCCTACAGAATACTATGTTAAGTGAAGTAAGGCAAGTACAGAAAGATAAATGCCATGTATTCTCACTCATATGTGGAAGCTAAGTAAGACCTCATAGAAGTAAAGAGCAGAATAATGATATCTAGAGTCTGGGAAGGGTGAAAAGACGAGGGGATAGGGAAAGGTGTTGGTTAAGGAACACATAATTATACCCAGATATGAGGAATAAGTTCTAGTGTTCTATAGCACTGAAGGATGACTATAGTTAATAATTATTTATTCTCTATTTTTACATAGCTAGAAGAGAGGATTTTGAATGTTCCCAACACAAAGAAATGATAAATATTTGAGGTGATAAATATGCTAATTACCATAATTTGATTATTATGACTTGTATACAGGTATCAAAATATCACACTTTACTCTGTAAATATGTATGAGTATGTCATTTTTAAATTTAAAAAAATTATACAGTATGCTGCCACCAGGTGGTGATAGCGGCAGCCTTTAATGGACAGTGTCATTGAACTGCTAGAAACAGAGTTAAGACCTAGATTTTCTGTCTAGTACATTACATTTAAAAGAACAACTTTTTAAGATTTTGTTTTAAGACATAAACTTTCTAGTAAAATCAAATGCTGGATGTTAAGAACATGCACTTAATAAGAAGATGAAGAAAGGAATGAATATTTACTGTGCACTTAATATATGATTTTATATGCATTATATTATTTAACCTTCATGAAACTCTATCAATATACCTTAATGTCCTCAGTTGAAAGACCCTAACTTCTTTGTCCAGGGTCACATAGCGATGATATACCAGAGTTCAAACTGCCTGTATGTAAAGCCTGTATATCTGTTACTATGCCTATATTTTGTGACTTTCTATCAATAAATAAAGCATAAATTCAGGTTTAGTTAATATTTACGCATCTACTGTACCAAGTACTATGCTAAGTAATTATCACAAATGTGACTACAATTTGGACTTTTTTCTATTAACCCTAACTGTTGTCTTAACATTGTTTAATATGAAGTTGATCTTCCCTTAACTTGATAAGGCTTCTCTTTCTCTCAACCATGCTCTCCATCTCTCTCTGTGTCTCTCTCTTTCTTCTCCCTACCTCCTTAAAACCAAAACCTCCATAAGCTGCTACGTGGTTTGGGGGTTTTAGTGGAGGACTTATTGTCAAGAATTCCTGCAGAAATAAGTCTACAGTTTTCTGGTTTGCAGATTTTCCTGTGTCAGTCTCAGAAACAGTATTTCTTGACTTAGTGTAATAGACACTAATTGGGTAGCAGCCTTGCCCATACAGATCCCCTGAACTTCTGAGGGGCAGAAATTCTGTCTGCTTATTCTCCATTATATCGTTAGCTCCTCAAAATGCTTCTGATGGGCCAGGCGCGGTGGCTCATGCCTGTAATCCCAGCACTTTGGGAGGCCGAGGCAGCTGGATCACCTGAGGTCAGGAGTTCGAGACCAGTCTGACGAACACAGTGAAATCCTGTCTCTCCTAAAAAAATACAAAATTAGCCGGGCCTGGTGGCATATGCTTGTAATCCCAGCTACTCTGGAGCCTGAAGTGGGAGAATGGCGTGAACCAGGGAGGCAGAGCTTGCAGTGAGCAGAGATCACGCCACCGCACTCCAGCCTGGGCTACAAAACAAGAGTCTGTCTCAAAAAAAAAAAGCTTCCGATGTATAGGAAGGGTGCATTAAATACTTAGGTATTTTTAAACTGGTTTTGATGCACATCTGTCCTCTACTCTTACCCTTGCCCTGCAAATTAGCTATAGCTATTGATCCAGAAGCTTTTAAATCTGAACCAAGCCAGGCCAATCAGTTCTTCTCTACTTCAAATTTGAAACTTTGATAGAAATTATAAGGATGAGAAGCATGGTTGCTCTGACAGTAGCTTCCTGTAGAGCTGGGGTCCTAACTCTTTGGGCCTACTCTAGTAGGCCCTGGGGCTTTTTATCTCTTCCTTTAGTTGCTAGTGCTCCTGGGGCTTTTTATCTCTTCCTTTAGTTTTGAACTGCCTTAGTATTCTCACAACATGGTTCCTCTTTCACTTAACCTCCATGAGGTTCATTTACCAATACATTTAAGCTGTCAGATGTCATGGACAACTCACTGCATTCCTTTTCTTCCTTCCTTCCTTCCTTCCTTCCTTCCTTCCTTCCTTCCTTCCTTCCTTCCTTCCTTCCTTCTTCCTTCCTTCCTCTTCTTCTCCATCTTCCTCTTCTCTTTCTCCATTTCCTCCTCCTCCTTCTCCATCCGCTCCTCTCCTCCTTCCCTTTCTCACCCTTGTCCTATTCTTTTTTATTTATTCATTTATTGTTTTGAGATGGAGCCTCGCTCTGTCGCCCAGGCTGGAGTGCAGTGGCACGATCTCGGCTCACTGTAAGTTCCGCCTCCGGGTTCACACCATTCTCCTGCCTCAGCCTCCTGAGTAGCTGGGACTACAGGAACCTGCCACCACGCCCAGCTAATTTTTTGTATTTTTAGTAGAGACGAGGTTTCACCGTGTTAGCCAGGATGGTCTCGAGCTCCTGACCTCATGATCTGTCCACCTTGGCCTCCCAAAGTGCTGGGATTACAGGCGTGAGCCACCAGGCCCGGCCCCTTGTCTTGTTCTTTAGCCTCCTTTGCTCCTACTGCATTGAGAAAAACTATTTCTCTTGCTTCTATTCTGCCAAAATCCATACAGTAGCTCAGGGCTTCTTTATGTCCTAATATAAAATTCTCCAAGGTTCTTTATGTTTCCCCTTCAGGTTAAGTTTTACTTTCTTTTAAAGAAGAGGAGTATGTTCTGCCTGCTGATATGTATCTCCAGAGGCATCACTGTTTAGGGGTTTTTGACTTTTATATTCATTTCTTCTCTTTATTGTGACAATGATCATCAGGCTCCAATATTAATAACTTGTCTCTATAACAGAGCTCCTCAAGATTGATTTCTAAAACAGGTAGGAGACATTGTAGACTATTTGTTTTTACCAGAAGTATAAATAGTTTTCTGAATATTAAACTGGTTTCTTCAAGATTTGGAAAGGATACACACACAAATGTGTTAATTTGTTTGACTGAGAGTTAGAAAAGTAGAATTTTTTTCAAGAAATAAGATAAGGGTAGAGTCGAAGGTGACTAAAATAAAGCTACAGAGACCGAATTCAATTCAAGTGCCAGTATTTCTCCAAAGTTAAGAAAAAGGTAGAAATGTGGCAATGGGAAAGCCTGTGCCTAAGTCATGTGCCTCACACAATGTACAGAAGAATCACCACATCTATAGAGAGATTTACACTCACAATAGTATTTTATATCTTGAGGAAATACCTATGCATGCAAATATTTGAGCTGCTTGCCTTTAATGAATCAGTAGCCAATTACACATAGTTAATGGGCAGTTAAAAAAACTAGTCATTTCCAACAAGATGGTCGTGAAGAAAAAAAAAATCTTGCGCCCTTCCTCTTGACGTTATTACCATCTGTCTTCCCTTTCTCAATCTTAAGTTTGTACCAAGAATGACAGGGAAATCCAGGAGAGTCTTTAAAGCACTTGAAAGCCCAAAGCATTTATGTGGGAGTTGGTGAGGCGGTGGGACATGGGACTATGAAAAGCTGCCCTGTGTAGTCATTCAGATTTAGTTTGGACTTTGGATCTTATGAGCATGAGATTTTGACCTGCAAATAAGAGCAGGCCTGCATGCAGAGGGAGCACTGAAGCAAGACTGACATCAGAAGTGATGGAAAGGAAGAGACACCAGGGCCTGGCTATTCCTTTTGTGCCCAATCACTCCCAGCCATTTCTGTCTTTCGTTTATTAAATAAAAATTGTATATATTCATGATGTACAACATGACGTCTTGATATACATATGCATAATGAAATGATTACTAGACTCATGCTAATTAACATATTCATCTCCTTACATAGTTATCTTCTTTTGTGTGTGTGTGTGGTGAGAGTACCTGAAATCTCTCTTGGTAAATTTCCAGTATAAAATACCTTATTGTTAACTATAGTGATCATGCTGTACGTTTACATCTCTAGACCATTAATCCTATCTAACTGTGATGTATATACACAAGTTGAGTATCCCTTATCCAAAATGCTTAGGACCAGAAGTGTTTTGGATTTTACCTTTTCTTTCAGATTTTGAAATATTTACATTATGTTTACTGGTTGAGCATCCCAAATCTGAAAATCTGAAACCCAGAGTGCTCCAATGAGCATTTCCTTTGAACGCCATATTGGCACTCCAAAAATTTTGGACTCTTGAGCATTTTGGATTTTCATATTTGGCATGTTCAACTTGTATATATAAAATGGGCAACTATTCAGCCTTAATACAAAAGAAGATTCTGCTTTTTGTGACAACATAGATGAAACTAGAGAACATTATGCTAAGTGAAATAAGCCAGACACAAAAGGTAAAATATTATATAATCTCAGAAGTTTTTAATAATCTTTCTAGAGAAGTACAGACTCCTGCATTTCCCCAGGACAAGACAAACATGCATAGGAAAGTAGGGTTAGATATTCAGATAGGAATCTGTTTGATGGTGTGAACTCAGGAGCCCATGATAGGGTAATGGAAATCTAACCCATTTCTGTTAGGGAATTTTGCCAGCCCCTAAGGTGTGCTTTCTGCCCCTTTTAAATGTACCTCTTCCAGAAATAGAGGACAATCCTTAATGATCCTTCAAAGCATAAAGGAGATTCCTTTCCCTCACTTCCTCTAGGTAGAGTGAGTAACTCCAAGTATGAGTTCCCATAGCCCTTTTACACAACTCTACTGTATTTTATCCCTTAAAATGTTTATTCTTTTCTTCTTTTCATTTCATTTCATTCACTGATTCACTCAAGCATAATTTGGGCCTCTAACATGTGTCTTCAGTGTGATAGGGGCCTCGTGAATGGTAAATACAGATATCACTAGGAAGCATTTCCTGGACTCCAAAGCTCACAGCCTCTGGAAGCAAACACACAGGTAAGAAAGTGATTAAAGCAAGGTGATCAGTATCATTGAACAAGGTGCTGAGAGCACACAGGGGAGGAGGAAACTTTCTGAGAAGATTGGTGAAGGTTCCAGTGGAGATGAGTTGTGAAGGGTGAGAATAAATATTAATATTAAGTGAACAGTGACCACAGAATGAGAGTGGGGACAAGTCTAAAGGTTCAGAGATGCATATGTACACATTGTGCTATAGGAGACTTCCGGAGTCTCCTCTGGTCTGCGGTGACACACGTGACTTATGGGAAAGCTGGAGGGGAGGAGGCTCTGGAAGCAAATGGGGCCAGATCCTAAGTTTCTAACATACCTTGTTAAGGAACAAGGTTCTTGTTCTGAAGTCAGAGACTGTCAACCTAAGACAAAACAGCTAAGATGCTCCTGCAGGGTTCCACGGGAGAGATGAGGAAGGCTGACAAAAGAAGTGGTAGCAAGAGGGAGAGGTGGGATCCACCCAAGAGGGGGTGAAATTTTCAAGAATTTGTCATACCAGTTTTACATGAAGCTCTCTCTCTGGGTTCTGTAAACCTGAGAGTGGTGCTGGTCTGTCTGGATTTTTTTTATCCTAGTGCCTTCCTGTGTGTATGGCAGGGCTTAGGTATACAATCCACACCTACTGGGCAAATGAGTGAATGGGGAACTCACCGTCTTAGAAAAAAAGAGTTTATCTCCCTGGTTCTCTTTGGGAATGGGTTCTAATGAAAAAGAGAGGAAAAGGAAGAGAATGAGGGTAATAAAATACATGTTTAATTTGAGTCCATATAGTGAGGGATGGGAATGACTCCCCAAGTAGACATGTCATTGCCTCCTCCCCACCAGCAGCTCTCCTAAAACTGTCTAGTATGGGCTTACCTTTGGAGGTATTTGACCCACTGCCCACACTTCTCACTCCTTTGAACTGCCCTCTCTCCTCAGAAGCTTTCCTCCTCCTGTCAACAAAGGGCTACCAGTTAGGGCCAACCACCCAGCCCCACCTTCTTAACACAGCACTTAAAAGTCAAAGGTTTAAAAGACATTTTCATGAAGGCTAATAGCACATAGAAAGTACTTGATAAATGGCAATTCATTTTTCTCTGCAACTTGAACCAGCTCATTACCTAAAAGTCTCTAGGTCTCTGCTTTCCATGGGAACAAGAAATCCATGTGTATAAATGAGATTAGCCTTCTGAGTAGCATCTTTGTATTTGGAATGGAGTCTTTCTAGAAATACAATGACTTAAACCAAGGAATGAGTCTAATACCAGAATGTTCAGCTGTGGAGGGAGAGAGGTAGGGGAAGCATTCTGGAGCCAAATGCATTTTGGCTTTTTTTTTTACATTGTACCCAAAGAGATGTTTCCCTACCCAGCTGATGAGGCCTGGCCCCAGAAAGACCATATCACTTTGGTTTCTGTCTCTTCATAAGGACCATCCAGAATGGCTTCAATATGTTTTCCATGTGTGGAAGTGGCTGTGACTTTCAAAAGATGTCCTGGTGGGGGATGGATTTGGAGAGCAGGAAAGGGGCTGAGGGGATGAAGCAACCAGAGAAGAACTTTGGCACAGAACAACGCAGAGAGCAGAATGAGGCAAAGCCAAAATGAAATGTACTTCTTTGCTCCATCTTTGCTCAAGTTCTTGCTCAGATCTTATACACTGTCTAATTCTGTTTGCAGGGTATTGTAACCACACAAAAAACAAACACATTTATTTCTACATTGCTCTCTTCCCTCTCTCTCCCAGGCATTTATTGTTTCCTAAGGGGTAGTTTGCTAGGCCCTACGGACATAAAGATACTGAAGAAACAGCCTCTGGTTATGGAACTCATTGACTGGTAGGAAAAGAAAGATGAGTAGAAAATATTGGGATAATCATAGCAAATACTTCAATTCCCCTTACTATGCACTGTTCTAAACATAGTACATTTATTCACTCACTCAGTGCTTACAACACTATGAAGTAGATACTGTTTTTCAATACTCCCATTTTGAAAATGGGAGGACTAATGCACAGAACAATTAAGCGACTCACCTAAGGTCACACATCTAGTGAATGATCAGGCTGGGATTCAATCCCAGGCCACTTAGCTGCACCCTGGAGCACTTCCTCTACCCATGATGCTATTGTGCCACAGAAGACAGTCTGAGCCCTGTCACCTCTGGGGAAGTTTTTTAGAGGAGATGGTGCCTCAATTTTGAAAATGAATACGGGTTGCTCAGGCAAAGTAAGAAGGGGACCGGTAAGGTGAAAAGGGAATTCCAGTTAAAGACAATGTCAAAGCTTGCAGGTGTGAAGGCATGGCTTGCACAGAGACTCACAAGCAGCACAAGACCACTGGGAAGGACGCAGGGTACTGTGGTAAACCCAGAAGCTGGAGAGGTAGGTAGGAGGCAGATCCTGAAGGGTCTTCTATTTCAAGCAAGGAAATGTGGACTTAATTCTGAAAGCTATGAGGCACCTCTGACGAGTTCAAGGACTAGCAGACTTGAATTATAGATGCCCCAGCTCTCATTCATGTACATTTCTGAAAACCATATTGTGAAGTCTGATGACTCCAAAGAGAGCGGCCATGCCTTGCTGACCATTCTCTCTCTCCCCACTCTGGACCTGCCCTCAAACAGAAAGGTAGTCTTTTGCTCATTCATTCATTCATTCATGCAACATTTATTTAACAAATATTTATTAAACACCTGTTGTGTGTTAGGGACTGTGCTACGTGCTGACATTGCAAATATAAAAATGAAACACAGACCCTGCCCTGAGAGGGACAGTGTCTATTGGGGAATTGAAAATATAAACACATAGCTTCAAAGCAATAGGCAAAATGCTATTTAGTGGGCATATTTGGAGTTCAGATGATGAAATGATAGCAGAGGCAACAGATCTTAATGTTTAAGCACACAGACTCTGGAGCCACGCTGCTCTGGATTCACATCCCAGCTCTGCCATGTGATACCTGTATGATGCTTGGCTAGTTATTTCATTACCCTGTCTCTGTTTCCTCATCCAACAAATGCAGATTATAATATTAACTACCTCATACGGTTGTTATGAAGATTAAGTGAGTTAACATTTTAAAGTTTCTTAGTACACTACACAAACAAAAACTCTGAAGTGACAATGTTCCCCAGTAGATGTCACTACTACATAGCTAGTTAGGTGAGATAATATCTGAGTTCAGGTTGACCACATTAAACATTCCTTGAGAAAATTGATACATAAATGGCTTTCTTCCCAAAATACAAAAATATAGCAGAGGGTAGGGGTGATGATCACCTGTTTATAAAAAGTTCTTCTAAATCTCCAGACCCACTTGGAAGTCTTAAACTTTCTCTATATGGACTCTCTGGTGGAAGCCATTTTCTCCCTGCTTTCTAGCAACCTTGGATTTGATTCCTTCAACTCAGGCCTTATCAGGGAGCACCTACTCCTTTCTAAGATTTGCAAGTCATTTCTGTGAAAGCACGTGAATAACAATTGACAGAGGCCACCGAGGCCTAACTCTTAAAGGAACTAAAATGGAAAATTGGGATGCAATGGCCTAAGAAGGACCTTTGTGAAGCTGCAGGAGGTAACTTCACTTGGGCTAGCTTTATGACAACTAAGGCCAAGCCTACAGCTTTATTTTCCGCTAGCTGACAAAGGTGAAAGCTCAGTATTTCTGATTTTGCTCCGTGACTTCTATAGATCTCAGCTTCGGGACAGCATTGGGTGAAGGTTTTGTTTTTGTTTGTTTGTTTGTTTTTGTATTCTGTTTTTTTCCTGGTTCTTGATTCTGACATGAACAGCTTTTGAGGTAAAATGAGTAGGCTAAGATCACAGGGGTAATCATGCACTCATTTACTTGCCAGGTTTTTAAGAAAAATCTCCTTTGGTCCAGGCTTTGCGTGAGGTGAAAGGACACAGAGACGCATGGCCCATTTCTTCAAGCATTTTACCATCTGGACTTCCGTGGGAGAGACAGACATGTAAACATATAAGTAAAGTGCAACCATTTAAATATGATTTAATGAATGTCAAAAAAGTTTGTAAAGAAGAAATTGAGAGGATGACATGTGACCTTTGTATTGAAGGATTAATAGGAGTTTGCCATGTGGAGAAATGAGAGAACATTCCAGATAGAAATGTTACCATTTAATTCAATTCTGACACTAACTGCCTGAAGTAAGTTCAAATTCTGCAGGTTAAGGGTTCAGACCCACAAGACTGCCCCCCACTTCAGAAGCCAATCGTAAGTAGAGGTTCCCCAGGTTGCCATGATTTTATATGTCTTGGCTACAAATCAGGAGTCTCCACAATCACCGTCTCAGTTTCAGTAATTTGCTATAAATGACTCTCAGAACTCAGGGAAACACTTTACTTACATCTACTAGTTTATTATAAAGGATACAAATGAACATCCAGGTAAAGAGGTACATAGGGTGAGGTCAGGAAGAGTCTGGAGCAAGAAGCAAGAGTTTGGAGTTTGGGGTGTGCTGTTCTCCTCCCCCGCATATAGATTCCTTTACCAACCCAGAACCTCTCTAAACCCCATCGTTTAGGGTTTTTATGAAAGCTCGATTGTATAGGAATGATTGATTAAATTATTGGCCATGGGTGATTTGCTCAATCCACAGCCCCTCTACCCTTCCCTGGAGGTTAGGGGCTGGGGCTGAGAGTTCCAACCCTCTAGTCACACTGCTAATTCCTCTGGCAACCAGCTCTCATCCTGAAACTATCTAGGGGCTTCCGGCCATCAGTTATCTCATTAACATAAACTCAGGTATGGTTGAAAGGAGCTTGTTATGAATAACAAAAGATGCTTCTCTTACCTCTATCACTTAGAAATTTTGAGGGTTTTAGGAGCTCTGTGCCAGAAACTGCAGATGAAAATCAAATATATATTTCTTATTATATCACAGTATTACAGAAGGTAATTTTGGGTACATAGCACAGTTTGCTTTGGCCCTTGTGAAGGATGGCTCTGGTAATAACTCAGCCTTAACATGTACTAGCTAATAGTAATGATGATGTTAATAATTGCTAATCTTGTTGAGTGCTATCTGTCAAGCACTGTGCTAAATGCTTTCTGTGTATTACCTCATCTAATCCTCATAATCCTATAAAGAGGGCAGAATAGAATCAGGCTCTGGAGCAAAGCTTGGGCTTCAGCCATCTGGAGCCAGACTGCCTGGGTTTACATACTGACTCTTTCTTATTAACAGTGTGCCTTCGGAAAATTGCTCAATCCTATTTGTGCCTTAGTGTTTCCATCTGTAAAATGGGGATAAAAGCATCTACCTTTGGCATATGAGTTTATTTTTGGAGAGGGCAGCTCAAGAGTTAAACTGGGCTGCAAGCTGCCTTAGGTGTGCAGAGCCCAGAAAGATTTGAAAACCCTGCTCTGTATCCAGCCGGCACCACCCATTCTTCACTGTGAATGAATTCTAGAAATTCAACAGGTACAAGCAATCACCGGAAAGCTATTTGTTGTGATTGGAAAACACTCAAAGAAATGGAATGCTTCCTAGATGATTTAATATTTTAAAGGTGGCACATGCGAATGAGTAAGCTCAGGGTATATGAGCGAGTTTACATTCCACATCAAGGTTTTACTTAAGTTTACATTTTGTTTAAATGAGAAGTAAGATCAATGTAATATGGCTTAAACCTTTCTCAGAAATTTATGGCTTCTTTTAATAAACCCCATAAAAGACACTTTTAAACATATGCAGCGTTCTTAATGTAATGGTTCCATTCTTGAAATATATAGTATTTAGATTGCATCTAAAATGCTGTAAAAGTATCACAAAGGCTGTAAAAATATTGTTAACGGGAAGAAATCTTTTAGGGGGATAAATATTTTCTTGGAAAAGGAAAAAGCTGTGAACCTTTTAAGCAGGGAATGGCTTGGTTTTGAAAAATAACAATTTGCCTTTTTTATTTTCTTTCTGTGGTTCTACTTCAGCCAATTATTAGATTAAAGCAAGCTGTTGCTACGTGCCCTAGAAACTCAGACGGATTTGATGTTGCACCCTAAGTTTGTGAGGACAAGTTCCATTTAAAGCTTTAATGAGGTCAAGGGAATAAAGAAGGAGGCTGGCTGAGTCTTTTGTGTTATTTTAGGACTGTATCTTAGAATTACGAGGCTTGCATAATGCCATGGAAAGAACACAGAATTTAAAGTTAAAAGCCCTCCGTTTGAGGCCTGGCTCTGCCATTTACTAGCTCTGCGACCTGGGCATAATCACTCAAATGCTCTGAGGCTCAGTTTCTTGAATCTGGAAAACGGGATTAAGAATACCTGCTGTAGCCACTTGGTAAGGATATTGTGGGGTCAAATGAGATAATGCATGAGAAAGTACGTTGAGAGCCAGAGAGGCATAAAGTGCACACGGACTTTATTTATTTGACAAACATTTATTAAGCACTTATTATGTGCAGACACAGAACATTAGTGAGCCAGAGTGAAAGTGCAGAGCTCATTCAGGTCAACCCTGCTGTTTTCTCCTCCCTTTTGTCCTCTCTGTATTTTGGCTGAGCCACTTACAAACCATTTTACACAGATGAGGGTCTATTCTATTATTCAAGAGAAATGTTTGCACCCTTTTTTGGTGTCCTATTTCCCCCCTATAGATGGCTATCTTCAGAAAAAAATTTATGAAGTATAACTTAAGACACATAGAGTGGGATTAATAAACAGAGAAGCACCCCGTGCTACAGCTGGAAAGAACACTGAGTCCAACCTCTTTATAACACAGATGGGGAAACAAAGGTTCACAAAGGGGAGATGGTAGGCCCTGCCAAATTCTCTTCTCATATGCTTTAGAGAGAGATGGAAATACACGCCACACTACTATACACAAATATCAATACAATGAGAAAAGTAACACTTCTGCCTACTGCACAGACTTAGCACTATGCGTAACTTCACAAAACTTCATACCTTAGCCTTCCCCAGAAGGACAGTCTTAAAGTGACATGGACAATCAATGAACAACTGAGGTAAAATATTGAAGGTTGGATGAAGAGAAAACTCTAGCTCACATCACTTTTCTTATTTAGCTCCTATTAAAAGATGAAAAGATATTTAGCATTTTCTCTCAGGTGAAGTACATTTAAAGAAGATTTATCAATTTAGTAGACTATACAATGTTAGGTGCTGATGGCCATTAAGCCATTTGGGTTAATTTTTCTGAGATGTACATCATTTTTTAAAATTTTATCTTCACAGCACAGCTTTTATTAACAAATATCAGAGAACTTTGCAAATATCTAGGGATTCATGTTCTCACTTATAAGTGGAAGCTGAACAATGAGAATACATGGACGCAGGTGAGACAGCCAGGTGGGAAGTGCTCCCTGGCAGAGCCCCTGACCCACCTGAGCACTGGGAGGCACTCACACTGGGGTGGAGCCACAGAAGTTCAGGCCATTTGCAGTGGGGAGGAGACTGGCCCCTCCTCTTCCTGGGTGGAACCTGGGATTAAAACTGTAAGGTGGGAAGCCTATACTAGGAGGACTTTCGCTCCGCTGAGCCCTTGTTCCCCCTTTTTTTCCTTTATGCCCAATAAACCCTGCCCTGCTCACCCTTCAAACAGTTTGCACACCTAGATGTTTATGGCTGTGTGATAAGAACCCCGTTTTTAGGTGAACTAAGGAAAAGTCCTGCAACACAGAGAGGGGAACAATACACACTGGGGCCTGTCTGGGGGAAGGTGGTAGGGGAGTGGAGAGCATTAGGGAAAAGAGCTAATGCATGCTGGGCTTAATACCTAGATGATGGGTGATAGGTGCAGCAAACCACCGTGACACACGTTTACCTATGTAACAAACCTGCACATCTTGCACATGCACCTGGGAACTTAAAAAAATAAAAACTAATTTTAAAAACCCCCACAAATATCTAGCGATAATCTCTGGGGCAAGGGGGGGCACAATTGCATAAAATTAACCATGTTTTAAAGATAGGGTAACTAAAATCTATGGAAATTTTATGACTTGACTGCTGTGATATCCAGAGTGCATAAATAGGGAGAAAAGAAGGTTCCTGGGCTAACAGATTCCAACAGCACTGCTCTAAATTTGTGGAATTCCTTATCCTGCTGTTGCACAATAATTGAAAGCATAATCCTTACAGCCAGGTTCCTTGGTTTGAATACTGGCTTCTCTGCTTATCATCTGTACAATTATTGTTTAGTTGCTTAACTTTCTGCACCATCTCTATCAAATGAAGATAACACTTTTCATATGAATGTTTTATTCCAAAATATGTAAACATCTTACTATAGTGCTAACACATAGTATTTGCTCAGTAAGTTAACTATCATAATTATTTGTCCTCATAGAAACAGATTTTTCCAATGTCCTGTCACACACACACACACACACACACATCCCTTAATATATTTACCAATAATGCTTACTTTACAGTTTAATTATCGACATGCTTTCATCGTTAAATATATATTCTTAAAGATATATTTTCTTTGACTTCTACTATTTTATTTAGCTTAACCATGATTTCTAAACTCATAATTATTCCATTAGAATATGAGGTCTGACATCTTTTCCAGGAAGGGAAAATCTTCCTTGTTGTTACATGGGACCTCAGTAATTTTCCTGAAGGAAATTTTCTCCTTTATTCCGTGGTGCACCTATTCTGGCACTTTCTTTCTCTGTAGTGTCTCCTGTTAAATTCCTTTCTCACCATGTTCTTTTTTTTTTTTTTTTTTTTTTTACCCTTGTCAACACTTACATTGGTGTAAGCCTTTTTGCCACTGAAGGCTGTGGTTCCCAGATCACATCAGCTTTGAAGATCAGAATAAGTCGCAAAGAAGTCTGTCTCTAGTAAACTCTACTCCCTCTTTATGAATTCTAGAATCTTGCAATTACTCTGAATGTGTCCGGGAATCCTCAGGTTTCTACATGTGTTCTCTAGTCCTTGGCTATGATGTGTCCCCCAATATATTTTCATCCTTCTTGTCCATGCCCCAGTGGTGATGTCTCTGGTTGCCAAAATTACTGACACCCCACAGAAGCAGTCAATGTCATTGGTGCTGACTGAGAATGCAATCACTGTTGTCGGTGCCTATCACCAACTCCTCCTTTCACCCGCACCATTCAGGATCCTATGAAAACTGCTCCAAGTTTCACTTTATCGCCCAAACCGATACTACCAATGCCAAATATATTTCTTAGAACCCATCTCTCAGAGTATCCAGCACCACCTCTCTGACAGAGCTCTGAATGTAATTTTATTTAGTTATTGAAGGTACTGGCCTGTATTAGTCTGTTTTCATGCTGCTGATAAAGACATACCCGAGATTAGGAAGAAAAAGAGGTTTAATTGGACTTACCGTTCCATATGGCTGGGGAGGCCTCAGAATCATGGCAGGAGGTGAAAGGCACTGCTTACATGGTGACGGCAAGAGAAAATAAGGAGGATGCAAAGGCAGAAACCCCTGGTAAAACCATTAGATCTCATGAGACTTATTCACTTGAACATGAGAACAGTGTTCAAGTTATCTCCCAAAGGGTCCCTCTTATAATATGTGGGAATTATGGGAGTACAATTCAAGATGAGGTTTGGGTGGGGACACAGAGCCAAACCACGTCATGGCCCCAGGGCTTTATCTCTTTTAATTTTTCATCACTTTATTATTGGTGGTACTTTCATGATACTCGAGCATTAGCCCAGGGACCTGGCTTGTGAAGACTTACAGTAATTTATATCATAATCTTCTTTGAAATGCTTTCCCTTCCATTTTGGCTTATTTTCCTTGAAACAAACTTGTTCAATTCCACTTCTGTTTAACTTTAGAATCAAACATTTCTCAAAATACTCATCTTTAATATAAGTAAACCTTTTTCAGGTATTTAGTATCAATTTTTTATCGATTTGTCTAATAAGTTATTTATTCAGCGAACCTTTATTTAAAACTAATTATGCCAAAATGAGAAAGAGTTAGCTAGTTGAAAAATAGGGGCAGTTCCAACAGTGGGAACAACAGATGTGAAGGCCCAGAATTGAAACAGAAAGTCCTCTTAAGAGTGAAGCAATGTCATGCATACCTAAAATAACTAAAAGCAACACTTTGATATGAACAGAATAGAGTGCAGAAGTGAACTGTGGAGGAGGAAGCTAGAAAGGTTGGCCAAGGCCATTTCGAGAGGAATCTTATATATGTATTAAGAAATTTAGCTATCATCCTGAAAATATGGGGTTCCAGTAAAATATTTTAAGCAGCAGAATTACAGAATGAGATATATGTTTTAGAAAGAAGACTCTGAGATGGTGTAGGAAGTGAACTGGTGAAAGTCCCAACAGGAGGCAAGGAGACAGGTTAAAAGGCAATATTTGTTTTGTTTTGTTTCATTTTTTTGAGATAGTCTCTTTCTGTCACCCAGGGTGAAGTGCAGTGGCGCCATCTCGACTCACTGCAACCTCTGCCTTCCAGGCTGAAACAATCCATCCACCTCAGCCTCCCAAGTACCTGGGACCACAGGCTTCCACCACCACACCGAGCTAACTTTTGTATTTTTAGTAGAAATAGGGTTTCTCAATGTTGCTCAGTCTGGTCTGGAACTCCTGGGCTCAAGCGATCCACCTGCCTCAGCCTCCCAAAGTGCTGAGATTACAGGTGTGAGCCACCGTGCCTGGCCAAAAGTCAGTTTTATAACCCTGAAGAGAAATGATGATGGCTTGAATTGAGGAGCCTCAGTGTGGATGGAAAGAAGTGAACCTACAGGATATGGTGGTAACTAGTAAAGGATTCTTATATCTCTGGCTTCTGAAATATGTTGGGTGATATTTTTCACCGAGGAGGAAGGGGGATGAGGAGGAGTTCATTGAAGGATAAGATAGAGTTTAGGCTGACATGCAGGAGTGGAGGCAGATGTCAAAAATATGCAGTTGTATATTAGCCTAGAGCTTAGAAAAAAGTTTTGTGCTAAAGACATTTATTTATGATGTCCAATTCCTACAATGATCACAGTTTAGACTCCCGTGTATGTTGTTGGAGAGAACATAAGATCTGTGGCAGAAAATAATAGCAATTATAAAAACTCATATTTAGCCCATATGTGTCAGGCACTGTTATTTCTTTTAACATGTTAATTTGCTTAATATGTTATTTTGCACATCAACTGTATGAGGTAAGAATGAAACCAGTTATACAGTTGAGGAATGGAAGATCAGTAAGGTTATAATACAATTCAAACTCTTATTAGTCTTTATAAGTAAGGACTCAGAAGGAGATATGTTTACTTTCAAAAACAAATGTTCTTACTCAAATAATACTTTCATGGGACAGACATACCTGGGTTTATATTCTGTCTGTCACTCATTTGTTGAATGAACTTGGTCAAGTAACCAGACGTCACCAGGCTTCTATTTAGTCATGTATAAAAACCGGTTAATGACATCTACCTCTCTAGCTCACAGAGCAGATGAAGGAACGAGTTAGATTATACATGGAAATTATTTAGTGTAATTCCTAGCATCATGGGTACCCAATCAACAGTAATATAACTGGCTTCTCCAGTTACAGCATTTCCCTCTCTGTGTCTATCCTTCAAAATGTGGATATTTGTTATTCAGTTAAAAATATTTTCAGAGTTCTACTGTTAGTATCATCCCATTCCATGTAAAATCAGAACAGAAAACACTTTTTTAAAAAATTATACTTTAAGTTCTAGGATACATGTGCACAACGTGCCAGTTTGTTACATATGTATACATGTGCCATGTTGGTGTGCTGCACCTATCAACTCGTCATTTACATTAGGTATATCTCCTAATGCTATCCCTCCCCGTTCCCCCCTCCTCACAATACGACCCGGTGTGTGATGTTCCCCCTTCCTGTGTCCAAGTGATCTCATTGTTCAATTCCCACCTATGAGTGAAAATATGCAGTATTTGGTTTTCTGTTCTTGTGATAGTTTGCTGAGAATCATGGTTTCCAGCTGCATCTATGTCCCTACAAAGGACACGAACTCATCTTTTTTTATGGCTGCATAGTATTCCATGGTGTATATGTGCCACATTTTCTTAATCCAGTCTGTCACTGATGGACATTTGGGTTGATTCCAAGTCTTTGCTATTGTGGATAGTGCCGCAATAAACATACGTGTGCATGTGTCTTTATAGCAACATGACTTATAATCCTTTGGGTATATGCCTAGTAATGGGATGGCTGGGTCAAATGGTATTTCTAGTTCTAGATCCTTGAGGAATCGTCACACTGTTTTCCACAATGGTTGAACTCGTTTACAGTCCCATCAACAGTGTAAAAGTGTTCCTATTTCTCCACATCCTCTCCAGCACCTGTAGTTTCCTGATTTTTTAATGATTGCCATTCAAACTGGTGGGAGATGGTATCACATTGTGGTTTTGATGTGCATTTCTCTGATGGCGAGTGATGATGAGCATTTTTGCATGTGTCTGTTGGCTGTATTAATGTCTTCTTTTGAGAAATGTCTATTCATATCCTTTGCCCACATTTCGATGGGGTTGTTTTTTTTTTCTTGTAAATTTGATTAAGTTCTTTGTAGATTCTGGATATTAGCCCTTTGTCAGATGAGTAGATTGCAAAAATTTTCTCCCATTCTGTAGGTTGCCTGTTCACTCTGATGGTAGTTTCTTTTGCAGTGCAGAAGCTCTTTAGCTTAGTAAGATCCCATTTGTCAATTTTGGCTTTTGTTGCCGTGCTTTTGGTGTTTTAGACATGAAGTCCTTGCCCATGCCTATGTCCTGAATGGTATTACCTAGGTTTTCTTAGGGTTTTTATGGTTTTAGGTCTAGCATTTAAGTCTCTAATCCATCTTGAATTAATTTTCATATGAGGAGTAAGGAAAGGATCCAGTTTCAGCTTTCTACTTATGGCCAGCCAATTTTCCCAGCACCATTTATTAAATAGGGAATCATTTTCCCATTTCTTGTTTTTCTCAGGTTTGTCAAAGATCAGATGGCTGTAGATGTTTGATATTATTTCTGAGGGCTCTGTTCTGTTCCATTGGTCTATATCTCTGTTTTGGTACTACTACCATGCTGTTTTGGTTACTGTAGCCTTGTAGTATAGTTTGAAGTCAGGTAGCGTGATGCCTCCAGCTTTGTTCTTTTGGCCTAGGATTGTCTTGGCAATGCGGGGTCTTTTTTGGTTCCATATGAACTTTAAAGCAGTTTTTTCCAATTCTGTGAAGAAAGTCATTGGTAGCTTAATGGGGATGGCATTGAATCTATAAATTACCTTGGGCAGTATGGCCATTTTCACAATATTGATTCTTCCTATCCATGAGCATGGTATGTTCTTCCATTTGTTTGTGTCCTCTTTTATTTCACTGAGCAGTGGTTTGTAATTCTCCTTGAAGAGGTCCTTTACATCCCTTGTAAGCTGGATTCTTAGGTATTTTATTCCTTTGAAGCAATTATGAATGGGAGTTCATTCATGATTTGGCTCTCTGTTTGTCTGTTACTGGTGTATAAGAATGCTTGTGATTTTTGCACATTGATTTTGTATCCTGAGACTGCTAAAGTTGCTTAATAGCTTTTGTTGGTAGGCTATTAATTATTGCCTCAATTTCAGAGCCTGCTATTGGTCTATTCAGGGATTCAACTTCTTCCTGGTTTAGTCTGGGGAGAGTGTAAGTGTCCAGGAAATTATCCATTTCTTTTAGGTTTTCTAGTTTATTTGCGTAGAGGTGTTTATAATATTCTCTGATGGTGGTTTGTATTTCTGTGGGGTTGGTGGTGATATCCCCTTTATCATTTTTTATTGCATCTATTTGATTCTTCTCTCTTTTCTTCTTTATTAGTCTTGCTAGCGGTCTATCAATTTTGTTGATCTTTTCAAGAAACCAGCTCCTGGATTCATTGATTTTTTGGAGGGTTTTTTGTGTCTTCAGTTCTTCTCTGATCTTAGTTATTTCTTGCCTTCTGCTAGCTTTTGAATGTGTTTGCTCTTGCTTCTCTAGTTCTTTTAATTGTGATGTTAGGGTGTCAATTTTAGATCTTTCCTGCTTTCTCTTGTGGGCATTTAGTGCTATAAATTTCCCTCTACACACTGCTTTAAATGTGTCCCAGAGATTCTGGTATGTTGTATCTTTGTTCTCATTGGTTTCAAAGAACATCTTTATTTTTGCCTTCATTTCGTTTTGTACCCAGTAGTCATTCAGGAGCAGGTTGTTCAGTTTCCATGTAGTTGAGCGGTTTTGATTGAGTTTCTTAGTCCTGAGTTCTAGTTTGATTGCACTGTGGTCTGAGAGACAGTTTGTTATAATTTCTGTTCTTTTACATTTGCTGAGGAGTGCTTTACTTCCAAGTATGTGGTCAATTTTGGAATAAGTGGGATGTGGTGCTGAGAAGAATGTATATTCTGTTGACTTGGGGTGGAGAGTTCTCTAGATGTCTATTAGGTCCACTTGGTGCAGAGCTGAGTTCAAGTCCTGGATATCCTTGTTAACTTTCTGTCTCATTGATCTGTCTAATGTTGATAGTGGGATGTTAAAGTCTCCCAATATTATTGTATGGAAGTCTAAGTCTCTTTGTAAGTCTCTAAGAACTTGTTTTATGAATCTGGGTGCTCCTGTATTGGGTGCATATATATTTAGGATCATTAGCTCTTCCTGATGAATTGATCCCTTTACCATTATGTAATGGCCTTCTTTGTCTCTTTTAATCTTTGATGGTTTAAAGTCTGTTTTATCAGAGACTAGCATTGCAACCCCTGCTTTTTTTTTGTTTTCCATTTGCTTGGTAGATTTTCCTCCATCCCTTTATTTTGAGCCTATGTGTGTCTCTACATGTGAGATGGGTCTCCTGAATACAACAAACTGATGGGTCTTGACTCTCTATCCAATTTGCCAGTGTGTGTCTTTTTATTGGACCATTTAGTCCATTTACATTTAAGGTTAATATTGTTATGTGTGAACTTGATCCTGTGATTATGATATTAGCTGGTTATCTTGCTCGCTAGTTGATGCAGTTTCTTCCTAGCATTGATGGACTTTACATTTTGACATGTTTTTGCAATGGCGGTACCTGTTGTTCCTTTCCATGTTTAGTGCTTCCTTCAGGGTCTCTTGTAGGGCAGACCTGGTGGTGACAAAATCTCTAAGCATTTGCTTGTCTGTAGAGGATTTTATTTCTCCTTCACTTATGAAAATTAGTTTGGCTGGATATGAAAATCTGGGTTGAAAATTCTTTTCTTTAAGAATGTTGAATATTGACCCCCACTCTCTTCTAGCTTGGAGAGTTTCTGCCGAGAGATCTGCTGTTACTCTGATGGGCTTCCCTTTGTGAGTAACCCGATCTTTCTCTCTGGCTGCCCTTAACATTTTTTCCTTCATTTCAACTTTGGTGAATCTGACAATTATGTGTCTTGGAGTTGCTCTTCTCGAGGAGTATCTTTGTGACATTCTCTGTATTTCCTGAATTTGAATGTTGGCCTGCCTTACTAGGTTGGGGAAGTTTTCCTGGATGATATCCTGCAGAGTATTTTCCAACTTGGTTCCATTTTCCCCGTCACTTTCAGGCACACCCATCAGATGTAGATTTGGTCTTTTCACATAATATCATATTTCTAGGAGACTTTGTTTATTTCTTTTTACTCTTTTTTCTCTACACTTCTCTTCTCACTTCATTTCATTCATTTGATCTTCAATCGCTGATACTCTTTCTTCCAGTTGATGGAGTCGGTTACTTAAGCTTGTGCATTTGTCATGTAGTTCTCATGTTGTGGTTTTCATCTCTATCAGTTCTTTTAAGGTCTTCTCTGAATTGATTATTCTAGTTATCCATTCGTCCATTCTTTTTTACAGGTTTTTAGTTTCTTTGCGCTGGTTACGTAGTTCCTCCTTTAGCTCTGAGAAGTTTGATTGGCCGAAGCCTTCTTCTCTCAACTCGTCAAAGTCATTCTCTGTCCAGCTTTGTTCCGTTGCTGGTGATCAGCTGCATTCCTTTGGAAGGGGAGATGCACTCTGATTTTTTGAATTTCCAGCTTTTCCGCACTGCTTTTTCCCCATCTTTGTGGTTTTATCTGCCTTTGGTCTTTGATGATGGTGACGTACTGATGGGGTTTTGGTGTGGGTGTCCTTTCTGTTTGTTAGTTTTCCTTCTAACAGTCAGGACCCTCAGCTATAGGTCTGTTGACATTTGCTTGTGGTCCACTCCAGACCACATTTTCCTGGGTATCAGCATTGGAGGCTACAGAAGATAGAATATTGCATAACAGCAAGTGTTGCTGTCTGATTCTTGCTCTGGAAGCTTCGTCTCAGGGGTGTACCCTGCCGTGTGAGGTGTGAGGTGTTGCTCTGCACCTAGTGGCAGATGTCTCCCACTTAGGCTACTCAGAGATCAGGGACCCACTTGACCAGGCAGTCTGTCCGTTCTCAGATCTCACCCTCCATGCTTGGAGATCCATTGCTCTCTTCAAAGCTGTCAGACAGGGACATTTACATCTGCCGAGGTTTCTGCTGCTTTTTGTTTAGCTATGCCCTGTCCCCAAAGGAGAAGTCTACAGAGGCAGGCCAGCCTCCTTGAGCTGTGGTGGGCTGCACCGAATTCGAACTTCCTGGTGGCTTTGTTTACCTACTTAAGCCTCAGCAATGGTGGGCGCCCCTCTGCCAGCATCACTGCCACCTTGCAGTTAGATGTCAGACTGCTGTGCTAGCAATGAGGGAGGCTCCATGGGCATGGGACCCTCTGGGCCAGGTGTGGGATATAATCTCCTTGTGTGCCGTTTGCTAAGATCCTTGGTAAAGCACAGTATTAGGGTGGGAGTTACCCGATTTTCCAGGTGTTGTGTGCCTCAATTTCCTTTGGCTAGGAAAAGGAATTCCCTTCCCCCTTGCATTTCCCACGTGAGGTGATGCCTCGCCCTGCTTCAGCTCTCGTTGGTCGGGCTGCACCTGTAGACCAGCACCAACTGTTCAACACGCCCCAGAGAGATGAACCCAGTACCTCAGTTGAAAATGCAGAAATCACCCATCTTCTGTGTCGCTCATGCTGGGAGCTGGGGGCTGGAGCTGTTCCTATTTGGCCATCTTGGGCGTGCCCCAGAAAACACTTTTTGAGTCAATAACTAACTAATAAAAGGTAGGAGTGGTCACCAAGGAAACTCTATCCTAAAGGAAATAAATTTAGAAAGAAACACATGAGCTTGGCCTAGATCTTCCAGAACCTTAGAAGTTGGCAGCTGGTCCTTCAGTGGTTTGGAGCCAATACTGATCAACTGGAGTTAAGAAGCTGAGGCTAGGTTCATAGAGCAAGCTGAAATAGTAACTAAAAGTTGAAGCAACAAGTAGGTGAGGCAAGGAGCTGAGGTGAAACACAGGATGAGGTGGGCTGAAGTAATCTGACACAGAGGTGCCTCCTGGCCCATTAGCACAGAGAGAAGAAAACTCTCACTGAAGGAGAACTTTCCCATATTAAGCCTTCAGGCCTCCCACAAATTACCAAACAAGCAAGAAGACAAGCTACTATTAATGATAGCAAACAAGTAACTGATTTAGATCACCAAGGCCTGAAGATGCTAAAGTTGTCAGGTACAGAATATAGAAGAAATCTTGATGAGCTTAAAACTAGAAGCTGTTAGAAGTTTTTTAAAAAATGAAAAAAGTAAATAAATGAAATATCCAAATACTAAAACCCTAACTTTGAAAAGTCTTTATTGGATACCTGTAAACAGCAGACTAGAGAAAGTTAAAGGGTAAAATAGTAAAAAGGAAATATATAAAGTTTATATATACAGTATATATACTTAAATATATATACAGTCATGCGTTATATAACAACTATGATACTCTCTGAGAAATGTGGTTAAGTGATTTCATCATTGTGTGAACAGTGGTACTTACGCACACCTCGCACACCTAGATGGTAGAGCCTACTACACACCCAGGCTATAAGGTCTAGCCTATTGCTCCCAGGCTGCAAACCTGTACGGCCTGTTACTGCCCTGAATACTGTTGGCAATTGCAACACAATGGTAAGTATATGTGTAACTAAACATATTTAAACATAAAAAGATACAGTAAAAATATGGTATAAAAGATAAAGAAAGTTTTATTATTTATTTATTTATTTATTTATTTATATTATTATTTTTTGAGACGGTGTTTCACTCTTGTTGCCCAGACTGTTGTGCAATGGTGTGATCTCGGCTCACCCCAACCTCTACCTCCCGGGTTCAAGTGATTCTCCTGCCTCAGCCTCCTGAGTAGCTGAAATTACAGGCAGCCACCACCACGCCCTGCTAATTTTGTATTTTTAGTAGAAACGGGGTTTGTCCGTGTTGGTCAGGCTGGTCTTGAACTCCCGACCTCAGGTGATCTGCCTGTCTTGGCCTCCCAAAGTGTTGGGATTACAGGTCTGAGCCACCATGCCTGGCAAGAAAGTTTTATCTCTATAGGGCACTTACTACAGGGCACTTACAGTGAATGGCACTTCCAGGACTGGGAGTTGCTCTGGGTGAGACAATGAGTGAGTGATGAATGAATGTGAAAACCTAGGACATTACTGCACACTACTGTAGACTTTAGGAATGCTGCACACTTAGGCTACACTACATTTATACATTTTTTTCTTCAATAGTAAATTAAGCTTAGCTGACTGTAGCTTTTTTACTGTATACACTTTTAAATTTTCTTTAAGTTTTCAACTCTTTTGTAATAACATTTAGCTTAAAATACAATGTAGAACTGTACAAAAACATTTTCTTTACATCCTTACTTTGTAAGTTTTCTTCTATTTAAAAAATTATTTTATTTTTTACTTTTTCTTTTTTTTATTGTTAAAAATTGTTTTGTTAACACACACACACACACTAGCCTAGGCCTACACAGCATCAGGATCATCAACGTCACTGTCTTCCACCTCCACACCTTGTCTCACTGGAAGGTCTTCAGGGGCAATAACACACATGCAACTGATCTCTCTGTGATAACAATGCCCTCCTCTGGAATACCTCCGGAAAGACCTGCTTGAGGCTGTCTTACAGTCAACCTTTTTTAAAAAAAAAAAAAAAAAAAAGTAAATGGAGTACATTCTAAGAAGTATAGTACAGTGAATCCATGACAGTAACATAGTTGTTTTTCTTATCATTACCAAATATTATGTAATGTACACAATTGTATGTGCTATGTGTTTATGCTACTGGCAGTGAAGCAGGTTTGTTTACACCAGCATCACTACAAACACGTGAGTAATGCATTATGCCATGACATTAAAATAGCTAGGTTGTTGCTAGGCCAAAAAATTTTTTTTCAGCTCCAATATAATCTTACGGGACCAGCATCATATATGTATAGTTCATCATTGACAAAACCATTGTTATGCAGCACACACACGCACACACATATATATAGACAGGTATGAAAAATAGAATGAGAAAGTACCACGTACATCTAATTGGAGTCTCAGAAGAGACCACAGAGAGAATGGGGAAGAGATTAGAGTTAAAGAGATAACGGCTATGAATTTCCCAAAACTGATGAAAAACATGCATTTACCAGCTAAGGAAGCAAAACATACCTGAAGAAGAATCCATAATTTTATTTTACAAAATGAGGAAAGCACTAACCATAAAATAAAAGGCTGATATTAGCTGTGTTAAATTAAAATCTTCTGTTAATCTAATAGAACCACAAAGAAAGTGAAAGGACAGCAAGCTCTGTACATGTACAAAACCATGCATCCTATGGTATGGAGACTTTTTTATTTGATATGCTGCAGTTTTACCGTAACAGGTTTCTGTATGAATTTGTTTTATTTTGATTGACACCCTTGAATGTTCAACCTCAGGACTCATGGTCTTTCTTAAATAGACAAAATTATCAGATATTAGTTCTTTAAATATGCCTTCTCACCACTCCCTCTCTTTTTCTCCTAAGATCTATGTTGGAGGCTATCAATTTAACCTCTGCATCTCTTGACTTCTCTTTCACTTTAAAAAAATTCAATATCTGTTTCAATGGAACTTTGCGACCAAACTAAATAAGGTAAAAAAATGAAACAGTTGAAATCCTAAAGAAAAATTAGTACTGTTTATCTACACTACTGATGCCTTTTAAAATTGAATTTTGACTTAAAAAATAATTTGTAGTGCATTTTGGGTAATATTTTTAGTAATAATTTCTAACTTTATGTCAAATCTAAGAGTTAACTGTATTTCTAGGATTGTTAGTTCTTTTCCATTTTGCCTATTTTTTTTTTTACTTCTTTCTATTGTTTCATAATTTCTTACTATTTGTGGGGAATATTATTCCTTCCGTTATGTGAAAATATTCAAAATATTATTGTAAAGTCATTTAAATATGCATTGTGGCTTTTATTTAATCTCTGATTAATTTATTTCTTTATTGTTGATTTTGGCTGCTTTCTTAACTTTTTTCCTTGTGGGTTTTTCTATTTTGTTCTGTTTTGTTTAGTTTTGTTTTCTCTTAAATACTTTATCTTCTGTGGAAATGCACTCTGTCTTACTCCTTCCTCCATAATAGTTTTAAGGGTAACTTCAATCGGCCCCTGAGACCCTGGTTCAGAATGTGGCCTTCTATTAGGGTTAAGTGCTTCTACTCCATTTTTATATTCAAGATATTGCAGCTCTGGTCATTATCTGGGTGGCTTGTCATATATCTGGCTAAAGCTGTGTCTGCTTTCTCCTTCCCCTCTAATTAAGTAGTTTTGTATAATTCATAACGATAGCAGTGTTTGAGATTTTTCACAAGTGGGAGAAGCTCACCTCATTCCTGGTTTTTAGTTGTGAGGTTGGTTCTTGTTCCTTTTTTTCATAGGGGGCACATTTCAGTCCCCATTATCCAGCAAAGTTGTAGCTTTTCATTGCCTTTCCGCTTTTGGACATATAGCTCAGAACACCTGCAGATTCAGCCCCATTTACTATTACACTTTTGCTTCATGGAGATATATATTTTATTTCAGAGTGTTAAAATATATTTGGAGGTGGGGGATCATTCTGCAAATATGAGCAAATATGAACACACCATGCTATTTTTAAAAATAGTTTTATTGAGCTATGATCAATATACAATAAATGGTACATATTTTAAGTGCATGATTTGATCAGTTTTAATACACATACACATACTTAATCAAGATAATGAACACTTCCAAAAGTTTTCTCATTCCCTACCTGACCACAACTCCTTGCACTCCATGCCCATCCTGATTGTTGCTACTGATATGTTTTCTGTTTCTATAGATTACTTTGCAGTTTCTAAAATTTTATATAAATTGTATCAGACAATATGTCTATTTTTTTGGTCCAGATTCTTTCGTACACAATAAGTATGTTGAGAATTACCTATGTTGTTCTGTGTTTAATAGTTCCTTCCTTTTTATTATTGACTAATATTTTATTATATGGATGTGCCACAATTTGTTTATCCGTTCACCTATTGATGGAAGTTTGGCTTATCTCAAGTTTTTGGTTATTACATATCAAACTTCTTTGAACATTTGTGTACCAGTCTTTTAATGGATATATGCTTTCATTTATCTTGAATATTTACCTAGGAGTAGAATGACTGAATCGTTTGATAGATGTATATTTAACTTTTTAAGAAAATTTCAATTTTCCAAAGCAGTTGTATCATATTGCATTTCCACAACTCCATATGAGTTCTAGTTTTTCTACATCTTTGCAAACACATGGTATGGTCAGTATTTTAAATTTTGGCCATTCTGATAGGTTTAAGATGGTTCTTACTGTGGATTTTATTTGCATGTTTCTAATCACTAATGATGTTGACTATCTTTTCATGAACTTATTCACCATCCATATATCATCATTGGTGAAGTGTCTATTCAAATCTTTTCTCTATGATGTTACATGTTTTTTGTTTTCTTATTATTACATTTTCAGTTTCTTTATGTAGTTTTGATACTAATTATTTTTTAGGTAGATATATGCTTTGAAACAATTCCTTCCAGTTGGGATTGCCTTTATTTTCTTAACATTGTATTTCAGAGCAAAAGTTTTAATCTTGTATGAAGTCAAATTGATTAATTTTTCTCTTTTGGTTTGCGCTTTTTGTATTATATCTAAGAAGTATTTGCCTAGCCCAAGGTCACAAAATTTTGTTTTCTATGTTGTCTTTTAGAAGTTTTGTAATTTTAAGTAGTATCTCTAGGCATATGATCCATCTTGAATTAATTTTTGAACATGTCGCAAAATAAAGATGGAAGTTTACTTTTTACTTATGGATATGCAGTTGCTGCAACCTCATTTGTTGAAAATGCTATCTGCTCTACACTGAATTATCTTTGCACCTTTGTAGAAAAAATCAATTGATTATAAGGGTGGGTCTATTTCTAGGCTCTCTAGTCTATTACATTCATGTGTCTGTATTTACATCAATACTACATTGTCTTGATTAATGTGACTTTATAATAAGTATTGAAGTAAGATTGTGTGAGTCATCCAGCTTTACCCTTTTGTTCATGGATATTAGACATATCTAGGTTCTTTGCATTTCTAGATGCATTTCAGAATCAACTTACTCATTTCCACAAAATCTGCTAGAATTTTGACTGAGATTGTGTTGAGTTATGCGCCAATATTGAAAGAACTGAATGACATTTGTATAATACTCAGTTTTCTAATCAATAAACAAGTTATGTCTCTTCAAATATTTAGATCTTTAATTTCTTTCCTCAAGGCTTTGAAGATTTCAATGAATATATCTTGTACATATTTTGGCAGATTTATTCCTAAGTATTTTATAAATTTTCATGTTTTCATAAACAGTATTTTTAATTCTGATTGCTTATTGTTAGTACATAGAAAGACTTAAGAGGTTTGCACATTGATCTTGTAATCTTGCTAAAAGTACATAATATTTCAAGTAGCCTTTTTGAATATTTCATTAGATTTTCTACATAGATGGTTATGTCTTCAGTGAATAACAAGTTTTACTTGAGATGCATTTTTTTCTTAAATTATTTTGCTGACTAGTGACTCTAAGTGTACACTGTTAAATACAAGTAGGTAGAGTGTGTATTCTCTCCTTATTCCTAATCTTAGGGGACAGCATTCAACATTTCACTATTAAGTGTGCTGTAAGCTATAGGTTTTATGAGACGTTCTTTATTAGGTTGAGAAAATTCCTTTCTATTACAAGTTAGCTAAGAATTTTTTGCCTTTAAAAATTTTTAATTATTATGGGTACATAATAGGTTTATGTGATGCTTTGATATACACATATAATGTATAATGATCAAATCAGTGTAATTGGGGTATCCATCACCTCAAGCATTTATCATTTCTTTGTGTTAAGAACATTTCAATTCTACTCCTAAGTTATTTTAAAATATACAGTAAATTATTGTTGACTATATCACCCTGTTGTGCTACCAAATACTAGATCTTATTCATTCTCTCTAACTATATTTTTATACCCATTAACCATCCCCACTTTATTCCTCCCTCCCTGCTCCCCTTCCCAGCCTCTGGTAATCATAATTCTATCCTCTATCTGTGTGAATTCACTTAAAATTGTTTTTAGCCCTGACATATAAGTGAGAACATGTAACTTTTTGCTTTCTATGTCTGGTTTATTTCACTTAACACAGTGTCCTCCAGTGCCATTGACGTTGTTGCAAATGACAGTATTTTATTCTTTTTAATGGCTGAATAATATTCTATTGTATGTATTTACCACATTTTCCTTATTCATTCATCCCTTGATGGATACTTAGGTTGATTTCATATCTTGACTATTGTGAATAGTCCTGCAAAAACATGGGAGTACAGTATATCTTTGATATACTGATTTCCTTCCTTTGGATATATACCCTTTGCTGAGATTTTTAAAACAAGAAATTGATGTTGGATTTTTTTCAAATGATTATTCTTCATCTACTATGAATCATTATCTATACATATATTTATACATATATATGCATATATAATTATATCCTTATAAACATACATATGCATATATAATTATATCCTTATGTACATACATATTTAAAAATGATATATTCATTAAATTTTTAATGTTATATTATCCTTGTATTCCTGGGATAATCCTCATTTAGTCATAATATATCATCTTTTTATATCTTATTAGTTTTTATTTTATATAAAATAATTTTTGCATCTATGTTAACAAGAAATATTAACTTTGTTTCTATTTCTGTAATGTCTCTGGTTTGAGTATCAAGATAATGGTGGGCTCCACAGAATAAATTGGGAAGTATTCCCTCCTCTTCTCTTTTCTAATAATCTTTTTGTAGAATTGGTATTATTTCTTCCTTAAATATTTGGTAGAATTCTCACCAGAAAAGTCATCTAGTCTTTGACTTTCTGTGTGGGAAAGTTTTAAACTACAAATTCAAATTTTTAATACATAATGAACCATTCATATTATATATTTTTTCTTATATGAGCTTTGATATTTTGTATCTTCCAGGTAATTTGTTCATTTATCTAAGTTACTGAATTTATTGGCATAATGCTGCTAATAATATTCTCCTATTCTATTAATATCTCTAGAATTTATAAAAGTGGTGACACTTTTCTCATTTCTGCTATTGGTAATTGCTTATTTTCTCTGATCAAATTTATTGAGATAAAGTTTTATTGATTTTCCCAAAGCATCCATTTTTAGCTTTATTGATTTTCTGTATTGTCTTCATTTTTTTGTATTTTATTAATTTCTATTTCGTTATTACATCCTTTCTTTTACTTACTTTGGGTTTAATTTGCTGTTTTTCTAACTTTTTAATGTAGAAGTCGTGTTTATTGATCTGTAACCTTTGTTTATTTCTCCTTTTATTTCTATCAACTTTTGGTGCTGAAGTTCTGTGACTATGGGCATAAACATTTAGAACTGCTAAATTCACTTTATAAATTAACTCCTTTAGCATTATAAAATAGACTGGTAATATTGTTTGCTCTAAAATCCATTTTGTGGGATATTATTATAGTGACTATGCCTGTCTTTTGATTCATTTTATCATAATATACATTTTTAATCCTTTTAATTTTAACCTATTTATTACTTGATATTCGAAGTGTATTTTTTATAAATACCATATATTTGGGTCTTCCTTTTTTGTGCAATCTGGAAATTTCTTTCTTTTATTTCTGGTGTTGGAAAAATTTATATTTAATTTGTATATTAATATGGTTAGTTTAAGTCTGTTATCCTGCTACTTGTTTTTTGTTTTTCTGTCTTTTGTTTTCTTCTACTTACTTTTTCTTTACTTTTAAATTAATTAATCAATTTTTTCATCAGTTTAATATTCTTTTATAATTTTATTTCATCTACTTTGTTGGATTACTAGCTATAGCTTTTTGTTGCATTATTTTTAACAACTGTTTTAGTGTTTATGCTATACATCTTTATCACTGTCTACCTTCAGGTGGTAACACTTCACATGTAGGATTTAAATCTTACAATATTAAGGCCTGGCACAGTGGCTCACGCCTGTAATTCCAGAACTTTGGGGGGCTGAGGCGGGCGGATCATGAGGTCAGGAGTTCAAGACCAGCCTGACCAACAAGGTGAAACCCCGTCTCTACTAAATACAAAAATTAGTCGGGTGTGGTGGCATCTGCCTGTAATCCCTCAGGAGGCTGAGGCAGGAGAATCGCTTGAACCTGGGAATCGGAGGTGGCAGTGAGCCAAGATTGCGCCATTGCACTCTAGCCTGGGCGACAGAGTGAGAGTCTGTCTCAGAAAAAACAAAAAAGACCTTACAATACTATGGTTCCATTTTTCCTTCTCTTAGCCTTTATGATATTGTCATGTATTTTACTTTAACATATTTTATAAACCCCAAAATACATTGATAACTGTTTTTGTTTAAACAGCCAATTATCTTTTAGTAAGATTAAAATAACAAGAAAAAATTTTATGTGTTTACCCACATTGTTACCATTTCCAGTGCCTTTCAGCTCTTTACACAGATCTGTATTTCCATCTGGTGTCATTTTTCTTCTTCTAAAGGCTGTCTTTCACGTTTCTTGTAGTGTGTGTCTTCTAATGATTAATTCTCCGCTTTTTCATGCCCAAACTTTTCTTTCAGCTTCATTTTTAAAAAACGTTAAGATTTACAGTGACATCTTCACTTCTGAATGATAGTTTCACTGGATATAGAATTCTAGATTGGCAGATTTGTTTTCTCTTAGTACTTTAAAAAATGTTTTATTGTCTCCTCACTTGCGTTATTTCTGAAGAGAAATCTGTTGTCATCCTTATCTTTGTTTCTGTATGCATGCTCCCAACACGTAACATGTCATTTCCTCTAGCTGTTTTTAAAATGGTTTTCTTCATTCATTATTTTGAATACTGATTATGATATAACTTGGTGTAGTTGTTTTATTTATTTTTCTTGTGTTTTAGAATTATGAAACTTCTTGTATCTTTGAGTCTATGCTTTTCTCAAATTTAGAACATTTTTGACCATTATTTCTTCAAAAATTTTTTTTGTTCCGTTTCTGTTTCCGTCATTATTATTACACATATATCAGGCCCTTCGAAGTTGTTCCACAAGTTCATTGATGCACTCTTCTTCCTTTTCTTCTGTGTTTCATCTTGAATAGTTCCCAATGCTTCAAGGCCGTAAATCTTTCCTTCTCTGGCATCTATGCTATCCAGTGTAGGCTTTTATCTCTCACAGTACAATTTACATCTCTGGAAGTTCTATTTATATTTTTTATATCTTCCATATCTCTAACTCTTTGAATATGTGGAATACATGTGTAATAACGTTTCTATTTTCTTGTTTTGCTAATTCTAACCTCTGTACCAGTTCCAAGTTGATTTTGATTGATTGACTTTTCTCCTCATTGGGATGGTATTTTCCTACTTCTGTGTGTTCCTGGTAATATTTCTTGGATGCCATACAGTGATAATGTTACTTTCTAGTGTTAGATTTTTTTGTATAAATATTCTTGCATTTATTGAGGCAAGGCTCTTTTGGGCATTGAGTAAATCTCAATGCCCATGATTTATGAGGTTTCCAATCTGACTGATAGGACCAAGGACAATTCCTAATTCTACATATGTGCTGGGCACTGTTACCACTAATTGTTTCTGGTAATTTTCTCCAGTCTCAGGTAGTTCTTACATTGCCTAATGTTCAGTGTCTTGTTTCAAATATTTTGTCTTTTTTTTTTCCCTTTGGTTGTTTCAGGTGGAAGTATAAATCCAGTCCCTCTTATTTCATCTAGTCTGGAAACAGAAGTCTCTGTTCATCTTTTTACCATTCTTTTTTTCTCTCTGAATTTCATTTTGAATATTTTATATTGTTGTCTCCAACTATGTCTCCAAGTTTAGTCTTTTCTTCTGCATTATGTATTCTGCTGATAATCCTATCAAATTAATTTTATGTTAGATAGTACAATTTTTATTTCTGAAAGTTTAATTTGTATCTTTTCCTTTTCTTTTTACTATAGCCGACATGTTAACTTAAAATTTTAATCTTTTCTCTAGTTTACTGAACATATGAAAACAGTTACAATAATAGTTTTAATGACTTGTCTATTAATCGTGTAATCTGCGCTATTTCTTTGTCAGTTTAGATGGATTTATTTTCTCTTTATTATGGGCTATATTTCCTTGATTCTTTGGATATCAGATAATTTTTGATTGGATAACAGACGTTTTGAATGTTAATTTTTGTGTGATGTATGTTTCTGTATTCCTAACAGTATTCTTGAACTTTGTATTGCAAAACAGTTACGTTACTGGGAAACAGTTTAATAATTTTGGATCTTGCTTTTAAGTTTTCTTAGAGGGATCAAAGTAGTCTAAGTCTAATTTTGCCCCACTACAGAGACAGACCTTTCTGAGTACTCTCTCTGATGTCCCATCAGTTATAGTTTTCTAATCTGGCTGATGGGAACAGGCATTGTTCCTGGCTCTGTGTGTGGTTAAGTAATTATTACCTCTAATCTTTTCAGGTATTTATTTCCCTGACCCCTGCTACTTCCCTTAATCACAGATACAGATCACTACTTAACTAAGAATTTCAGGATTTCAGGTGTTCTGTCTCTGTATAGCTCCATCTTCCTTATGACTCGACACTGAGAATTCTAGCTGCCTTAGTCAAACCATACTTCCAGCCCCATTTTTTCAGCTCAGGGAGACTGCCAAGTTTATTTAGGTTCCCTGTCCCTATGCTGTGGCCCAGATACTCTTCCCAGGCAGTAATCTTGGAAAATCATAGGGTTTAACTCATTTGCTTCCTGTCTCTGAGGTTTCCTTGTCCTTTGTTGTCTCATATTTAATGTCTTGAAATCTGTTCATATATTGTGTCTGGTATTTTTATTTGTTTCAAGGGGCGGGTAAATCTAATCCTTGTTATTCCAACTTGTCTAGAAGAATAATTCTCACAATGCTATCTTGACCAGAAGTCAGAGAGAAATTGAATATGCCAAAAATTATTGAGTTATAACATAGAGATTGAAGCCACATATTAAACAAAGATTATAGAGTTGAGTAAGGCTTTGCTCCTTGGAAGTAGAATCAGAGGAATTGCAGATTCTTTTCATGCTTTAGAACATGGTCCCTGATGATGGTAGAGAGAAATGAGCCAACTGTAAAACCATCCAATCCAATCACCAAGGTCAACTATTAACTATGCCAATGTTCTTGTTCACAAGATTTTATTGCCCCTCTGGCTTTGTTAGAAAGCTCTGAGAACCCACAGACTGGCAGCGCCACATGATGCTGTATATCTCTGGACTACCAGAAAACCACAGTGGCAGACAACGTGGTCCAGTCTGGGTCACTCAGAGATAGATGGCTTGGAAAGCCTTTAGACAAAATGGATTCAGCTTTTGGCATTTAAAGCCAAAGTTTGTATTACCTTCCTAGCGCTGCTGTAACAAATTACCACAAACTAGGTAATTATCACAAGCAGAAATATATTCTCTCACACTTCTGGAGGCTAGGAGTCTAAAATCAAGGTGTCAAAAGGGTCAGGCTCCCTCTGAATGCTCTGGGAAAGAGCTCTTCCTTACATTTTTTAGCTCCTAGTGGCACCTCGCCTTCCTTAGCTTGTGACAGCAATGGCAATGCTCCAATCTCTGCCTCTATCTTCACATGGCCTTCTTCCCTGTGGGATGGTTGTTAATCCATATTCTGATCTATTCACATTGCTGCAGTCTTGAACATTTTGCCCCCAGTTCCTTCCTGACACCCTTCTTAGCTCTCCCACTCCCCATCCTCTGCCACACATGTAAGTAAACTTACTGAAGTGCATTTTTAGGGAATTTTTAGTTATGAGCCTAAAGTCTGGAACCCGGCTGTCTAGGCACAATGACAGCTCTATTGTGTAACAGTTGTGCAACTTTGAGTAAACTTTAACACATATTTTCTTCTCTGGAAAATAAGGATAACAGCAACACACCTATCTCAAACGGCGATTCTAAGGATTTACTGAGCTAGTATGTACATAAAGTACTTAGAGCAGTAAGTGTCACATAAATGTTAGTTCTTTTTATTGGAAAAGATCACTAATATTCCTTGTCAGCAGGCTGGGACAATCATAAGGCATACTCAGTTTTTCTTCGTATCTCTGAGGTTCCCCTGTCCTTTGTTGCATGATAGTCAATGCTTTGAAAATTGTCATTTTACATATTTTCCCTGTTATTTTATTTGTTTCAGAGAATGGAGGATAAATCTACTCTCTGAACCTTTGAGTTGTCTGAAAGCAGAAGTCTCATACTGCTATCTTAACTAAATGTCAGGAAAGGAAGTTAAGCCTTGTAAGAAGCTGGATGTCTGCAGTACATAGAAACAGAGAGGGTTAAACAGAACAGGGTTCTAAACGAAAAATTTCTTTGTATACCTGCCTGGACTCAATTTTTAAATTGCTTTCAGCCAAAGACCCAGTGAATTATGGCAGCAGTGTGACCTCTTCCAGGATGCAAATAGATATCAGAGCCCACATCTCATAAACTCTCCCTTCATGCTGATCTGACATTACACCACAGGAACAACGAAAAATTTTATGCCAGGCACCCTTTTCTCTGTAGGTACCATCACATTATTCATTCATTCATTCATTCACTCCGAATAAAGTTGTTACACGGAAAGTGGTAGGAAGTGGCTGGGTCCTAGATATATTTTGGAAACATTTTCAATATGGCACACTGATGTTTTAAATGTGGGGTGTGAAGGGAAAAAGAGCAATCAATGGCAAAGATTGGGTTTCAAGCCTAACTAACTGAGTGAACAGTGTTGTCATTTGCTAAAGTGGGGAAGAATAGGGAGGGGCAGACTTGTCGGATGAGGGTGAAAGGGAAGCAAGAGCTCCATTTTGGTCATATCATGTTTGAGATACCGACTAGTCACTTAAGAGGTATGGTGCCAAATAAGCACCTGGATTTACAACTTCAATAGAGAGGTCCAGGCTGGAGATACAGTTTTGAGAGTCCCGAACATATATATGGTATTCACAACACACAGATCCTTCAGAGCCTTGAAGTGCTACAATATTTAAAAATGTTGCAGAGAAAGAAATACCAGTTAAGGGACTGAGAAGGTAGGGAGGTCAGAGGAAAATTGGGTGAATGCCATACCTTGGAGGCCTAGAGAAGAAGGTGTGTGAAGAAGGAGATTGTGATCAACTGAGTTGAATAATAGGTAGAATTCGAATGAGATAAGCAGAGCAAGCTGCCTATTGGATTAGGGCAGGATGGAAGTTAGTGGTAACTGTAAAGAGCTCTGTTTCAGGGCTCAGAGATGGGAAACAAAGCCCAGTGAATGGAAGTGGCATAAACAGGAAATGGAATGTGAGAAAGTAGAGGCAGCAAATGCACTCCTAAGAAGTGCAACTTCTCACAACTTTTCTCAGGCATTTTGCTATGAATTGAAGCAAACAAATGAGATGAAACTAGCTGGAGATTCAGACTTAAGGGGAGAGTTTTTTGAGGGTCTTTCTTTTTTAGAAAGATGATAATTTTGCATGATGTTAAGGTTGATATCCTGATGGTAACGATCTAACAGGAAGAAACTGATGGTGTAAGGGCAAAAGGAGGTATTTTCAGAGTGGGAGAAGTATGTGAGTAAGTGAGAAAGAATGAACTCCAAGGTGTGAACAGGGACACTTTTTTGTGGTAAGAAGAAGGCAGAACCTATGAGGACGAGAGCCGGCAGGCTGATGAATTGGCTAGTGGGGAATGAGGTAGCAATCACATTTCTATCCATGTTTCCTAGGAAGAAAGATGCAGTCACGTGTTGAAAATTGGGGTTGGAACAGAAAGGATGTTGGAGAAAAGAGGTGTGAAGTAGTCTTTTTGGAAAAGAAACAAGTGAATTTATTTAGATACTAGTAGAATTGCCTGATAGTTCTGTGTACCCAAATTGATAATGCTAATTAAAAGGAAAGCACACCTGTGTGTGTGTGTGCGGAAGGGGATGTTTGTGCACGTGTGTATGCACGTGTTTATGTGTTTCACTCCAGCAACATTCAGCTGCTTAGGTGCCGGTGCAACGAACCAGGTACTATAGAGGCAGCAACAAGCAAAGGAGTTGAGGTTAATGGAAAGGGAGTAGCTATGGCATCACAGTATGGAATCCATGCTGGGTAAGTTGGAAAATAAGGACATAAGGAGGTCTAAGTAACTTTAATATATGATGGTCAAGGAAACTCTGCTGTAGCCCACACTACTCTTTTGGAGAGAAAGTTAAGAGTCAGTTCTACCATACATTGTCCCTCAGGGACACAGAATTTACCACTATTCCTGTTTCGCTCCATCAGCTTGTATTCATTGAATCTGCTCTGCGTCAGGGGCTGTGCCTGAGACCAAGGGAAGGACATTTAAAAACTAAAAGGATGCTTTTCTTGCCCTTGAAGTTCAAAGTTTTATTCCTAAGAGAACCTGGTTCTCTGGGCCGATCCCATGTCTCTCTTCTCTTGTGCTCTTGCCTTGCTCTCCTGGGGAGGAGAGATTTCTCAAGGGCTGACACATGTCTCCTGCTCATGCCAGTGACATGAGAACCCCTCTGACTGACATGTCAGTGGCTTCAAAAGGGAAGAGGTGTGCAGCAAGGAGTCGAGACAGCAAAGCATAATCTCAGTGGTTAGAAGACACAAACTTCAGTTCTGAATCTGCCTCTGGCTAAGAGTGTGCCACATCTGGACCTCAGTTCCAGCACTTGTAAAGTTAAGAAGTTAAACAGGAGATACGAGATCTCTTCCAGGCCTGGTATTCTGCAAACTAGGTCTCTAGAAGCCATTGTAAATGTATGTCTCATATAAGTCCCTATTTCTGCTAAAACATCTAGAATTTAACCTAAGTTGTCAAAAATGTTCTCAAAGAGTGAAGGAGTTGACCTGATGTGGTCTGGGAAGTTAATAATTATTCTGTAGCAGGAATTCATTAATTCAGTTAAAATCTATTCCATTCACTACTACCTAGAAGAATGCAGGATACTGAGGCCAGAAACTCTTTGACTATGCAGCCCTCATTGAAACACCTTGGCTATGCAGCCCTCATTGAAACACCTTGGCTATGCAGGCCTCATTGAAACACCTTGGCTATGCAGTCCTCGTTTTGATGAAGGGGAAGATTTTGTTACCATTGAACACTGTCAGGAAGGAGATTTTGTGTGTGCATGTGTGTGTGTGTGTGTGTGTGTGTGTGTTTTGAGTGAATTGAGCAGCAGGGGAAAGCATAAAAATGGGGGAAGAGGACTGACTACCCATAGACTCACCATTTAAAAAATATAGGGGGTCTTAGAGATTTTATAACTCATCCATGAGTGTGAGAAAACTAAGGCGGAGAGGAGCAAGCATGGGCCAACTCACTCATCTCTGGAGCAGCAGAGCCAAGCCTAGAAGTCATATGTTCAGACTCCTAGTTTAGCGCTCTCTCTATATAGTTAACTAGTCTTTAAAAAATAGTTACATATGCCCCCTCTCCAGTTTCAATGATTGCATAATTGCCTCTCCAATTCACAGTTGTGCACCAGGCATGCTAGTGGTATGTTATGTTGAGTGAACAAATAAGTGGGAAACGTATTTTGATCATAGGAGTACAGCAAGTGACAGTTCATGAATTTGGGGTTAAAAAATATAATCTCTGTGACCTTGAGGAATAGAGCCAGTGATGCTTCCCTGAGCTCCTACACCATTAAGAACCAAATCATCCATTCTAAACAGGCCTTCTTTGCTTGTGACTATGATATCTGCTGCTACTAAAGCAGGAGGCCTAGAATTTCCCTGACAAGGAGGCCCCTACTGCCTTAAAGTCTGAGAGACCCCTGGTTTACGTTTAGGGCTGCCCAGGCCCCAGTGTCCCCCTATTCAGCTATCCTCACAAACAGCACTTCTCCACTTTCTTTCTTTCTTTTGGCCAGGAGGTGGCTCTGTAATACACGTTGGGATTAGATACCAAGGAGCCTAGCAATAAAGCCCCTGAAAAATCTATGATCAATACTAGTTAAGAAAGGAAAACAGATGTTCTTTTGCTTATGTAGATGAGATGCTTGAATGTTCACTAACATACATATGCAAATACAGAATAAATGGATTTCCAAAACTCAGTAGCTCCAAAGGACTCTAGAAGACAATAGTCCCAATTTACCACCAGCGTGGATACATGGATCAGGGGAAGCGCTGCTGATTTGCCGAACAAAAGAGAGGGTCAAATTTCAAGCACAACAAGCACAGCTTTAAATAGGATAAACACACAGGAGAGAAAATGCGTAGTAGGAGGGTAGAAATGAGATAATCCAGGGAGTCCTGCTGACTGATATTCAGGGCAAAAAGGAGGAGGGAGTCCTGATGGGAAGCCAGCAGAAACAAAGGCAAAAGGATCAGCATCCACAGGAAAGGGGAAAAGGCGATTGTGTTGATCAAATGGAAGCTGGGTTCCTGACATTGCGGATGCTTCATTCATGAGAAGTAGCTTCAGTCAGGAATCCGCCCTCCCTCCATCCACTGTACACACACATTTAGAAAGTCCTAGTGTAAATATCAATAGGTCTTAAACTCATAGAACATTGGAGCAGAAAGGGTCACAGGATCGCTTAATTTGTTCATTTTCCAGATGGGGGCACTAAGGCCGGCAGAGACCATAGACTCTGCCCAACCTTAGTTTTAGGTGAAATGGGCTTTCAAGACCATGAGCACTTTGAACCTGGTGATAGCAGCTCTCCCACCACAGTGCTTTTCTTTCTTAGCCCAAAGAGTTTCAATCCGACCATTACATACATGGGAAATCAAGCAGCTGGTGTTGGATCTATTTCTTTTGACTGCTGCTTAGTCTACAAGTGAGATAGGAGACAATGCTCATGACCAGGTGGCTAGTTACTGGGATGAGCTGTGTTGACCCTTCTTAATCTGTCTGCATAGTATGCATTCTGAAGGGGCAGATTCAGCCCATGTTCCCAGGAAATAATAGTTCTTTTTTTTTTTTTATAACTTTTAAGTTCGGGGGTACAAATGAAGGCTTGTTACATAGGTAAACTTGTGTCATGGGGGTTTGTCATACAGATTATTTCATCACCCAGGTATTAAGACAAGTACCCATTAGTTATTTTTCTGATCCTCTCTGTCCTCCCACCCTCACCCTCTGATATGCCCCAGTGTGTGGTCTTGTCATTTAGTTTCTACTTATAAACAAGAACATGTGGTATTTGGTTTTCTGTTTCTGTGCTAGATTGCAAAGGATAATGGTCTCCAGCTCCATCCATGTCCCTGGAAAGGACATGATCTCATTCTTTTTTACGGCTGCATAGTATTCCATGGCATATATGTACCACACTTTCTTTATCCAGTCTATCGTTGTTGGGCATTTAGGTTGATTTCATGTGTTTGCATGTTTCAAACACCAGAGCCTCAGAGTCTTTGTTCCACTAACCTCCTATGGCCAAAATACGGATATCAGTGGTTTGTAAATACCAGTCTCTGCACCTACTGTAATAGAATCCCTTGGAAGGAAACTTTTTCAAATTAAAATTAATGAGTCCCACTCTCAGAGATTCTGACACTGTAGAACTGAGTTGGAGTAGAGCTGAGGGCCTTGTAGTTTTTCAAAATTTCCACAGGTAATGCTTCTTTTTTTCTACAATTAATTAAATAAAAATTAAGGTTTATTGTCTGTTTACTTAGTGTCAAATACTCTATGTATATTTTCTCATTTAATCACTCCTAATAATCTCAAGAGGAAGATGCCATCATCTTTTGACACAAACATTTCCCAAGGTCACACAGTTATTGAGTGGCAGGACTAGGCTGGGATCCTTTTGCTATTAATATCACTGTGTGACCTTCAGCAAATTTAGTTAATCTCTTTAAGTTCATTTGTTTCCTCCGGAAAATGAAGATAGCAACAACTGCCATTTTATGGGGCTTTTGTATATAGTGAGTGAGTGTTTAGGACATTAACATATAGAAAGCATTCTTGCACTCATTCTTGTGTAGTGGTATTGTTTTGGGTAGGATGGGAAAAATCACCATTGTGTGGAACTTTTTTTTTTTTTTTAAAGGAAGCTTATGGTGTAATTGAACTATTATACAATACATGTTGTCTGGACTCAAAAGAAGTTCTCTATCATGAACACTTTACTGTTTACAGTTAATAAAGCACTTTCACTCTAAATTTCTCATTGGCTCTTCAGGATATGAGGAAGTATTACTTTTTTCTCCATTTGGAAAAATAAATAAATGAAAACAAAAATTATAGAACTTAACTGCCCTGAGTTTTTTATTAGGCCCATTCTGATTTATCAGATGTTCTAACCTTATAAGTCCATGAATTTTTTGGTTTTATCAAAAATCCAAGATGTTATTTATTTTTGTTTAAAGCAAAAAATCTATCCCCTATCTTGCCCCTCTATCCTGTCACCCCCTCCCCAACCTCCTCAAGAAAATACTTAGGAATTAGTCAAGGTGCATTAGTCAAGAAGGCTCCCTTGGGAGACGAGTTCTTGTTTCACTGCGTGAGTAAGTTTGGAATTTTCATTTTATCCTAAGGTCAATTTGCCCACCCCAGGAATGACACTACTTTGATGAAATGTCCTGGTGTAAGATAGATAGTTGGTGTGGTTTGACAGGAATGAGACATTAAAGATGGAAGATACAGTATAAAACAGATCATTTCATTCACCCAGCCCTGACAGTGGACCCCTAGAATGATCTGTCTCCTCCGGGCCACTTCTTTCCTTTCCTTAGGAAAGCCCCTGTATCATTGTAGATTTCTCTCTCTCTGTCGTTTCAATGATGTTCAGTCTAAGAGGTTCCTTTCTGTATTTCATCCCAGTTTTCTCAACACTTTGCTCCATTTCTCTTTTCCCAGACTAATTTAAGGACATTACATTTCATATTTTGCAGTCTCTCATTCATCTTCCATAAATGCTGATCTATTTCTCCTTTAATTCCTCCTAAACTTTATAGATCTTTCAGAAATGTGGCCCATTTAGCTTTTACTGCCTCAGTGGTAAAACATTCTCTTTAGCAAAATGTATTTTAGAATGTTGCATTTGACAGTCAGAAATGTTTTCTTAACAGCAAAGCCTAAAAGCCAGATCAGTGTAGGTCGAACTGCATCACTAAAGCCACTGACTCAGGTCTTTGTTTTTCAGGCTGCTTGGTTCCAGGGGCATCACGTAGGGAAACAGGTAGACTTCTCTGAGAATGGAAGAATGAGGGGAAGGAAGAAGAGGAGAATATGGGAAGCCTCAGTGCTCTTTGTCTAGAGCACAGGGAATATTCTGCTTCCCTGTACCTTGAGCTCTTTTCAGCTCTAAGAACCTATCTAACCAATACATTAGTATTAAAAGAATCAGAACCATGGCACCGTTTTAATAAAGTTTAATTTATATGGATGTCTGGTTTAATTTAGTCAACTCCTTTCCCCTTTTGGTCTCTCTCTCTGTACCTCCCCCATGCTTTCCTTTGTCTTCTTAGTCATTTGGTTGATTTCCAGCTGTGGGTTAACCCACTCTCCTGGACTTCTAATTGCCAGCTGTTTCTATCTCCCAGACCAGGCCTCCCAGGGTTCCTGTTCTAGGGCAAGTGCTGAATACTGTCCCTGAGTCCTGTGGAGGAGTTCACAGTTGTGTTCACAGAGTTCACAGACAGATGCATGAACATTTTCACCCTTGTGGTTTCATTGTGCAAAAGAATCTCATTCAAATGTAAATTTGTGTTTCCACTCTGAAACCCAACATATATGTATTTCTTTTCTTTTTAATGTGAAGATTTAAGCTACTCTAAAATTGCATTTCACTTCTGTGCCTGGTTGCCCAGCCTGTGTAACAGGGTTCTTTGGTATAAGTTGTATTTTCTGCACATTGCCTTTGAGTTTATTTCTTACACTGAATTACTGTGCCTTGATAGGCAATCACCAGGGTTTTTCTTTTGAGACTCATAAGATATTTCGACATGGGATTTTCATGATATTAAAATTTTTTTATGATGAAATATATCATCCACAAAGAAGAAAGTATATAACATATATTTAGAATTTAAAGAAAAATATTGAAATGAGCTTATGTACCAATAAGACTGCATACAAAATAGAATACCAGGACCTCTTAGCATTCTACATGCTCTTTGCAAATCACACTCCCTCTCACCCTGCTTGGGTTAACCACAGTCTGAATTTCGTGTTAAAAACTCTACTTGTTGTTGCTTTTACACATGTATGTCTCCCTAAACAATAAATTATTTACTTTTTTCTGTTTTTGATTCTTATGTAAATGAAACCATGCTTATATATTTTGCAGTTTCAGTGTTTTGCTTGATATTGTTTTTGAGGTTCATTAAAACTATTGCAAGTAGCTATATTCACTCATTTTTACTGTATACCAGAATTAATTTTTTATGACAAACACTGCTTTTCTGAACATTCTTTTTTTTTTTTTTTTTTTTTTTGAGACAGAGTCTCGCTGTGTCACCCAGGCTGGAGTGCAGTGGCGCGATCTCGGCTCACTGCAAGTTCCACCTCCTGGGTTCACGCCATTCTCCCACCTCAGCCTTCGAGTAGCTGGGACTACAGGCGCCCGCCACCACGCCCGGCTAGATTTTTGTATTTTTAGTAGAGACGGGGTTTCACCATGTTAGCCAAAATGGTCTCGATCTCCTGACCTCGTGATCCACCCGCCTCGGCCTCCCAAAGTGCTGGGATTACAGGCTTGAGCCACTGCGCCCGGCCTTCTGAACATTCTTGTAGATATCTCCTGGAGTAGAATTGCTAGGTTCTGGGGTCTACACATCCTCAACTTTTCTAGATTATTTTCCTAAGTAATTGTGCCAATTTATCCTCCAATCAACGGAGTATAAAACTTCTCATTACACATTCTTCCCAGGTTTTGGTATTGTCATCTTAATTTGTGCTAATCTATTGGTTATATAGTTGTATCTCACTGGGATTTTAATTTACATTTTCCTAATAACTAATGAGATTAATATCTTCTCATGTATTTATTGAGCATTGATAGTCTCTCTTCTTGAAAATGCATGGTCATGACTTTTTACCGATTTTCCTATTGGTATTTTGTCTATTTCTTTTCGAATTTTAGTTTTTTGGTTTTTTTTTTCTCCTGAACATAAATCCATTATTATATGTGCTGCAAACATTTTTTTTCCTACTTTGTGGCTTGTCTCTTTCACTTTCTTTATGGTGGTGTCATTTGTTGAAAGCAAATTTTAATTTTAATATAGTTGAATCTATCCATTTTTAAAATAAATGTTGCTTTCTGAGTCTAGTTTAACAAATCGTTTCCATTCTAAAGCCACAACGTCTTCTATATTTAAAAAGTTTTAAATTTTGCCTTTTTCATTAAGGTCATAATTTTAGCGCAACTGACATTTGCAAGTAGGAAATATGTATCCAATTTCATATTTTTACATATGGGCCACTAATTGTTTCCACATTACTTAATGAATAGAGTCTATTTTATTCACTGATTTTCAAAGCCAGATCTATCATTTATCAAGTTTCTAATACATAAGATCTTCATTTGATTGCATTAGTTTATTTACCTGTTTCTATCCCAAAACTACACTGTCTTATCAGACTTTACAATAATAATTATTGATTACAGCCAGATCCACAACTTTGTCATTCTTCTGCATTAACGTACTGGCTATTTTTTACGTTTCATTCTTAGATATAAATAGTAGAATCAGCTTGAAAAATACCTATAGATAATAGCTTGCTAGGAGAAAACAAAAAACCTGTAGAATTTTATTTGAAATTGAATTGAGTGTGAAGAAAGATGAATAATTTGGAGATAATTAGCATCCATAAGTCAGTAAGATGTACCTTTCCATTTATTTACGGTTTTTTAAAATGCATTTCAACATTTTATAATTTTATCCATAAGGTTTTGTCTTGTACAACTTTTAATGTATTTATTCTTTGTACTTGTTATCATAACAAAAGTATACATATATGTAATGTGTTATAATGTTTTCTTACTCTCTATAGCCATGCAATTGAGTTTTGTAAGTTTATCTTATTACTGGAAGCATCGTTAAATTATCTTAATAATTCTAGTAATTAATCTCAATTTTGGAGGGGTTCCTTTGTAGACAATCATATTATCTAAAAATAATAACAATATAGTTTCCTTTTTTCACTCTCTTTCTAACTGTTATGTTTTTTGTAGTCAATTTAGCTGTCCTTGTTCCAGTACTATGTTGACTAGACATGTTGACAGTAGGCTTTTTAAAATCTTGTTTTTAATTTGAAAAAAAATTGCTTCTAATATTTTACCATGAAATATGGAGTTTGCTATAGTTTTTGGCATATATTTTTTACCAGATGAAGGAAATCACATCTTTTCCAAATTTTCTATCATTCTATTTTTAAAAATCATGAATATCAGCTACTAGTTTTCTGCATCTGTTGAGAATATTTTTGCTTTTATTCTCTTAAAATGGTAAATCACATCAATGAGTTTTCTAATACTGAAGCTATATTGCATTCCTGGTATAAACCTAATTTGTTAATAATGTAATCATCTCTAAAATATATTTCTGAATTTGGTTTGCTAATATTATGTTCACAAATTTTTTATCTAAATTTGTGAATAAATTTGCCATGTAATTTTCATGTCTTCATAGTTTGCATGTCTCATTTTGAGTTTGTGGCTAGATTAGTCCTATAGAATGAAATAGGCAATGCTCTCTCTTTTTATAGTCTAAAGAAATATGAAAAATTGCATGAATATACCAATTTCTTCAATGTTTGGTAAAACATTGGTAGTTCTACCAATGTTTGGTAAAACTCATTTGTAAAATCTTCTGGAGCTGCTGTGTTTTTCATGGGTAGATTGTTAATTAAAAATTCATTTTAATTAATGGCTATAGGCAAGAGTGACAGAGTTTGTTGCTGGTAAACTGGATCAGATACTGGACCACTCAGGAGAGATACCAGCCAATAGCTCTAAAAGAGGATCTGAAAATCCCCCTCTGTGCCCAGAATTAACCTTAAGTTGATGGATTATAGAGTGGTTTAAGGAGTGGTCCTGGAGGACGGGCAAACGTGGCCCAGGAGACACTTAGGGACCAAAGTAGAGGCTGTTAAATGTCACGTGTAGGCCAGGCACAGTGGCTCAAGCCTGTAATCTAGCACTTTGGGAGGCCAACGTGGGCAGATCACCTGAGGTCAGGAGTTTGAGACTAGCCTGGCCAGCATAGTGAAACTCCATCTCTACTAAAAATACAAAAACTAGCTGGGTGTGGTGGCGGGCGCCTGTAATCCCAGCTACTAGGGAGGCTGAGGCAGGAGAATTGCTTTGAACCCGGGAGGCAGAGGTTGCAGTGAGCCAAGATTGTGCCATTGCACTCCAGCCTGGGTGAAACAATGACTCAACAAAGAAGAAGAAGAAAAAAAGTCATGTGTCGATGTTTCAATATTTAACAACCTGTATGACCTGCATTATATTACAGGAGTATGTGTGTGCTGAGCCAATGTAAGAAGATTTTTCTAAAGTGACTTTTTGGGGGGAGTATTTTCTATTTTTCTAATAGAATTTCTAATAATTTTACCAATTTATTGGTATAAAATTGTCATAATATTTATTTTTTATTTAGACTTTGATACATCTGTTGTCATGTTCCCCATTTATTTCTAATGCTGTGATACTGTGTTTTGGGACCTTCTTTTTCTGTCCCTGGCTTTCTCATTTTTTTTTTCTTTTCTGTAACCAGTTTAGCAAATGGTTTGTCAATTTTATTAGACTTTACAAGAAACCAAATTTTTAGTTTTTCATCCTTCCTGTTGTATGTTTGCTTTCTATTTCATTACTTCAGCTCTTACGTTTTATATCTTTCCTCTGTTGAGTGTTTATATTATTTATTTTTCTAACTTTATTTTTTTTGAGATGAGGTCTCTCTCTGTCACTCAGGCTGGAATACGATGGAATAATCATAGCTCACCACATAGCCTTGAAGTCCTGAGCTCAGGTGATCCTCCTGCCTCAGCCTCCCAAATAGCTGGAACTTCAGGTGTGTGCCACAGCACCCAACTAACTTATTTATTTTTTGTAGCAATGGGGTCTTGCTATGTTGCCCAAGCTAGACACGTAACTTGTGAATTTTCAATCTGTCTTCTTTTTTTTTTTTAATTATAAACATTACTTTAAATTTCCCTCAAAGTCCTGCTTTCCCAGAATCTCAAAAATTTGACATGTAGTGTTGACATTAGGTTTCAGTCCAAAAGTGTTCCGAACTGAGAGGACATATCTAGCTGTTTAGTCTGCCACATTGCTGGAATTCAAGCCATCACTGGTCCTTTTAAACATCCCTGCAAAGACCAAGAGAAAAGTGATTATTTAATCTCCTAATTAGAAATTGTTTTAAAATAATATTTAAATCAGATAATGTTTTCTTATTATATTTACCAAAAAACTAAAAATAAAATAATTGAACAAGGGCACAGCTTCTGTTGACTCTATTTAAAAGGAAAAGGAAGATACCACTTAAAGAGGTTTCATCTTACGTCTTCCTTCTAACTCTTCCCTCTGCTGAAGTACACTACAAAGAGAACTAAGTGCAAGAGATGCAAAGAAATTCTTTGACATCACACAACAATGGTTTTTTAATATGGTGCTAAATGTTTAGAGAACCTACTTTTTAAGTTTTCCCCCTAGATGTTGGCATTGGACACCCACGATTCAAATCAGCGCAACATCTGGAAGTGAAAGTTATGTAGACACCCTGGAGACCTGGATTAATCGCCTTCCCTGCTGCCCCTACAATGAATCAGCAGCAACTTCAAACAATAAAACAGCCCTGCACTGGTGATTTCTCCAGGGTTTACTAATAGTATGGTACTCAAAAAAAAAAAAAAAAAAAAAAAAAAAAAAAAAAGAAAAGGAAAGAAAGAAAAAATAGTTTAAAAACTACATGTGGAAAAGCACAATCTGTCATCCCTTTGCTGCGCTATAGGAAAATTAAAATAAAATAAAAAGAATTATGTACTCCCAGTCTATAGGGAACTTGTAATTTAATAATGAAGATTAAATAAATAGGTTAATTAATATATGGAAGAACAACAATCTACTAAATTGTAAGATACTGAGCATTTATTTTGCTTAGACTACAAAATAAGTTCTATGGGGACAGTAATTTTCTTTGTTTTGTTCACTGTAAGATCCTCAGAGTCTAGAATACTACCTAGTATGTAGTAGGCACTCAGTTCCTTGTTGAATAAATCTAAATGGGATTTTTGAGTCAGACAAAGTTATCTTTTGCTATTTACCAGTTGTGTGGTTTGGGCAAGTTACTTATCTAGCCTCAGTCTTATCGCCTGTAAAATGGGAATGAGAACAGCACCATTCTCACAAGTAAGACGACTAAATAGGGTAACAAATACAAAACAATTAGTACAGCACATGAACAGTAGCAGTTAATAAATGGCACATATTATTCTTATTTACTATTGTTTACTTATTAACACATCTACTTTAAAACATTTAGTAGCTTGGTAGAAGTCATTATATGACTTCAGTATTTAAAATACTGTATTTTAGAAGTATTTTATAGTTCCAATTATTATTTGTTAATGGGGCCCTTTCCTCAAACAAGAAAATTAGTGAATTTGAGTAATATTGTAAGAGATAAGATACATTGATTGCATAAAACCTATGTTCTCATTTCACTTATAAAACTGAACTGTATTAATGACATTATTATCTATAATCCTATCAGCAACCATACCTTTATACTAACAAAATAATTGTAATTGTCCCCCAAATTTCTCAGGTGTGATTCTGCATGGCTCTAAGAAGTCAGGTTCTGAAAGTGTGGGCGCAACACTAACTTAAACCTTCCAGGGAGCAGAAGTGACCACTATTGCCAGTCATGTCCAATTGCACTGGTGGCATAGAAACACAGAGAGTGTGGGCGCAAGAACTAACTTAAACCTTCCAGGGAACAGAAGTGACCACTATTGCCAGTCATGTCCAATTGCACTGGTGGCATAGAAACACAGAGAGTGATGATGCTGAAAAAAAAAGTCAGCACATTTTCAATTCAGATTGACACAATTCAAGAGATAGACATAACTGACATTTGTTCAATAATGTTCAAGTATGTCAAAGAATCTGTGAAAAAAAGTTTGATATCTCTAGTCAGCTTAAAGTCAAGGACTATCCTGAGAAAATATGTTTCAGGCCAACGCAGATGTCCTCAGATGAAACGTTTCTTAGGTGTTATACTGATGGTTCACTAAGAGGATCATTTAGCTTGGTTCTCGTGTGTGTGTGTGTGTGTGTGTGTGTGAGAGAGAGAGAGAGAGAGAGAGAGAGAGAATACAAATGTCTTTATCTCTTATTTTTAGATGAATTCTTTCTCCTTAAATATGTGTGTGTGTTTTGTTTGGTGGGTTGGAATTTGGTCATAGGCAGTGTAGGCAACGTAATAACAGAAGTGAGAGCTCTAGTGATATAGTTGAGATGCTAAAAATACCGAGTCTAACCTTTTCTGGCTGTATTGGTCGTTTACTACCATTCATATACTCTATCTATAGCCATCTAGGATCTCTGATTGCTTTCTGGGCGTGTCTTTGCTTTTTCTTCTGTGTGCCATCTCTCAAGAGGGTCCTACCACATAGAACATTCTCTTATTCTCTTTTTGGTTGTTAACATCCTACTTGTTCATTGAAATTCATCTCAAATAACATCTTTTTTGGAGCCTTTTTTCATTCTACAGCCAAATATAGTTTTTTTCTTATATGAAATACTCTCATATTCACTACTAGATTGTAGAATCCTACATGAGAAATCTCTTCCCAATTACATTTGTATTTTCTCTAGAAACTGACTCAAGACTTTTCATATAAGGTACTCTCATTTATGGCTACAAATATTCTTCTCTTCAAATATCCATATCTTTTGCTATGTAACTTGGCAGTGCCCTCTTGCTATTGGCAGGAAATAATTTTCCACCTCTTGGCTTGGCCATGTGCTGTGCTATGGCCAAAGTCATATTAGTAGATGTGACAGGAGAAGAGACTTGGAAAGTGCTTGTGTGACTGACATCCTTGCTTTGCACTTCTGACATTACTATGAGAGGGTTATTCTCAGGAAGAGGATGAAGAGGAGAGACAAATTGAATAGAGTTGCTCCAGCTAAGATGTTTCCAGCCAAGATTTACAGAGTCCCTAGGCCATCCACAGAGACATAGGCAAGCTCAGCAAAGATCAGTTGAGCTGCAAAGACAGACATATGAGAAATAAATTTTTATTTTTTCGGGCTGGAAGTTTTTGTAGTTCTTTGTGGCACAGCAATTTTGTGACAATAGCCAATGGATACAGTACTCAATAAATGTATTGAAGTAAATTGAATTAAAACTATTTTCTAGACTGTAGAATTAAGTATTAAAGGACTAATTTATATACACTAAAAATGGGAAGCAGTGAGCTGTAGGAGACATATGAGTTTATTAAATGCATATTATAATGAGACTAACCACACAGAATAAGAGGGTGTTGTAGTTCTAGTAAATGTGAATTTCAGAGAAGATGACCTCATAGACAATGTGGAGAGATAGGAATGAAATAACACTTGCTTAGCTGGATTTAGAACTGGTAAATGGACATATTCTCAAAGCAGTAGAATGGCAAATGTACGTATGGAAGGAGATTTTTATGTGGCATATCAGAGTCTCCATCATCTGATTGATTTGTAGTTGTTCAATATTCTTCCTGAAGTATGAAGCCCAGAGAAACCCTATTTGTGAAGGACTCTTTACAGTTTGTGAACTGTAAGCACTGGAGAAATACAAGGTGATGTTGGTGATGATGACAGTGATGATGATGGTGATGACTAAGGTTCTTCCCAACTCTGGCTTTCTCAGATTTTATTTCACTACATTGAATTTGAACTTTAAAATTCCTGTTCTGCCTTTTTATGAGAGTCATATTAAGGTTGGAATTTTTGACATGAATACCATAGGAATAAAATAAAATGACTATAAATGTCAGACAAGAGAACAGACCATTTCTCTTTACTCTAAAAGCTAAAACTCTGTTCTCCCTGAAGCTCTACCAATGACCTTATATTTATGAAAAGTATGTTCACCATTGACATCTCATTTAATCCCCAAACCAGCCTTGTAAGGTAAATAAGGGTACATGTTAGCATTTTCCCTCCCTCTCCCCCAGTTCAACAGATGGTACAGTTGTAACACAGACGGATTAAGTGATTTTCACCAAGGTTATGCAAGCAGTGAGTAGTAGAGCCAGGATAAGAATTCAGGTCAGCTGCCCTGTGGCATATACTACTAGACCATATTGCCTCCTCAGAAATACAGCCATCAGGCTTGTTCCAAGAATGTAATACAGACTGCAAAAAACCCTTCTAGTCACCATGCTTACCATAACTTTCCTGCAAGCCGTCATAGGTAGCAGGGTGCCAAGAGTCAGGATGCCCGGACTTAGCCCATGGGTAAGATTCAAGTGGTGAAAGGCTTTGACTGCTGAGCTCAGGTGTCTCTGGGTTGTGAGGCTGCATCTCCTGGACAGAAATGGAGGCAGAACGAAGTGTGCATCTAAATTACTGTCACTTGTTATTGATTTACTGATGGCTTCTAAAAATGTCGCATTTGAACTGTCAGTGAATTTGCCGACTGTTGGCACGAGTGATGAAAGCAAGTGTGAACCATAATTGATTAGGCCTCATTTGCTTATCCATATTATGCTAATTAGATCTGCAATCTTTCCCTTTGTACCATCACCCAGTGACAGAGTAAATCAGGGTGATTGGGATGCAGATAGGATTAGAGGAAAGAATATAAGATTGAACAGGCCCCATCTTTTCAGAGAAAAAGTTTATTACTTTAGTATACTTCTTTTTAGAAATAAATCTTTATATGATTCCTTTTTTGGCATTTTCTCTGGGATGGTTTTATTGCAATGAATGTTAGTTTTCTCAGCCCAGAAGTTGAATTCTCTTTATGTAGCCTCATCCTCTGGCTAGTGATGGTGGTGTGGAACAGGATCAGACTGAGGAATTATTTGACAAGAAACTAGAACTGCAATATGGGTGTTCTGGGAAGATTACTGATAGAATATGGGAGCCAAAGTTTATTCTCTCTGACCTCCCACCTGCCGCTAGAAAGTGAAGAGTTTCTCTGATTTCTGAAGATGTTAACTGCATTCCAAAGACTGAATTATACTGGAGCATGGAACTTTAAATAAATTTTTCAGTGCCAACACATGTAGCTTCACCAAGGCACACAGACTCAAGGAGAACTTGATGCCAGGTTAGGAGAATCCATTAGTCGCCAAACATTTGTTGGGCACCAGCTAAGTGCCAAATACTAGAATATCTCAAAGTATGGTCATTGTTTGTCAAAAATACATTACTCCATCATCTTCTGAATCAATCTCTGGCACTGGCATTTGAGTATCTACATTTTTAACAAGTTATCCATGTGATTCTAATTTACATTAAAGTATAAAAATTACTGTATTAATATCATCCTTTGATGCAAAGTGACTGTAGGATGAAGATTCTGGCTAAAATTAACTTAAAATTTAACTGAGATAACAATAGTAACAACAAAATTAATCAACAAGATTATTTAGCATCACAAAATCCCAGAGAAGGAACATTGAAAAGCATTTAGTCTAATAGTTCTCAAGAAATTTTTACAAATCAAATTTGACAAAGAATGAAATAAATAAATGGTTCTGGTTAAAATGGGTAGAGTTACCTGCAGCCCTGCCATCTTCGGCATTCTGTTTCTTCTTGTGGTAGCCTCCAGGAAACTGAGAGACCTTATGTTTACCCTAGAGGACATCTGGAAAAACAATAAATATGAAGAACAAGTCTAAGCATGAGTAAGCACTGGAAAAAATGCTCAAGTTCATTAGCAATCATGGAAATGCAAATTAAAATAACAACTTTATACCCTTCACATTGGAGAAAATGTAAATGAGTTGGCTAGATTGCAAAGTACGGAGTACTCTTAAATATTGCTTGTGGAGATATAAATTATTACAGCATTTTTGGAACGTTCTGACAATAGATATTAAAAGTAAAAATATGCTTATTTTTTGATCTAGCAATCCTACTTCTGGGAATTTATCTCACAGAAATAAAAGCACTAGAACATACAAGGATGTTTATTGCACAGTGCTGTCAATTGCTAAAACTGAAATAAACACTCATAAACAGAGAAATGAAATTGTAGTCTATCCATACAATGATGTGTTGCAGTAATCAAACAGGTTAAGGTAGATCATATTTCAAATAGCTTCAATGTATCAGGAAGTATTTTTAAGTGAGAACAAGTCAATTTTAGTATAAAATTGTATAATTTATATGAATCTTCAGTATAGGTATATTTTATTGTGTATGTATATTGTTACATGAGCAAAATAAAAGTTGAAGTGTTGATAATGTTGTTTCTTTTGGGGGATGAAACAGAAAGAAAAAGGAGAGCTAAAAAAAAAAGCTATTTTAAAAATAGGGTCTACAACAGAAACATGTGACATGACCCAGTCAATGTAAACCATGTGTTTCTCCAGCGTATGAGCAAAGAGTTACACAGAAAGATCCAAAATGATTACTAGTAGTGGGGTTGCAGTGAGCTTTACTCCTTTAGTTATGCTTCAATGTTTATTTTTTTAAAAAAATTGTAAAGAACAAAACCAAGGTAATTTTTATTAAGGTTATCATTTTATAAATAAATAACCTAAAGATCTGAAAATTTGATTTACCTCTGGTTAAATAGAAAGTGAATGACAAAGCCTGGAGCAGAACTTTGTATTCCACAAGTACTACCAATCAGCATTATTTGCTGCTGGAGTGATTTGTTGCATCATTTCCTGGATTAAGATCCTAGGGGCAAGCACCATGTCTTGTATTCCAGTCCATATTGCCTTTCATATAGGAGGCAGACCCTTTTAAGTGTTTGGTTGAAAATGAGTGAAGCTAATAAAGAAAATGATAGCCCATAAGCAAGATTTCAGAAAGTATATTTAAAGAAAAGGTAAAATGAATTTATATCCGTTTTGTGTGTATTTGTATGGATACTCATTCATAAACCATCTCATTGGTTTAAAACTAAAATAACAAACCTTACTGTATCTGTTCAGTGAGCCAAACATTGTTTTCATGAGATTTAAGAAACTGAGATCTGAGATTATCATGGAGTCCATTAACCAAACCACTCAAGTACCAAGATGAATAGAGATTTTGAGTGTCAAACTTAACATCATATTTTTCCATAAAGTTCTAAATTTGAAATAGTTGTTTACCATATTATATTGTTTTATAAGATTAGAGTTCCAAAAGCCACAAGATCTATTTTGTATACTGAGCATATTTGAGAATGGAGCCAATCTTTCTTATTTTAGGAGTGAATTTTACAGAATGAAGCAAATATTTGAAGTTCTCAAAACAATATTGTCAATTATATTCAAGCTATTGATTTATCATTGTTTGTTGTTTTTTGTCACTGTCATTATTAACAAAGTAATTAGTCAAATAATTACAATATGTACCTTTCAATTATTTGATTATGATTAGTATAATAAAAGTGTACAGCATAGTCAGAATTTAAACCCTGGGCAGGTAGACTCCAAAACTCCTACTTCTGACTATTCTACTATGTGACAGCCTTCTACTATTAATGTCTACCAATTCAAACCTTAATAAATATAAAAGTGAATCAACTATATGGTGATCCAATGGACTTGCCTTGCTATTCTAATCCATGTGGCATTTATATAGGTTCTTGAGTTGGATATTTTGTCATGATTAATTTTATGTATCAACCTGATAGGGTTATGGGGTGCCCAGATATTATTATTTATTACTTATTATTTCTGGGTGTGTTTGTCAGGATGTTTCTAGGTGAGGTTTGTATTGTATTGTATTGTATTGTATTGTATTGTATTGTATTGTATTGTATCGTATTTTACTTGAGACAGGGCCTCATTCTGTCACCCAGGCTCACTACAGCCTTGACCATCTGGGTTTAAGCTATCCTCCCACCTCAGCCTCCTGAGAAGCTAGGACCACAGGAATGTACCATCGTGGCCAGTTTTTGTTTAAAAATTATTTGTAGAGACAAGGTCTCATGTTGCCCAGAGTGGTCTCAAACTCCTGAGTTTAAGTAATCCTCCAGACTTGGCCCGCAAAAGTGCTGGGATTACAGGCATGAACCACCACTCCTGGTCAAGATTAGCATTTTAATAGGTGGACTCAGTAAAGCAGATTGGCCTCCCCAATATGGATGAACATCATTCAACTTTTTGAGGGCCTGAATAGAACAAAAGGTGGAGGAAGAAAGATTTCACCACCCCTTGTGACTGATTATTGAGCTGGAACATTGGTCTCCTTCTGCTCTTGGACTGAGATTTATACCATTGGCTTTTCTGGTTCTTAGGCCTTTTGACACAGACTTAATTGCACCACTGGATTTCTATAGCTTTGGCTTGCAAATAGCAGATCACAGGATTTGTCAACTTCCATAACTGCGTGAGCCAAATCCTCATTTAAAAAGCCCTTTCTGTATACATATTGTTGGTCTGCTTTTTGAAACACCCTAATACACAACCACTGATAGAACACTGCCTAGTTCTATGAACCTTCAATCAGTTAATTACCCAAGTCTCAATTTTCTCATTTTTAAAATGGGGATAATAATATGACTTAACCTCATGGAGTTATTGTGAAGATAAAATCAGATAATAATTGTGAAGTGTTTTGAGTGGTATTTGGCCCATATTATGTGCTTAATAAATGTTAACTATTAGTATTCAACACAAAAATTAGATGCTACCCTTAAGTGTGGCTAATGAGTTTTCTTATGGACAAAGTCCATGCTGTCAGTTAACAATAAGAATAACAAATACCATCACCCATGACAGCACCAAGAAATGTCAAGTAGGCTGGGCATGGTGGCTCATGCCTGTAATCCCAGCACTTTGGGAGGGAGGTTGAGGTATGAAGATCACATGTGCTCGGGCGTTCGAGACCAGCTGACCAACATGGAGAAACCCCATCTCTATTAAAAATACAAAATAAGCCGGGCGTGGTGGCGCATACCTGTGATCCCAGCTACTTGGGAGGGGAGGCAGGGGCATTGCTCTTGAACCCGGGAGGCGGAGGTTGCAGTGAGCAGAGATTGTGCCATTGCACGCCAGCCTGAGCAACAAGAGCAAAACTCTGTCTAAAAAAAAAAAGAAAAAGAAAGAAAGAAATGTCAACTGTCACAGGCAAAATTGAGCTAAGCTTTATTGCCCTCAGCTGAAGGGACTACGGGGCCTTAGTCTTGCTGTGATTCATTGTGACCTATGCACCAGGCTCACTAGCTCGTATGGCCTTTAGGTGAATTAGAAATGGGCACTCCTTCTTTTGCCATGGCTACTGATTGTGTTGGAATAGGAAGCATCACTGGCCTCTTCCATAAAGCTGTTATAGTAAATATGCAGCTCTATGGTGTCTAGAATGTGGATCATTCCTCCTGAGATGTGATGCTGTATGTGGAGGCTCTGCCTATCAGCATGGCTTATACAAGCATCAGGTTTTATAGACTGTGAAACAATCCTTAGAAGCCACTGCATAACATATCCATGAAATCTTGTTAGAGTATCGAGTTAACCTGTTTTGCCCAACAAGATTTTATAGCAGAACACATGTTGGGAGAACAACAAGAGTACCTATGTTATAGTCTTTTTACTTAATCATGAAGCAAAATGCTTTATCTAAATTATATTATTTAGTTCCTATTTACCAAGTAGAACCAAATCTACAATAAAGTGATACTCTCATTGAAAATGATACAGTTATGTTTATTGTTTATTTAACATTTTCCGTTTAGTAAGATTAAAGATAACACTGGCTATTTACAATTTTCAAGCTTTGTAAAAAGTTTGTCCATACAAAGAGTTAATGAATACAACCTGCTAAAACTGTCCAGCCTGTAAATACATTTTAAAGTCACTATTCCTGTCCCTGCTTCAGATCCAGGTAGTTATGCACCAGGCCTACGCTGGTGCATAGGCCTAAACTGGTCTAGCTGTAGATTCTTGCAGTTCACAGAATCAGTCCCGTGTGGCGCACTTCCACCTGCCCCAATACCTTACCAGTTCTACTTTCAAACCTCAAAGACACCAATCTCATTCAATGCTCTTTACTTCAGTTCCTTATTTGCCTTGTTCTTTGAATTTGGCATATGCTACTTTCTACAACAAGGATATTAGCTCCTCTAGACAACCAGCCTGATTTTTATTTTCAGAATCACTATCAGGGGCCATTTAAGTAATCAGTTCCTTATTTGAATTGAGCCTCCAAGGATCTTTCTAACTCAGCTCTCTTCTATTAGATTTTAAGTTATTTGAGTACATGGGTTGTGTCACATTCACATCCAGAGCTTATCATGTTCAACAATAAAGATGTCTTGAATGTTGTTGGATTAAATTAGTGTGACTTAGAAGGCTCTCACAATATTCCAATAAGACAAAAGTGTAAAAATATGAAGTAGCTCAGTATCTATAGAGTATACAATAGGTGACATGCAAACAACAATAGAGGATTGGGTGACACAATGTAGGTTCCAGTCTAAGTGACTGAGAATACTGGGAGAATGAAAATGACTTTGAGAGATGTTGAAAAAGATGACACCTTTTCAGCTCACTCAGTTAATACATATGAGGCAGTCATGTTGGGGTGTAGACCTCACAAACTCACTACTTAAGAGCAACAAACTATGAGGAAATTTATAAATGGAAGCCATGCTCTCCTAAGTATTAATATATAATGCACAAAAGAAAGTAAAATCTTGGCATTCTTTCTTGATCTGAGGGTTGTAAACGCATAAATCAAGAAATTCAGAGAGATAAGTCAGCAGAAAAATCTATTGGGATATGGGCACAGAGTTTAGTGCTTTGCCTTATGTCAACTCCTCTGAGTCCCTGGTAAGTCTTCCATAGGTACTCAAGGCAAGTTTCTGTCCTCAGAGCAGGGTGGAATCAATGGAGATGATCCTATCACATTATGGAAATGAATGGTTTCACTTAATGTATGGGGTGTCCTCACAATTTACTCATCTGAACTAGAGCAACCTCAAGCATTATTTTTCAATCCCTTTTATTAAATGTGCTGGGTCTGACTCAGCAAACTGCGGGACTTGCTGGCCTCTGGACCTGACTGATGAGGATAACTTCATTTATTAAGTTGATAGGCACAATGGACTGTGTCTCCATCCCAACCCCCATTTGTTTTTAATCTTATGTAGTCACTGCAAGTACATGACTTAAAATCTGGTTACTTAAGAAACAAATTGGAGGAGGTGGTGATTTTAAAGCAGTTCTGAAAATAAAAGCATTATCAATTTTCTAATTTTTTTTCCCACTCTTGTCATTGCCTTCCTTATAAAAGACAGGGTAAATTATTTGGTATGGGAGAAGTTCAACAGTGTAGAACAAACTCAAGGTCTGAAGTCAAATGATCTGTGTTTAAGTTTCAGTACCAACATAAGGCATTACATAAAAATCATCTATTTAACCAACCTTAACCAATTTATTGAGCTGTCTTAACCCAGTGCTGGTTACTACTATCAAGCTCCCACTATTATAGCTTTTTATACTTTATAAAAACTATAAACTGCTTATGGTTTTTGAGTTTTACGCCATTATATTGGGAGGATCTTCTTGTTTTTTTGTTTTTTTGTTTTTTTTTAAATTAGAATTTTTATTTTTTTATTTTTATTTTTTTTTTGAGACGGAGTCTTGCTCTGTGCCCCAGGCTGGAGTGCAGTGGCGCGATCTCGGCTCACTGCAAGCTCCGCCCCCCCGGGTTCACGCCATTCTCCTGCCTCAGCCTCCCGAGTAGCTGGGACTACAGGCGCCTGCCACCTCGCCCGGCTAATTTTCTTGTATTTTTAGTAGAGACGGGGTTTCACCGTGTTAGCCAGGATGGTCTCGATCTCCTGACCTCGTGATCCACCCGTCTCGGCCTCCCAAAGTGCTAGGATTACAGGCTTGAGCCACCGCGCCCGGCCAAATTAGAATTTTTAAAACTTTTGTCTACTCAATTTAAAAACTTGTATTTCGTTAGGTATGCTGGTGGACACCTATAATCCCAGTGTTTTGGGAGGCTAAAAAAGCAGGATTACTTGAGGCCAGGAGTTTAAAACCAGCCTGAGCAACACACCAAGACCATGTTTCAGTTAAAAAAAAAAGATAGCGGAGAGTGGTGGCATGCACCTGTAATCCCAGATACTCTGGAAGCTTAGGTGGGAGGATTGATTGAGCCCAGGAATTTAAGGCTGCAGTGAGTTATGATCAGGCCACTGCACTCCAGCCCGGGCAACAGAGCGAGATCCTGACTCTAAAAAATAAATAACTAAAAATAAAAAGTTGGATTTCATAGTAATTTAAATCCCATCTCCTTCCTTCTGCAGCCTGTTAGAATCAGCTAGGTTTGAGCTTGAGGGGCTGAAGTAGGAAAGGAATGGAGTCTTCTGTAACTTCTTTATGTCCTTCAAGGCTTTGGAGTATGTCTTGTCTGGAAACCTTGCTCTTCCTTTGCAGGGCTTCACTTCTCTGGTATAAGGACCCAGAAGAAGAACAGCGTCGGAAGGCAAACACAGTTTTTCTGAACCTCTTTGTAGGTTGGCAGTGATCCCCTGGCTGATATTGTCAGATATGGAGTCCTACTGGGGGGAGTGCAAGCGCATGTGTGGGCTATTGGTTGGGGCTCATGGAAGAGGCAGCTCCCACTGCAGAGTTCCCTGAGGTGAGAAAACTGTCTTTGGCCTGATTATCCCAATACTTTAGTTCTTATGCACAATGACATAGTTCACAGCTTCCGGGTTCCCCTCAACTGGTGGTGATCAGCCTGCTTGAGCGGGGTGCTGGCAACATAATTCAGGCAGGCTTCTTTCCCTGGGATCCATTTGGTCCAAGGGAGAGCCAAAGAGGGCTGCTTTCTGATGGTTTCTTCCCTTTCCCTCTTTTAAGTAGGAGCAAGTCACACCTGACAAGCCAGCTATTGAGACATTGAAATGTTTGATCCTCTTTCATATAGACATGGCTAATATTTGGAACTTGCTTCATTTGGCTTTTGGTAGGGTAAAGAACCCCCCCCCCCACCTTTTTTTTTCCTTTCTTGGAGAGCAGGCAGGGCAAAAGAAAGCCATGTATCTTTTCACCAGGCTGACGGCTTTTGACTCTGAGTTGATTGTTGGTTCTTAAGAAGCCTTGAGAGTGGTGTTTATCCCAGTTGTTGGCAGGCTTCTTCAGAATATGGGTTATTTGGCATCCCTTAGCTCAATAGTTTGGATCTTATTTGCAAATTCCAGAGGAACAGAAAATATCCTCCTTAATGTTCTTTTACATTTAACCTCCAAAAGCTAAAGGAAAAAGATGTGTATCTCTGGAAAAATGTGTTTTCTTTGAGCACCGAGAATTAGAATTAAATGCATTTAAACATAATTCCTGCTCATGGGACCACCTCCCTGGGCATCCCTCTGGGGCAGATGCAAGGTATCTTTTAGATAGCCCCAGCCCTTTAGCATGGCTTCTTCATCCTCTTGGCACTGAAGCTGGACTCTGATCTTTAAAGATTGCCATGTAGGTCCAGAATCCTAAATCTATTATTGGCTATTTTTGTACCTCAGTTTCCCATTATGTATAATTATATCTTTCTTCCCAGGGATGTCATTGCTACTTACTGTTAGTAAAGTAATTGGTGCTCATTTGCAGCTACAAGATCAAGAAAAGTTACTAGTCTATTTTCTTTGTTTATTTTTTTTTCCACACTATGGTACTAGTACTAAGACTAACTTTTCTGCAACATTTGAAACATTAGAGATTTAAGACCATATACAGAAAGAAGCCCATCTATACATATAAAGCATTAATTTTGGTGATTATTAATAATTAGAGCACATGGTCAATAATAAACAGTCAATGTGAAATAATAGACTTTATTTTTACCATGGTCATTTTAAGAATCTGCATTCTTACTGAATCTTAAAGGCATATGGCCTAGTCTAGGCTATTTATTATCTTCACAGGAGAATTCCTTTCCTTGGGATGAGAATGCAATAGTGACTGCCACCAATGCTAATTTTAACTCAACTCTGAATAACTTGAGTTCATATACCATAGTTGGAAAGGGTAATTAATGAACCATCAAGAAACAAAGGTTATATAGCTTCCTTTCCCTTTTTCACACGTCAGAACAATTTTTCTTGAAGTCAGAGTCCAGAGGTGGGTACAGGCATAGGATTAACTGAGTTTGTAAGAGGCGACTGTTTTTATCTTTACTGTTGTTTGCTGTACTGAACTTCCTGGGTTTTGTATATTGACTCAGCAACTCTGATTTCCTCATTAGTGCTACTCCATGTCTGTTCTGCTCTAAAATTGTATTCTCTGTTTTCAGAGCTGAATTAAACTCTAAGAAGGCCTTTTCCCTTCTTAGGGAAAGAGGGATTGATTAATTCTTAGGCATCTTTATTATCACCTTAGGGCTTCAGAGCCTCCTCCCACTTCAGTAATCCCTCTAGTGTTTGCCCACAAAAAAAGTAAATCAAAACAAGAGTCACTTCTTGTTTTCTACCTGTGACGTTTTGTTTGCAATGAGGGGAAAAGGCAGAATGAGCAAATGGAAAATACGTGCATATAAACAAAGGTGCAATAGCTGGACTTAATCTTGGTTTGTCAAAGGAGTCCTTCTCTGAAGGTATTTCAAAATCTGGTAGAAGTTGCTACGCTGAGATCTGAGAGTAAACATGGATAACATTTCAGGAAGAGGACTACTATAAAATATGGTGGAAACAAAACACAGAACCACGATGTATGAACTTCAGATAATATTGCTTCTTCCTGGGTTGATAGTTTCCCTCTCTTTTTCAAAGTGGAAATAATTTTGCTTCAAACTTTAAGATTATGAAAGTAACGCATGGCCATTGTGAAAATATTAGAAAATACAGAAAAAAATAAAAAGAAGAAAAATAGAAAATATACTTTCTTCATTTGTTTTATGCTGCTATAACAGAATACCACTGCCTAGGTAAATTATAATCACCCAAAATGTATTGGCTTACTGGGAAGCCAATTCTGGACTGGGAAGTTTAAGGTTTGAGGGGCCTGCATCTGGTAAAGTCTCTACTCCTGTGTCACACATGGCAGAAGGCATCATATGGCCTAAAGTCAAAAGAGAAAGAGGGAGAGACAGAGACAGAGACACACACACACACAGAAAGAGAGAATGTGTGCATAAGAGAAGGCTGAATAAATCAATCTTATATAAGAAATCCACTCCAGTGATAACAACATTAATCTATTCATGAGAGCAGAGCTCTCATAACCTAATCACCTCTCATGAGGCTCCACTTCTCAACACTGTTGCACTGGGGATTAAGTTTCCAAATACATGCTTACTGGGGGACACATTCAAATCATATCCCCTACTATCCATGTTTGAAAGAATATCTGCTTTAAAGAGAAATTATTATTATTACTGAGACAAGGTCTCGCCCCGGCGGGAATGTAATGGTGCAATCATAGCTCACTGAACTCCTGGGCTCAAGGGGTTCTACTATGTTGCCCAGGCTGGTCTCCAACTCCTGGCTTCAAGTGATCCTCTCACCTCAGCCTCCCAAGTATCTGGGATTAGAGGCACCTAGCTATAGCTACTTTTTTTTTCAGCTTTCTTCTTTTGAATTATCTTAGATGTGCCTCAGCTCTCCTCACCTAAATAGAAAGTCCCAGACCTTGAGGGCCAGGGTCATCATGCATTTCTCTATGGATGTGTTAGTAATAATAGCTGACTTTATTGAGCATTTGCTGTTTGACAGGCCTTATTCTGGGCATTTAACAAGCATGAGCTCATTTAAATCTGCCTACAACACTAGGGGGTGAACATTAATATTATATCTGTATTTAGATGAGGAAACTGCGGCTCAGAGAAATCAAGTAAGTTATTCTGTGACCGACAGTTCTTAAGTGACAGGGGTAAGAATTCACACAGCCTGGCTTAAGAGCCTGTGAGCTTAACCATTACACTCTACTGCCCTCTGTGTTAAGACTACAATAAAAAGCATTAATTATGATCTGATTTTATAAATATATAAAGGCAGATGAACAAGGATCAAAAATTAAGTCTTATTTTCCGATAGGACTATGTAGAACCCAGGAGTCTTAATTTTTATTTATTTGGTCTAAGCTCTACTAAAATTCCTTTCATTCTTCAGGTTAAAAGGCCACTGCATCAACAGTAAAGGTATGATTGAAGTCACAGTTTCCCTGGTTATGCAGAGGACATAGGATTTAGCCTTGTACATTGGTAATGTTTGCAAACAGTCCAATATTGATTTTGGCTACAGCAATGAGAACACGAACAGTCACACATTATGTGCCCTTTCTGCTCAAATGAGAGCAAAGCCTTAATCAGGTCCAGACATTTAGAATCTTATATTAAAGAGAGATATATAGATATATATCCCATAGATGCTTGCTTCTGTCATTTTACTTTAATTGTAATTTTGCAACTTCAACAACAGAAGATCCATTAGGCTTTCCCCCTCAATCAATACACAATATATTATCAGTCTAGACGACCAAAAATGACTTGTATAAAATATCAGCGCATTGCATTTTCATTATGTAAATGGAACTCTGCAGGAGAATTAATTGATTATTCAGTTACTATGGATCTGTCTCAGATGTCTTGGTGAGATAAGAGAGAAACTTATCAAGCCTCTCCAGTGGCTATAACTTAAAAAAGAACAAGGGAAAAAAAAAGAGAGAGAGGGTGAGAGAAGCAAACACAGAGTACATTTCACTTTCATTGGCAGCCTGAGCAAGACCTAGGAAATGCTGAGAGAGAGAAGAAATCCATTACCAACTTTATTAGTGATGGAACGTCGAGAGTTATTAGGCTGGTTACTGTTTGGGGATCAACATTTTAAAAAACCACACAAACAAAACTGGGATATAGGCAGTGAGAGTCCTAGTTTTCTCCCCAGACTCTCAGTGCCCCAAGTAATTCATACCTAACCCATATATAATTACAGCAGATTGTTTAAGTAATATCCAGATCTATTTCATTTTTTCTTGCATGGGTGGAGGCTGGGGAATGAGGGAGAGATTTTATTTTTATCTTCATGACAGAATGAAGAGGTATGCGAGGAGAAGACAAGTGGTTTCTGCTGTCTGCCTCCCTTTTTAAGCATTAAAAAAAACCAAATGTTTCCATTGCTACTGCAGAAGTGTATTTAAGTTTGATTTAAATTGATGTCTTTGTTGTTTTGTTTTTAAGAAACATTCAACAGCCATATACATTAGGTTCTCCCTTTGGTAACATCGAGTCCGTACTGTCCTTATTCAGTGACACCGCTCTTGCCCAGAAGAGTTTTGGGATCTCTTTGGGGGAATTTCCTAGAGAACATTTTGAGCATGTTGTTTGGAGTTGTTTCCATGGTCTTAAACATCAATCTGTTGAGGGGTATATTTACTTTTTTCAAATAGTCAAAATTCTTAACACACTGAGGTAAAAGAGGATTGTTAAGATAGGGTAATATTTCTCTGGCTCAAAATGAGGTTTTGAAAAGCAACAAAAATGCCTGGCAATAAAATCATACCATTTTTTTGTGTGTGTTCAAAACTGAAGGCAAGTTTCAAAATACTGGAAACAATGGCAGCATTGAGGAGGAATATACAATGATTCCTAAATTCATCATTCTGGAAAACAGTCATCCTGGTTATATTAAATATGACGTTTAATACCAACCAAGCCAAATCAAGCCAAACAGCCTTCATACTTCATACTTTGTGTGTAAGCCAGGTTTCACTGGTAAGAGCCTGGATGCTTAGCCTGGGGACAAAACATGGAGTATAACTGACTTTTATAAGGGGTTTCAATGTTGTACTAGTTTTTCATTGCTGTTGTGACAGATTACCACAAACAGTGGCATAAAACAACACAAATGCTTTATCTTACTGATCTGTAAGTCTGATCAGAAATTTGACATGATTGTGCTTGAAATCATAGTGTTGGTGGAAGTATTCCTTCTGGAAGCTTTATGGGAGAATCCGTTTTTTGTTTTTTGTTTTTTTTTTATTTCCAGCCTCTGGAGGCTGCCTACATCCCTTGACTGGGGCCCCTTCCAACTTTAAAGCCAAAGTCAGTGGTGGCCGATTGAGTTTTTCTCACATTGGATGCAGCGGACTCTAACATTGACTCTTCCGACACTTCCCCATTTTAAGGATCATTGTGATGACCTTGTGTTCACACAAATAACCTAGGAGAATCTCCCTGTCTTAAAATCAGTGGTTTAGCAATCTTAATCCTCGTTTGCCATACAATATATTCACAGGTTCTGGGTATTAGGATGTGGACATCTTGGAGGGCCATTATTTAGCCTGTCACAGATGTGGAACAAACATTATTCTTATTCTTTTGAGATAATGTCTGTTAAATGCTTAGCTGCTTTTGGACCTATGGTATTAAACAAGGAGTACTTGACATGTTGATGTTCTGACTATTAGTAGGTCATTCTTCCCCCTATTTCTTATCAAAATGAGAGTATAATTCCAATGAGTAAGGAGTTTTTCAGCTATATATGAATAAACATTAGTCATGAGAACAGTCCAAAGCTAGCAATACCTACCACATAAGATGTCCCTGTCACTGAGATGAGATTGTGTCCTCCCAGGCTAGACAATGCCTTGGGGAGACACCGTAGAGAGAATGCTCACATCTGAGCTGATGGGTCCTTCTATTCCGGAGGTTCCATCCTTTGTTGTCTCTGCAGAACTCCACAAGAACTGTAAGGTCCAATGACACTTTCCATTTTCTCCTAAGTTTTCCTTCTACTTTTCTCAGGAGTAGTCCTCAGCCCTGACCAACACTGATATGCACCTTCATATGACATGTCAAAGGCAAAAATGACGAGCAGGTTTATTTGCTTTGGAAATGAATTTGCCTATTGCACATGTTGGGCATCAGCAACAAGAATTGCTGGGAATGGTAGGGAGAAAGTGCCAAGATCTGATGTTATGGATGTCAAATGCACTTCCCAGTGTTCCCCTCCCACCAGGATTCAATCTTACATTGGAACAAAAACCCAGAAAAATCCAGATGGTAGGTGGCATTTAAATCAGTTAGATGGATTGAGCTTTGTCTTTCTAATGAATGAGAATCATGAGACAGAGTTTGCCGTTTCTAACTACTATCCACTTACCTAACCCCCTCCCAAGCTTCGAGGGCAGGGGGCTTTCAAGTGCTATGGATACCCTTACAGACCAGATTAGGAGTCTAGGGCTTATTACTGGACTTAACTTCTGATGAAACATCATAAGTCAAACTGTAATAGAAGTTTTGATACAACAAGGGCCAGGGATGGTTTACAGTGGAGACCCCCACAGATATCCAGAGTGATTCCCGCCACAGTGGATAATAGGATTACTGACAACATTATCTAAGTCCAATTATTCCCAAAAAGTGGATATGTGGAAATATCCTATCTCCCAGAAATTTTCCATCAGTCTTTAAAGGTGATCAAATCCTTTCCATCTAATAATACAAAAACTAAACAGCATCTCTTTTGATTTGACTACTTTATCCACCCATAGCCTATTCGCTTCATTTTTTTCCAACCAAAACGAAACTTAAAAAAAAAGTTTCCAAAACATTGTCTACATTCTCTGTGTTCATATTCTCTCCTCCTACTCACTTCGCTACTCAATCCATTAGAGGTTCTTTCCTATCTCTTTACTAAAATGACTTTTGATTTACTTCTGACCTTTGTTTCAACATCTCTCTCTTAGAGAAGCCATGTAATCTCCAGACTTGGTCATCTGTGTATGTGGAAAATTTTGCATACATACACTATCATGGTTAATTACTCTTAACACATTGGGTTAACCTTTGCCCATATAAAGTACTCAATAAGTACCAGATTAATAAATGTATGTATATTTGTTGCCAGCTAAAATCCTTCCCACCGTTCATCCACTACTATGGCTATACCTAAAGCTATTGCCTGAAGAGTTTAACTTTTGTTGAGTTTCAGAAGGCAAAAAATAATGATGATGAAGTAATCTAGGGGAGTAGAGCTGGCTATATATTGAAATCTTAACTCAAGGTGTGGACTTATATAATTGACTGTATATCATCCTGACTGACATCTTCTTGGACCAATTGAGACAATTCTATGCCTTGTGAAATTGGCTGAGGCAGTCAGCTTGATTGATCCGGTATAGTCAGGAGCTTTACTGGAAGCAACAACCCACTGTAGTGCTGGTGCAGCGTAATGTATAGCTACAGTTTCTTCTGTTGGTATAGAGCAACACTAAGAATACAGGCAGTCACACTAAGAAATACAGTTTCTATTACAATGCACACATTTATACACAAATAACTGAAGATAGAGTGCCATAAAAAAATTTTATCCTTATAACATGAGACACATTCTGATATTTGCTATTGCATTCTATGTCACTTTTAAAAATACTCATTGTGATCAACTGATTTGATTTTATGAACTATTGATGAGTTTTGACCTGTACTTTGAAAAAGACTGACTTATTATACAAAGCCCACTTGTTCCACCCCCTGAGTTTATTGAGGTATAATTGGTAAATAAAATTGTAAAAATTTAAGGTGTGTAATATGTTAATTTGATATACATACCTTGTGAAATGACTGGCACTCAAGTTAGTTAACACATCCATCACCTCATATAGTGTGTGTGTGTGTGTATGTATGTATGACAGCATTTAAGATCTACTTTCTTATTAAATTTCAAGTATACAAAAGTATTAACCATAGTCACTATACTGTATATTACAATCTCATAGCTCATTCATTTTAACTAAAAGTTTGTACCTTTTGACTAACATCTCTCCATTCCCCCACCCAGCTGCTCAGTCACCATTCTACCCTCTGCTTCTAAAATTTGACTTTTTTAGTTCCATATATAAACGAGATCAGATAGTATTTGTCTTTTTTTTTTTTTTTTTTTTTTGAGACGGAGTCTCGCTCTGTCGCCCAGGCTGGAGTGCAGTGGCGCAATCTCGGCTCACTGCAAGCTCCGCCTCCTGGGTTCACGCCATTCTCCTGCCTCAGCCTCCCGAGTAGCTGGGACTACAGGCGCCCGCCCCTGCGCCCGGCTAATTTTTTCTATTTTTAGTAGAGACAGGGTTTCACCATGGTCTCGATCTCCTGACCTTGTGATCCGCCCACCTCGGCCTCCCAAAGTGCTGGGATTACAGGCGTGAGCCACCACGCCCAGCCAGTATTTGTCTTTTTTGTCTGACTTATTTCACTTAGTATAACACCCTCAAGGTTCAAACGTGTTGTTGCAAAAGGCAAGATTTCCATCTTTTTATGGATGAATAATATTTCATTGTATATACATACCACATTTTTAAATGAATTCATCTGTCAGCGAACACTCGTTGTTTCCATGGCTTGGCTATGTAAAGCTGTAATAAACATGGGAGAAAGATATCTAAGATCTTGATTTTGTTTTCTTTAGAAAAAAACCAGATATGGGATTGTTTGATCATTAGGTAGCTCACTTTTTTTGTTTGTTTTTGAGGGAGCTCCATACTGTTTTCCATGATAATTGTACCAGTTTACATCCCCACCAACAGTTCACCAAAGGTCTCTTTTCTCTACATCCTCACCAACACTTAATCTCTTCTCTTTTTGATAATAGCCATCCTAATAGTTGTCATGTAGTATCCCATTGTGGTTTTAATTTGTGTTTCTCTGATGATTACTGATGTTAAGCACCTTTTAGTGTACCTATTGTCCATTTGTATGTCTTCCCTGGAAAAATGTCTACTTAGGTCCTTTGTGTCAGGCCTCTGAGCCCAAACTAAGCCATCATATCCCCTGTGACCTGCATGTATACATCCAGATGGCCTGAAGTAACTGAAGAATCACAAAATAAATGAACATGGTCTGTTCCTGCCTTAACTGATGACCTTATCTTGTGAAATTCCTTCTCCTGGCTCATCCTGGCTGAAAAGCTCCCCCACTGAGCACCTTGTGTCCCCTGTCCCTGCCAGCCAGAGAACAACCCCCTTTGACTGTAATTTTCCTTTACCTAGCTAAATCCTATAAAATGGCCCCACCCCATCTCCCTTCGCTGACTCTCTTTTCAGACTCAGCCTGCCTGCACCCAGGTGATCAACAAGCTTTATTGCTCACACAAAGCCTGTTTGGGTCTCTTCACACGGATGCAAGTGAAACTTTGCTTATTTTAAAATTTAGTTCTGAGTCCTCTCTGAGGCCACACATGTTTGGGCACCAAATTATTGTCAATGAAAAGAGTCAAACTCTGTAAAATATTTAAAGAGATTCATTCTGAGCAAAATATGAGTGAGCATGACCCATGACGCAGACCTCAGGAGGTCCTGAGAACGTGTTCCTAAGGTGGTTGAGATGCAGCTTGGTTTTATACATTTTAGAGAGACATGAGACTTCGATCAAATACATTTAAGAAATACATTGGGCTGGTGCAGAAAGACAGGACAACTCAAAGTTGGGGCTCCCAGGTTATAGGTAGATTTAAAATTTTCTAGTTGACAATCGATTGAGTTTATCTAAAGATCTGGGATCAACAGAAATGAAATGTCTGGGTTGCGATAAAAGGTTTTGGAAACCAAAGTTTTATCATGCAGATGAAGCCTCCAGGTAGCAGGCTTCAGAGAGAATAGGTTGTAGATGTAAGGTCTGTGTTGATGTTAAAATGCCAGAGAAGTATAATGAGGCATGTCCAACCCTTACTTCCTGTCATGGCCTGAACTGGTCTTTTAAGTTAAATTTTTAGAGTGTCCTGGCTGGGGAGGAAGTCTATTTGGATGGTTGAAAGGCCTTATAATAATTTTATTTTTGGCTTACAGAGTCATACCTCAAAATAACATTGCTAAGACCAATGTTAATGAGCGTTTTAGTTTTTGCTAGGAGTGTTATGGTTTTAGTCTTACATTCATGGTCTTTAATACATTTCAAATTATTTTTTGTGAGTGGTATAAGATAAAGATCCACTTTAATTCTTTTAGATGTGGTTATCCAGTTTCCCCAACACCATTTAGTGAAGAGATTGTCTCTTCCCCATTGTGTGTTCTTGTCACCCTTGTCAGATATTAGTTAATTTTATATATGTGGATTTATTTCTGGGCTTTCTATTCTGTTCTATTGGCAAATGTATCAGTTTTTATGCTAGCACTCTGCTGTTTTGATTACTACTATAGCTGTGTAATGTAATTTAAAATTAGGTAATGTGATGCCTCTAGTTTTGTTCTTCTTTCTCAAGATTGCTTTGGCTATTTGGGGTCTTTTGTGGTTTTATATGAATTTTTAAATTTTGTTTTCTATCTATGAAAAATGCCATTAAAATTTTGATAGTGTTTGCATTGAATCTGTAGAGCACTTTGGGTAGCATGAATATTTTAATAATATTAATTCTGATTCATGATCACAGATATGTTTTTATTTATTTGTGTCTTCTTAATTTCTTTCATCAGTGTTTTATAGTTTTCAAAGTACAGATCTTTTACCCCATTGGTTAAATTTATTCCTAAGTATTTAATTGTTCTTGATGCTATTGCAAATGGGATTGTTTTCTTCATTTATTTTACAGGTAGTATTAAGTCCATTTAAAATATTTGCTTATAGTCATTCATGAAGCTTTGAAAAATAAACAAGGATGGTATGATGGTTTATTTTATATTGTCAACTTGCCTGAGCCATGGGATCCCCAGAGAGTTAGTTAAATATCAATAGAAATGTTGGTACTATGAGTGGTTCTAGAGGAAAAGAGTTTTTATTTTATTTATTTTTTTAATTGACACATAATAATTGTACATATTTGTGAGATACACAGTGATGTTTCAATACATGTATAACAATCAGATCAGGGAAATTAGTATATTTATCATCTCAAATATTTATCATTTACTCATGTTAGTAACATTCAATATCAGAGAAACAGAATTTTAAGGATGAGTTTTCTGAACTGGTTTTAGGATTTTTGGAATTGGCTTTATAATCTGAATGACTCAGTTTCCAGTAGTAAAGAGAGCATTGATAGTCCATGGTGTGATTTAGAAATAGAGATATGAAAATATCTCCATTCAATACTATTAATGACTGATAAAAAGCAAGTAGTTGTGTGGTTGTGTTTATGATCCACTAGTTCCCCTTGGTTCATGGGGGATATGTTCCAAGACCCCCCAGTAGATGTCTGAAATTAAGTATAGTGCTGAACCCAATTGCTGTCAGTCAGAACATGCTTCTGATTCTTGTCTCCCATCCACAAATTTAATGTTACTTCCATCTTAACTAAGCGCTTATCACGCACTGTGTCTGTAACTTTACAATTTGAGGTTCAAAAGCAAAACTAGCACAAATTTCTTTTTTTGATTTCCCAATTTCATGGATAGAAGATTCATTCTTAGTGTATATCTCAGCAACCTCAGCATATATTTATTTTCTTTCTTTATCAATTCAATAAATTTTACATTGTCACTTAATGGAAGCACTTTATAGCTTCTATTTGGCATATCCAAATTGCCAACATTACTACTGTTCTACTTTGGAGCCATTATTAAGTAAAATAAGAGTTACTTGGTGATACCACGACAGCCAATCTAATACCATGGATGGCTACTCAGTGACAATGGGCATGTAGTATATATGGTATAGATACTCTGGACAAACAGATCATTTCTGTCCTGTGTGAGACAGAGCAGGATGGCATGATATTTCATCATGGTATTAAGAATGACATGCAATTTAAGACCTATAAATGATTTATTTCTGAATTTTTAATATTTTTTTTGGGTGACTGCTGACTCTGGGTAACTGAAACTGTGGAAAACGAAGCAACAGAAAAGTGGGGACTACTGTACTCTCAAACATTTGCTAAAAAACTAATGAATATAATGAGGTTAGCTGGTTGCTCCTAATGCCACTGGAAAAACTGGTTGAACAACAACAAAAATGGATGAGCTCAGGGATTTGAATTCCCAGCTGAAGCACTACATGAATGACCAGAACACTTCTATGTTTGCCCTGAAAGAGATTTTCATCTCTTATAGCTTCAAAGTTGAAATTGCTGAAAATCAAACACACGATATTATCCTATGACTGGATGAATTATGCCAACTTGAACTCCCAGCCTTTCAAGGTGCCTACTGTTATGATGACTACATTGATTAGGAAAGAGTGGAATCCCATAAGTTAGAAAAAGGATATGTGGGAAGACCCTCATGAAGCTGGAACTGTTGAGCACTTAAATTCTGAAGAGACTTCTTTGCTAATAGAAGAGGTATCCCCTCCTGCAGTGGAGTCAGCCTCCCCAGTTCCAGTGGTATCAGCCCTTAAAACACAGTAGTAATGGCCTGTCTATCCATGTCTGAGGAGATTAACTCTGCATTGCCTGAAGGAACTGTAGTGGACTCCCCTGAGGCAGTTGTTATGCAAGACAATGTTGATTCTCCATAGAACACACTTCCACAATACAGCTTTAGTCCTACACCTATAATTGGACTCACATTTAAGCAGGCCTCTAAAGGTGAGGTACAAAGTGTTACTAATGAGGAAATGTACTATCCTTCAAAAGAACTATAGAGTTTTTAAATTTATATGGATAGAAATTCAGGAAGCTTGTGTGGGAATGGAATCTAAGGGTATTGGATAATAGTAGAACGAACATAAAGTTGGATCAGGCCGAAGTTATTGACATAGGCCCACTAAGCTGAGATTCTGAATTTAATATTGTAAATTCAGAGATAGCCTTGAGAACCAGGAGCACAGCAGATATGGAGAGATAAAAAGGATCTCTCCATATCTCTCCATCGGAGAGATAAAAAGGGCTATAGCAGTTTGTTTGGGTGGTTGGCTGAAATATGGACCAAAAGATGGCCCGTAGCAAGCAAACTGGAAATATCCAACCCGCCTTGGTTTAATGCCGTGGGAGGGATTTAAAAGCTTAGGGAGATTAGAAATGTTGAAATTTAATAAGTACTCACCCACTAATAGTTTAATTTTAAACTATTAACATCACAACTTAATACCAACACTGTGAGAAATAAATTTGTCTGGGGAGCCCCAGTATTCTTGAAGAGCTCTGTAATTGGTCTTCTCTGGAGGCCAGACCCTACAGTGAGAACTGCATTCACTGAACTGGGAAACCTAAACGTAATGGGAGCATTTGGATCCCACTGTGACAGGGGCCAAGTAGCAGTTGAGTACCAAAGACAAGGTGGGCATGGTTACTATAACGGGCTAGTAGAGTCAAAATAGCAGTCAGATAGTCTTATGCAGAGCTATGGCATTAGCTGGTTTGATTATGGTATTGCTAGAAATGAAATGGATAGGAAACCTACTACATTCCCACCTGATATGTATAAGCAGGAATGTTCTAGGTCAAGTGAAGAAAAGTCTAACATGAATCATAAAAACAGAGAGTCATAGTCCTTTAGTCAATTCTCAGACTTGAGAATTCTTTGCATCAAGGGGTTATTGAGACGTTGGTCATATGCAGGATAGTTACATCATGTTAGGTGGAATTATGACCTTTTCAGTGTCTTTTTTTGGAGATTAACTATGGTTCAGGGATATGTGTATGAGTACAAAGTGAATAAGAAGTGAACTTGGGATGGTTAGTTTTATATGTCAACTTCATTGGGCCATGAAATGCCCAGATAGCTGGTTTCATTGGAATTGTTTTCAGTAATTCTGGATGTGTCTGTAAGGGTATTTCTGGAAGAGACTAGCATTTGTACTGGTGGATTAAGTAAAGCAGATGGCCTTCTCTAGTGTGGGTGGGTATTGTCCAATCTGTTAAGGGCCTGAATAAGACAAAAAGGCAGAGAAAGTCTGAATTAACTCTGTCTGACTTCTTGAGCTGCAACTTTGATCTCCTGTCTGTTGTGCTCCTGGTTGCCAAGGCTTCAAATCCGTACTGGAATCTATACCATCAGCCCTCTGGTTCTCAGGCCCTTGAACTATGCCATCAGCTTTCTTAACTATCTAGCTTGCATATAGCAAGCAAATTGTGGGACTTCTCAGGCTCCATAATTGCATGAGCCGAATGATTTATAGTAAGCCTCTTCATATGTATCTCCAACTAGATCCTATCATTCTATTATTCTGGTGAACCTTGACTAATCCTAGAATGATTGATGTTTTTACCTCCAGGATCTACTATACCAGTAAGAAAGTCTTCTTAACTCTGTTAGTAAGTTTCTGACTTAAATTGTGGCCTTGATATTTCCAATATTTATTATTTTTCCACATACACTATGTCCATTCACTCATTCTTGATATAAGAAAAAAATGAAGGAATTCTAGATTCTATTCCTGACTCTGTCACCTATGAGCTTCTTAATTCATAAAGTGGAGGTAGATAAAATAAGATTATAAATGTAAAAGAAAAACTTTATATGCTATAAAAATAAGAGAGTCTTACATATTAGTTTTCAGAAGTGAGATCCAATGGACTCAGATATGGGCATCTGATGGGCTCAAGGCAGACAAGTATCAGAATATGAATGTCGGGGACTGAGGCAGCATAGTGAAATGAAAAGAATAAGGGCTATGGATGTGCCCGTATTCAGACTCAGTTCTGTCACTTATTACTACTTTGGATATAATAAGTTATACTTATTAAGTGTAACTCTGTGGTTTGGGAAAAATTATGCAAATATTTTGAGCCTTTTTCTGACTGGTGGAAGAAGGATAACAACATCTACTTTATACACAGTTGTAAAGTTTACACAAAATAGTGTATTCAGAGTGTTCAGCATGTTGAATAATGTAAACTAAAAAGAAGGTTCAGAAATCCAGAGAAGCTTTGCCTACAGCAGTGCTGTCCATTGGAAATATAATGTGAGCCATATATGTTATTCTAAATTTTCTAGAGTAACTATGTAAATAAATTAAAAGAAACAAGTATAATTAATTTCTTTTTTATAATTAATTTCAATCAGATTTTATTTAATCCAACATATCAAAAATATTTCCATTTAACATGTGACACAAGTCATTATTAAGAGTCTACCTTTTTATAAAAAGTTTTTAAAATTCTGTGAGTAGGTTACAGCTATGGAACATCCCAGGTTAGATGCTAAATTTTTATTAGAAATCCTTCACATCTATTTAGATTTTATAAAATTTGCAGGTAAAAAGTATTCACATACCCTAATTCTTACAAACATACTTGAATATTTTGCAATAACTAAATGAGCTATTGGTTTTTAATGTAAATTAATTTAAATTTAGATTTCATTTCCCAGTCCCACTAACCACGTTTTCAGTGCTCTGTAGCCACCTGTGGATACTGGCCACCATATTGGACAACAGAAGTCCAAAGGACACGCCTCCTCTGAACTCCACAGGGACAGGTTCTGAGGGACTCCCCTTACAGTTCTGTGAGGCATGAAAACAGAGAATTTGTGCTTTAGAGAACAGCAAGATTGAGAAAGGCAGAGTTTATAAAAGAAGTTTCAGAAACATTACAACTCTCCATGGAGACCATGGGAACAGAAGGCAGGGATCAACAGCAGTTCACATTTCCTCTCTTCCACTGGCCAATAAGCTGTCTTCTCCTAGTCAAAAAAGAAATAAGGGAGATGGGAGTAGGGAGGGTATTACATTCTAGTCCAAACTTTACTGACTCCTCTCTTGAATAGGGACACAAAGGACAGCCATGAAAAATGCATAAGGACCTGGCTGATTCGGGGAGATGATAGGAAATGGGTAGTCTAGAGAGCATGGCTGGAGAAAGCTGAAGAGGGAGCAACGTTTTAATTGCCTACAGGGATCATCAAGGAAAGGAAGGAAATGTGCAGAGGGGTCCAAGAGATCATGAGGAGGAGTTAAATGTAGGAAAAGAAAACATAAATTAAACACACTGTAGGACAAATGCCATCAATTTGAGAAACAGACTCTCTGAATATGAAATTTAATGAAATTAAATGAAATTAAACGGATAGTCTACACTTGAAACATTAAAAGTCAGTCAGTCATAACAATGGAGGTAAGAAATTGTTCTATTCTTGCTCTGAAAGATAAGGTAGACTAATCATTTTTAAAAATGGAATATATAATTTTACATTTGGGAAGGAGCTAGCAAGTTCTTTGGACCAGGGACCTCATTTTATAAATGAGAAAATTGAATTCTATTATACTTGTAAATAATGCTGGGGCCAGGATTAGAACTTATGACCCCTAGTTGTCAGGCTAATGCTCAAATAGAGCATAGATTTGTTGTTCTTATTTTCAAAATATTTTACTGACATTTATTAGTAAATCTGTAAACCATCAGTAGAGTCTTTATTGTTCCCTGAGAAAAGAGAAAATTGAAATCTTAGGTCATACTGGGAGACCTACCTGTGGCTATCTAGAGCTGCACTGTTCGGTGAAATGAGGAGTAGCCAACACTTGACATGTGGCTGAATTGAACTTTGATGTAAGTATGAAATACTCCCCAGATTAATTAGACTTAGTACAAAAAAAGTAAACTAATTTCATTATATCGATGTGCATTAAAATATATATTTGTATAGGCTACATGTTAAAATAAATATAGCTCTGATATATTGAGTTAAAGTATATTATTAAATTAATTTTATCTTTAACAAATATTTTCATGTGGCTACTAGAAAACATAAAATTACATACATGCCTCTGTTATCTCTATTATATTTTCGTTGGCCTGAGCTGATACAGAAGATACCATGAATAAAACAGGAAAGTGAGATTTTGTTTCCAGCCTGTTTCCTAAAGCACAAATTAAATATTTTGGCCTTCACAAGGTTTGAGCATGCCTTTAAGGTTTCAAATTCAGGTTAATAAATAGCTCATGAAAATTAGCATCTATTCAAAAACCATTAAAGAGGAAAAAAATTAAACCTGTCCATTGCATTGTTCTTTCTTGTCATGACTGCTTAGTGAATTAAAATGCCTGAAAACCCCAGTGTGCTTAGCTGCAGCCATCCTCCATTTCTTCTCTACAACAGCACTGTGCTGTAATGAAGACCATGAAAAAGCATTTCAGAAAATAGCCTCCAATATAGAGTAGCAATCAATATGCATGGTATATACGATCAAGTTAGAGCGATGTGTAGGAGAGGCCCAAATATGTTTGGCCTGCTTAAACACATGCTTTCTGCTTTCCAGCCAACAAATCGCTTCTGTATATTACATAAGACTAAATTAATATCTACACGAAGACAGTTTATTGTGGATGATGGATCATGGGTTTGCTACTCATACATCCAGAGCAGGGCCCTGGAAATCACATCATCATTGCATTCCCGGGGAAAGAAATGATTGTCACATCCAGACATGTTTATCATGGAGAGAGAGGTTGATCCGGGCCCATCCACTTGCTGAGAGAATACTGCCACCTCACATGATGAGTGGTCAGAGGAAAGACCCAGTGCTGACTGGCAGATGACAGCAAGAATAGTATTTCACGATAGTCCTTCTGAGGCAATAAGAAATAAACTGGCTATACCCTATGGTCTACGTTGTTCGATTTTGGGGGGGAGGCAAATGTGAATGTCATTTAACCTCAACAAAAGCAATCTAAATAGCATTTACTCTACTTTGGAGAGAGCAACAACGACCCAAGAAATGAAGCTCTTGCACATAATGCAGTCAACAGTATAATTCAGATGAACCCAAAACCCAAAGGTGCGAGTCCTAGCATAAACGTAGGAGGTGAATGAAGGACAGATTAAACTAAAGGGATGGGCCTCTTTGGCCTATCTCCTGACAAACTGTCTGGCTGCATCAGCAAAAGTCGAGAGTAATCGATACTTATGAAACAACAGCACGGCCACAATCAGAGGCAGAGCAGGATTGGAGTGCTATTACCATAAGTGGCTGAGTCATTGATGTGAATGTGTGTGTCATTTTGCATATCATTTGCATGTTATTTGGTGCAGGCTTGCCAATAAATAAACACAATTTATCAACTTGCACAACCTACCCTGACCTTTGTAAGAACATGTGGAGGAAAATAAACTAGACCTGCAATGAATTACTGTTTGTTTAGCATAAAAATATGAATAGTTCAGGTCCAAAGAGTAAGTTACTAACTTTAATGCTGTCAACTAGGTAGAAGGCTCCCTGTGGGCAAGTCTGTGTTTTAGACATTTTTGTCTCTAGTCCTGCTTAATAGCTTCACATGACAGTCACTTTCAGTGTGTTTGTTAATGCTGATCTCACTAAGAAATATGTATATATGTATTTGTATACATTTATCTTTTTGACTCAGTCATATTTATTAAGTGCATCTCATATACTAGTAGACTAGTAAGTACTTTACATATACTCTGATTTAATCCTTAACAAAAAAAATGGTGTAATTATACAGTCGGTGGAACAAGGCTGTGAATATTTGGGCAAACTCAAGTTTATCTGACTTCAGAGCATGAGTTCTCAGCTGCTTAACGATTGTAGTAACCCTAAGAATAACCAGTCACTTGATGAAAGTTGCACTGCATTTTTTTATACCAAAAGATCTGGGTGAGCCATTTTCCTTTCCCCATGGGTGGATATGAGTTTTGTGGAGCCCAAGACTTACAAAATTTAGGGGACCCAGTAGAAGAAAAAAGATGCAAAATTATTAACACAAACTTCGATGTAAAATTATTCATTTAGAATGAGAAAAGGATTTATAACAAATTAAAATACCACAAACAAAACAAAATGAAGACATAAAATATTTTTATTCATGAATGGATGGATACATCTCTATGGTATATTTTTCTTAAATATTTTGGCTGCTAACTCACTGACCATCTTTTCCTATGAAAGCAATTTTAATAATATTTTTTATCTAGATAATAAAAAGACAATTTATAATTTCCTCCAACATGGTTGATTAAAATTTCATTTTTATTATTGGTGGTAAAACATAAGGCCTTACTCATGGACATATATACTGTAGTTTTGCTACAGGTCTGTGTCTCACAAAAAATATGTTCTATGGTGGTTTTATAATGGTATGCTTTAGTAAAAAGTCAAGTCTGTTTCTGACAAGACTGGATTTCCATCTTAACCACATGTTGTTGGTGATGACTGAATCTTCTGCTTACAATTTTAGATATGTAATTATTGGAAGACTTTTACATTGACTAGCTTCTGACACTGTACATTTCAAACCCTGTCTCTCTTCTATTGCCCACCAACCCCTGATTGCAGAGGACCACAAAAACCATTTATTTCTTCATTTAATTAACAAGTAGGTCAGCACAGAAAACTGTAAGGACATTTCTGGAAGCCATTTTTGCACCGTAATGGTTAACAATACACTAATGAGATGTGGAAGTGACTGCAAACCACATAAATCTACCCTTACTAAATCTAAGTTAAATATACTCCCAACTTAATTTCCTGAAATCTCCAAGTGACCACAGCCACTTTAATGTCCCATGATAGGATGAAAAGTGTGTCTGGGAAGAAGGTACAGTGGACTTAATATTAAAATATTTTACTTTTGCAAATTTTACAAAATCTTATTATCAGGTGACTGTATTATTCAAGCCCCTCCCAGGTCTTTGACCACAGGCATGAGCCATATGAGCCACAAGCAACCCCTAGTGCTACTCCCTGTCACCCATTCTGTAATGGCACATAGCATCATCTTTTTTGTGGCTCATTTCCTTATGCTAGCTCCATGGCATTCAAGCCCAATCCCATATTTGTAGATCAACTCTACATCAATGGTTCTAAACTTTTCGAGTATGATGACTTATTTACAGACCCAACAGGTATGGTCATCCTTACTAGTAAGTGTGCATTTAGGCCTATTGCCAGAGTAGATACACAGGAGAAAAAAATTGCATTGTGTCCAGTGCTTTTTACTTTTTATATGCTTAGTGTAACTAATAAATGATTACATTGTTATATTTATTTATGTTAAATTCATTGTATGTTATATTCATTGTATCGTTATATTATAATAAATTACTTATTGTTATATTTTAATGTTTTATTTATATTCTGTTTTATTATATTGTATATTTACTCTTAATATGTTTATTATTTAATATGTTATTTGTATGTTATATTCATTTATTGTTATAGTAGCACCTAAATAAATTTGAATGTGAAATATATGTGTGAGGAACCTGCTTTTTATTTTCTACAAACAATGCTTGGGCATATCTCTGGACTCTTTGAAATGATTCCCTATCCGTTAGGAATTCTATAACCTGCATTTTGTAAAATACTGCTGTAAGTCTTACACTAGCTAAAAACACTGCTGGTTGAATTTTTCCAAGCACCTTCAGTTTTAAGTAGAGCACAGCAACCAATTCATTGCAGTGGTTACTTATCTGTAAGGAACAATTTTCAGTATATGGAGTCCTCTAAATTGAATGATTTGTAAGAGCTCCATGAAAAAAGTGGACTTTCCTCTGAGTTGGGACAGTTGGTTGAGAGGAAGGCACTAACCAATACGAATTTAAGTTTGTGCTCAGGCTTTGAAAAAAATGAGTTTGCACTCTCGTGGGGAGAAAATGTGTGGCCATCTTTCTTATCCTGGCTGGCACTCCAAGTAGGCTTCATTTTAAAAATAGTGCTAGGGAGGGAGGAAAAAATGTAATGTATTCTTAAAATGTTTATATGTCAGCAAAATCCTGAAAACCATTCAATAGATTAATCCTCCTGCTGACTTAAAAAGGATGGATTTCCAGCTATAACTGAGATTGGGAAAAATTGATTTCCATGTTCCTTATGACTGAATAAGATAAAAGCCACTACCCCGGCAAGCTTCTCCCAGCCTGGATCCAGACTTTGGGAGGGTTGGCTAATTGAAAAGTCACTCCAAATACTAGCCCAGACCCTTTGAGGAGATCCGGAAAAAAAATCAGACAGGCTGTTCATTTTTCAAGAACAATTTCCAGAATGTTGTTTATTTCCACTGTCACTGAGCAACTATAGTCAAAGGTGAAATTGCTTTCTCTCTCTTTTCTTCGAACTCGTCTTCATTTCTCCTTTACCTTCTCCTCTTTCTTGCTCCATTTCTCAACTTTCTCTTTTTGTCATGATGTCTGCTTTTCTATGAAAATATTTGCAAAATGAAAACACCAACTGGATTAAGCTTTCTTGTTAAAGCTCCAAGCAATGGTGAGCTAATTCTTTTCTATGATCTTAGTTTACCCAATTAAAAATAAGACACTGCACCTGTCCACAAATTTATGCTTAGAGTGTTTCAGCTATCTTTTTCTATGTAATTCTCACATGAATCCTGTGAGGGGCTAATCATTATTATGAATGCTACAAAAACAGTCTCAGATGCCTTGCAAATATTTGAGCGCCAGTGTTTGCCCAAGCTGGGACAAGGTCCCAGGTCTGATTCTGCATCCACTGGCTTCAACTGAGTCACAGCTGATTCCCACATGATTAATACTACATTTCTCCACAAGCATGTTACACGAGAGGATTCATTCACTCACTTATTCGTTTATTCTTTCATTTCATAACTATGTATTGAGCACCTATTAGGTGCTAGGCACTAAGCAAAATGAGAAAACAGCTATAAACTAGCCAAGATCTCTGCCCACAAGTACCTGATCTTCCAGGAATACAGCTGGTTTGAATATAAAGTTGAGGTACTATGGTGAACTTTAAATTCTTCAGGATATAAAATAATTCAAACTACCCTCATATTCACACAATATTCCAATGACAAATCAGTTTTAATGGAGAATATGGTAAACAAAGTTTTAAAGAAAAGAGCCTAATGTTGCTAAAACAATGTTATAGATTGTATGAACCTATTTAGAGGTATTAGTGTTTTCCTGACTTTGTTTTTACTTTTTTCTTTTGCTGCCATTTCTTTCATGTCTTCTCTTTGAAATTTTAAATATTTTCTCCTTCTCATTCCTTCCTCTATGATCTCTTCTGTATTTCAGGCCGTTTCTTCATAGAAGCAATTGGTCATGTCATTTTGAATCAATCATATGATATCACATTCTTGAGCAAACAGGACAGTTCCTGAGCCATTTATTTGTTTTTCCTAAGGAATTCTATGAAGTTCTTAAATAAATTTCCATCAAGCTCCCTGGACATCATGTACCCGTCTACGTAGTATAAGAAATTCTCAATCAGTAGGCTTAATCCCCTGAATCTTGGTATACAAACAACAGCAATAGCAAATATTATTAAATAGGTCTTTATTTGTGCTAGACAGTCTTCCGGGTGCCTTACATATATTTGCAAATTGTATCCTCATGAAAACCCTTTGAGGTAGTTACTATTTAAATTCACACTTTACAAATGGGAGAACTGAGACACAGAGAGAAGTGACTTGTTCAGAGATATAAACAAGTGAATGGAAGGGCCTGAATTAAAACCCAAATTAATTATCTGCAAAGTTTACTCTCCCTGCCATGTACTGCACGGCTCTCATAAAATCAGACACTACTCACTCAATTGACAATATTGCAAGTGACACTTAAATTCTCAAGCCAGCATTTCTAATCACCTAGAACTGAGGTCAGCAGGTATTTGGTTCTATCACCTGATCAGTGATTACGTCTTCCCTGGCTTTATTAAGCTTTTTTTCACTTTAACTTACAAATTGCAGGGAACGCGGGTGGGAACCTGCATCCCTAGCAATTTTCATTGTGGGTGAATTCCTCCGTGGAAGACTGTTATCTACATGTGCATTTTATATGTGTGTGGTGGGAAAAAAAGTGCTGAAGAGTATTGCATATGGAGAGGTGGAAATGCGATAGAGTGGAACTTAGGGTGGTGGTTATTTGTGAGTGGGTAGTTGTGATGACAAGGTTTACTTTTATGGTTTCTTGGTGGGTGTAATCAGTGGGGAGATGTTCCCATAATGATAGGGGTGTGGTGTGTGCTGAGGTGTCTGTGGGTGGGCAAGGCGAGGATAAGCATGTGACAGAAAGAAAAACTCCAGCAGCTCATTTTATTCCTCCTCCCTTCTTTACCCCACCCCCCCCACATCTCTCTTCCATCCCTAAATATCTATGATGCTGCAGTAAAAATGAAATGGCTAAAGTTGTGAGGAAGAATTTTTTTTCTTTTGAAACACAGTACAAAACCACACTCATAACAACCAGGTTCCCTATATAAATCTATTTTTAAGATGATTACAGGGTTTCCATAGCCATTCTAGCATCAACTGCTGGTTTTGTTTCCTCGTCGTCAGTAAACTGTTGGCAGGATAGTGCACCAGAGGTATACTTTTTAAAGGGTATAATTGCATGGCACAGAAATTATCACTTTCTCGATGATGATTTTCATTGGTCTTTCCCTTTGAGAATCCGGTTTGGAAGCTGGGCTTGTCAGTCCCTCCAAGCACACACTGCATTGTGTGCGTTGGTCTCATGGTCTATCATGCTGGCAACCACTAGGCAGAGGGTAGCAATTAAACCACACAATAGGCATCAAGGGATGAGGAGAAGACACTGTGTTTAAAATAAATGAACACAAGAAGCACAGCCAGCTTCCCTAGGAAGGCTATCTGAGCAGTGTGGCTAGCCAAGATTGCACAGACTTTGCAAAGCAAGCTGGGAAACTCCTCATGATGCCAAACCATTAGACAGCAGCTGAGGCTACATCTCCTAGGATCTATCATAGGCCCCGTCTCCCAGGCTAACCTTCTCTGGGGTATAGAAATGTAGGAAGGAGGCTTCATAGAACTATGCTTTTTTCACTGCCTGAGTCCAGAGGCTATGCAAATTTTGATTGATCTGGCAGCTATTTTTAAAAGGCATTGTCTGATAGGGGCAGGCATAGGAGCTTTAGTTCACCCTCAGAAATAAGGACCAGATAAGGCAGAAGTCAGCCTCTGAAATGGAAGCTAATAAACATCAACATGTAATAGGTAAAATTATCTACTAAGAGAAGTCACTAACTCTCAAGAGGTAATAATGATGTGGTAATGATGAGAATGAGATACTCTCCAATCTCTATCTAAGGGAACCAGAAAACTCTAGATAAAAGACCACAGTGTTTCTCATTCTAATGAAGATGACCAACATGGTGCCTCAGTACTGAAATGCAACTGGCGTCAAAAAATGAAAGCTCATAAAATAATAACCGTGAAAATGACCTAATTAAGATAATTATGTATAGAGACTAGAATAAAGAAACTGTAGAGCAAGAATGGATGGTAGTTTAAGTAGCATTATCTGGGAAAAAGGCATTGTGATGCTAACAGAAACATTCATAGAGGAGAGAAGAGCATTTCAACTGGTTACTCTCACTTGATAAAAATGGATGCTACAAACATCAAGCAACTCTCAGTCCAAATCTATTCTCACCAAGCAATGTTCTAAACCATAACTTGAGCTCTGAGTAGTCTGATCTACCAGAAGAGAGAGTCCTGAGAATATTTGTTCATTCACTACTTCAGTAAACATATTTAAGTGCCTCAATTCGTAAGTGGTGCAGGCACTCTAGCACTAAGGGATAAAGTGCGTGGTTAACATTCCCAAGGGGTTTGCAGGCTAGTTAGGTGAACAGATAAATAAACATAATTTTAATGTGAAGAGATAGGATCCATTATAGAGACATGCATGGCATGGACTGGGAGTACAGAGAGAAAATACTTCACCCAGTCTATGGTAGGAAAGCATCAATGAGACCACATTGAATGAAATGAGACCAAAATCTGTTCTTGAAATATAAAGATTAGAAGCAGCAATAGAGGATTAGGATGGTAAATCAGGGTTGGCATTATGTTTAAAAGAGGCAGAGAAGCCTATTCAAAGCAAATGTTGAAAGCACAGACAGTATGAAGACTCTGGAGAATGTGATGTGCTTGGGAAAAATTGGAGCATTAATATAATTGAGTGTGAGGAGAGGTATGAAAGGAAATAAGGTAGAAAGAGGTTATGTCAGGAACTGCCTTATTAGCAATCTGGGTTTTATCCTGTAGGCAGAAAGGAGCAATTGAAAATGTTAAGCAGGGGAGTAATATGGTTGAATTTGCAATTTAGATGATATTTCCATACATATCTCCCACTCCAGATGAATTGATATTCTGACGTGTGGATTTGGTAAATGCAGATTTTTTACTTTGATTGAGTCCAAGAGCTTGATGACCTTTTGGTGGGCTGGTAAAACTGAGTTTTCAGACTTGAAACTTGAGTGCTGAACCCTGGACCTGTGAAAATATCCCATCGAGTTTTCACTTGTGAGAGAGGCCCAACTGGAAGTTGTCATCTGATCTCTATTTGACATCTCTCTATCTGCAGAATCCTGGGTGCAAAATGGAAAATATTCAGTTAATCTTCAAAACATCACGACATATTAGTAAGAGATTACGGGGTGAAAATTATCCAGGGGAAAGGAAGAGTCTTACCAAGTCAACTTTTTCTATGTGAAATCCTTTCTATCTTCTGAGGTTTAAAATGGTTTCTCCTAGAATACCATATTAGGCTACAATTAATAAAATGTCATTCCCTTAAAAAGAATGCTACTGATGGTCAAGACTATTTAACTATAAACCTTTATCAAGGTCTTTTAGCAAATGGATTTATTCCCAGTTTTGAAATGGTCTGCCATATTTTAAAAAATAAATTTACAAATTGTCCTTCTATTCAAGGTGAACAACATGTGATATAAAATCAAACTGAACTTTCTGGAGAGATGATAAAGGTGACAAACAAGATTAAACACACAAATTGGGGACAATTTCAAATAGAGACTAAAATTCATCAATTCAATTAAAATGGAATTTGTGGATACTAAATGCTCAGAAAAAAAATACTATAAGACACCACACAGGAACTAAAAACTTCAAGATAAAAGAAATCCAGATGATAATAGAACATATCCTAAAGTCTGATAAATACTCTAGAAGTACAGAGAAGAGTTACAGCAGGGGAGATGAAGCGCAGACTATGGGAAATAAATGGAAATTTGATTAAAAAGATGTAAGGTTCCAAATGTGGTTGAGCAATATGAGCCAAAAGCCAACAGAAATGCATTTTCTGAGAATTTGGATGACAATGAGGACACCAGCACAGGTAGAGTGGACTTCATGATGCAAAGCCCACCACAGCCATTGGTATGTCACTTTACAGAGCAGACATGGCAGCAGGTAGTTGTCACTGAATAACACAGTCAATACTGTGGAGTGTGTTTTTCAGTCCTTAAACACCATCTCCTCAAGCCTGTCTACAAATTGTCACGTTGGTAGGGCTCTGAGCCCTATCAAGGGGTGTGTGTGTGTGTGCGTGTATGTGTGTGTGTATCACACAATGGGAGGGATTCTAAGCAGAGGTCACTGTGCCTAGTCTCTGACCAGCACTTTGGGACATAAAGCTCATAATAAGTAAAGAGCTTCAAACCCATCATATGCTCAACTTAACTAACCCGTGTCAGAGTCAGTATCCTGCATGATGGAGTGACAGAGTGGAAATATAGAACTGCATAGAACTTTAGAGCCAGCAGAGACCTTAGAGGCCATTAAGTTCAACCCTTTCATTTTACCAATGAAGAAACAAAGGCCCCCAAAGAAGGTCCGTAATGTGCTTGAAGCCAACCAGATAGTGAATGACAGAACTGGAACGAATCACTTTACTTATCTCTCAGTTGAGTGCTCCTTTCATTATATCACACTGTCATCTTTTATTTTTTTTTCAAAAAAACCTTTGTAAACATTCAAGACATGATCTTTTTCCCCTGTTTGAAACCACTATTGAGTGTCTTTGTCTACCTCTAACTTTAGGTACTTTTCCTATGATATTCACTTAATTATCACAGTTTTAGGCCTGTGGAGAGCACATATGGCCCTCATTAGATTTTTTATTTGGGACAAGTGATATAATCCTTTTACATGTGTAAATTTTGAAAGGTGTTGCCCCTTTCAAAACATTTCTGTGTACCTTTTGCCACTAGATTTCATAAGAATTCTATCCGTTAAGCTGGACAGCCGTTGCTGTCTTCATTTGGTCATTGAAGGAAATGAGGCACAGAGAGATTTAGTAACTCCCTTTTAGACACACATTGAGACAAAGGTGAAGTTGAAACTAAAAACTTATAATTCCTTAAACTAACAGAAGAACTAATGAGGTGTGAGCTGAGAGATTCTGGTTGTATGAAAATTTTCCCATTTTGTCAAGCTTTGTTATTGTACGAAAAAACTCTCCTCAAGTTTCAAAGACAAGGAGTTGTCTGAAAGCCACAGAATTCATAGCTGAATTCCCAGATCATGCTGCTCGACCTTATACTATGCCCAAGAAGGAAAGTTCCAAGGCTGATGGAAAAGGACAGGATCCGTCAGTGAGTTGATGTGACTGGGCTGAAAAAGATTCAAAGAGACACAATCTGTCTCTGGAGACAATTAGAAACCAGAGTAGGGGGCCATTTGCTACATCTCTCTCTTTGTTTCAAATGTGGCTGTTTAAATTTGAATTGAATGTGTTTGGGGATTTTCTACAAAGGGAGTCACTTGGAAGCCTGCCGTTTCTTGTTATCAGTCATGTTTTATTATTGAGAGGAGGAACACCCAGAGGAACTTCAGAGCCAGGCACAGGCAAAAAAAGAAAAAAAAGAAAAAAAAAAAAAAGGAGGGATTGATGCACAACACGACCTCAGTCCTATGGCATCCAAACTCATAGATATTGTCCTCTGGGATAGTTAAAGATTCAGTACAAAAGAAGATGATTCCAAAGTATTTTAAGTGGTATTATCTTAAAGGTGAAATTAGAGTATCAATAAAGGTCATTAATCTACACAATCATTAAGCACTCACCATTGACACTGCATGAGTTAGATATTAGAAGAATCAGATCTTATGGTACCCCCTATAAGTATGCAAGTAAGTTGTACTGAGACATAATTATGTCAACTAGCAAGCAAATGTATTACTTAGGTCTATAAATGGATAAACAAGTGGTACAGATCAGTGTTGTGAAAATGTAGAGAAGATACTTAAGCCCTTCATTAAATTAGAAAGAAAAATCAGTTTCAGCTTGTAAAGGAATGGGGAACCATAGAGCTAGGGGGAAGTAGCAGCCAACAAGAAGGAAAGTAGAGGATTATAGAAGAAGGAAAGACAATTTAAGTTGGTTAGGGTTATCACTGTTTCCTTATTGTCTTACTTACTGTCTTTCCAAAGCAAAATCTCTACATGGTCTCCATTTGCCTTTCTAGTACCTAAGTCAGCTCTGACTAGAATAGTTATTCGCTTAAACTCTCCATGCCTGACATTTCTCATCTTTTATAAAGGGCATAAAGTATACTTCTTGTATATATGCCAAGGTTGCTGGAAGCTTAGAATCAATGATATGTAGTGAAAATTCTTTGAAATGTACTAAGTACTATAAAATTGCGAGGCACTAATACTTATTTTCTCTGTATAACTCTGTAAGAGGTATCCAAGCTATCTGGTTAGGATTGGGATTTGTAGTTTTAATTCTACTAGACCACTGCAGTAAGAGACGGGTTTCATCATTTCTTTATCAGAGTAAGTGTTTTTTTTGCCAAGAAGAACACACATTGGGCAAGGTTTAGCCAAATCTAACGATAGGTGTTAACCCTTGGAATGTGATTTTAATAGCCAATAGGTATTTATAATTAATGTGCAATAACTCAATTTTGCACATCTCTTTAAATTTAATAGGCCCTGTTAAGGTAAGATCATTAAGCACCCAATTGAATGTTAAACACATATATTTGGAGTTTAACGACTGTGGAGCAGATGCGGGATGGATTAAGGGATTGTTAAAGGGTATTAAGAAAGTTGTTACTGTTGTGGGGGTATTTAATTAATGTTTTAAGCAATCTCTACTTTGAAATCTGCCCAAAATTCTAGGTAAAATCTGCTTGGGGAACAGGAGCATAACTGGCAGCGTTACTGGTTAAACCGAATCATGCTGAAGGAGAACACAATGAAACAGCCCTCTAATTAGTGTGAGAAATGACAACAACACAACAAAAACCACCAAGTGTCTCCAATGACAGGTGCAGCAAATAACAAGGCTGATGAAAGATTTTGCAATTAAAGATTCTGCTATGAAGATTAATGGAGTATTATCTTAAATTAATGTAAGGCGGGTGATCAGAGATGAGTTTCTGCCTTACATGCAGCCCTCCTTTTCTACTTCTCTTCCCTTAATTTGTTTCTAGGAGTCAAGTCCTCTTTACTATCCCCCTATATTCAAATGACTTTTGATTTTATAGTTTCTCTATTCTTCTTTTTCTGAATGTCCATGATCTACTTTTTGTTCTTTTGGTCTCTTTCTCTCTCTCTTTTTCTTGATAAAAATAAAATGGTTTCAACTTAGTTTCAGTGTTCTGACTCCTATATCCAACATCTCACTAGGTGTTTTTTTTTTTACTCTCCATCAGAGGAGTTGTTTAAATTACAGATTGCTGTTCTATTGCACAGTAGGGTGATGCTGGTTAACAGTAAGGTATAGAATATAACAAAATAGCTAGAAGAGAGGCTTTTGAACATTTTCACCACAAAGAAATGATAAATGCATGAGGTGTTGGATACACTAAACACCTGGACTTGTTCATCATTATACAACATATATATGTATTGAAACATGAAATTGTATCCCATAATATGTCCAATTACAATGTGTTAATAAAAATATATAAAATCACATTATGGAAAGATAAACACACACAAATTACAGATTAGTCTACTCAAAGCTGAAGGAATATGCAAATATTCTAATAATGAAGAGGGAGATTAAACAAGGAAGACACCTTGTTTAAATATTTAAAATTATTAGAATATTTATTTTTGTTGTCATGACCTCACCATTCATTCTTTCAATAAATATTGATTGAGTGTTGACTACGTACCAAGCATATTCTAGGCATCAGAGGTACAAGCACTAAATAGACAGGCACATTCTCTGTATTTAAAAGTTTACTTTCTAGTTGAAGGAACAGCAAATAAACACAAAGCAAGAGCATGGCAGATGGTGATTGATTCAATAGGAGAAAATGCAGCAGACAAGCAAGAAAGGGAATGCCAGGGGTGGGGGTTGTTATTTTGGGCGATCTCACTAATAGTGGCATTTAAACAGATACGTGAAAGAGGTGAAATGGGGAACAGTAAGGAGGCCTGTTTATCTGGAACTGAGTGAGAGAGGTAGGAGATAAAATCAGAGGGGTGGGCAAGGGCGTCAATTTGTATAGGTGCTTATTGGGAATCTAAGGACTTTGGCTTTTACTGTAGGTGATATGGAAAGCCACTAGAGAGTTTGACCATAGAAAAGACATAAGCAAATTAAGTTTTAAAATAAAATCATACTAGCTCCTATGAAGTGGGCCACTGTGGCCTGGAGAGGAAGGTGGAATAGATAATAAAAGAGAGAATGAATAGTGGTTTGACTTGGATGGTTGTAGTGTCAGGCATGAGAAGTAGTCATTCTAGATGTACTCTAGAGATAAAGCCAACAGCATTTGATGACAAATTGGGTTACTTTAAGCTTTTGGGACTGAACAATTAGAAGACTGAAATTATCATTTACTGAGGATGAAAGTTTAGTGGGAAAAATCAAGAGTTTCTTGGAGGGCATATTAAGTGGAACTGCAAAGTGGGTATTGCATATAGAACTCTGGATTTCAGAGGGAATTTCCAGAATGAAAATATAAATTTGGAAAGTATTTACATAGGATAATATTGGAAGCCATAAAACTGAATGAAATCGCCTTGGGAGTAAATAGAGAAGAAGGGGAGGTCTGAGAACTTAGACCTGTGGTATTCTAACATCTATGGGTTGAAGAGTGAGGAGAACACAGCAAAAAAGAGAGAGATAAAACAGCCAGGTAGAGAGGAAAGACCAAGAAGAGCGTGAAGAAGTGTTTCAAGTGGAAGGAAGTGATCAGTTGTGTCAAATGCTGCTGATGGGATGAGAACTGAGAAATGTGTATTGGTTTAGCAACATCATTGGTGACCTTGTCAGGAGCTATTTCAGTGAAGTCCTGGGTTAAAAGACTGATTGGCATGCATTAAATCAAGACTAGAAAAGAAGAACTGGGGCTAGTGAGAATATAAATCTCTTTGGAGGGATGTTGCTGTAAAAATAAAGTGAGTAAATGGAGTTGTAGCCAGAAAGGGATGTGAGATCAAGAGAAAAATATCTTTTTATTTATTTATTTTTAATCTGCCCACAATCTCCTAGAAAAATATCTTTTCAAATGTAAGAGGCATTATAACATATTCGTATGCTATTAGGAATGATCCAGAATACAGGAAAACGTTATGATGCAGAACTAAGGAGGGGCATTGCTAGAGTATAGTCCTTAAGTAGGCAAGGGAGGAAGGGACCTGCTGTACAAATCATGAGATTGAGTTCAGATGTGACCATAATCAATTCATTCATGTAACAGGAGGAAAGACAGCATATATGGGCATAAGAGGGTAGGCTGGTAAATGTAATGGTGGAAGGCTGTGCATGCTTTCTTCTAGTTGCTTTTCCTTTATATGTGGATACTTAAATAGGAAGAAAGGCTATCAGCTAAGAATAAGAATAAAGAACAAGGTGTTGGAGGTTTGAAAGCAAAGTAGAAGTAAAAAAAACAGTTATGAGCAGAGGGAAACAGTAGGATTGCAGAGTGACTCTAATGGGCCATTTAAAGTCACTGGCCACAAATTTATTTTTATTTCCATGGGTTTTTGGGGGAACAGGTGGTGTTTGGCTACAAGTTCTTTAGTGATGATTTCTGAGATTCTGGTGCACCCATCACCCAAACAGTGTTCACTGTACTTAATGTGTACTCCTTTATCCTGCACCTCTCTCCCACCCTCCCCCAAAGTTCAATGTATCATTCTTATGCCTCTGAGTCCTCATAGCTTAGCTCCCACTTATGAGTGAGAACATACAATGCTTGGTTTTCCATCCCTGAGTTACTTCACTTACAATAACAGTCTCCAATTCCATCTAGGTTGCTGCAAATGCCATTATTTCATTCCTTTTTTTTTTTTTTTTGCCTGAGTAGTATTCCATTGTATTTATCTACTCATTGATTAATGAACATTTGGGTTGGTTCCTTATTTTTGCAACTGCAAATTGTGCTGCTATAAACACGTGTGTGCAAGTGTCTTTTTTTGTATAATGACTTCTTTTCCTCTAGGTAGATACCCAGGAGTGGGATTACTGGATCAAATGGTAGACCTACTTTTAGTTCTTTAAGGCATCTCCACGCTATTTTCCATAGTGGTTGTACTGGTTTACATTCCCAGCAACAGTGTAAAAGTGTTCCCTTTTCACCACATCCATGCCAATATCTGTTTTCTTTTCTTTTCTTTTTTTTTTAATGTTTTGATTGTGGCCATTTTTGCAGCAGTTAGGTGGTATTGCATTGTGGTTTTGATTTGCATTTCCCTGAAAATTAGTGATGTTGAGCATTTTTTTCATATGTTTGTTGGCCACCTGTATATCTTCTTTTGAGAATTGCCTATTCATGTCCTTAGCCCACTTTTTGATGGGATTGTTTGTTTTTTTATTGCTGATTTGTTTGAGTTCCTTGTAGATTCTGGATATTAGTCCTTTGTTGAATGTATAGATTGCAAAGATTTTCTCCCATTCTGTGTGTTGTCTGTTTATTGTGCTGATTATTTCTTTTGCTATGAAGAACCTTTTTAGTTTTATTAAGTCCCATCTATTTATCTTTGTTTTTGTTGTGTTTGCTTTTGGGTTCTTGGTCATGAAGTCTTTGCCCAAGCTGATGTTTAGAAGGGTTTTTCCAGTGTTATCTTCTAAATTTGTATGGTTTCAGGTCTTTGATTTAAGTCTTTGATCCATCTTGAGTTGATTTTTGCATGGGATGAGAAATGAGAATCCAGTTTCATTCTACTATATGTGACCTGTCCAATTTCCTAGCACCATTCGTTGAATGGGTTGTCCTTATGCCACTTTATGTTATTGTTTGCTTTGCTGAAGATCAGTTGACTGTAAGTATTTGGCTTTATTCCTAAGTTCTCTATTCTCGTCCTTGGTCTATATGTCTGTTTTTATACCAGGACCATGGTGTTTTGGTGACCATGACCTAATAGTATACTTTGAAATTGGGTAATGTAATGCCTCTAGATTTGTTCTTTTTGTTTAGTTATTGCTTTGGTGATGTGGGCTCTTTTTTGGTTCCATATAAATTTTAGGATTGCTTTTTCTAAAGTTCTGTGAAGAATGATGGTGGTATTTTGAAGGGAATAGTATTGAATTTATAGATTGCTTTTGGCAGTATGGTCATTTTTCACAGTATTGATTGTGCCCATCTATGAGCATGAGATATATTTCCATTTGTTTTTGTCATCTATTATTTCTTTCATGAGTGGTTTGTAGTTTTCCTTGTAGAGATCTTTCATCCCCTTGGTTAAGTGTATTCCTAAGTATTTTATTTTGTTTGCAGCTATTGTAAAAGGGGTTGAGTTCTCGATTTGATTCTCAGCTTGATCACTGTTGGTATATAGCAGGGCTACTGATTTGTGTACAGTAATATTGTATCCTGGAACTTTGTTGAACTCATTTATCAGTTCGAGGAGATTTTTGGAGGAGTCTTTATGGTTTTCTAGGTATAGAATGAAATCATCAGAAAGCAGCAACAGTTTAACTTCCTCTTTACTGATTTGGAGGCCCCTTATTTATTTCTCTTGTCTGATTGCTCTGGCTAGGACTTCCAGTACTATGTGGACTAGAAGCATCCTTGTCTTGTTCCAGTTCTCAGGGGGAATGCTTTCAACTTTTTCCTGTTCAGTATAATGTTGACTGAGGGTTTGCCATAGATTTTTTTTTTTTTTTACCTTAAGGTATGTCCCTTCTATGGCAATTTTGTTGAAGATGTTAATCATAAAAGGATGCTGGATTTTGTCAAATGATTTTTCTGCAACTATTGAGATGATCATGTGACTTTTGTTTCACATTTTGTTTATGGTCGGGTGTAGTGGCTCGCACCTATAATCCCAACACTTTGGGAGGCTGAGGTGGGCAGATCACAAGATCAGGAGTTCAAGACCAGCCTGGCAAATATGGTTAAACACCATCTCTACTAAAAATACAAAAATTATCTGGCTATGGTGGTGGGCACCTGTAGTGCTGCTTGGGAAGCTGAGGCAGGAGAATCGCTTGAACCTGGGAGGTGGAGGTTGAAGTGAGCTGAGATTGTGCCATTGTACTCCAGCCTGGGCAATAAAGCGAGACTCCGTCTCAAAAAAAAATTGTTTATGTCATGCATGACATTTATTGACTTGCATATGTTAAACCATCCTTGCCTCCCTGGTATGAAAACTACTTGATCATGGTGGATTATCTTTTTGATATGCTCTTGGATTTAGTTAGCTAGTAGTTTGCTGAGAATTTTTGCATCTATGTTCATCAGGAATATTGGTCTGTAGTTTTCTTTTTTTGTTATGTCCTTTCCTGGTTTTGGTATTAGGGTGATACTGGCTTCGTAGAATGATTTAGGGAGGATTCCCTCTTTTTCTATCTTTTGGAATAGTGTCAATAGAATTGGTAACAATTGTTCTTTGAATGTCTGAATTCAGCTGTGAATCCTTCTGGTCCTGGACTTTTTTTTTATTGATAACTTTTAAATTATCATTTCAATCTCACTGCTTGTTATTGATTTGTTCAGAGTTTCTATTTCTTGCTGGTTTAATCTAGAAGGCTGTATATTTCCAGGAATGTATTCATCTCCTCTAGGTTTTCTAGTTTATGCACATAAAGGTGTTCATAGTAGTCTTGCATGATCTTTTGTATTTCTGTGGTATCGGTTGTAATATCTCCTGTTTCATTTCTAATTGAGCTTATTTGGATCTTCTCTCTTCTTGGTTAATCTTGCTAATGGTCTATCAATTTTATTTATCTTTCCAAAGAACCAGGTTCAAGTTTCATTTATCTTTTGTATTTTTGTTTGTTTCAATTTCATTTAGTTCTACTCTGATCTTGGTTATATCTTTTCCTCTGCTGGGTTTGGGTTTGGTTTGTTGTTGTTTCTCTAGATCTTTGAGGTGGGACCTTAGATTGTTTATTTGTGCTCTTTCAGACTTTTTGACATATGCATTTAATACTATGAACTTTCCTCTTAGCATCGCGTTTGCTATGCACAAGATATTTTGATATGCTGTATCACCACTATTATTCAGTTTAAAGAATTTTAAAATTTCCCTCTTCATTTTATCATTGGCTCAATGATCATTCAGCAGCAGGTTATTTAATTTCCATGTATTCACACTGTTTTGAGGGTTCCCTTTGGAGTTGATTTCCAATTTTATTTCACTGTGGTTTGAGAGAGTACTTGATATAATTTCAATTTTCTTAAATTTTTGAGACTTGTTTTGTGGCCTATTATATGGTCTATCTTGGAGAAAGTTCCATGAACTGATGAATAGAGTGTGTATTCTGCAGTTGTTTTGTAGAATGTTATGTAAATATCTGTTAAACTCATTTGTTCTAGGGTATAGTTTAAGTCAATTGTTTCTTTGTTGACTTTCTGTCTTGATGACCGTCTAGTGCTGTCAGTGGAGTACTGAAATCCCCCACTATTATTGTGCTACTCTCTGTCTCAATTCTTAGGTCCAGCAGTAATTGTTTTATAAATTTGGGAGCTCCAGTGTTAAGTGCACATATATTTAGAATTGTGATATTTTCCTGTTGGAATAGTTCTTTTATCATTGTATAATGGCCCTCTTTGTCTTTTTATTATTATTATTATTATACTTTAAGTTCTAGGGTACATGGGCACAATGTACAGGTTTGTTACATATGTATACATGTGCCATGTTGGTGTGCTACACCCATTAACTCGTCATTTATATTAGGTATATCTCCTAATGCTATCCCTCTCCCCACCTCCACCCCACAACAGGCCCCAGTGTGTGATGTTCCCCTTCCTGTGTCCAAGAGTTCTCATTGTTCAATTCCCACCTATGAGTGAGAACATGTGGTGCTTGGTTTTCTGTCCTTGCAATAGTTTGCTGAGAATGATGGTTTCCAGCTTCATCCATGTCCCTACAAAAGACATGAACTCATCCTTTTTTATGGCTGTGTAGTATTTCATGGGGTATATGTGTCACATTTTCTTAATCCAGTCTATCATTGATGGGCATTTGTGTTGGTTCCAAGTCTTTGCTATTGTAAATAGTGCCGCAATAAACATACGTGTGCATGTGTCTTTATAGCAGCATTATTTATAATCCTTTGGTATATACCCAGTAATGGGATGGCTGGGTCAAATGATATTTCTAGTTCTAGATCCTTGAGGAATCGCCACACTGTCTTCCACAATGGTTGAACTAGTTTACAGTCCCACCAACAATGTAAAAGTGTTCCTATTTCTCCACATCCTCTCCAGCACCTGTTGTTTCCTGACTTTTTAATGATCACCATTCTAACTGGTGTGAGATGGTATCTCATTGTGGTTTTAATTTGCATTTCTCTGATGGCCAGTGATGATCAGCATTTTTTCATGTGTCTGTTGGCTGCATAAATGTCTTCTTTTGAGAAGTGTCTGTTCATATCCTTTGCCCACTTTTTGATGGGGTTGTTTGATTTTTTCTTGTAAATTTGTTTAAGTTCTTTGTAGATTTTGTATATTAGCCCTCTTTGTCTTTTTTAACTGCTGTTGCTTTAAGGTTTGTTTTGTCTGATATAAGAATAGCTACTCCTGCTTGCTTTTGATGTCCATTTTCATGGAATATCCTTCTCAACCCCTTTACCTTAAGTTTATGTCAGTCTTTATGTGTCAGGTGAGTCTCTTGAAGACAGCAGATACCTGGTTGGTAAATTCTTATCCATTCTATCGTTCTGTATCCTTTAAGTGGAGCACTTAGGCCATTTACATTCAATGTTAGTATTGAGATGTGAGGTACTATTATATTCATCCTGCTATTTGCTGCCTGAATACCTTGTTTCTTTCTTTTCATTGTGTTATTGTTTTATAGGTCCTGTGAGATTTATATCTTAAGGAGATTCTATTTTTTTTGGAGGATTTGTTTCAAGATTTAGAGCTCTTTTTAGCAGTTCTTGTAGTGCTGGCTTGGTAGTGGCAAATTCTCTCAGCATTTGCTTGTCTGAAAAAGACAGTATCTTTCCTTCATTTATGAAGCTTAGTTTCACTGGATACAAAATTCTTGGCTGACAATTGTTTTATTTAAGGAGGCTAAATCTAGGATGCCAATTTCTTCTAGCTTGTAGAGTTTCTGCTGAGAAATCTGCTGTTAATTTGATTTGTTTTCCTTTACAAGTTACCCTATGCTTTTGCCTCACTGCTCTTAAGATTCTTTCCTTTTTCTTGACTTTAGATAATCTGATAACTATGTGCCTAGGCAATGATCTTTTTGTGATGAATTTTCCAGATGTTCTTTGAGCTTCTTGTATTTGGACAGCTGGATCTCTAGTAAGGCTGCAGACATTTTCTTCAATTATTCCCTCAAACATATTTTTCAGACTTTTAGATTTCTCTTCTTCCTCAGGAACAACAATAATTTTTAGACTTGGTCATTTAACATAATCCTAAACTTCTTAGTGGCTGTGTTCATGTTTTTTTAATCTTTTTTCTTTGTCTTTGTTGGATTGGATTAATTCTAAAGCCTTGTCTTCAAGCTCTGAAGTTCTTTCTTCTACCTGTGCAATTCTATTGCTGAGACTTTCCAGTGCATTTTGCAGTTCTCTGTGTCCTTCATTTCCAGAAGTTGTGATTGTTTTTTATTTATGCTATCTATTTCACTGGAGATTTTTCCACTCATATCCTGTATTATTTTGTTTTGATTTCATTAAGTTGAACTTCGTCTTTCTCTGCTTCCTCCTTGATTGGCTTAATAGTTGACCTTCTGAATTCTTTTTTCTGGCAGTTCAGAGCTTTCATCTTGGTTTGGATCCATTGCTGGTGAGCTAGTGTGATCTTTTGGGAGTGTTAAAAAACCATTTTTTGTCATATTGCCAGAATTTTTTTTTTTTTTTCTCTCATTTGGGTAGACTATGTCAGAGGGAAGATCTTGAACTCAAGGGCTGCTGTTCAGATTCTTTTGTCCCACAGGTGCTCCCTTGATGTGGTGCTCTCCCCTTTCCCCTAGGGATGGGGCTTCCTGAGAGCTGAACAGCAGTGATTGTGATTTCTCTTCTGGATCTAGCCACCCAGTGGAGCTACCAGGCTCTGGGCTGGTACTGGGGAGTGTCTGCAAAGAGTCCCATGATGTGATCTCTCTTCATTTCTCTCAACCGTGGATATCAGCATCTGCTCTGGTGGAGGTATCAGGGGAACAAAGTTGACTCTGTGAGGGTCCTTGGCTGTATTTTTGTTAAGTGCACTGATTTTATGTTGGTTAGCCTCCAACCAGGAGGTGACACTTCCAAGAGCATATCAGCTGTGGTAGTATAGGGAGGATTGGGTGGTGGGCAGGACCATAGAGCTCCTAAGAGATTATATCCTTTGTCTTCAGCTACCAGGGCTGGTAGAGAAAGACCATCAGGTAGGGGCAGGGTTAGGTGTGTCTGAGCTTAGACTCCTTGGGCAGGTCTTGCTGCAGCTGCTGTGAGGGATGGGGTATGGTTCCCAGGCCAATGGAGTTATGTTCCTAGGGGAATTATGGCTGCCTCTGCTGCATTATACAGGTCACCAGGGAAGTGGGTGAAAGCTGGCAGCCATAGGCCTCACACAGCTCCCATGAAGCCCACAGCTTGAAAGCCTGGTCTCACTCCCACCATGCCCCACCAACAGCACCGAGTTTGTTTCCAGGCAGCCAGTGGGCAGGGCTCAGAACTTGTCTCAGGCTACAAGCCTCCCAGCTGAGAAAGCAAGCTGACTCACAGTTCCTCAGCTGCCCCATAGAGCCTACAGAAGCAATCTACCTCCTTCAAAGGGTCTGTGGATTCTCTCAGATTTCCTGGTATATGTCTGTGGTAGTTCTTGGAGCAAAAGTTCCAGTGTGGGTTTCCACATGCTGCTCTGTCTGTCTGAGTGGGAGCTGCAAGTTAGTCCTCTCTCCTATCTGCCATTTTTCCTCTACCTCCCATCACAAATTTTAAATTGAGACCAAAGTGCATTTTTCTGAGTATTTTTTCTGGGTAAGTGTGGGTGCAGAGTAGATAGAGAGTTGCATTTAGCTAGGTTCAGAATTTTTGCAGAATGAGCATAATAAAAAGGAGAGAGATAATGGAGATGAGGGTATATGCAATGAAATGATTAAAAAATAATGGGTGATAGAATTTAAGCTGGGTATGGTAGGGTGACAAGATAATATAAAGGGAGTAAAGGAAGAGGGGAATACTGTCCATTTAATGAACTGTTCTGGTCATTAAGTCTATTTTTTCCCTCTTTAGTTGCTGTTATAGCCCTTTTAGTGCCCAGATACCACAATGGCAACATTGACTCCTACTGAACAATTGTGATCAGGGCCATTGGAATGTCCTCAAAAAGAAGTGTGAGCCACCCAGGACCCAGCAGTCATGGTAATGAAATAGATAGTGCCTTGAAGTCAAATGCCATTGCAATTTGGTTGGCACCCAAACCTGCTTGTGTCCAGGGTTGCACCTAACCCTACTTGTTTCCAATTTGGTGTGATTTGGAGGGAAAGAGCGGGAAAGAGAAAGAAAAATATCTATCTATACATGCACACACATGTATATGTATATATTCATTCTTTATGAGAGAACAATCACTACAAACTATGTATTGAGAGTAATTCTGTGACTAGGCATACGTAACTTATGTTTCACCTCTATGAGTGTGAGGGTGTATATCATTGTGAACTTGAGTGTATCAAATGTCTAACTATTCTCATAGGGCGGGACAATTTTGTGATTTATGCTTTCTTTCTGCCTTTTCCAAGATACACACAGCTGGCCACCAGAAGAGAGGTCAAAGTCCCTGTGTGCCCTTTAGCCTGAGTCAAACTGTCTCCACCAAGCTGTCATATTCATTCATCTTCAGACCTTCCCATACTGTACTGCATTCACCCCCATCTACATTGCTAAAATGGCAGTATAGCATGGCCGTAGAGTCCCATTACTTTACCAGCAACACAGGGAACATTTTTTTTCTTGATCAAATGAGATTCAGTTACATGTCAGGGAAAACCAGCATCAGCAGCTTGTGTCATTTAATAAAACCTAAAGTTACAAGTGTCCTGAATAGTTCCCTTAGAAGCTATTTTAAGTGGACAGCCCTTCCCCAGAAAGCCCCGTGAGTGCAGAATAACAGAAGTTAATTTTAGCAAGCACTTTTTAACCTACATTTGGGGACAAAAATGCCAGGAAACCTATTATATAATTGAAGTAAAAAGAAACCCTCCGGGTGTGACAAAAAGTTGTCTGTCTCAAGTTACTGCAAATGGAAAAATGATATACCGAGGAGCTTGGTATTTGAGAAGTCCAATAGTGAGAAACTTTATTTGCTGAGAAGGCAAATGAGGGCACCTGGATGTTAAAGAACACTTGACATTTTGGGCTGCAAGGCTGCTGGAATATTCCCATGGGGCATTCATGTTCCCAAGTGGAATTGAGCCTCCCATTGGAAATAATAATTCCATACCAAAAAAAAAAGATCAGAAACCATATTTGTTCATCTGGCAGAACTCCTAAGAATCCCAGATGTGATTTAAACCTAAGCTCTTTATAAACTAGAGGTGCCAGAATAAGATAGTCAAAGTATTACTGTACCTTCCTTACCTCTTTCAGTATTCAGGACTATTCAAGCTGATTATCTTCCTAGATATCTGATCTGCCACTCTCCTGCACTTCTTCTCTATGTGACCTATCCATTGTTCCTGGCCCCTGCCTCTTCCCAGCTTCAAGGGGCTTCTTGAGCATGACTGCAGAGTGCCAGTTTGTCCACTCACTAGTTGGATAGCCTTAGCTAGGTCATAGGATCTCTCTAAAACTGTTTCTCACCTGCAAAGTGAATGAGTTTGAAAATATCTTCTTCCCTTTGTTGTTGAATAAAGTAAATGAGAAAAAGGTAAAGACTTTAAAAAAAATTATAACAATTTAAAAATATAAATTAATCTTCTTGAATATGATCTTCTGACTTCCTTGAAAATAAAACTGGCAACCAGGTTTTGAACTTGGTCTACTTTCTGCTTGAATTTAGTAACCAGTTTCTTTCCTGATGGAAGGAAATTTCCCTGGCAGATGTTGGTTCTCTTACCCCCCTCTCTAGAGCTTTATTAGGCACAGCTTCCATTCCTCTGCTGTCTTAGCTTCCATGATTAGTTCACCTACAGTTCCCTGAAATGTTCTGTAAAGGGCAATAACCTTGTGTGTCCTTCTAAAGATTGCACAGTACCAGCAACCACTGTTATGTAGAAAAGGCACGATAAAAGGTGATACAGATGTTCAGCAGTTTATCTTATGATCTTTTTTCATGTTATTTCATTGGTGATCCACCACAACTTTTGATAGCAGAAAAATGATTCCAGGTCTTTGGATTGAAAAACCCCAAGACTTGTAGGAGTTAAAGGTGTTGTTTATGGACTTTCTTCTCATTACATTGTTGCTTATGTCAGAAAATCCAGGGTTTAGCCACCAGGTTTTATCAGGTCTCACATGGCACAAACAAGCTGGGTCATTGAAGACAGATTAATAGATTATTTACAAAGCAGTGGGCAGGGCTCAGGAAATCAACATGGGATGGTATAGTACCTCTGGACTACTAACAGAGGATTTACTACTACTTCAGACATGAAGGGCAAAAGAAAAAGCTATTACAGGAATCTAGAAAGAGGGTTATATGGAAAGATGTCAACTCAACATAATCCAGCAGGGAAATTTACTCCAGGGATTTAATTCTCCAGTTTCATTCTATGTTATCCTGCCTCTCTCCTTGATTTCTTCCTATCATCTTCATTGCTGGAATGCAATTGGAAGCCAGAAGCCAAATAATACACAGAACAGAGTAGAGATAAATACAGAGTGGATCTGTAGGGACGAATAAGATATAAATAGGAAAAACATGATTATATTCACTATGGAACCTAGATTCATTCTCTCTCTCTCCCCTCCTCCTCCTCCTCTCCCTCCCCCTCCCCCTCTTTCTCCTCCCACCCCTCCTCTGTTCCACCCACCTCCTCCTCCTCTTCTTCTACTTCTCCTCCTCTTTTCCTCCTCCTCTTCTTCTCCTCCTCTTCTCCTTCTTTTCCTTCCTTCTTTCTCCTTCTCCTTCCTCTTCCTTTTCCGCTGTTGCTCCTTCTCCTCCTCCTCCTCCTCCTCCTCCTCCTCCTCCTCCTCCTCCTCCTCCTCCTCCTCCTCCTCCTCCTCCTCCTTCTTCTTCTTCTTCTTCTTCTTCTTCTTCTTCTTCTTCTTCTTCTTCTTCTTCTTCTTCTTCTTCTTCTTCTTCTTCTTCTTCTTCTCCTCCTCCTCCTCCTTCCCCTTCTTCTCCTTCTTCTTCTCCTTATTTTCATCTTCTCATTCTGCTTCTTACTCTCTTTCTCTGTTCCAGTTTTTTATTCTAGAATAGTTTTATATTTATAAAAAAATGCAAAAAGAGTACAGAGAATTTCCATATACCATATATCCAGGTTCCCCAATATTATTAGCATTTTACTTCAGTATGCTTCATTTGTAATAACTAATGAGCCAGTAATGGAACATTATTATTAACTAAAGTTCATACTTTATTTAAAGTGTCTTAGTTTTATCTAATGTCATTTTTCTGATCCACTGTCCCATCCAGGATATAACATTACATTTAGTAATGTCTCCTTAGGCTCCTCTTGACCGTAATCATTTCTCAAACTTTGCTTATTTTTGATAGCCTTGACAGTTTAGAGGAGTACTGATCAGGTATATTGTAGAATAGTCTTTCATTGGCATTTGTCTGATATTTCTCTGATGATTAGATTCTCTCATGATTATGAGTTTTGAGAAGAGAATCACAGCAATAAAGTGCCATTCATCACATGATATCGAGGGTACATAATATCAATAGGACGTATCACTGTTTGTCTTTGTTATTTATGGTTATCACTGGTGATGTTGATCACCTAAATAAAACAGCTTGTGAGGTTTCTCCACTGTGGTGTGACTCTTGTTTTTCTCTTTCCATACTGTACCCCTTGTAAGGAAATCACTATGTGCAGCACAAACCTAGGAAACCGAGAGTTATGATTCACCTGTTTAAAGGTGGAGTAGCTATAGAAATTATTTGGAATTCTTTCTCATGGGAAATTTGTCTACTTTCTGTTATTTATTTATTTGTCCAATAATTTCTTTATATTCAATAAATGCCCTCATTTCTTTCATCAGAGGATAGTATTAGAAACCAGGATCTGGGCTCCAGGTGTACTTGTTGATACTGTGGTGTTGTTTCTGGGCTATTTTAGCAGTCAACAAAATATCAATGTGCACACTAACCAATGTATATACACATACTATAAATATTTCTATAAGTAGCTGTCTATACCTACATTAAGCTAAGCCTGAATTCATGCTGATTCCTCCAACTTTAATTTGTTATCACATGGATCATTCTAGCCTTCTCCTATTGCTTACTCTAACCCTCCAGTCTAACAATGAGAAATCTGTTAGTCACCATCCACCATCTATTTACTTAATTGTTTAATTCTAGTACACATGTATAGTGGTTTCAGAATTTTATTCTTTACCTCTATGGGGAGCTTATCAACTACAGTACAGTGCTTTTGTAAAATTCCTTTCCTTTAGTCTTATAGAAGCCTCATTTTCAAAATTACCGAGGTCAGCACCTTTTTCTTCCACTCTGTTTGGTGAGGTTGTTTCATACATTTGCAATACAGTCAAATTGCCATATTCAGCATTCCATTTTGGGATCCCATAACTTTTTAAGAAAATTATTGCATACCTTAAAGTTCACTATTCGTGCTATGAAATTTTACGAGTTTTGACAAATGCCTAGTGTCATGTATCTATTACTGCAGCATCATACAGAGCAGTTTCACTGTCTTAACTATCCCCTGTGCTTCACATATTCAACCTCTCTATCTTCAACTCTTTGAAAATACTGATCCATTTGTCGTGTCCATAGTTTTATGTTTTTCAGAGCCTCATGTATATATGCAGAAGTTTATTCATTTCTTCTAGGTTTTCTAGTTTGTGAGTGTATAGTTGTCGATAACAGTCTCTAATGATCTTTTGTATTTCTGTGACTTCGGTTGTAATCTCTTTGTTTCCATTTATAATTTTGGATATTCTCTCTTCTTTTCCTGGTTAGTTTGGCTAGTGGTTTATAAATTTTGTTAATCTTTTTTGTTGTTGTTGTTTGTTTATTTGGAGATGGAGTCTCACTCTGTTGCCCAGGCTGGAGTGCAGTGGCACGATCTCAGCTCACTGCAACCTCCACCTCCCAGTTTCAAGCAATTCTCCCGCCTCAGCTTCCCAAGTAGCTGGGACTACAGGTGCACACTGCCACACCCTGCTAATATTTTGTATCTTGGTAGAGACAGGGTTTCACCATGTTGCCCAGGCTGGTCTCGAACTCCTGAGCTCAGGCAATTCACCTGTCTTGGACTCCCAAAGTGCTAGGATTATAGGCACGAGCCACCACAACTGGTGCAATTTTGTTTATCTTTTAAAAGAACAAGCTTTTCATTTCATTACTCTTTTTTTGGTCTCTCATATTTTTCTTTGATTGTTGATATTTCTTTTCTTCTGCAAACTTTGTGTTAGGTTTATTCTTGTTTTATTAGTTCCTGGAGGTGCAGCACTAAGTCGTTTATTTTTGATCTTTCTACTTTTTTGATGTAGACATTTAATGCTACAAAATTCCCTCTTAGCACTGCTTTTGCTGTACCGTAGAGGTTTCTTTTCATGTTGTATTTCCTTTTTCACTCGTTTCAAAAAATTTTTAAATTTGCGTCTTAATTTCTTCATTGACCCAAAGATCATTCAGAAGCATGGTTTTTAATTTCCATGTATTTATATAGCTTGTAAAGTTCCTCTTGGTATCAATTTATTGTTTTATTCTGTAGTTATTTGGGAAGATATTTGATATGATTTCAGCTTTTTAAAATTTATTGAGACTTGTTTTGTGCCTTAACTTATGATCTATCTTGGAGAATGTTCCATATGCTGATGAGAAGAATGTATTCTACAGTTTTGGGGTAGAATGTTATAAAAATGTCTGTTGGGCCTATTTGGTCTAAAGTTCAACTTATGTAAGTGTTCCTTTATTGATTTTCTGTCTTGATGAGTTGTGTAGTGCTTTCAGTGGGGTCTTAAAAGCCTTGAATATTATTATATTGTTGTCTGTCTCTTTCTTTAGGTTTATTAATATTTGTTTTATGAATTTAGTTGCTCCAATGTTGGGTGCAAACACCTTTACCATTATATACTTTTCTACTTTGTCTTTTTTTGTTGTTTTGTTTTGTTTTGTTACTGATTTATCTGACTTAAGGATAACCACTCCTGCTTGACTTTGGTTTCTGTTTGTGTGGAATATCTTCTTCCAGCCCTTTATTTCCAATTTATATGTATCTTTACTGGTAAGATGAATCTCTTGTTAGTATATAGTTGAATCATGGTTTTTTCATTCATTGCACAAATCTAAATCATTCATATGGAGCATTTAATTCATTTATATTGAAGATTAATATTGATATGTGAGGTTTCTGTCATATCATTAATTGTTATCTAGTTGTTTTTCAATTCTTTGTTTCTTTCTTTTTCTCAGACTGTCTTTGTGGTTTGGTGGAGTTCTGTCATGTTGCCACTTGATTCCCTTATTTTCTTCCTTCGTCTGATTGTTTTGTAAGACCTGTGAGTTTTATACTTTCATGTGTTTTTACAATGGCAAATATTGACTTTTCACTTTCATACTTAGGACTCTTTGGAACATTTTTGTACAGCCTGTCTAGTGGTGACAACTCCTTTAGTGTTTGCTTTTCTGGAAATACTTTATTTTCTCTTCATCTATGAATCTTAATGTAGTTGGATATAAAATTTTTGACTAGAGGTTGTATTTCTTTTAGCATTTTGAAAATGCTATCTTATTTAATTTTGACTCATAAGTTTTCTGCTAAGTCTCCTGTTAGTCTGATGGAGTGTCCTTTATAGTTGACTAGATGCTTTTGTCATGCCAATTTTAAAATTCTCTTCATGTTGACTTTAGATACACTGATTACACTATGTTGTGGTGAATTTCTTTTTGCAATGTACTTTTCTGGAGATCTTTGGGCCGTATCTGGATGTCTAAGTCTCTTGTTAGACTTGGGAAATGTTTATCATTTAAAAAAAATAGGCCCTAAACACAATAATATATATAATATAAATACATATATATTATAAATATATATAAAAATAAATGTATATAAATTCAGAGCTTTTCAATTTTTCTTCTGTCTTAGGAATATTGGGAATTTGTAAGTCTCATGGCTGTATGTATTCCCATATGTCTCAAAGGCTTTGCTTATTTTTAATTATCTTATTTTTAAATTTTTGTCTGACTGCATTATTTCAAAAGATCTGTCTTCAAGTAGTGAGAATCTTTCTTCTGCCTGGTCTAGTCTATTTTTAAATGTTTCTAATGCACTTTATAATTCCTTCAATAAATGTTTCACTTCCAGAATTTCTGTTTGGTTTCTCTTAAGATATTTATATCTGATAAATTTCCCATTTATATCCTGAGTTGATTTTCTAATTTCTCTGTATTAATTTTCATATGTCTTTTGCATCTCATTGAGCTTTAAAATCAATATTTTAAATTCTTTATCTGGCATTCTAAGAATTTTTTTTTTTTTTTTTTTGGTTAGGGTCTATCGCTGAGAATTACTGTGATCCTGTGAGGGTGTCATAATACCTTGATTTTTAATGCTTCCTGTATATTTATTGGTTTCAGCACATCTGGAGTAGCAATAGCTTCTTATTTTTGAATTTACTTTTGTTGGGGGAGATATTTTTCTTGATGCTGTGACTATGTTGTATGTTGGGTAGGATGATTTGACTTTGCTTCTGGGAGCAGGCAGTGGTAAAGACTCTGTGTAATTTTCATGGCTATAAATAGCCTTACTGTGATGGCTTTCTCAAATGAAAGTTGTAGTAGAAGTGAGCAGGCTTATGGTTTTGTGACCAGCTGGTATAGTGTAAGCAGTGAGTTTAGCAGTGGTTGTGAGATTTTCTCATTCCTGAGCACCATGCTCTTGTGTCAGCAGTTGTAATGGGCTGTGTGGCCATACTTCCAGTAGATGATGCTTGCAAGTAAGAACCAACTGCAGTGGTAGCAGTAGGGTTTGTGCCTAACCCCTGTTAGCCAAAAAAAAAAAAAAAAAAAAAGTGTTTGGTTGTCTCAGGTGGTGAGTCGGGCCATGGATCACCCAGGACCCTGGGTCCCATGCTCTGGAGGTGGTACAAAGCTAGGCAGAACTGGACCAGAGAAGCCTGCACTCAGGTCTCTCAATGGCAGGTACAAGCACTAGTCCTGACAGGTGCAGTGAGGCATTCCTCAGGTCTCTGGCAAAATCCCTAGGTAAGAAGCAACTGCTGCTGCACCAGGGTCTCAGCAAGGAGTGGTCCTAGTACCACAGCCTTCGCCAGTGGGGAAGAAATCTACTTTCTTCTCGTGCCCCAGACCTAATGAGGCTCCCTCCCCTATTTCAGCTGTGGCAGGTAGTAAGGATATTCAGTTAGTTACATCAGTTTCTAGTCTGCAATGCAGTCCCAGGTCTTAGATGTCACCACCAGTGTCAATACTGTGACTTCCTGGCCACTCTTTCTGCTCCAGGCCCAGGGATATTGGAGAGCCTAATTCCAGCACCAGCAGCTGGAGCCCACACTGCCCTCAAATTTCAGTTCTGGCTGTGAAAGCCCCTCCTCTGCTAGAGCTTCAGTTCTCCATGCCCAAGCCCAAGTGTCTCTAATGCCAAAAACTGCCACTGCGACTAGTTCCCAGGACCCTGCACAGCTTGCTAAAAGCTAGGATAAAATATAGTATTCTCCTGTAGGTGCTCAGGTCTGGGGGAGTGAGTGAAACACTTCCTAGAATAGTTTCTTCTCACAGTCTCCCGGCTACTTCCCAAGTTATATCCAGGGCTAGGGAGGGTCAAGGTGCACTCCTATGGCCTGGACTGCACAATTCCCCTGTAGGAAAGTGAACCACAGAGACACACTCACCTGCTCCCGTTTCGAGGATTCACACCCTGTTTTCAGCTGGTCCTGGCCACATGGGCTGCCTGTTCTTTTATTCCTTCCTAGATTCCAGTGTTTCCTTTTGCTTTTCTGTTTAACTCTTGTGTTCCCTCTTGGATAAATTTTCAAAAAGTGAAATTATTTTGTTTTTTCCAAGTCAATGAAGCATGCTGGAAAGGCCTCTAGTCAGCCATCTTAAAAAAGAAACAAACATCTCTCTTCTTTTCCAATATATATATTTAAAGCTATGAATTTTCCTCTAACCACTGTTTTTGCCTCATTCCACAAATTTTGATAAGTTGTGTATTCATTTTAATTTCATTCAATATGTTTTAACTTTCTCTTGAGACTTCTTTGACATATGGGTCATTTATAATTGTGTCATTTTATATCCAAATACTTTCCAGTTAACTTTCTGTTGCTGATTTCTGATTTAATTCCTGTTCTAAGAACATGTTTCATGTAAGTTCTATTCTTTAAAACGTGTTAAAGTTTGTTTTATGATCCAGAATGAGGTATATCTTACTAAATACTCCATGTGAGCTCGAGAATGTGTATCCTCCTGTTGTTGAAAAAAAATTCTATAAATGTCAATTAAATCAAATTAATTGATAGTAATTCAAGTCCTCTATATCCTTACTGCTTTTCTGCTTTCCTGATTTATGAATTACTGACAAAAGTATTGAAATCTCAAACTGTTATGTGGATTTTTCTATTTATCCTTTCAGTTCTGTCAAATTTTGCCTCGTGTATTTTGACACTTTGTAGTAAGTACATGTTTAGAATGATACGTTTTCTTGGATAATCAGCCTTTTTATCATTATGCAATGCACCTCTTGATTGCTGATAATCTTCTTTGTCTGAAGTTAGCTTTGTCTGAAATTAATACAGCTATTTCAACTTTTTACTTTCTATGTGGATGTGTATATATATATATATATATATATATATATATATATACTAATTTAAGTGTACAGTTCTGTGGCGGTAAGTACATTCACATTGTGGTGCAACCATCACTACTATCTGTTTCCAAAACTTTTTATTATTCCCCAACTGAAACCCTGTAGCCATTAAATACAAGCTTTTCATTCTTCACTCTCTCATGCCTGCCATAACACTATTCTACTTTCTGTCTATGAATTAGACTACTCTAGGTACCTTGTGTAAATAAGTTCATACAATATTTATCATTTTGTGACTGAATTGTTTTACTTGGCATAATGTTAAGGTTAATCCATGTTGTAGCGTGTGTCTAAATTTTCATCTTCTTTAAGGCTTAATGATATTCCACAGTGTGTGTGTGTGTGTGTGTGTGTGTATAAAACATTTGGTTTATCTATCCACTCATCAATTGATGGGCACTTGGGTTGCTCCCTCTCCTTATTTTTAACCTACCCAAACGTTTATGTTTAAAGTCAGTTTCTTACTAACAGCGTATAGCGGGGTCTTGTTTTTAAATCCACTTAGGCAATCTCTGTCTTGATATTAGTGTTTTTAAACCATTAACAATTAAAATGATTATTAATTTAGTTGGATTAATACATACCATGTTTGTAACTGTTTCCTATCCATTGCATTTGTTCTTTTTTTTCCTGCCTATTGTGGTTTTAATTGAATGTTTGATATAATTCTATTTTATCTTCTCTCTAGCATACAAATTATACATCTTTAAAACATTTGTGGTTGACCTAGAGTTTATAATATGTATCTGTAATAATCTAAGTTCACCTTAAAATAACATTAAGCTACTGTATATGTTGTGTGATACCTTGTAACACAGTTTTCAATTCTGCCTCCCATTCCTTGTGACATTGCTATAATCACCCAGTACATCACTACTATCATTGTTTTAAATACATAGTACTTGATATAAATTTTATTTCAGTTTTAAAAAGTGCCTTTACTTCAACTCCTATATCCTATCAGCTTTGTGATATAACACTTCACAAATTTTACATCTTGGTCAGCATAGGTTAGTGGACCGTATCCTATTCCAAGTTGAAACCATGTAATTCTCCACTAAAAACAAAAATGACTGATAAAATAATTCGTTTGACAATATTATTTTTTCAGGCAACTGAATTGGTTGAGTTGCAACACAACTGTCCAGAGTGACCATTTGGAGGTCAATGTGTAAGATCTATTGATTCAATTTCTTCAATAATAATCAGACATTATGTTGACTGAAATAAATGCCTGGATAGTTTAGTAGTTATGACAAGCATATCAAATTGACCATTCAGCAACAAATCCTTTGCCATGTAGGCAGCTCTCTACTTAGAAATGGGTATGGTTCTGAAAGTTCATTCTAAATTAGTTGTTTAAAACTCAGAATATGTAACTTCTAAACTATTAATTTACTGAGGACTCAAAAACATAAACCAAGTTCCCTATCAGGCTGTCACAGACACACAAACTTGATTAACCAATGTCTTGTGCCTCTAGTATTGGGAAAAAAATACATTTTGAATTATAAGCTGATAATTGAAAATGCATGCATTCTTCCATTGATTTGATAAAGTATTGCTAGCTGCCATAAAAGACAAACACTAAAATATATAATTACTCAAATATGTTACAAACTTATTAATTCTTGACAAAGTGTAAGACGGATATTTCTGACTGGCCTTTATATAAGCAGTAATAGAATCCCAGGTTCCTTCCTTTTTATAACTCTTTAATTTTAATAGTTGAATTTCAAGATCACTAAGTTAGTGATATGGTTTGGCTCTGTGTCCCCACCCAAATCTCATCTCAAATTGTAATCCCCATAATCCCTACATGTCGAGGGAGGGACCTGGTGAAAGGTGACTGGATCATGGAGGCGTTTCCCCCCTGCTGTTTTCATGATGATGAGTGAGTTCTCACAAGATCTGATGGTTTTATAAGTGTTTGACAGTTCCTTCTTCGAGTACCCTCTCTCACCCTCTCTTTCTCCTACCGCCTTGTGAAGAAAGTGACTACTTTCCCTTCTGCCTTTATTGTAAGTTTCCTGAGGCCCCCCCAAGCCAAGCAGAACTATGAGTCAATTAAACTCTTTCCTTTATAAATTACCCAGTCTCAGGGAAGTTCTTTATAACAGTGTGAAAATGGACTAATACAATTAGTCCATCTGAGGCTGTGGGAGTGGGGGAAGTACATGTTAATGGGGTCCAGTCTCAGGAAAGAGGACAAAGGGATGCTGAGTGAAAAGGGTGGCACTTAAAGCTAGTCCCAGTAAGCAGCTGAGATGAAAGCAATTAATCAAAATAACTTGATTTTAATCCTGTTTAATCTGCCAGCAACGTTCAATTCTTGATCTCTCTATCATTATGGAAATATCTTCTTGGTGTCCATAACACAAGACGTCTAGTTTTCTTTTGCTTTGCCTTTTTTTTTTCCTTCATGTGTGGTTTCTCCTTATGGCTGACTCTAGGCTCTCTTCACTGCCTACTCTATTTTTCATTTGTTGTTGCATATACATCTAAATCTTTAGTTTCACCTGTATAAGGATGATTCAAAAGTTTGTATCTCCAGCCCACAACTTCTTCTGTATAAACTCTGTTTATCCAGCTCAGTATCTCCCAGTAGGCATCTCCTCATAGAAATATCGGAGACCCGGCCAGGCATGGTGGCTCAGGCCTGTAATTCCAGCACTTTGGGAGGCCAAGGGGGCAGATCACAAGGTCAGGAGTTAGAGACCAGTCTGGCCAACATAGCGAAACCTCGTCTCTGTTAAAAATACAAAATTAGCCGGGCATGGTGGCGTGTGCCTGTAGTCCCAGCTACTCGGGAGGCTGAGGCAAAAGAATCACTTGAACCTGGGAGGTGGAGGTTGTGGTGAGCTGAGATCACACCACTGCACTCCAGCCTGGGCAACAGAGCGAGACTCTGTTCCCAAAAATAAAATCAGCAAAATGGTCAAAATTCCTATAAAGTCATACAATGTTTCTGGATCTGGACATACAGTTATTTTTTCTATTTTCAAAGAGTTCAGATTATATGAAGGGTGCTAACAGTAGGTGTGGAGACAAGATGTGGTGAGACGTTTATGGAACAAATAATTCACAAATAAATATATAATATTAAACTGTAAAATGTTATATAAGCATAATTATTACAAATAAAAATATAAAGATAAAATAAGAGACATGGTTGAAAGAGAAATTACTACAAAGAAAAAGTATATAAGAACATGTAACAAAGGAAACTGACCTAACCTTGGCTGTCAGGGAATTTATATAAAGTCCAGATTCCCACAGAAACCTTACTGTTCCCCACTTACGCTATATCACCAAGATTCCACTAAAAAATTTATATTTTAATTAAGTCTAGCTTCTCAATTATTTCTTTCATGGACCATGAATCTGATGTTGTATCTAAAATCTTATTGCCAAACCCTAGATCATCTAGATTGTATCCAATGTTATCTTCTTGGAGTTTTATAGTTTTGAAAACCTTGCTATCTAAAGTTTGGTTTGAGGAACAGTAGTTGCCCTTGCTCATTAGAGGCTCATTAGAATAATAGAGTCTGAGAGCCCACTGCAGACTTAGTAAATCGGAATCTACATTTTGACAAAATTCTTAGGTCACTCATTTGCACATTAAAGTATAAGAAGCACTGTACTAAAAGTTCCTCAAAGTTATCCATTTGTCTTAATTCTTACTTCCAGCCCCTTAGTTACCATTGTCTCTCACATGAACTACTGCAAACTTCCTAACTTGATCACTTTCACATTTTTTTAATAGAGTTTATTTTTCAGAGCAATTTTAGGTTGATAACAACATAGAGTAGGAAGTACAAAGATTGCCTTATACCTTCATCTCCACACATCCATAGCCTGCCTTATTATCAGCATCCCCCACCAGAGTGGTGCATTTGTTACAAATGATGAACTGACGCTGACACATTATTATCACCCGGAGTCCATATTTTGCATTAGGGTTGACTCTTGGTGTTGTACATTTTATGTGTTTGGACAAATTAATAATGAAAGGTATCCATCATTATAGTATCCTACAGCATAGTTTCACTGCCCTACAAATCCTCCATGGTCTGACTACTCATCTCTCCCTCACTTTCTGCTAATCCTGGGCAACCACTGATACTTTTACTCACCCTGTGGTTTTACCTTTTCCAGAATGTCATATAGTTGAAGTCCTACAGAAGTAGTCTTTACAGATTGGCTCTTTCCCTTAATAATATGTATTTAAGTTTCCTCTATACCTCTTCATGGCTTCACAGTGCATTTCTTTTTATTACTGAATAATATTCCATTGTCTGGATGTGTGCAGTTTATTAATCTATTCACCTACTGAAGCTTGTCTTAGTTGCTTTAAAGTTTTGGCACTTATGAATAAAGATGATAAAAACATTCATGTGCAGGTTTTTGTGTGGACATAAATTCTCAACTCCTTTGGGTAAATACCAAGAAATGTGATCGCTGGATTGTAGGTAAGAGTGTATTTAGTTTTGTAAGAAACTGCCAAACTTTTCCAAATTGATTGTACTATTTTGCTTTCCTACCAGCAATACACGAGAGTTCCTGGTGCTCCACATCTTTGTGAGCATTTGATGTTGTTAGTGTTCCAGATTTTGACTACTCCAATAGGTATATAGTAGTATTCCATGGTTGTTTTAATTTGCATTTGAATGATGACATATGCTGTGGAGTATCTTTTTATGTGCTTATTTATCATTCAAATATCTTTGGTGAGGTGTCTATTAAGATATTTGGCCTATTTTTTAATCAGAATTTTTGTTTTCTTATTGTTGAGTTTTAAGTATTCTTTGTATATTTTGGAGAACAGTCTTTTAACAGATTTGTATTTTGAAAATATTTTTATCTCAGTTTGTGGTTTCTCTTTTTATCTTAAGTTTCACAGAGCAGAAATTCTTAATTTTAATAAAGTCTTCCTTCTCAATTTTTTCTTTCATGTATCATGCCTCTAGGGTTTTATCTAAAATGTTATTGCCAAACCCTAGATCATCTAGATTTTATCCAATGTTATCTTCTTGGAGTTTATATAGTTTTTAACTTTACACTTAGGTTTATTTTCCATTTTGAGTTAATGTTTGTAAAGTGTAAGGCCTGTGTCTAGATTTACTGTTTTGCATGTAGATGTTCAATTGTTCCAGAACCATTTGTTGAAAAGACTATCTCTGTTCCATTGCATTGTCTTTAATTCCTTGTCAAAGATCAGTTGATTATCTTTATGTAGGTCTTTCAACTTTGTTCTTCTGCTTCAATATTGTGTTGGCTATTCTGGGTCTTTTGCTTCTCCATATTAACTTTAGAATAGGTAGGTTTGCTGTTACCTACAAAATAACTTTCTGGGATTTTGATTGGGGTTGCATTGAAATCTATAGATCAAATTTGGAAGAACTGGTAAGATGACAATATTGAATCTTCTTAACCATGAAACAAAATGAAATAAATAAAATACCTGTTCATTTACTTAGTCCTTCTCTGATTTCTTTCATTAAAGTTTTGCAGCTTTTCTTGCATAGATAATGTGCATCCTTCATTTTTTTTCGATCTTCTTGTGTTAGTTTTCTATTCAAAAACCAAAATGTTCATTTACAAAACATAAGTATGGTCATATTACACCTTAGGTAAAATGTTGCATCTTATGATAAAGCGGAAAATTCCCAATTGACTTACCAGGGACTCCAAAACCTGAACCCTAGCAAGCAATCCATCTTCATTTCATAACACTCAGACACCCCGTGTTTCTTTCCTTCATAGGCTATTTACACATGACACTATCTCTAGTTTCCTTCCTGCCTTTCACCATAATTAGCTCAAACTTATTCTTCAGATCTCAGTTTCGCATTCCCTGACAGCCGAGGTTAGGTCAGGTTCCTTTGTTACATGTTCTTATACACTTTTTCTTCATAGTAATTTATCTTTCAACCATGGTTCTTATTTTATTTTTATATTTTTGCTAGTAATAATTATGCTTATATAACATTTTACAGTTTCATATTATATATTTATTTGTGAATTATTTGTTCCATAAACATCTCACCACATCTTGTCTCCACACCTACTGTTAGCACCCTTCCATAGAATGTGAACTCTTTGAAAATAGAAAACATAATTGTATGTCCAGAGCCAGAAACATTGTATGCGCTTAATAGCTACTCACTTACAGAATGAAATACATATGAATATAGCGGGCTTAGATAGAAAGGTTACAGCTCCATGCTGCAACCATAGATATGCAAATTCTTTGGGCATTTCAGAATCCAGGCTGGTTTCTTATTACTGCTAAAGCCAGACAAAAATAGATGGCTCTTCAGTGCCTCCACCTGGACAGGTAGGGAGTCTACACTGAGAGAGGGATATAAGTTCTAAAAAGGAGGTGATATTTATATAACAATGACACTGCTGAGGCAAGTGGATTGGAGACAGAATCCTAAAGTACAAAGATGAGAAAACTGAAAGAGAAAAGTGCCCATCAAAACTGAGTGTCCCACTGAGATTTTGAAGTAGATTATTGCTATGATCTGAATATTGATGTCCCCCTGAAGTTAGTATGTTGGAACTTATTCTCCAATGAGACAGTATTAAGAGGTAGGACCATTAAGAGATTACTGGGTCATGAGGGTCTTGGACTTCCCAGCCTCCTCCAGAATTGTAAGAAATACATTTTTATCAATCTAACGTATTTTGTTATAGCAGCCGGAAAAAATTGCAGTGTTACCCTGCATTGAAGGAATAACTGGACCCTGAATGACCCTTCCAGCTCTAAGACTTTTTCCTTAATTCAACGAATCAATACATAATTATGGGTCCTCATGTGATAAATATTAGTGAGAAAATCACGAATGTGATAGATTGGTTTTTCCTTATAAAAAGCCTAGTCTATTGCCTAATTATGAATATATATACAGGCTCGAAGAGTGTTTTCCCTGGTATAATAGCTGATGATTTAAAAACAATTGACCAGTACCAATTGTTGAAATACAATATTTGAGTCAACACAGATCAACAATTAATCTGAAAAAAATTCAGACTATAAACTCATGCTAATGAAACACAGATGATTTTTTTTTTTACCTTAGTCAACCAAATTAGCTGTTTACATGGATTAAATGAGTTAAGTAATTGCCTTCTCAGTTATCAAATGTTTATTGAGCATTTACTACAGGACAGGAGCTGTGCCAAGTGCTGGGAATACAGAGTGCCTAAGAAAGGTACAATTCCTTCCTCCATAGACCTTATAGTATAATGGGAGAGACAGACATTGAACAAGTAACATGAAGTTAATAGCTATTATTCTGGTACTTGCTTGGTGATAGTTGTTTGCTAGAGCTGCCGTAACAGCGTATCCCAGATTGGGTGGCTTAAACCAGGCATCCCTAACCCCCAGACTGGGGACTGGTACTGGTCCATGGCTCGTTAGGAACCAGGCCACACAGCAGGAGGTGAGGGGTGGATGAGTAAAGCTTCATCTGTATTTACAGATACTCCCTGTTGCTCAAATTACTGCCTGAGCTCCACCTCCTGTCAACTCAGTGGTGGTGTGAGATTCTCATAGGGAACGTGAACCCTATCGTGAACTGTGCATGTGTGGGATCTAGACTGTGTGCTCCTGATAAGAATATAATGCTGATGATCTATCACTGTTTTCCATCACCCCCAGATGGGACCGTCTAGTGGCAGGAAAATAAGCTCAGGGCTCCCGCTGATTCTACATTATGGTGAATTGTAAAATTATTTCATTATATATTACACTGTAATAATAATAGAAATAAAGTGCACAATAAATGTAATGTGCTTGAATCATCCCCAAATTATCCCCCTCCTACCTTCTGATCTGTGGAAAAATTGTCATCCACAAAACCAGTCCCTGGGGCCAAAAAGTTTGGGGACCACTGGCTTAAACATCAGAAATTTTTTTTCTTACTGCTTTGAAGGCTAGAGGTCAAGATCAAGGTGTTGGTAGGGTTCTTTCTTTTGAGTCTTCTTTCCTTGGCTTATACATGGTTGTCTTCCCAATGTGTCTTCATATGGCCTTCCTTCCATGTGTGCCTGTGACCTAATTTCCTCTTTTTTAAGGAGGGACACCAGTCATGGTGGATTTGGAGCCCACTTATACAACCTCATTTTAACATAGTTTTCTTTAAAGACTCTATATTTAACCTAAAGAAGTAATTAGGTTACTTCTTTAAGGCTCTGTCTCCAAATACAGTCACCTTGTGAGGTATTAGGAGGTAGGACTTCAACATATGAATGCAGGAAGCATAAGCCAGCCCATAATAGTACCTTATAGTTATCTAGAAAAAATTATCCTGTGAAAATATGTGAGCCACATTTATAATTTTAAAATTTGCAGAAGCCACATTTAAAAATACCAGATGAAGTTACTTTGAATAATATATTTTGTTTAATCCAATATATTCAGAATAGTATTTCAATGTTTAATCAATATAGACAATCATTTGTGATATGTTTAACTTTTGTTGTACCGTCTTTCAAATACTGTGTATATTTTACACTTATAGCACATTTGATCCAGACACTAAATTTTTATCAGAAATGCCTGGCTTATATTTAGAGTTAATAAAATTTACAGTTGAAAAAATAATTTTTATACCCAGGTTGTTCCAAATATGCTATAAACTTTTCCAACAACTGAATTGAGTATCCATCTTAAATACAAATTACTTTTTATTAAATAAGATTAAAAGTTAGTTCCTCAGTCATATGAGCCACATTTCAAATGCTCACATAGTCACATGTGGTTAGAAGCTGTCTTAGACTGTTCAGGCTGCTATAACAAAATACCTCAGATTTGGTAATTTAATAAACAACAGAAATTCATTGCTTTTAATTCTAGAGACTGTGAAGTCCCAGATCAAGGCACCAGCAGATTTGGTGTCTGGTGAAGGCATCTCTGCTTCATAGATGGCACCTTCTTTCTGCGTTTTTACATGGTGGAGGTACAAACAGCCTCCCTCAAGCTGCTTTTATAAGGGCACTAATCTTTGGCTTCCCTGGTGGTATAGTGGCTAGGATGTAAGGACATAATTCCCTTGGTGCTCTCATGACCTAATTACCTCCAAGGGGTAATTAGGCCCCCTGGGGGGTAGTTTTAACACAGGCCCCCTGGGGAGTAGTTTTCCACGTATAGATTTGAGGAGGGCAGTGGCTATTGAATGGGACAGCACAATCTAGAAGATACAGGTCCCTGTCCTGTGAAACAGCAATGCTCTGAATGTCTCAATTACTTTCAATGATTTCGTGCTATAATACTAACCACACTTGTTGTAGTAAGGCCCCATGAACAGAAAATTCCTCGCTTGATAAAACAATTGAATTCTGAAAGAATATTGTTTCACACTCTCTAACCGCTTCTGATTTGAAGTAGTCACACTACATTTTACATCATAATTAACTTTCCCAGCCCATCCCAGGAGGTTTATTACAGACCATCTCAAGGGACTTCTTAGGCTGGGCTCTAAGCCAAGTCTTCCATGTGCCTGTCGCCACACCCACCCCACTGGGTGCTAATGAGAATTGACACAGCTGGAGATCTCACATCATCACAGCAGGAGAAGGCTTCTTCTCTTCTCAATCCCTCAATCCCACTGTAGGAAGAATCTTGAGAAGGATATTTTTATCACACATCAGACTGTGGTCCAGGGTCCCAAGCTTTTTGGTGTGGCACTGAATTCCTTGAACCCACTTGACTGTATATTTGCTTTCTGAAGCTGGGTCTAAATCCACAGGGAGCCATTTCTGGAATGTGAAGACAGTTATTGTGATATTTTCTATGTTTAGTGGTCCATCTCAGGCAGGAGGTCATCTGAAGTCACACCAAGGGGAAAGGGACAGTATTGTGGCTCTGTGTATAAATATCATTTCTTCTCCACATTGTACTAGCATGCTTGGGAAACAAAGCAAACTCTCAAGAAAGAAGTTTTTGTTTTAATGAACGAGGTCACTTCTCTCTTTAGACACTCAGAGGAGTGAGGCTTCCAAAGTCAGATTACGGCTTTCAAAGCCAAGGAAACAAGCTCTTCTAGCCAACCAAACTCTTCTAGCCAACCAAACTCTTCTAGCCAACCAAGCCGGCTTTCAAATGATATCATTTTGCCTTGGGCCATCGAGTGAAAAAAAGCCAGGCACTGTTTTACTTGCTTGACATATATCATGGATGAAACTGACAAAATCCTCATGATGCCTACATTCCAGTAGAGGGCACAGAGAATAGACAAATAATAAAAGATATATTAACAGATAGTAAAAATTAGTATTAAAAATAAAGAAAAGGACATAGCAAATGCAAGGAGATAGGGCATGGCTATTCATTTCTTTCTGAAACATATTTATGTAGTGCCAACTATCTGCTAGGCCCTGTGTTATGTTAGGAACGGTGAAAGGGTACAATGATGAATTAGACATAGCTTCTACCCTCAAGGATATTTTGCCTAACATCACCATTTATATTTTTTATATATTTTCCATATTTTAGAGAATTTTTTGAAAGCTGAGAATCCCATCTTGCATTTTCTTATTCTCCAAGAATATTTAGGATGTATTATATAGTGTTGTTTAGCCAAACTTTATGTTGAAAAAATAAATGAATAAACGAATGATGTGGAAGTAGGCATAAGGAAGGTGTTGCTATGAGCTTAATCATACCATTTCTTGGCATGACAGAATAAAAAAGCAACAAATTAAAAACTATGTAATCTGGGTTCTCTATCCCCTGTAGCTTACTATGTGACCTCAGACATATCCTTAATATCTTCGAACTTAAGTTTCTCCATCTGTAAAATGGGACTTGTATTTGTCGCTAAATGCAGAGGTTATGAAGAGCAAATGTGAAAGTGCTTTGTAAATGCTAATGCTCTATTCAAAGTTAAGAGATTATTATGTGTGCTAATGCATCCCTTCATTGGTGTGGCTAATTGAATATCAACTCTGCTAAAGGAAATTAAAATGAAACAGGCTGTATTGGACAATCCAATGCAGAAACTCAGCATGGCCGGAGTTTGCATTAAGCCAAACATAGCAAGAGAGAGACCCCGCCGGAGAAAAGCAGTTAGATTTTGCTGCTAATTAGTACTTTTCCTTCAGGAGGTGGAATCTTCTCTCTCTTTTACAGATCAAATTACTCATGTACCCCTATAAAAAGCATGTCAAAGTCAAAAGTGCAAGCAGTCTCAGTGCAATTTGCAGTGGGAATGGCTGCAGTGAGAAGTTAGCACACCATTAATTCTCGATTAAGTGCCAATTTGCACATTGCTGGGAAACAATTGCAAATTCTTTGTTTCTCCCCTTAAAGATGTCATTTGAATCTAAGACAGCCAAAATCTAGTGGGGAGGGATAAATAAAGACAACTAGAGATGAAATCAGGTTTTGCCAAATACCAAAAAGGAATCTCTCACATCACCAACTTGCTGAGTCCCTTCCTGACAGCAAATAAGACATAGCGGTACGGTAGATATTTATCATAATCTGAATTGGCAAGAGAAAAACTCAATTCTAGTTAGAAGTTTGTAGTTGAGAAATTCTCTGATCAACCTGAAGCAAGAAATTGAGAATTTCTACTGCAGAGAAGAATGTATTCTTTTCTGGCATGTCCAATTTTCTGTAAAAGCCCTAGTGCTTCAGCTGCCCGAGAGTTCAGTTTTGGAAACTGTCTAAAGTTACAGAAAATTATTTGCTTTTTGGGGCAAAGAACCCAGTAGCAGCAATATCCCCATGTATTTTGCTGATAAGACCTGTGTTTCTAAATAGATTTTTAAAAAGTTGAACATGATGGGTGCAACTAGGTCAGCAAATCAGTGAAACTCTCATTCCAAACGCATTCAGCATGAGGCTTTATCAAGAATTTTCACGCACCTATAATTTATTGCATCTCTGCTTTGTGCGTAAAATTGAGGGGTGGAAGAGAAATATAGGTCTGACTTTGAGGGGCTGAGCCAAGAGGACTGAAGACAGGAATTCAAGACCAGCCTGGGCAATATAGTGAGACTTCGTCTCTACAAAAAGTTGTTTTAAAATGCTAATTGGTAAGGCTGATGTAGGAGGATTGCTTGAGTCCAGGATGTTGAGGCTGCAGTGAGCCATGATCCTGCCATTACACCCCAGCCTGGGCAACAGAGCGAGACCTCATCTCTAAAAAAGAGAAATATAAGTCTACTTTCCAATAGCTTAAAATTTCCAATAGCTTAAAATACACAGGGGCATGATGAACTTGGGTCCCTGGCAAGGGGATATATCACTTACTTAGGTGTTGGATGGTGCCTGTAAAATGCCAGTAGCAAAAGCAGTAGGTGTGTGCTAAGCCTAATACAAATATCTCTGAGTTAGAGGGAAGTCGAGCAGAGTTGCCAAATGCTTAGGACTGCTTTTTGCCATCTCCAGTCACCTCACTGGTTTTTCTAGGCACTTCTCCTTGATGTGGTTTTGTCAGATATGTGTTTGGGACCTCCTAGCTTCTGCTCTCATCATCTTCTAATTAACTTCTGATACTAGATCTTTGCTTTTTCTCATGCTGCTTGCCTCATGGATTGAATCTGGTAACACCTGCCAATTCTATTTCCTCACACTGTGAACTCCTAGATTTCATCTTGCATAGAGCTGGACACCATATTCTGGAAGCATTTTTGTTTTGTAAAAATTTAGGATTATTACATAGCCGGGAGAGCCCAATATCAGGGTAAGATGGCCCCTCAAGGTCATTCAGGACATTGTAAGTCGGCCCTTCCTTGTGTTAGTCCAGGGTGAAAATGGGATGGCATCCACTTGATTTTCACTATTCTGGGACAAAGTTGCTTCCACCTTCCTTTAATTAGGAAGTCATGCAAAGAATATCATGAGTTGCTCTCAATCCCAACCAGCTGGGTATTTTAAACACCAAGCACATTACTCTTCCTCTGGGACAGGTAAGCATTTCTAACCTGCCTTTAAACAAACATAATAGTAAAAAGACTGAGATACAGTAGAGCAATGAACAGACTTGAGAATTTATGCTCAGCTATTTATCTTAGTTTTACTGAAGCTATGGGGCCTGAGACAACTCGGGAAACATATGTACAAGATAAAAACACATATCAAATAACTCCATAACTACTGGATAACTGATGAAAATAAAGTCACCTGCATAAATCAATAGGTCTTAATTGTGATATTTGTTTTTACAGATTTCTTTGTAGTCAATTAGGACTGCCCATTAAAGTGGCAGAATAAGCACAGGGCCTGCTGCTGTGATTTGATGGGCTATGGGAAACACCTTTTGCCTAAAATTACCTCCTGCGATGGCCTACTTAAGGCATATGATTCACCTATATTAACAAGCGAGTATTACTTTAAGTCCATATCATAGTTTATCCCTTTTGATTTTTATAGCCAACAGAAGAAGTAGGTATTTTTATAATTCCTAACTTTACAGATTAAAATTGAGAGTCAGAAATATTAAGTTCATAACTCAAGATCACTCAGCAAATGCCAAATCTTACTTTGAGAACTCATGTTGTCTGACTCCAAATCTCACGTTTTATCCACTCACCACTCCTCAGTCATGAGAGAGCCATTTCTTCAGTCCTTGTTAAAAGGGTACTCTTCAGGAAATTATGAAAATGTACATATCCTTGTACACTTATCCTGTCTTATATCTTGACTATTCAGTTTCTTGCTACTCAAAGTGTGGTTTATGACAGGCAGCATTGAAATACCTGGGGCCTCATTGGAAATGCAGACTCTCAGACTCCACCCTGGATTTACCGAGAAAGAAAAGGACATAGTGGGAAAAAGGGACAGTTAGAAAGAAACAAAATTTTCAGAAATGCCAAAGTCAAACTGTAAGCAGTTTATAATTTATATTAATAGAGTGATCTAGGATCCTTGCACAAATTTCTTGAAAGCAAAAATGTTCTCTTATAGTTTCTCAGATGTTAGAAAATGGAGGAAAGCTTATGCAGCTTTGGGCCCAACCTCTTAATCCAGAGTTCTGTTATCTAATGTTTTCAGGAAACTGAAGCAAATTTGATGGAATTGGTGTGTGTCTTGCCCTCTTTTCCTGTTTCGATTGTGTACCACTTGGTGTCATATTTGGTGCAATGGTGTAGTATTGACGAAGAAGCATTTAGACTTTCTTACACTCACCTTTTACAGAGGTCAGTGGTGTCTGTAAGGCAATAAGACAAAGGGTAATGGTAGAGGCGTAAGGGTTAAAGCTTCAGGATAAGAAAAATTAAATATATACAAGGAAAGTTATTCTCCATCCAGAATTTGAAAGAAAGACATGGAGAAGATAGTAAAGATGGACTAGTTAATATTGCAAAAAGCATCAGTAACATGGGTTCCATTTCTCCAATGTCAAATATTTTGTCCTATTGTTAGACCAATATGCCTGTTGGGTGTTCAGAAAATGTGGTTGCCATATGTGTATTTGATAATGACCATATTCATCCACTGCCAGGAAGAAAGTGCTCTTGGAAGTTTCACAAGCAGTGACCATGGTTTAGATGAACAGTGCATCACTCTTGTCCAGTTTTCTTGAAGCCAAATAGTCTTTGCAAAAATGTTGACTGCTGTTGGAGGAAATAAACTATTAGAAATGAGCATTATTTGCAACTTTAAAAATTAAAAGGCCTGGGGTGGTTGCTAATTAGGAACTTGTAGGTGATGTGCTTAGAAAGGGGTTAGAGCAAGTTTTCCCTTAAATCAGTGCAGCCTTGAGTGGGGTGAGAGTCCCATTCTGGATTGTAGCTTCCCCTGGTTTTATCTATGTAGCCAAGAAGTATGAGCCCTGCCCCACATAGGAATATATGTGGCTGATGAAGGAGACAACAAGCAAAGAAAATCTTCCACTTACCTTTGAGCTCTGAAGTTCTGAAGTTGTCATACCCAGGTGGAAATCTGAGGCTGGACTAAAGAGTCCAGATGTCAGGCTGCCTGGCTCATTACACTTATGACCCACTTCTGGCCACTGGAGGGCATTTCCAGCAGGGATTGGCAACTGTGCACACCACTGAGCCCTCTCTAATTGCTCACTGCTTTCTTCCTGCCTCTCCTTTTTTTTTTTTTTCTCATCCATTTTTTGTCTTTCTTTGTGCTGTCTGCCCCTCCCTAATTGGAAGATTTTTTTTTTTTTTTCCTATCTAGAAGCCTCCCCGAGCACAATTTCTGCTGTGACAGCAATTCACATCACTCACTACCCTGGTGCCGCCTCATCTTTGCTCTCTGGGGTTGATAAATATGTAGTTCTAGCATGAGGGAAACTGGGTGTAATCACTGGAGACTTTTCAGAGTGAAAACATCAGCGCTCTTTGCAGACACTGCCTAACTGAGAACAGCTTGAGAAAATAAGTTATATGAAAAGGAGAAGGGAGGGGAAAACGACTAGAAAAGTCGGAGGAATAAGATAAATATAAGGAAAAATCTATTTTATGGAAAGTGGGTCAAACTCACCAATACTAGTTGTTTAAGAATATCCTCTTGGGACAGAAAAACTTTTTTCCATATTAAGAACTCTAATTGAGAAGTAGGATTATCCTGAATACTAACTTGGTAGAGGTTTTGTTTTTTTTTTTTGTCAGGGGAACTTTACAAAATTGAAGATGTGAAGAAGATTATCTGGGCTTTAACAGCCTATTTAGGAGACCAATTCTTATTATTAAGAAAGTCATCATGCTTAGTTCATAGTGCTACTTAATTATGATTGTACCTTGTCTATCAATTATAAAATTTAAGAAATAATGTATTTTCAGAGACAAAACATCCCAGTATTCTGTTGGTAAATCACCCTAATAGTGAATTCATTCAAGTGTAATAAAATTTTATTTTCCACAAATATGCTATTAGTTAGAGTCTTCTTTAATTTATCTTTCCTTAGAGTTGGTTTGACTAAGCAACCTTTAATTTTGTCAGAAATGGAGTGATAGCTCAGGCTATTATAGTAAAAATTATGGAAACCCTTGAAGGCCAGAGGGTAGAGGCTGGTATAATACCTAATCCACAGGGTTTTGGATACTCACTCTCACTATATTCCTGCAAAATAATTTCCGAGTAGTGATTTGATATCATTGTCAGTGTTCGACTCCTGTGTTCTTCTCCTTCACCTACAATTCTCTCATCCCTTCACCCTCACCATTAAGCCTGACTTTGTCATACAGTACCCATATACTCATAAGGCAGAATACTCTCAGGTCACATGGTCCCATTTTATTTTCAGCACTGATTGACCAATAGACTTAGAATCAAAATGGAAATTAACAAACAAGAGAATTGAAAAAAAATTCAATAAATAAATAAACCCTTTGAAAAGAGCATGTAAAGCTTACGATTATGCTAGGCTGCTTGATTTTTCCATCAGCTTCCAAGTTTCTTCCTCTTGAATACTCTAATGAAGTACTGATCAAAGGTTTTCTCACTTCCACATCTCCATACAAGTTGGCATCTTTTCCGTTCCTCTTTTCGGCTGAAAGCTTTTATGCTTTGTAATTCTTTTTGTTCCAGGGATCTCTGCTTGTTCTATGGAAAAACATTTAGTTATGTAGCCCTAGGAGGCAGGAATTCATGGTCAGCAGAAAGAAGCAACCACTATTCACACAAATGCATCAGTAGACACATCGGCACTTAATCTTTCAAGTAAGATGTAGATTCTTGATGTTCTATTCAGGAGGTGTAGTAGGCATTTGTGTAGACAGACAGAGAGGGAAGAATTATAATGTACTGGCCGAATAAGGGGGACTGACCTTTTTTTTGCTAACAATCAAAGCTTTTGGAAAAGGCCTTAGTTACCTTAGGATTTTGTGAGTCCATCACTGGAGATGTTCACTAAGAACTTGTATAATCTCTTCTTAGGGCTTTATACTACATACGTGCCTTTCTATATGACTGATTTATGACTCTGTATTGAGTTCTATGAACCCGGGGAAAAAGTAAGTAGGCTTATTTGAAGTTTTAGTTTGTAATATATGCTCTCAATTGTGTTGAAACCTTCTTAGTCTCCCCAGTTCCCACCCTAGATATTGCTCATTTGTTTTGTTTTGTTTTGTTTGATTTTTTGCTAGTTCTAATTCTTTCAAATTTAAGGTAGTGCATATATTTGAGCATCTCTTTGGTGCTGTGTACTTACTAGCATCTGTAATTATTTTCATAAGGACCATTTTTTTTTTTTTTTTTTTTTGGTGGTTAGCTTCATTATAAATAAGATTTTGTTGACAAAGTAGCAAATTTTCAACATAAAGCTGAGAAGGTAAAACATGACCCAGTTGACAACAGGGACAAATTAGAAAGTCTTCAATAGTGGGATGCTATTCTTCACAGTAATTACAGTGACAGTGGTTTTCTATTAGGGGTTTTACAGTCAGGCAGACTTCAGTTTGAATCCAGATCTGCAGCTAATACTGTGATTTTAACCACTTAATATTCTTCAAACTCAATGGTCTCATTAGTACATTTGAGACAACACCATTATCCAAATACATAGGTTAAATAAAAATAACAAATTTAAATTTTCTAGTGCCTAGATTATATAACATTCCAGAAATATATATGAATCATCTTTCCTTTAGGAAGCCAGATCTTAACTTAGAAAAATGAAATTTTTTTCATATTGGTAAGTGCACCAACACTGTTATCTGCTTTGTTAGTTTCTTGTTGAGTGAACATAGGATGAGAAGACCTTCAAACACCTAAGTCTTCTGGGGGTGAAAATGACAATACGCTGGTACCTCCACTTAGGTAACATGGTTGTATTGCTAATATTATTGCCGTACTGCTTTCAGCACCACAGCCCCTACTTGACCCTTTCTCAACTAACTCCTCTAGCACAGTGCTGGAGCCAGAGCAAGATTAGTGCTCTAACTCCAGCACAGAAGAATAATCTTGAATACAGAGCTAGAGGTCTGCCCTGGGGCACTTTTCTATGAGTCCCAAGCACCAAGCCCCAGGCCCTGAGTAACTCAGGGCACAGTGATTCCCAAGAGAGAGAGAGAGAGAGAAGTGGAGTTTCCCACCCAGAACTTCGCCTGCCTTTTTGAGCACAATCCTGTTCCACCCTCCGTTTTTTTGTTTGTGGTTTGTATAGTCCATACTAGCCAAAATTCTTGTACTAGATTTGGAACAATAGCTTCTTTCTGGATAGACTCATTAAGCTTTAAGTCAGTGCCTTTTCTTTAAGATTTATGTCATGGAACAACAAATAGAGAGCAGTCTTAGGCTCCACATTGTTATCTTGGGTAAAATTCAATTGTAGAAGTAATGTTTTAGAGAGAAAGAAACCACTAAGTCTACTAAAACACTTAGAAATACCTTAGAAAGTGCTTAAAACAGCATTTTTGTATGCACTCAGGTTAAAAGAAGTACAATCAGCCCTTTGTATCCACAGGTTTCACATCTGTAGATTAAACAGTGCATTGAAAATGTCAAAGAAACAATAAAAGTAATACAAATTTTAAAATACAGTGCAAAAACTATACACCATTTAAAATTTTAAAACTTTTAATTTTTAATTTTTACAGATACATATTAGGTATATATATTTATGGGGTACATGAGGTGTTTTGATACTGGCATGTAATGTGAAATAAGCACATCATGGAGAATGAGGTCTCCATCCCCTCAAGCATTTATTCCTTGAGTTACAAACAATCTGATTACACTCTTTTTGTTATATTAAAAAGTACAAAGTAGTTATTATTGACTATAATCACCCTGCTGTGCTATCAAATAGTGGGTCTCATTCATTCTTTCTACTTTTCTTTGCATCCATTAACCATCCCCACCTCCCCTACCACTCTCACTACCCTTCCCAGTCTCTGGTAACCATCCTTCTACTCTCTATCTCCATGAGTTTGTCTTGATTTTTGTACCCCACAAATAATTGAGAACATGCAATTTTTGTCTTTCTGTGCCTGGTTTATTTCACTTAGCACAATGATCTCTAGTTCCATCCATGTTTTTGCAAATTATTGGATCTCATTTTTTCTCAAGGCTGAATAACACTCCATTGTGTACATGTACCACATTTTCTTTATTTATCCGTTGATGGACACTTGGGTAACATTTATATTGCATTAGGTATTCTAAGTAACCTAGAGATGATTTAAAGTAATTTTAAAGTATATGGGAGAATGTGTAGGTTACATGCAAACACTATATATACCACGTTATATAAGGGACTTGTTCATCTGCAGATTTTGGTATCTTCAGGGAGTCCTGGAACCAATCACTGCAGATACCCAAGGACCAGGGACAACTGTATTAGCTATAGCTTACTATAAACCAGCCACTGTAGTACGTATTATATATATACTCTCATTTTATCCTCACAATAATCTTCCAAGTATTGCCATATCTATGACAGATGAGGAAACAAATGTGAATGAGTAAAATAACATGTTCAGAAGTCACACATCCAGGAACTTACAGAGACAGGATTTGAACCTATGATTGCCTGGTTTCATAGCTGTCTCTGTTTTGCTATGACTAGCTACTTCAATCAAATTGCTACAACAAGCAAACGTATAAATCACATGTAGCATATTGAATAACAACCAAATAATGAATTATTAAGGCATGTGTTCACTTCTTCTCCTGGCCACAAGCACTGTTGGGTTTCCGTGTCACTTGTTTGCTGGGGGGGGCTTTGATCTTTTTGTGTATGACACATTCCTAGGTGTTTTGAGACTGTGATGAGCCACATTGATTTTCAGTTGATGAGGCTCTTACCCCTACCTGTCCTGATAATACGCCCCAGTGTAGCCTCTGAAAGGTTTGTGAGGAAAAGGGAGGGGTCATAGCATTGGTTTGCTCAGTTAGGAGATAAAATCATAGGAGCACCTTTCTCTGAAGTCAGGAGAATTGGTCCTATGTCCTCATAGAAGTTGTAATCAGAGTCCATGGTATTTCCTTGTATTTCCCCAGTGATCTCAGTTGAATGCCACAATCTATTTTGATTTCCATCTTAGAAAGTCTGGAGTAGCCTTTGCAGGGATCATCTGATACAGAGATAGAACATTTCAAGAAGTAGTGCAATGGAATTCTTGTCGCCTTGCAATGTAAGTGCTGAGCATAGATTATTATTTAGAATATCTATATTTATACTAATAAAAATTAAGAGTCATGTGCTGGAGTCTTTTTTTTTTCAACCCAGATATTGACAGGTGGTGAGCAGGTGGAGCCAGGCAGCGCTTGTCACGGATGTGTCGGAGTGGTAGGCGGGGGAGGGGTGAAGATATGAGTGAATGATATCGGCTCAGTCACTCCTTTCCTGTTGTTGTTGAGTGACACTTGGATATATCACTAAACATATAAAAATAGAAGCTCTGTGTCAGCCTTCTCCTTGTACAGGGTGCTGTGCTGCAGCGTTTAAATCTGGATGTCAGTATGCCACTATCGTTATTTATAGAGGAGACCCGTATTAACATTTTGAGAGCGACAGAGGAAGAGGGAGAAAGAGAAAAGCACATTTCAGATGGAAGGCACTCTGAATTTTGTCTTGCATTAATTGAACATTTATGTTTATCTCCTTTAAAATAATCACTCCTATCTGTATAGGAATGTACATGTTGCAAGGCGCTTTCACATACACCACCACCCTGGAGTCCCATAGAGACTCTTTGAGGTACAAAATAGAATTTCTCTTCCTGCAGAAGCTCAGGGAGATTAAGTGACTCCGTAGCATGTCGCTCAGCTGGTAGTGCTAGAACTGGTTCTCAGTTTTGCTTCTTCAAAATGCAGTTGTTCCTTCCTCCTATGGGACATATAAGGTATTCATGTCCCCATATAACAGGTGAGGAAATTGAGCAAGGAGTCATAAACCCAGGCATGGTATGAGATGTTCATCTAGGCACTGAGGACACAGCAGTGACCAAATGGGTAAAAAAATTCTTGCCTTGTAAAATGTCATGTAAAGCTAACATCCCAGTGGTTGTGTTAGGTGATCTTTACCATTCTGAAACTCTCTAGTGTAAGTTATGATGCAGAGCTATTTTATCCCATTTTAATCATCATTTTGAAATGAAAAATTGGCTTAAAATTTGTAAAACAATAAAAAATTTAATACTTTAAAATATTCAGCTAATTTTGGGGAACTTTTGGTTTTCTCTCATATTTGGATTGCTGTGTTGATTCTGTAGTGGTATGGTGACATATTGTCATATTCTGTTCAAGTCAACATAAGTCATAAGGCATTTCCGTGTCCAATGGGACCAAATCGGACCTGCAGGATCCCTGTGGACCAGAAAGGAAATCTCTCAGTAGACCCCTGCTAATATGGCTCACATGAACTGATAGCTAGGACGGTTATCCCCAAACATCTCTACACTTCAGAATCACTCAGGGAGCTTCAAAAAGTATTGATTGCTGTGTCCTACTCCAGTGATTGTAATATAATTGACTTAGCATATGAGCAGAATGTTTAAAAGGTGATTCAGGAACCACTGAACTAGAATATGACTAATAGGATGATAACAGACAATTGTTTGCCTACCCAATAGCCATTGCTCAGTCACCTTCTAACTTGCAAGCAGAACCTCAGCTTTGTTCAGAGTATTAAATCATGATTCAGTGGCTGAATCATGATTGTTTTAAGTCAGTCATGATAATTTCACTCTCTCTGCCAATGATTAGTTTGGGGGGTAATTATGTGAACCAGAACCAACCCATGGAACGGAAAATAATACCCGCTGGTGACAATATGAGAAAGATTTCTTTGCTATTAACAAAAGAGACTTCTTTAAGGAAGTAGCCCTTTCTTCTGGTTATGATGATGTTGAAAAGGTATGATGGCATTTAGAGACCTTGGAGGAAACTAGGCAAGAGACCAAAGCAGCAACTGACAATGCTGAATGAAAGATGGAAGGAAACTTGCTGACATTGTTGGGATAACAGGATAATGAACTCTAATATCAACATATCTCCTGACTTTCTGTGATTTACCATTTATGTTCCTTTAGTTGGTGTTCATGAAATTTATAGCTAAAGTATACTAAATGATACATGAAATCCTAATTTTGGATGAAGTCTCGTAAGGAGCATAGTATATGCTATCCTGGGGCAAAATAATGTTTTATCTAAACTTGCATATTGTCCACACTTGCATATTGTCTCTGAACAGAAACCAATGGATAATTCTTTTTAGAAAATGTTAGTTTTCTTACATGGCTACAACTCAAAAGATTTATTTCAAAATTGTTTTTTATTAACTTCCAAATCTATCAAAAACCTTTACTAAAATTCTTCTTGAACCTCCTTATATTTTCTTCTCTGCCATTTAAAATGTTGGTGAGAAGAACTACGATTAAAAATACTTACATATTAGTTAGATTATCACTGACACAAAGACTTCATGAAATGAAACTTCTCAAGAGGGGCCGTGGGATACTTTTGGTATCAGGTTGCGGGTTGAGGCTATTAAGGGGCAAACGACTAATTGTCCCTTACTCAGCTTCCTAACAAGTAGAAATAAGAAAGATCGAGAGAAAGGTAAATGCAGATTAACTGGGGCCTCAATCAAATTTTAGGGGTGATGGTTCACAAGGTAACTGACAAATCAAATTTTGCTTTCCATTAAGGATTCTGTAGTTTTCAGTTTGTCCATAGGATATTTTATGAAGCTGTAAATAATTATAAATAACATTCATTGGGTGCTTACCATGTGCCACCCATCATGGCAAGCTTTTTACATGCATCATCTCAAATAGTTCTCCCAATCAACCTAGAAGGACTGTGTATTTTAGGGGATTTAAATGACTTGTGAAAGGTTGCACAGTTACTGAAGGGCTGGGATGGAAGCTAAGCCTGTGCTTTTATCAACAGCACAGTGTTGTCTTCTATCCACAGTAGAAAGAACACAAACTGTAATCCAGTTCCATCAGTTATTACCAGTGTGACCCTGGGCCTTCTTCACCCGCTCCCTGGGAAAACTGAATAACGATCTTTTAAACTGGAAGCCCTGTCCAAATGTAACAGATTATTCCAGTCCCTTTGAGATTTGTTCCATAAGCGTTGATAGAGTTCTTTCTGTGTGCTGGATCCTATGCCAACTTCTGGGAGAACAGTAGTATGTAAGACACAAGAGTACTTTTCCTGTAACTGCTGGACTCTGGCAGTGAGCTGTAGGCCATGCTTCCCTTTCCAGACAAGCCTGCGGCTGCCCCAGCTCTGGCTTTGTGTCGTGGAGCCATGCTACTAAAAGCCTGTCGAGAATGGATGCCAATAGCTCCCCAGCTGCCTCATGTTAATGTAATCAGCAAGAAGCCTGCACACCTGATGGTAGTGCAGAATATGAGGTGAGTGATTAAAGTTTAAAAGGTCGTATACCATTGTAATATCGAAAAGAAACTTTATGATTCATCATTCCTGATGTAATGTCATCTGTTTAATAAAGGCGTATTTCACCCACAGCTCATTTTTAATGGGCCTATTTAAGTAATGGTATTAGGGTTGGATTTTTTCCTTTCCCTCTCAAGCTAAGAGTGGTTTGTTTGTAGTATACTTGAAAAAACCACAGTAGTTTTGAACTTGCATATTTACAGTATCTTTCAGGCTTCAGCTGTGTATTATTTATGCCAAACCACTGTACTTGGACTGAAATATCAGGGACAGGCAAACAAGCAGCTGGATATGCTAATACACAAACCATGTCTTACTTAATTGTGTGGATGGGAATTTATATGGTGGGCAAGTATTCTTATCCGTAAGCTGGTGTGATGAGCCGTGGTCAGAAGGTATGCCACCCACAGTGGTGTTTCACTCAAGCAGGAAAATGGAACCGGTAGGCCTGCTTCTCTCGGATCAGTGGTTCTCCAGTAGAGACAATTTTTCCCCCTAGGGGACATTTGGCAATGTTTGGAGATGTTTTTTAGTTGTTACATACAACAGGAGGAGGTTGGTAGTGTTGTTGGAATCTGATGGGAAGAGGTTAGGCATGCTGTCAAACATTTTGCATTGTGTAGGACACTTCCCACTTCAACATATGGGGTAGAGCTCAAAAGGTAAGTGGACTCTGGGGGAGTAAGGGAAAGTTTGTATAACCTTCTGTGGTAGAGAGTGAATTTTATCTAATTTTCTTTGTTCTACTTTTTTCTGATGCTATTACTATCTTTCTAAATGGATGTCTTGAAACGGTTCCTCTTCATCTATTAACACACTTCATGGGAGGGGTGCATGTCATAAGGTGAGAAATGATACAGTGGGAGTGGCCATAATCTAGAATTTTGGAAGATGGGAGCATTGTAAAAAGCTATCTAGTTTATACCTTATCTTTAACAGAGAAAGAAACTGAAGTGCCAAAAAAGAAGTAACTTTCTGAATGTGACCAGCTAATCATGACAAGCCACAATTTTACACTATTTGTTATCTTTGTTCTGAATTTGAGAACAATAGATTCTAACCCACACATAACTCTACTTTCCAAAGGCAGCATGCAAATTAACATCTTCCCTAATCCTCTTTTTATTCTTCATTTCCCATCTCTAAATTCACCACCCTCAAGATCTGTTTTTGAATATCGCATGACCAAAACCAAATTGCTCCTTGCTATTTCTTACTAACCTTTCAAAAGATTTAACTTTTGGCTTTTCATTGGTAGAGGCAGTGGTATTTCTGATTTGTGGCTTTTTCTGTGTGTTCTTAATTTTGTTGTTGTTGTTGTTGTTTGTTTGTTTGCTTTTTTATCTTGGGCATAACACTTGCTCCCTAATGTTGGTTACCATGTCATAAACTTCAAGTTATGATGACCACTTAGGGTCCTAGGATGGAGAACTCCAGAAGGTTCTCAGAAAGATCAGGTATAAGGAAGAGTGATGTGTGCAATGCTCTGACTCACTGAATTGGTATAAACTGAAATCTTGATTCCTACCCCCTCAGCTGTCTCTTCTCCCAGTTGTCTCCATTTGAGTAAAATGGCAACTTGCATTATCTTGGTGTTCAAGCCAAAAAACCTTAAAGGCATCTGTGATTCATTTCATTCTATTTCTTTCCACATCCAAACAAGTGATAAATCCTATTGAATATAACTTCAAAACATAGCCATAATCCAACCACTTTTGGTCACCTTCACTGCTTGCCTCCACTGAAGTCTAAGCTGCTATCAGCTTTCACTTAAAATACTGTACTATTCTCTCAACCTGCCTTCCTCCTCCTACCTGGCTCCCTTGTCTCTTCTCCATACAGCAACCCGAGTGATCATTTTAAGGTGTTAGTTTCTGTCTCAAAGTGGCTCTTCATCTCAATGAACATAAAATATGAGGTGATTTTACCTTACCAAATTTTATCTTACCAAAACCTACAAGATAATATTTACCTTTGCACCCGTCTGCCTCTCTGATCTCAGCTCCCAGGACCTTTCCTTTTATTCTCCATACTCCTGTTGTGTGTTCTCTAAGTATCAAATGTGCTCTCATTTTGGGAACTTTGCACTTTCTGTTTCCTTTGTCTCGATCATCCTTTCTCTACTCAAATTCCATTTCATCGAGAGGGCTTCCCTCATCCTACCATCAAATGCAATACAGCCTGTCCCCCACTCCTCTGCTATTGTATATCATCCTGCTTTATTTTACTTCCTAGTACTTAGCAGCTCCCAAGAAAACCCGTGTGTGTGTGTGTGTGTGTGTGTGTGTGTGTGTGAGAGAGAGAGAGAGAGAGAGAGAGGAAAGCACTCCATAAGGGCAGGATCTATGCTTGTTTTGTACTTAAAGCAGTGACAAGCACATGACTGGCACCCAGTTTAGAGTGAGTGAGTGAATGACTGAGTACACAAATGAATGAATTGGTTATTTTTCCTTTATTATTTAACAACCAATATGCCTTGCTGCTTAGAAATCTTTATCTTCATAATTTGAATAGGGATAGGCTGTACCAGAACATTTCACATCTAGTAGTAGTAACCCTAACTTCCAATTCAATATTTTGGGTGTTCAGTCACTTCTGGGTCTCAAATTTGGAAGAGCTACTTCAAGGATAAGACATTGGCTTATTATCTATCTGCACAGATTTTTTTTGGCTGGGTCCATGTCCATATATTTACTTTTATTTAATTCTTTTTCTTCTTTTACCTTCCTTGAGATGTTATATCTGAATATCACCCACAAATTTGATGATCATGACTTTAGTGTGCCCTATTCAAGGTTAATGGTGATATTGCTTAGTAACCTCAGAGGTGTTGCATCCATGCCCAAACTCCTTGGGTTGCCATTTATCATCACTCTCTCTTCAGTCTAGGTGGAAGCATTGAAGACCATTTGAATTGGCAAAGGCTGATATAAAATAGCTTTGCCACTAACATTTTGTGAGAGATCCTGTCTCAAGTGTTTTACAAAAAGGCAGAGACATAAGATCCCTTGCCTTCCTTTCATCTGCTAATTTGAAATTACGTTGTAAAAGACTACGAAGTTTGTCAGGTGTGATTTGTTCTTTAAATGCCCTTGCTGCTTAATCTTCATGAAATCCTTATTAGGATGCTGAATGATCCTTAAACAGGACTTTTTTTTTAAAAGGCACAAAAAGAGATTGTATAACAACAGCATGTCTGATGAGCAGATTGACAGTTATCTGGGATAAATGGATGCATGGGTCATGGAGGACTCTAGTGAACTAATGTAGTTCATCTCTAATTTTTGACCTTGGTTAAAGTTTAGTTTAGGACTAATAGATTTAGAAGAGTATCCTGATATTTATTATAGCAGTAATACAAATAATAGAAATATATCAAGTTCAGTAATGTCTTTTGTTTCCAGGGCCCCAAGTATTTATATACATTTTTAAAAAATTTTCATATTATTTCTGTCTCTTCTGGTGTGGTTCAAGACCATAATTGTAGTCCTGGCTTTGTTACCAGTTGACTATGTGATTTTAGACCAGAGGTCAGCAAACTTTCTGTAAAGGATCAGATCACAAATATTTTAGGCTTTCAGGGTCATATGGTCCCTGTTGCAACTACTACACTCTGCTCTTGCAAAATGAAAGCAGCCAGATATAATATGTAAATGAATGAGTATGGCTGTTTTTCAATAAAACCTTGTTTACAAAAAGAGGCCATGAGCCAGATTTGGTTTGTGAGCCATAATTCTCCAACTCCTAGTTTAGGTGATCGATTTAGTTTCTCTGGGCCTTCTTTTCTCTATTTATCAAATATGGTGGCTGAGCTGGAAAGTGTTCAAGTTATAGAGTTATTTGCTCCTACATTCAGGACTCATCTACCAGGAGTTTTTCTAGTGCTTGAAATTATGGTATGCTGTACATTCAAAGGTCATCACTAGGACTGGTATGTCTCATTTTGGTTCAAACACCAACTAGGAAGCAAACTCTGAGGAGGGAGCTTCCTTTAAAATTCAAAGATGTAGTAGACTCAGTCCCTAGATGAGTGCCGAAAGATTTTAAACGAAACATACCACTTCCACCATAAGATGAAGCATTTCAGGATTCCTCAGGGATTGGGGCAAAGGGATAATGCAAGAAGAGCCCCAGGATTATTTTTCCTACCCTACATCACATCCTTACTTGATCGTGTCCCAATCCCCACACCATCACTTACTTGTCCAAGCCTCATCATTCTCCAGTCAAGCCATTATACTTAAACCAAGTCTCCACATGCTCAGAGAAATCCTTTGGAGACTTCTCTAAAGGTTGGCTTATGAGTACAAAACTGTCACTCAAAATTTTCCCTTTGTGGAGAATGTGGGAGATTATGGCAGGAGGTTTTCTCACCTGTCATTCACTTGGAACACAAATATCTTTGAAAATCAAAAGCACATAATGAGTTCAGACCTCAAAAAATTATGCATCCTTTATTCTTCTTTAATATGTTGTTTGAGTTAGGAGACCGACAGGGATAACAGTCCTACTGGGAAACTTTAAGGAAATCTATTTATTTGTCAGGTTCATGTTAAGCAACCAAATGCTACTTCCATTCAAATTATGTCATAGTTTTTAGTTTTCCAGACTCTTTCAACTAGAAAAAATATGTGTTTCTAAAAAACCTTTTTAAAAATAAAGCAGTTAGATCCTCTAGAGTAAACCTGTGTTTTGGTCACATAAAAGTTAGGTAGGAAAGGAGGGAAAGAGTTAGCGAAGATACCTGACTATGTAATGTAACTATTACTTTAGCATATGTGCCAGGGGCATTGCACACAGTCGCATTTAATCTTGTGCTAATGAAGTAGCTATTGTTTTCTCATTTTACAGATTGGGAAACTAAGCTTTAATAATTATCCAAGGTCACAAAAATTTTAAATGACAGAACAAGTTTTTAATCCCACATCTCTCTAAAAACAATGTTCCAAAACAATTTCTAAAATAATTCTAATGGGAACTAATCCAGTTAATAAGAATCTGATTTCCCAATGGATACTTACTGCATAATGGACAGCATTTTTGGTGGGAAGGGTCTCAATTACAGAAAATATCAATTTACTAAGTATAGGTGGTGACTTCAATCTTCAAATGAATAGTATCCTAGTGTGGGCCTACTGCACTATTTGGAGATAATTTTAAAAATTTGAATGGCATTAAAATTTTAAATTGAATTAGATGAGCAATCTTTAGTTTGTAATAGTGCCCACTAATGAGTAAACTTAAAATTAGTTAAGAAACCAGCCCAGGTTAATCTGCCAATATGGGATAGAACCAGGACTGGACCCATATCGTTCAAAGTCCCAGCATTCTTTCTACCAAAAAAAAAAAAAAAAAAAGCATACTATTAGCATAAGAGATATAGTAAGAAAGAATGTTAGGAAAGCAGGGAAACTGTGATAGGATAATGCAACTTTCTAAAGGTTGGAAGAGAAAGCAACCTGGAATGGAAGCCCAGCTGTGTGGATTGTGTGACAGGAAGTGTGACAATAACACAGACTTACCTTCAACTGGCTCTGTAAATTGTCTCTCTCAGTGCCTCTGTTATTTGTTTTTAATCTGTAAGATTCACAGGTTAGATTATTAGAGTTTAACAAATGGTGACCTGGAAACCAAATTAATCTCAGGAATGAGTTTTGTTTATACTCTACAATGTTTTACTCTTAAAAAATGAGTGTAGATGTGAAATGAACTCCCCAGTCCTTATCACTCCCATTTGTCTTGCACCCCACTGGCCTTTTCACACTTTATGTGATCTGCCTGGCCACTAGCAATTCTTTGCCTTTGCAGACCCTGCAAACAAACAATCAAGTTCCGGAAGAGCTATTATAGTCTCTCATTCTCTAATTTACCTGGTTAGTGAGAAAAGGTCTGGGGCTACGTTTCTAAAAATAAGTTACCTGGAAATTGGTTTAACAAGAAAAATATCTTCATTTCAAAGCAGAGGAAAATCTACTCAGCACACAAAAATGTAGTGAGATCTCTCCTAGCCATGGCAATTTCCAGGAGGATGACAGGAGGGAAGGACAATGTCCCCAGTGAAGCCGAAGCTGGAATCATGAAAAGCTAAAAAGAATTACCCAAACTGGAAATTGGCCAAGATTTAGGGTTACCACCTGTGCAAATCGGGGTGACCTGATCAAGGAAGTTGTAATTTTCCTCTGATAAATGGGCCTCCCGAAATTTCAGCAATCTGGAGCTCAGGCTGGGTGGATTTGACAGGATACTTTCCTTTGAGCAGTGCCACTTGGCAAATATCGTCTTCAGAGTTTTAGCTTCAAGAGTCAGATCTGTTTACTTCAAGGCAGTTGGTGATTTTAATTTTCATTAGCCTTCTGTCAGTGACCCCAATTCTGCTGGAAAGGCCAGTGTCCCTCCAAATTCTTGGGACACAAGGGCTTGCATATCTCACTTCTTGTATTGTGTAGCTTTTAGGTACATAATCTTATTCCGCCCTCACCACACACTAATAATGTAGGCAGGCAGGGAAGGAATGCTTATCTCTGGCATAGAGGTGAGTAAACTGGGACTCAGGGTTTCCGAGCCAGACCTCAATCTAAGTTCACGCATTTGCTGCCTGTGATATTTCCTTTGTACTGTGGCACAGGTAAATGGAGTTCTTCTAGGGTTAATTGCAACAAGGTAAGTTGTACCTATTCAAAGCCAAGGCAATTGTAATAACCTGAGCAAACACAGTTAAATTGATTATTGAGATTAACAAACACAGCCATGACATTAGAGCCTTTATCGTGACCTCCTTTCTTTCTTTCCTTTTCCCTGTTTCGGTGACTCAGTCACCAATGCCAGAAGGAGGTTAACTCCAACTTCTCCTTTTCCTTCTGGCTCTATATTCCGGTGAAAGGGCTCCCTTGACTAGGGTACATACCCTGGCTCTTGGTCTCAGTGCGGAAGGAATTCAGGACACGGACACACATGAGGAGTGGGTGTTGGAGGAGAACGTTTAACAGAAAAAGAAGAAAAGAGAGAGAAAAAGAAGAAAAGAGAGAGAAAAAGAAGAAAAGAGAGAGAAAAAGCTTCCTCATGTTGAGAAAACTCCAAAGAGGGTCTCCTAGCAGAGAAAAGTAACGGTTGGTGCTAATGCGCCATTTTATAATACAGTTTGGGGAGGCAGTGTCTGATTTACATAGGGCTCATAGATTGGTTTGATCAGTTGTGACATCTACATAGTGTGTGGGGAAGGCTTTTCCCCCATGCTAATCTTATTATGCAAATAGGCATTCCAGTTGATCAGCGCCATCTTGTCTGCTTCTTCCTGTACACATGGCTGGCAAAGAGAAGAGAAGATGGAGTCGCCATCTTGAACATGATTGCCACAACTGCCAGTATCTAGGTCTGCAGCTGGATTTTACAGGCTGCTCTTTGTTAGTAAGGAAAATAATTTGGGCTGCTTTTCATTAAAAAGAAAAGCCTTACTGAGGACTCCCATACTCTTACTATCTGCGTAAGCAATTTCTTAACTCGTATATCACTGGTGGCCACTGAGTTCTGTAGAACCACCTTCCTTTTACCTCTTAATGCATCTTCTCTTATCCCCACTGATAGTGCTAGTATATCAGACCCTGCTACTTCTCTCAAAGGCTGTTGAGGTAGCATTTCCACTGGTCTGTGTAGCTTCTTGCTTGTACCTCTACAATAACTTTGTGTCTTTCCTAATCCACCTTTCCCCTCCCCAGTAGAATGGCCCCCTCTTTAATGATTCCCTCCATGGAGCCCTGTACATCCAGGGAAGCATCTGTAGCATGTTATTATCAATGTTATCTTTGTATGTCTGTCTCCCTGGCCAGACTATGAGCAACTTAAGAAAAGGGACCCTAACGTATCCCTCATTGTATCCCCATTGACTAACTCTCTATCTGGCAATAGTAGGTGTTTAAGCCCTGTTTGATAAAATGAACAAGCAAATATTTAAAATGTCCCATTATATTCCAGGCACTTTGAGAGATGTGAAGGATAAAGTCCCCCTGTGGAGTTCATAGTCTAGTGCTGACATCTAAGCAAATAACCATGATAAAGTTTGATAAGTGCTTTAACAGAAGATGATGAGCGTTCTGTGGGAGCAAGGGGTGAGCACCAGAGTCACTCTCTCTTTCCACCATTTGTCCAGAGGGAAGAAACCTGAAGGAGCATCTTCCTGGCAGTCCCTTGGCTGCCTTTTCCTCCCCACTCTCCAGCACTATCAAGCATGACCTGACGCATATTGCCAACAAGTTAAGTAGAAGCATTTCTCTGGAACATCGGCATCCACTTTGTTGAAATCCATTAATTCTAAGCTTTAACACCCTTGGCCGGAAATAGCTCAGAAACTTGTGGGGAAATAAGAAAAACAGACTGCCTGGTCACAGTCACGGGGAAGATATTAATATTTCCTTTCGTGGGTAGCTCTTTCTCTACATCCTTTCTCCATCTGCCTGTACCCCAACCCCCACCATCAAAATAAATGTTTTCCAAGAATCTATGAGATGATATTTGAAAGTAAATCAAAACGTAGACAGAGGGTCAACGAAAAAGGATAAAGCTGCCATGTATATGTGTCTAAGGCAGTAAATGGGGCAACTTGTTATATTATTTACAGGCTCCATAAAGACAGGGCCCTTGTTGCTCAAAGCCCTGAGCTTATTAATTGCCAGCAAGGTCTTTCCACTCCTAGGTTTTTCTGCAGTTGATGGGGGTGGCAGGGAGAGGGTTAACTCTCTTTTCCTGTCTTTCTCTCTTTTTCTCTCTCTCTCTCTTTTTGTCCAAGTAAGCTTTAGGGGATAGAGGAAGGGTTTGTTAAGCCTCCAGATTTCTCTGCATTATGTCCAGGTGGCGTGACGTGTGAACAGACGAAAGATTAAAATCACCGAGGAAATCGCTCTGTCTGAGCCCAGATCACGACGCCTTTCAGTGACCCAGCGACCCAAATGCTATCTGTCAACTTGTCCTTCCAGCGACTTTTCACCCCGTGCTCTGTGGCTGCTACTCCAGAAAAAAAAAAAAAAAAAAAAAAAAAAAAAGTCAGGACTTAGAAGGAGGAGGGAGGGATGGAGGAAGCTAGGATAAAATACTGCCTTATTACTAAAGATTCTGCAATGCAGGTCAAACGTGGGGCACGGGAGCCTTTTAACAAACCAAATACTTTTTCCAGATCTTCATTCCAGAATGTTTCCTCACTCTCTACTGAAACTCTTAGCTCCTTCAGGAAATATCTCACAAAATCGTAGACTCTGGTTCCCCCAAACAAAAACTAATTCCTAGCAGGACCACTGAGGATGGAGATTTTCCTGAGTTTCAAAAAACTTCCCACAACATCCGCTTTGTTTTTGCTCAGGTGCTTAATGAGTTGGAGAGGCAACCAAGCTTCATCTGCCTCCCAGGCCTTGCCAGACTAGGTTGCTTTTTCTGGGGTAGGAGAGGTGAGATTAGGTGAGATGAGAGAAGGAGGTCAAAACATCCACTGTGCAGATATTTTTTACAAAGCTGACCACTCAAATTAAGAGTCTGCTTCTTAAGAGCTTGCAATAAAACTGGGTTGGCAGCAGAGCCAGATGGAGACTTCATATGCCCCAAACAACACAATCAGACTACTCATTCCTCTGAGTCCTACATTGAACTATATGAAGCTACCTTCTGCAAGTAAAAATAGTCAAGTTTTAGTAATTTCTTATGGTTCAAACTAATTCAAAATAAAAAATAGTACAAAACCATAAGTTAGAGAAATATCAAGTATCTTCTTCTTTCAAATAAGTGGTTTCGATGTCCTGCTCTGTTCTGCTCTGTTCGTATCTCAAGGCTGTGCTTTGTCTGCCTATGGGGTAACTCGGCACTGCTGGGTCCACTTCTGCATTAAAATAAAAGATAAAATAGAAGCCACTTAGCACAGTTTTTTAACAGACCTCCAATTTTTTTAAAGACTTTGACAAGTAATACAGTAAAAATATATCATTTTAAGTAGTCATTGTATGTATTAAGGCCTTTGTTGAACTTTTTGATATTTAGGTAGTTTGCATAAACCTAAATATTAGTGTGCTCTTTTACTTGGTACCTTTTTCTGTTCAGGATTTTATCTAGGATTCCATTTTACATTTTGTCATCATGTTTCTTTAAGCTCCTCTTGACTCTGACATTTTCTCAGGCTTTCCTTGTTTCGATGGCCTTGAGAGTTTTGAGGAGTATTGGTTAGGTATTTTGTAGAATCTATATAGCATTTGATCTATGTTAACTTCATTTAATGTAATAAATATTTCTTTAAGTCATCACCTACTTTTTCAGAAGCATTATTTTAATGACTGCACAATATTCCACTGATAACTCAAATTTAGATGTTTTTATAAAGAAAACAAAATGACTTTTTTACTGCATGTTTTTTAACATTGTGTGCAGATAAATGTGTAAGGGATAGCATTCACTGGGGAAAATATACATATATAATAAATATATCCTGGAGGTGATAATTTTTACATTCTTGTTTGACTTCTGTCTCAGTGCAGTATGTAAATCTGGGCATACATATACTCCCAAAAAGAAATAATCTTGAGATATATTATCTTTAACCCAGAACTTAATGCCTGTCTGTCACTACTGCATGCCATTCCTTCCTGAGACCAAGGTTATAGAGGGCCAGAGTTGCAAAGGTAGATTATTAGAGTTTAAGTGGAAGATACCTCATAGATTCTTACCTGTAAGATTTGCATTGTCCTAATTCTGTAGAAAAAAGTCACTCGTTTGTTTTTGTAGAATTGTTTACCCCTGGGACTTGAGGTCATTCAGTCATAGAAAGGCTGGTTCACTTTCATATTAAAGGTTTGGGAACAACTACTTTAAAAGAACCCCAACCTATAAGGTTTACATCATCATCCAACTAATTTCCTCATCTCGCAATGATCCTCAATGGTTTTCTTCTTCTCACTTTGCATTACTAAGTCTGTCCAATTTATCTCCTAACTATATCTTCTGTCATTCACCTCATCGTTTTCTCCTTGGCTGAATTCATTCTAACTACTGTCATCTCTCAACTGAAATATTATAGTAGACTTCTAACTGGTCTTCCTCCTCTACCTTGGTCCAGGATTTATTTTCTCAAGTGTATACCTTCTTCTTGCATATGCATGTATGTTTCCATCACTCTATCTATATCATGAACACACACACACATACACACGTGGCTCTTCTGCTACCCTATTTAAGAATGTCTTGTTTGCTTCCCATTGCCTGTCACAGCTCAGCTGCTAAATCTGCTATCCATATGACTTTGGGTAAGCAATGTAACTTTTCTGTGTCTCAGTTTTCTCATCTGTAAAATTAGAACCATAGTACCTGCCTGATGGTGTTAGTGTAAGAGTTAAATGTGACAATAAATGTCAAATCTTAGAATATCACCTTGTCTGTGGAATACACTCAATGAATACTACCTATTACTACAACTACTACAACCACCAAAGTCTAAACTTCTTTGTTTTTGTTTTTGTTTTGTTTTGTTTTTTTTGAGGTGGAGTCTCTCTCTGTCTCCCAGCTTGGAATGCAGTGGCACGATCTCGGCTCACTGCAAGCTCTGCCTTCCGGGTTCACGCCATTCTCCTGCCTCAGCCTCCCGAGTAGCTGGGACTACAGGTGCCCGCCACCATGCCTGGCTAATTTTTTGTATTTTTAGCAGAGACGGGGTTTCACCGTGTTAGCTAGGATGGTCTTGATCTCTTAACCTCGTGATCCACCCGCCTCGGCCTCCCAAAGTGCTGGGATTACAGGCATGAGCCACCGTGCCCGGCCAGTCTAAATTTCTTATTATGACACCAAAATTTCAACCACAGAGACTACTGCCTCCCTAAGCCTTGTATTTCCTGTCTGTCAGGACTTTGCTTCCGAATTTCTCTTTTCCTAAAATGTCCATTTTCTACTGCCTCCTTTCCCAATGCCTCAAACAGTCTTTGATTAATAGCTTAAAATATTTATTTTCTGTGATCTTCTCTAAGTAGAGCTCCTTCCTCTTAGCTTTCTCTCTAAGGTAACGATTATTTTTTAGACTTTATTGATTAAAAAAAATCAAGGCTCAAGATAACTAAGTGATTTTTCCCACAAGCACACAGCTCAAAATAAGTAATGAAGGCAGGATTCAAATGCAGGTATCAGTGGCAATCTGTGCGCTTTTCTCTCTATCACCTACCTCCTATTTGGGCAATCCACAAAGAACTGTCTTGAAAGTAGGTATGGATTTTAATAGCTTTGGAGTGTGGTTTAATTCTGTTACTGGGCCAAATGTTTAGAATTTATCTGGAGAGGGTGGGTGGGAGTCGAGCAGGAAAAATTTTTCTTCCTCATCTACGAAATGAAAATGAGAGTTACTTTCCTTTGAAATCTTTCTGCTCTAATAGTTTGTCATATTGTCATACACCTGAATACAAAGTGGCAACTTACTTGAGACTTGCTTGGATTTTGAGCTGACCACTTTGTAGTTCTTTGGTTCTCTTCTCTTAGTCTTAACTTAAGTCTTAACTTAAATAAGGGGTTTAACTCTGAAATATCACCTATGGGAAATTGAGGAGACACTTCCAGAGCCAGGGCCTGTCAATAACATCTCCTAATTCCATTAGAACCGCTTGCCATCCCTGCTGCTCTGATACTTATAAACCTCTCTGTTCTCATAACAGATTCAATCTTAGGATTCCAAGACCACTACACACCCTGCTGGGGTTTGGCTGACTCAGAAGATGGGTGCACAGATCTTCTTTGTTCCTCTAGCTGAACTCAAATGCAAACCTTCATCCTGATGAGATAACAGGCAATCTGTGTTTTGTCCCTCTCCATTGCTGTATGTGCAATCAAGGTACTCTCTCAGGACCCAGTGATAATATTAATTACAATCTCTTATTTAAAAGGAGTTCCTGCCTGAAGGTCTCTGTGGAAAGAGAAAGTTTCTCTGTTTTTGAGGCAAAATCTCACTCCGTCTCCAGGCTGGAGTGCAGTGGCGTTATCTCTGCTCACTGCAACCTCCGCCTCCCGGGTTCAAGCGATTCTCCTGCCTCAGCCTCCCGAGTAGCTGGGATTACAGGCACACACCACCACGTCCAGTTACTTTTTGTATTTTTAGTAAAGACAGGGTTTCACCATGTTGGCCAGGATGGTCTTGATCTCTTGACCTCGTGATCTGCCCGCCTCGGCTTACAGGCGTGAGCCACAAGGCCCAGTCAAGGTTTCTTTTTTTTAAGAAGGAAAAGCCACTCCTGGTTAAGTCACAAAGCAAAGGGAATGCTAGTCATCCTTTTCTATAGCAGGTCCAGCCAGGCAACATGAGATACATAGGCATTAAGAACACAGGTACTGTCCTGAACTGGAGGGGAAACTGTTAAATCTAATATTTTCTGAAAAGTCTTCTCAGACCATTCTGACCATGAGTAACTTACTTCCCCTACAACTAAGCATCTAGAACAAACCTGCCATGGCCACTCCTCTTGCCTTTCTTCACCCTCTTACATTTTATTATAGTAGGTGAGATTTGAGCAAATAAGTTTTTGAATTAAGTCATTTCTCTATTGTTTTTAGTTATGCAACTTCCAACCATACATTCAACCTCTCTGAATCTGAGTCTTACTTTTTTTCCTCATGTTTAAAATAGGATAAAAATGAAAGATTGTTGGACTGTGTAAACATAATGTTAGATTAATGCTTGTTGTCTTATATATATTTGAAACTTTACTAAAGTCATTAGCTTTATATTATAACATTCTTCAGGGGCCAAGTGCAACATCTATTTCATAGAAAATGTTAAGTAAAGTGGACTCTTTGTCCAGTCTGGGACAAGCCTAAATAGAATTACAAGAGAACGAACAATTTCCTTCTTATTTTTCTTTGCATCAATCTTTCTTTCCCTTAGGTGTTTGCTATTCTAGCTCCTTCCTTTCTTGCTTTCTTTAGGGAAGCCTACTGACATGTCTCTGTCCTCTCAAGCTCCTCTACCTTTCTACCTATCAAGACAAAAGGTTTCTATATATCAGAACAAAAGTCATGATAGGAAGTTAAAGGGGTCACAATACATTACAGAAAAGAGTTAATATACGGTAATTAGAAAAATGTGTTGCCCCTAAATGCAAGAAAAGACATCCCTAGAGTCTTTTCAGCAAAGAATAATAGTGGTCTTTACTTTCACGAAGATTAGCTCATTTAATTTTCATGAAATCTATGAGAAGTTTCCAGGTCCATAAGATAATGATAGCAGCCTAAATTATAATCTCTGCACATATCCTCAAAAAAAATTACAGATGAACAAGGAGAGCAAATAAAAGCATGCTTATCATGACTGGCAATACAAGTAAAAGCAAAGAACTTCACAGATCTTAATTTGTAACTAATTGGGAAAATAAGCTACTTATGTTTATTGAGTTGGCTCCAAAGCTTACTCCAGAGCAGAGGGTTAGGTGGGGAAAGCAGAGAAGAAAGGAGAATGAGGAAGGATAGAATCAGAAAATATCACTTAAAGCTGATAGGTAGAATATTCAAAATTGAGCAAGAAAAAGAGAGAATCTAGTCGTTATATACAGGCTTTAGTAAAGGGAGCAGCTTGGTCATGAAAACAAACTGTTATATATAACAAAGGTAGCCAAAACAAAGCAAAAAACCAAAAACTATTTAAAGGATTAAAAAATAAAACAAAAAAAGAGATCATATAGTGGAAGTAACTGTATAATGAAGCTGTGCCATGTACACAGTAAAATAACCAATAGAGCCGAAATGGAACATATAAGTCATGTTCATGAATGTAAATGACATAACTCACATATTAAAAGGAAAATTTTTTAAATTGGCTCACAAAACAAAATCAACTCTGCACAGTGTACACTAGATGCACCTAAAACAAAGAATTGAAGAAGGCCTGAAAATAAAGAATGGAGCAACATGTACCAGCAAATGCAAACAAAATGAAATTGGGGGTTATGATCTTGATGTCTAACAAGTTAGAACTCAGAACAGAAAAGGGATAAACAGCACAAAGAAGAAAGCTTTATAAAGGCAAAGGCCACAATTCAAAGCAAAGACAAGATAGAAACGTTCCCCTATCAGTCACCTTCCTAAAGCCGAAACTAGAAGAAATGCAGAGAAAGAAGCACACAAACATCAGGTGACTTGACATGCCATGCTCAGCCTGAGAAAGGTAATGTGGATAAAAAATAAATAAGGATAGAGAGGACACAAACAACATAGTAAATAAGATGGATTTATTTTCATCCTCTTAATAATAGAGAGTAAATCTTCTCTCATGCATATTGGACACTTATAAAAATTTACCAATTCACCACGTTAGTGGTGAATTATAAATAAAGTATAAAAATTTATTATAAAAAGTGCTAATAAACTATAAAATTTTGTGATTATTATGAAAAAACTGGACTCAAATGAGGAAATGCAAACCAATATAACAGGCATTGTAAAAAACAATGATAAAGAGCTGTGATTCCGAATCACATGTCTTTAATCATACAATTAAAGCAGTGATCAGAAAAAATGTATGGTATTGATATGGAAGGGCTGGGCTCCCAGGTAAACCTGCAATGAGTGGCCAGTGGCGGACTGAGTGAAATAAGTTACTCCAGTTGTTACCTGCAAAGGGAGTCAAGGGAACTATCCTATCTTAGTATTAAATATATATGTCAATAAAAATGGACAATGACAATAAATTTGGAAAACAGAATAAAGAGAACAAAGGAGAGAAATCAGAATACAAACAGAGCAATGAAGTAGAAAAAGAAAAATAGTCATACCATAAATAAATATTGGTTTAAAAAATAAACATAATGGACAATCACTAGCTAATCTGATCAAAAAAGGTAAGATTGTACATGAGAAGGGGATAAGAGGAGAAAGCACAAATATACAAGATAAAAAGTGACAAAGAAAAATAACCATTGAAACAGAGAAGATCTAAATAATGAAAAAGTGAAGAATTTTATGGAAAAACATAATTTGTCAAAACTGATTCCAGTAAAGAAAACAGACCAAGTGTTATAGAAGAAATAGAGAAAGTCAACTGTTACTTCTCACTCTCAAAAAAATCAGAAGGTCAAGATGATTTCACAGAGGAATTCTACAGAAATTTCCAAATCCAGGTCATTCTATTTGTACAAGAACATAGAAAAATGATCTTCCAAACATTTCTGACAAAAAGAATGAACATTAACAACAAACCTGGATGTAAAAAATATTTTTTTCCTTAAACCTACAGACTATTTTCACTTACAAATGTTGATGCAGTAGTCTAAAATAAATATTAACTAACAGTGCCCAACAGCACATTAGCAAAATAATAATTCATTAGGACAAAAGAGAGTTTATATAAGAAATGCAAGATAGATCAAGAATTAAAAATCTGCAAATATACTGCACTATGTTAATAGACCTGTGGAGAAAAGCTATATGTTCATGCATACTGAAAAAGCATTTTTAAAACTTAGTTCACGTCATAAAAGTAACCAGTAGATATTTTTCAATATGATAAAAGGTGTGTATCTTACCCAAAAGTTGGTATATATTTAATGGAAAAATACTGAGCGCATTCTTTCTGAAGTCTAGCCCCAGGCAAGAATGCCACTTCACTATCCTTCAATATAGAACTGGAGATTTCAGGACACAGATTCTGACAAGAGTACAAAATTAGAGACATAAGAATTAGAAAAGTTATGTTAAAAATACTCCTATTTGAAGATAATATGATATGGTTGTGTGTCTTGAAAACCCATGAACATCCATAGAAATACAACACAGCTAATAAAATTTTAGTACAGTTGCAGAATATTAAATTAATGTTTAAAAATCAATAGTCTTCATTATATCAAATTAACAGAATTAAGGATAACAATATATGATCATCTGAATTGATGCAGAGAAAACATTTAACAAAATTTGACACATTTTAAGATAAAAACAGTCAACAAAGTAGGAATTAAAGGAAACTATTTCAATGTAATAAAAGCCATGTTGATAGTGACAGGAGACAGACAAATTCCTAGACAGACAGGGACGGGTCCCTAGTGAAACTCAACATTCAAGCCAAGGAAACTCTAAAGCCTGAAAACCAACCTACCAGTTCTGATAGAATCCATGGCTGGAGTGAGAACTTCCATCCCCATTTTGCCCACTCTCTCTCTACTGGCTCATTCTAAATGCTACCTTTTAACCAATCAAATGGTGCCTTTTCCAAGCCTACCCATAAACCAATCCACATGTGTTTCTCCATTCTAAGCCCATAAAAACCCCAAACTCAGCCTCACAGATGGCTACCCATTTTTGGGTCCCTCTTCCTGTCAAGTGCTTTTCTTTCACTCAATAAATTCTACTCTGCCTTACCCCATTCTCTGGCATCTGTGTACCTTATTCTTCTTGGTCATGAGACAATACCCAGAACTCAGCAAACTCTGGGAGCAAAAGAGCTGTAATGCTCCTGCCTGATGTACTACAGGGATGAAAAAAGCTGCAATGATATATAAAAAGTCCACAACTAATATTATACTCAATGGTGAAAGACTGAAAACTTTATACCTAAGATCAGGAACAAGACAAGGATGCCCACTTTCACCATTTCTAGTCAATGTAATACTGAAAGTTCAAGGCACAACAATTAGAGAAGAAAAATAAAAGCAACCAAATTGGAAAGGAAGACGTAAAATTATCTTTTCTCACACATAACATGATCTTATATGTAGAAAACCCTAACGATCCCACACTCAGAAAAAAAACTGCTAGAACTAATAGATGAATTTGGCATAGTTGTAGGATATAATCAACACATAAAGTAGGTGTCTTTTCATACAATAACAATGAACAATCATCTAAAAAAGAAATTAAGAAATAATTTACAACAGCCTCAAAAAATACTTGGGAATAAACTTACCCAAGGAAGTGAAAAACTTATACATTGAAGATCACAAAGCATTGCTGAAAGAAATTAAAGAAGACACAAATGGAAAGACATCCTACATTTATGGATTGGAAGACTTAATATTGCTAAGATGTCAATACTAACTAAAACAATTTATAGATTCAACACAATCCACATCAAAATCTCAAGTGTCTATTTTTTTGCAGAAATAGCAACAAATCATCCTATAATGCACATGGAATCTCAAGAAACCTTGAATAGCTAAAATAATCTTGAAAAAGTAAAACAAAGTGGGAGGATTTATGCTTCCTGATTTGAAAACATTATAAAGCTATTAAAGTCAAAATAGTATGACACTCATGTGAAGGCGGACATATAGATTAATGAAATAGAATAGAGTCCAGAAACAAACCTAAATGAGAGTGCCAAGATCAATCAATGGGAAACAGTCTCTTCAACAAATGGTATTGGGAAAACTGAATATGCACATGCACAATAATGAATTTGAAGCCTTATCTTATACCATATACAAATATTAACTCGAATGTATTAAAGGCCTAAATGTAAGATCCAAAAATGTAAAACTCCCAGAAGACATAAGAAAAAAAATGTTTATGATATTATATTTGCCCATGATTTTCACACATAACACCAAAAACACAGGTAACAAAAGAAAAAATAGACAAAAGGGACTATGTCAAATTTAAAACTTTTATTCATCAAAGGACACAATCAACTGAGTGAAAGGTAGCCTACAGCATGGGAGAAAATATTTGCAAATGATGTATCAGATAAGGGGTTAATATCTAAAATATATAAAGAACTACTATAACTCAACAACAACAAAATATCAAATTACTCTAAAAATGAGTGAAGAACTTGAATATACATTTCTTCAAAGATGATATGCAAATGTCCAATAAGCATATGTGAAAATGCTAGACATCCCTAATCAACAGATAAATGCAAACCAAAACCACAATGAGCTATCAGTTCACACCCATTTGGATGGCTACTATAAAAACAAAACAAAACAGAAAATAACAAGTGTTAGCAGGGATATGGAGAAGTTAGAATACCATGCAAAAAATGCTCAATGACGGGGGCCTAACCCTAACAAATATGACAACATATTCTAGCAAGGCACATGGATAGCATGGCACATGGATAGACAGACTGAACAATGAAACAGTAAGGTCCATAAATAGATTGTTCAAATTTGGCAAATGATAAAGGCAGCATATTTAATCTTTGGGGAAACACGACCTATTAATAAACAATGTTGAGAAAACTAGATTGCCATTTAGTAAAAGATAAAATTGACAAATATCACAATATTAGTCAGAAAAAATTCCACATGAATCAGATATCTAAAATGGAAAAAAATTATAAAAAGTATCAGAAAACATGAGTAAATTTATTTATAGTTTGGGAATAGGAGAAGCCTTTCTGAATATACTGAAATTTTAGTAAAATGACCTGGAAACAATGACACCTGATAGCAGTGAGTGCACTCAGGGCCCAAATTTTAGATTTTTGATATCACTCCTACTCAATGGAAGCTGGGATCCTGAAGAAATAGCTGATTCTGGGTCCGGATCAGGGAATGTATAAAGGGAACATTTTGTTTTAGGGTGTAGGGAAAGAGAAATGGCGCTGAAAATGGCCCATATCCAAAGTCACAACACTCGTTTTGGCACGTCCCCTCACTACTACTCACCCTAGGCCATATTTAAGAAAATTTGAACATTAAAAAGAAAGTGACTCTAATTGGCTCTAACTGATTGTGAAAGAATAAATAAAAAACCAGGAGTCCATAGTGATTCTTTTTTCCTATGTCCAATATCTTCTTCTTTTGCCACACAAAAGCCAGAAAGATTGATTTAAATTAAGATGTCACTTTTCTCCTAGAACCCTTCAATGGTTTCCCTTGGCTTTTAAAATCTAAAATCTTTGCTATGACCTCTAAGGCCTTGAATGACCTGAGCCTTACTTAACTGCAACTTTATCTCCTATATTCTCTCTCGCGCTCAGTGCCTTCTTAAACACACTGGCTCCTTTTCTCTTCCTTGAACACATCAAGCCACTTTGCTACTTGGGGATTCTGTACCACATTTATTTCCTCTGTGACATTTATAGCAATCTTCAATTATCCTGTTTCTTTCTTTATTTACTTGTTACCTGTCTTTCCCCAGAGAATATGAATTCCAAAAGGGCAGAAAAGTCTGTCTCTTTACTGTCATATTACAGGCCCAAGTGTAGTGACTGCAAACAGTTGGCTCTCAGAGGCTATTTCTGAATACATGTATGTTGTATGAATGAATGATGAATAAATGAATAAAATGGGTCTCCTGACTTCCAGTTCCAATCTCTCTCTGTGACAAGGCTCTCTTTTTTTTTTTTTCTCCCTGTTCAGTTCATCTCTGTATGCACACGGACCACCCTGCATATGTTATGCAGCCTAAACGCTTACACATTACAGCTTTCCATGTCATGAAAGCACCTGATATCGTTACTGTTTTTCCTCTTAGAAGGATAATATTGGAAAGGTCTTTAGAAAACCCCTGTAATCATCTTGTTTTACAAATAAGGAAACTGAGGCTTGTCATGTATATATTGCCCAAGTCACAGCTAATTAGTGGTATATGTGAAATTACAACCTACATCTCCAAATTTTCTAGTTCAGTGGTCTTTTCAGGACCCTTTCCTTCTCCCTACTGGTTTACCCCTTAATCTTCAGCTTCCTACCTCTCGCCAGCACACAATAGGAATAGGAAAAAGATTGTATAAGTAAGTATAAATGAAGTCCTGGGAGCATCTTAGAATCATTTGGTGTTCCCAGGAGAGAGCGTTTCACTGAGCTAGTAAACATCATTGTGTTCCTATGCAGCATTTTTGAAATCACTAGTGTGCCCTCCGAGTGAGATTAGCCTCAGATGACATTATGTCTTACGAGGCTAGATGTTAGCACATCCCCAGCATGTGCATTTACGTAGTCTACTGTTCTCTAAGAACCACCTCGCCAATTGTAGAGATGGAAAAACTATACCCGGAATTCCATAGCAATTATTTCTGTGTTTCCCATGTTTGTTCAAATGATAAATGTAAAACCATCATCTATTTTTAAGTTATTTGAGCCTATTGACTCAAAAGAACAGGAAAGCCATGTCAGGACAATTCTGTTTTATGAAAAAGTAAGGGTGGGGGCTTCTGCTATTCTTTAAATAGTCTAAAAGTTTAAGGTTGTTTTTTACACAAGAACTGTGCAGTTAATTGGAATTGAATGGCCTTGCCTTCCTCGTAAATGAAGCCCATTCCCAAGATTAAGATACTAAATCTTAATCAGGTGACGTCCCTGAGGCAAGGATGTGCGTTGAAGTGTAAGCAAAGGTTTAGCAAAAAACATGCTATTCCAATGGGCACAGAGTCTGCTAAGGGAGCAAGGCCAACTCTTCAGGAAGAATGTTTACTATGATATTCATGAAGTTTTCATTGTATCATTCTGCAGTCTTTTCCTCAGTCTCCTTCTAACCTCAGTAATTCATTTATCCAATGCCATGCAGTATCAGTTATTCATACAGCAGAACACTGTGGGTTAGGGGCACAAAGATGGTACAGCTCTCCCTCTTTCCTTAAGAGACAATTTAATGAAAGTTTAACCGTCTTATATTATGTACAATGTTTATGTACGTTTATTTAAGCCATGTAATGGGGGAAACGAATAGAAATGACTTCAGAGTGTAGCAGGGTTTGAAAGAAGTTCTGAGATCATCTTGGCCATTGCTACTCAAAGTGTAGTCCCTGGGCCAGAAGCATCAACATCACCAGGAATCTTCTGTGAAATGTAAAATCCTTGGCTTCCCTTCAGTTCTACGGAATCAGAATCTGTAATAAGGTCTTCAAGTGATTCTTGTAAACATTAAATGTGAAAAGTCTTCATCTAGTCTCTTTGGATTTGTTCTGTGTTTACAGACACAGAGAACTGTAATTCTGTGATGAATATATATTCAAACCAAAGTTTGTCTCTGTCTTCCACTCAATACCACACAATTGTATCCAACTTTGGCTACCCTTGCATAGGTACATCCTCATCTGTATTTCAGAACAAAGAATGAATCATTTAGGGCCATAGCTGGGTACTTGGACACAGAAAACAAGAGAGCAAGAGAGGAAGAGAACAAGAGAAGGAAAGAGGTAGAGGGAAGAAGGGAGCGATGCCAACTATGATCTCTCCTATATCAAAGGATACATATCTTTCTAAAAAACTATGAGAGGTGGTATGGCAAATTGTATTATTGCTCTCAATTATTTCTTCTCCTTCCCTATAGGGGGTTTATACTATCTTTTGCCATGGGACAAAGTGCCTTCCTGGAGAAGTTGTTTTTCCCCTATTGACACCAGGCTTGGCCTAAGGACTTGTTTTGGCCAAGGAAATGTAAGTTTTAGAGTCATTAGAAAGTTCTAGCTTATCTTTTTGCCCTTTCCCTCTGCCTTGAGTTTAGAGAGGCTCCTCTCCACTCTAGACACTGGAATAAACAAGACACATGAAAAAGGAACAAAGCTGCCACCAATATGTAATGTGCATTAGAAACAAGCCTTTGTTGTTGAAATTCACTGAAATTTTAGAATTGTTTGTTACTGCATTTTAGCCTAGAGAAAGCTGACGAATACACATGACAATCTGTGTTTCGTGCAATCAAGGGTAATCCCAATATATTTAATTCAGAAAAATGATGTTAAATATAAAACATTCTCTGCACTATTAACACTTACCATGTAGATAAATTATGAGATAAACAAAGTATAAGTAATCTCATTTTGAGGGCCCAAAGAACCTACTGAAGGATGAAAAGAGGTACCCACCTAACCCTGGACATCAAGGCAACTCATTTAAAATTTTAATGCACATATTTTCTTGCCTGGAATGCATTTTAGTTATCTGAAATATTTTTCACATTATTAAATGCATCAGTCATTTTAGTGCATTTTTGCCTTCCAAAATTATTTTGGTTTTATATTTAACATATCTATTTTCAATTAAATAGGTCAGAGTTACACTGAAATAAAGTTAAAACTTTCTATTAACTTGGTACAAAAACATAATCAAAATATTGACAGAAAAGAATAGAGTTTTAAAAAGCTGAATAAGCTATTTGTTATTCCTTGAACAACTATAAAAATGAATAGTGTCTGCTTTTATATTAGTTGGAATTTCTAAGGTTAACCTTATAAACAAATTAATTATTAATAGGATTCCAGATTCTAAGATCAATTATCAGTGCTAATAGTGATAATGGCCCATATTTTATATACTTTTATTGAATTAACACACTTGAACATAAATAATATTTGATTTCTCTCAGCAATCTTGAGATAGAAATAGGGGACTTAACAGCCTTCTTATCCAGAGGTGAGCTCAGACTCCATACTATAAAATGGCATAACCATGGCCACACACTAATGGAGAGGGTAGGCAGAACCACGGTTTCTGAGTTCATTCTGGCCTCTCCATGCGTAAGAGATTGCCAAAGCTACCTACCAATTTGCTTCATGTGTTGAAACAGACTAGTAAGATTGAAGAGATTTTGTACCACTTGGAATTTGTAGATTTGTTTTTAGTTTTTCTCTACTCCTTCAATCTCTCCCTACTCCTGTATTTCATAATTCACAACTATCTAAAGGCTTTGGTACATTAAATATTCTTATAAAATGAACTCCCTGGACAACTTAAGTAACCAATACCAGAAAAGGTCCTTGGCACAGCCTTTATCTTAGCTGTACTATTCTCTTGGGTCTTGTCTTGACTACCAGAATCCTTCCTCACCCAAAGAAATTGCGAAGACAGACATCTGGAATTCATTGGCTGAGGCTCACCTCATGACCTCACAAAGCCCAATTTGCAGACTCTGGTAATTTTCATTTTTCACATGAGCATACACACTTAAATACAAAGAACACTGGGTTTTACTTTTTTATTTACAGAGTAAATGAATAAGTAAATGAATAAATAAATAAGTCAGTTGAATGAATGAATAGGATTATTGGTTGCTTGGACCTAGTGTACTGTACTACCAGAGTGGACTCTATTTAAGTCTTTTGTTTTATGTCTATAATGTTGCCTCCAACCCTATATTTTCTACCGGTCTCTATTAAACACAAGATATTCTGCTTAATTAAGACATTTTGTTAATTAAGAGGTGATTGAATTGTTTGGAGTCCTAACTCCAGCAAATTTATGGTCCTTGAATAAAGCAAACTTTAATCTTGCTTCTACCTTCTTTGAGTTGGGGATGAAATGATAAAGATGTAACATTTTTAGAGGATAAAAGTTAGTTCTCTTTTCACAAACTTCCAAAGTGATTTGATAGCCATATAATACCATATAATATTGGCCCTTGATACTAGATATTTTACAAAAAAAAAAAAACCCAAAAAAACTGAAGGTCAGAAAATAAGTTCCTCTCAGAGTACTAACTAAACCACAAATATCCTGATACCTCATTTATTCTGCTTAACTCCATCCTTTCTGATTAAAGAGACAGTCTTGGTTTTAAACGAATTGCTTTCCTGGCCATTAACTTTTGGTTAGTTAAAAATAAATTCTGAGAGCCTACTCTGTACAAAACATGCTGTTAGATATTATGGTTACTTCAAGGATGTACAAAAGTGATCCCTTGCAGAAACTTATCAGCAAGTTAGGGAAATCAGATGAGGCATGACAAGTAAGGTAACAGTGAGCTCAGTAACATGTGAGCTCTAACTGGTATACAGGCCACATGAGCCACAAGGAGTGCTGGGATGGCATTTTCCAAAGAAAAGGTGGCCTTGGCCCTAATAAGAAAACAAACAACCCAATTTTTTAAAAAAGAGTACATGATCTGAATAAACACTTCATCAAAGATGTACAGATAAAAAATGAGCAAATGGAAAAATGTTCAAGGTCATTTATCATTAGAGAAATGTAGATTGAAACAACAAGATACCACTACACACAGATTGATTAGAATGATCAAATTTATAACGTTACCAATGCCAAATGCTGGTGAGGATTTGGAACAGCAGGACTCTCATTCATTGATGGTGGGAATGCAAAATGGTATAGCCACTTTGGAAGACAGTTTGGCAGTTTCTTATACAACTAAACTTATTCTTATCATACAATGTGGCAATCATGCTTCTTGGCATATACCTAAAGGAGCTGAAAGTTTATGTTCACATAAAACCCTGTACGTGAATTTTTATAACACCTTTCTTCATAATTGCCCAAATCAATAAACAATTAATTAGTCCTTCAATAGGTGACTGGCTGAACAAACTGTGGTACAATGAAACATCGTTCAATGAGAAAAAGAAGTGAGCTGTTAAGCCATGAAAAGATAAGAAGAAAACGTAAAAACATATTTCTAAGTGAAAGAAACCAATCTGTCAAGATTACATACTGTATAAGTTCAACTATATGACAAAGGAAAAGGCAAAACTATTGAGACTAAAAGGATCAGTGGTTTCCAGGGTTTAAGGAGACAGGAGAGGGACAAACAGGTGAAGCTTGGGGTAATTTTAGGACAATGAAACTATTCTAAGTGACGCAGTAATAATGGATGCATGTCATTATACATTTGTCAAAACCTATGGAATGTACAATGCTACGGTATGTTGTATTGATTGAACACTATTGTAAACCATGTATTTTAGTTTCTAATAATGCATCAATGTTGAATCATCGATTTTAACAAATGTACCACATTAATACAAGTTATAAATAATAGGAAAAGGGTGGGGAGGGAACATGTACAAACTCTCTGTGTGTTCTGATGAATTTTTTCTGTAAAGATAAACTGCTCTGAAAACTTCTAATTTTTTTTTTCTTTTTTTTGAGATGGACTCTCGCTCTGTTGCCCAGGCTGGAGTGCTGTGGTGCGATCTTGGGTCACTGCAAGCTGTGCCTCCTGGGTTCACACCATTCTCCTGCCTCATCCTTCCGAGTAGCTGGGACTACAGGCGCTCGCCACCACGCCAGGTTAATTTTTTTGTATTTTTAGTAGAGACGAGGTTTCACCGTGTTAGCCAGGATGGTCTCAATCTCCTGACCTCGTGATTCAGCTGCCTCGGCCTCCCAAAGTGCTGGGATTATAGATGTGAGCCACTGCGCTGGGCCATAAAATTTTTAAAACTCATAATATTTTTTAAAAAGTGATCTTGGACTAGTCAGGATTCATATAGGCCAAAAAGGTGAGGTGGGGGTTCCAGGCAATGGATGCAGCAGAGCACAAAACCTAAAGGGAGGAGGCTATGTCCACAATGAGGCAGAGAGAAGTAATCAGCACCAGACAACTGGGTCTGCTAGTCCTTGTCACTGCAGTTCTGGATTTAAAACTTCAAGTTAGTGTCAAAAAGGCTGCATTCGAATCCTGGTTCTACCACTTAAGGGTTATATGAGCTTCTTTAAATCCCTTAAGCTTTCCGACCTGCAACACTGGGTGAAAATAACATATGCAAGATTGCATAAAGGCACAAATGAGATAATGCATGGGAACTATCTTTGTGAATTTTGAAGTGTTAAAGAAATAGTTGGTGTTATCATAAAAAGAGAAACCTTCTCACTGCTTTCATTGCTTTTATGGTGACCCTCTTTTGGCAACTAGCTACCATGTGCCAGAGCAGATTTGCTTGTTGAAATGGAATTATTCAAGTCTACACCTGCTTTCTCTATCTTATACTGAAGTCTCTCCTAAACATTGTCTTTATGACTTATTTGTATATTTGGCTAGTCTTCTGCTGATACACCAAGTTTGGAATGGTATCAGGTATTCCAAAAGCAACTTTAGTGGTATTAAGTGCCAGAAATCTGGGATGGCTATGAACAGGCTCTGGAGAAAATCAGGTCTGGGATAACAGTGCTTGAACTCAGTGACTTTTTTCCTTACCTCCCAATTCCTTCTCCCTTACATTACTCTCTACCCCCATCTCCCCTTCAATGGTGATTTTGTGATGTCTTCTGCTCAAAATTTCTATGAAAAAGAAAATCAAATGAAAAGGCAGCTAGAGACAGCTCTGTGGACAGTTTATCATAGGCAACCTGTTCTTATGATTGACGGGTATTCCATTAGGAGAAAGAGTTCAAAGCAACCCATACTTGATCGCAACAAATGTAGCATGCCTATTATGTAAAAAACAGAGTAATGCTTAACCATTCTAAACGTGGGAATAAAGTTTAGAGCTTCTTTTTATAGATTATCTAATTTAATTTTCACAGACCTTTGGTGATATGCTTTATTACCAACCACATTTTACCAATGGTGAAACAGGTTCAGAGATTTTCAGTGCTTTGGCCTAAGTTCACACTCATTCCTCAAAAAGGCAGAACCCAACTCCACTTCTGCTGAGTCTAAGCCCAATTTCTTTTCCTCTTGTGTCTTTCTCTCCCACTGTCCTCCTCAATGACAGACATTGTGATGTTTTAGTGTGACAGTCACTTAAGAATGAAAACTCAGCCAACTGAACAGGATGTGTTTGTGCCTATGAAGGCAATAGTCCTCAGGTGGTTTCATTCAACAGACTATAAACATTTAATGAGAGCTTGTGTGTTCGAAACTTGTTGTAGGCACTATCATTTTAATGACGAAGAAAATGTTTTTCCCACTATCAGGAGATTTTCAATCTCATGGGAGAGAAAAACATATCTCTCATAAGGTACTGAGATGGGATAGTTCCCTTGAATCCCCTCGCGGGCAGGAAATGGAGTGGTTCATTTCACTCAGCCTGCCACTGGTCACTCCTCGCAGCAGGCAGCGAGTGTGGGAACCAGAGGGAATGAACACTGGAACCAGCCAGTCACTCCTGTCTCAGGGGAGCAGGCTCTGTGCGGACCCCACAGCAGCATCCAGGTGTGTTACAGCCACGCACTTTCAGCCCTGCTGTCTGGGGATGGCTAAGTGCCAACCAGTTTAGAGGAGGGTCAGGGTGGCAAGCCCCTGCCCTCTCGGCACCTGGGTTCTTGTTCAGCATCCAAGAAGAATCAGGTCACACATGAAAGGTGATGGATGCAGAAGACTTTATTGAGAGGTGGGCGGCTCTCAGGGAAAGGGAGGCTGGAAAGGGGATGGGAAGGTGTTCTTTCCATGAAGCCCGGTCGTCTCCGGCTGGGCCCCTCTCAGAAGCCACACCATCTGCAGTTAGCCGCTTCTGTCTGTAGTTTCTGACGCTCAGTTGCTTCTCTGCTTGCCATTCAGCCACTTGTATCCTTGATGCTCAGCTGCTTGTGTTGCTCCGCCAGCTGGAGTCTTTTATGGGCACAGGGTATGGATGGAGCAGGCCAAAAAGGCAACATTTGGGTGGAAAAGCGAGGTAAGCTGTTTTCACTTAAGGCTGCAGTTCCAGGCTTAAGGGTGGGATTTAGCTGGGAGCCCAGCCCTTCTGTATCAGTACCTAAAGAGTGCAGCTTTTATGATTGAGGTATCCAAAAACTATGGTGGGCAAGAATAAACCAGAGATGGATAGAAATAATTCCCCATAAGAGGGGCAGGAGGACTGGGGGTAAGGAGACAAAGATAGACAGAAAAGTTGTCTGAGTATATGTTTGTGTGGTTTTGACTTTTAAATTATGTAAGTGTTTTACATGTGACAAAATTGACTTGAATCAAGAAAAAAGACTACAGTGATGGCACATGGGAGTGTTACACTTGCGTCTTCTGGGGCATGGGAAGAGATCATGAAAGAGTTCATAGAGGAAGTAAATTTTGAAATGAATGCTTTTGTTTTGTGTCGTGTTTAAAATTGTGGGTGTCTTAGGTTAGTCTGAAAAGGTGAGTGAGTGAATAATGCTTAAACTATTACCATTAACTGTTTTCCCCAATCACAGATAATGACACTTTCTGTACAACTCTTTGAAATGGGGGACTGCTTGAGAAAGAGCAGGCATGCAGAGGATTGGGAAAACAAGTTCCTTTGGTGGTGATTAATAGTGTAATCACTGGGAAAACACGTTACTTTTCAATGTCGTTTATAAATTGAGGAAGCCTCCCTGGGTGGACTTCAAAATCAGTTTTCATACAAGGATTCTACACGGAATTGCCAATAGCCTATCTCCTACACTGTGGCTATAATTTCTTGGGCTGTCATTTTAAAGAGTTGCTCTTATGTCAACAAATGGTTATCCTTCACAATTAGTATGTAAACCTGGATTCTGGAATGTATTAATTGTTCTTCACTGTCGTGATTGTTTAACTATAAAGTATTCACAACCTTTGTCTTGTAACCCCTGGCCTTTCTTTCTCATGGGAAGGAAAGAGAATCGCTCAGAAGGATAACCTTCCCACTTGGGTCAACAAGAGCTGCAACTGGTTCTAAGGAGGGTGTCTTATCGCTGTCAAATTGACCGGGGTTGTCACGCATGAAGCCTGCTGTCACTGCATCTTGCTCAGAACCAGCCCCTTAGCTTGCTGAGTCAAGCTGTGCTGACTCCTGGTGATAGAATTTTAATGTGAGGAATGACAGAGGCCTTGGAGTTAATGTGTACGTGGAGGTGACAGTTTTGAATGTCAGCCAAAGCACAAAGGCCTGTCTGAAATTAATTTTTGGGGGGTGGCAGAAAGTCATGGGAAGATGGAGAGAAATCGTATGATGGAGAATTGAGATAAGTTGAGTCAAATCTACCACCATCTGCTACAAATGAAAGCATCATTCTGTGTATAGACACAGAATATTTGAGCCTGGGAGGTTAAAAACAGAAGAGCATTGTCCTCATCAGATAATTCTGTAGCTTTAAGTTTTAGTCAACCTAGTGTGCAACTTGCCACTTTTAGATCTCTATGACCCCAATTTCCTTTGTTAAAACAGAGTTGCAAAAAGTGGGCATGGATCTTCTGATGATATGAGTTAGAACTTAATCATTTAAAGAGGCAATATTTAACTTTCTGGTAATAAAATAAGCCAAACTGCGTTTTATGTACCCTAATTTTCCTTTTACATTGTCACTTTTTTATACTCTTAGATATTTTCCTTGTTGTTTAGAGGACAATATCACATCTTTAATCTGTCTGTGGTAGGAAGAATAATGTCCAAAGATGTCCACATCCTAATCCCTGGAATCTGTGGGTATGTTATATTACATGGCAAGGGAGAATTAAGGGAGCAGATAGAATTAAAGTTTTTAGTCAGCTAACTTTACAATAGGAAGATTATCCCAGATTACCTCAGTGGGCCCAATATAATACAAGGGTCATTAAAAGTGAAAGAGAATGGCAGAAGAAAAGTCAATCAGACTTATGTGGTGTGGGACTCTACTGGTCATCGCTGGCTTTAAAGATTTAAGGGGGCCATGAGCCAAGGAATGTGGGCAGTCTTTAGAAGTTGGAAAAACAAGGAAATAGATCTTGTTTAGAGATCCCAAAAGAAACACAACTTGCTAATACCTTTATTTTAGCCCATCCATATCAGACTTGCGACCTATAGAACAAGCCTGTGTTGTTTCAGCTATTACATTTGTGGTCATTAGTTATAGTAGCAACAGGAAACTAATACACTGGCTTTTCAGGTCTTTCACAGTGTGAATCTGCTTTTGTCCTCAATTTTCCTAGATGTACCCTACCTCTGAATTCTGACACTGATTTCTAAACACACTTTATATATTACAAACTTGGTCATTCCATTTCCTGTGTCTGGACCCCACTGTGGGGTTAGTTAGCACTAGAGGAGAGCTATATGTCCTAGGGGCTGATTGTGGTTAGATTTGCTACTTAATGTGGGTTGAGGGAAGCATGTGAGTCCATACCCTTGAAAAAGAGCAGAAGCCAAAGAGGAAAAACTAATTGCAAAAGTCAAGTTCAGGCCCGGCGCGGTGGCTCAAGCCTGTAATCCCAGCACTTTGGGAGGCCGAGACGGGCGGATCACGAGGTCAGAAGATCGAGACCATCCTGGTTAACACGGTGAAACCTCGTCTCTACAAAAAAAAATACAAAAAACTAGCCGGGCAAGGTGGCGGGCGCCTGTAGTCCCAGCTACTCGGGAGGCTGAGGCAGGAGAATGGCGTAAACCCGGGAGGCGGAGCTTGCAGTGAGCTGAGATCCGGCCACTGCACTCCAGCCCGGGCGACAGAGCGAGACTCCGTCTCAAAAAAAAAAAAAAAAAAAAAAAAAAAAAGTCAAGTTCAAAAACCATTTATAGAATTACAAACATGGGACAAGAGCAAGATTTTGAGGCCAGATGGCAATAGAAAAAGGCAGGGGATTAACAACATGTGTACTGGGAAAACAGTGTCAGAGCTCTTGAGGGGTCTATGACTCACGTTTGTCATGGTCCAAAGTGACCTGTGGGATTGCTTTGTGTTGATCGAAAGGTGATACTTACGTGTGGCTGCGAGTTTTCTCCATTATCTTCAACTACCCAAATTCTACCATTGTTCATAGCCTAGCTCCTCCACAATCCTTTCCTAAATATTCCAGCCCCAGTTATCTTCTCTTCCTTTGAAGTCTTAGCATTTACCTTTTCTATTCTTCATGTGGTAGTTGCAATTCATGGCCCAATATTTTTATCTAAACAAAGGTATTGTATGGACAATCGTAAAATTTTAGATAATACAGTAAAACATAAAAGAAGACTTTCAAATTATTCAGAATCTTACCATTGAAAGATAATCACTGTCACATTTTGGCATTTATCTTCCTATACTGATACTGATACAATATTTTTTGTATATGCACATACATGCACACACATATACACATACATAAATGTGTTTCATTCGTATTCTCTAAAATAAAATATATTGAAGGAAATTGTATGTATTACAAATTAAGTCAAGCTTATTACATATTAACTTAAACAAATTTGACATTAACAATATCTATATTATTATTCTGACATCTAAACTTTTCACCTGGACATATCTTTCTATCACAGACAAGTAGTAAGTATCGTGAGGTAAGGTAGCAAGATTTTATGTATTTTTTTCTGTCCCCACTGATGCTTAGTATAGTACATTGCACATTTTAAAGGCTAAATACAGATAGATTAAAAAGTTTTGGCCAGAAACCTGTAAACACTTTCTACCTACAAATAGATAGTATTTGTTATTGATGGGCCTTCAGATTTTACCAAGTAATTCCAATAATTATTTCCATACAGAGAATTTTTAAAAAGTTGCACCATACTACTGTTTTTACAGTGGTCAGGCTATTATAAATCCAGAGATTTGTCATTTAGCATCAGAATTACTTGTTAAAATGGGAAAGGAGATAAACAAAGATAGGGCCCTTGTTAACTCATTAATATTCCCTATAATGAAAAATGTTGCAGGAATGAAATGGCCGCGGTAATACATGTAATCAATCTAGCCGGGGAAAAGTGATGTAATTTGTTATCTTTACAGAGTTGCTCTGTGCGCTAGTCAGCTAGTTGGCATATTTATCAAATGCCCAGTTGGTGCATAAGAGTGTACTGTTTCTCTGGGCTGCATGCTCCTTGAGCTTCATTAATTAATTCACTCACTTTTCACTATTCGTTCTTTGCTTCCCATTTTTGGTGTGTCCATTATATGCACGTTACTGTTACAAGTCCTAGAATAACAAAGGTGAGCAAGGCAGTTTTATTCTGAAGATAGACTCAGTGGAGGGGAAAGTCACAAAAACAGACAATTAAAAAATCAAAGAACGTGGAGGTGATTTTTTTAAATTTTTTTTAAGCTAGACTCTCTTTCTGTCCCTCATGCTGGAGTGCAGTGGTGCAATCTGGGCTCACTGCAACCTCCACCTCCTGGGTTCAATTGATTCTTGTGCCTCAGTCTCCCATATAGCTGGGATTACAGGCACACTCCACCACACCTGGCTAATTTTTTTGTATTTTTAGCAGAGATGGGGTTTCCCCTTGTTGGCCAGGCTGACCTCGAACTCCTGGTCTCAAGTGACCCACCTGCCTCGGCATCCCAAAGTGCCAGGATTACAGGTGTGATAATCATGCCTGGCCTGGATAACCATGCCTGTCCTGGAAGTGAATTTTAATGAGCTATGCACAAGCAAGAAGGCTTATTTCTACCCTCGAAGAGTTTCAAGTTGAGTAGCAGAGGTGCTATTACAAAACAAAATATACTCTTTCATTCTGACTGCAATAGTATGCCCAGAAATGATCTGATTTGGGCAGAAGCAGAGTTCTTAAAGGGACTCAGTTCTTAGCAAGACCGAAAAGGAAGATGCCAGACTTTGTCTATAATTCAGGAGATATCAGAGCAGGCAACAAGATATGTTGCAAGCATTCTTGCCTGAAAGACACTGTGCTAGCTTTCTAGGGCTGCCATAACAAAGCACCATGGACTAGGTGGCTTAAATAGCAGAAACTGATTTTGTCAGAGTGCTGAAGACTAGCAGTCTGAGATCAAGGTGCCAGGAGGGTTGGATTTATCTGAGGCCTCCTTCCTTGGCTTAAAGACGGTCATCCGAGCCCTGTGTCTCCACATAGACTTCCTTCTGTGTGTTGCTATATCCTAATCTCTTTGTTTTATAAGGATGTCAGTCATAATTAATTAGGGCTTACCCATATGAACTCATCCTAACTTAATTAGCTCTTCAGAGAACCTATGTCTAAATACAGTCTGAGACACTGCGTTTTTGGAGGAGCCCAATTCAGCCCGTAACAGGTACCAAGACTGGGTCTAACAGAGTCAGAAATCCCAAATCCTAAAAAGAAAGAAATTCGCTTCACCTTACACTTTGAGGTTGCTTTAAACATTCCTTGATTCCTCTGGCCCACTGAAGACCACTCTGTGTTCTAGGAATTTAAGAACTTGGGAAGGGGACAAGAGAGGACATCTTAACCACAGTCCCTGCAATTGGCATGTGGTAAATTATTTAACTCATTCCTTACTCCAAAGAATAATTCCCTCTGAAATTTTACAGTAGTCCTACAATAGGACTCTAAAGCATAGAACTGAGGGAATTGTAATATAATGGATGATCCTTTAATTGCAGTAATAGAAAACCAAAAGAAAAGTATGTTAAACCAGTGTTTCCAGACTTCACTGATGTTGAGACTCACTGCTTAAAAAATCACAGCTTTCCAGCCCCTTCCCTATGACATTCTGATTTGGGACTGGGGTAGGACCTAGAAATTTATACTTTAAAAAATGGTACCATATATGTTTCTTATATTTATAGAAGTTTGGCAAGGAAATCAATTCAACAATATCAGTTTGGGTCCAAGCTCTTTCTATGTGCTCTGCTATCATTATTGTGTTTACCGTCAGTGTGACTGTGACACTCGGGGCCACAAAATGATGCTGATATATTGCATTCACAGCAGAAGAGGAACAGTTTCTTCTGGTATGTTGCTGAGAGAAAGAAAGAAAGTGATAAAGAGGGAGGAAAAAAGAAAGGAAGGACGAGGGAAGGAAGGAAAGACCCTAGATAAGAAGGCCCTCAGCTTATCTCTCCATTTGTCTCATTGCAGAACTGCAGGATGTGCCCACCTTTAAACCACAGGGAAGGGAATAACCATGTTTGGCCTAAACTATGCAGGATTTGCCATTGATCTTGTGTTAGTTCATCATTTTTCTAGGTGTGTATCTTCACAGAGATGGATGGACATCCAAATAATAAGATGGAGTAATAAGGATTGAATGGGCAAACCATGATGTCTCCTACAACTAAGTACAATTAATACAACAATGTTACCAGTCAAAGTAAAATTAGAATTAGATAATGATGGTTGATAGGAAATAGCTAATATTTATTCAGTGTTTATTATGTGAATGACACTGCGTTCTAAGGGCTTTATGTGAATTAAAATAATTAAGCCTACAACATATGATGATGCAAGTGCTGTTATATTAATCCCACTTCACAAATGAAGAAACTGAAATGGTGATGTTAATTAGCTTATCTAATATCATACAGCTCTTAAGTAACTGAGCAAAGATTTGAGCCCTAGCATGCCAGGCTGCTCCAGAACTACACCCTAAATCATATTCTATTCCACACGAACAGATAACAAAGCTGTACTTTACAAATACAAATAGTGCTTGTACGACAATTAATGAAATTGGTTTGGTGCCTAGTTGCATTGTTAATCTGTCCTCTATTTAACAAGCACAAATAAGCACCTTCTATCGGCAAAGGACTATATCAGGGGCTACAAAATTTCAAGAATTAGTAAGAAGTGATGCAACTCTCCTGAAAGAATGTCCTCCAGTGGAGGAACTAGGCATTCAATAGATTATTTGTAATATAATATAAAATAAGGTAGAATGTAGCAAAGAGTAAACAAAATACAAGGAAGGTGTTGTTGAACTGAAGATAAAACAGCAGTTAATTCCTACAGGATAGGTCAGGGAAGATTCCTAAAGAAGGGTGTGTATGTGGAGAGAGAGGAGGACATTCCAGGCTGAGAAGAAGTGAGGAATCAGAATTGAATTACGTTATGTTGTATACTGAGAGTAAATTGCTATGACTAGAATGTAAGAGACTTAGAGATATACTGACAACTGTGAAGATCTAACATTTAAAGGGATGCCATGGCATATATGAAATTTATACAAGGAGAACCACAATTATTAGATAGGGTTGTTATTAGGATGGTGGGTGCTTTATTTTGACTCTTGATTTCTGTCTTTTGATAATACTCAAAGAAGGCTGTTTTTTTTCCTTCCTGTACTTAAATAATTCATCCCCACCTTTAGGGCCCATTTAAATTTTTTCCTTACAAATTTGACCCTTACCGAAATATGTCTTACACTCTCATTAAACTGTTACTGAGTGATGGTTTTATCTTTTCAACTAGATTTCATATTTTCATCTAGAATTTCATAGAAGACAGGGATTATATTTTTAAGTATTTTTGGAATTGACTTTAATGCCTGACCTAGTGTTGTTTATAGTGGATCCAATCAATAAGTGTTGAGTAATTGCCCACATTATTGTGATTCCCTGTAGGACTTCCCAGGCCTTTAGAGTATCACTTTCCCAGGTGGTTTGAGAGGCCTCTTAATTTTTACGGGAGAACTACATGTGGGGAAGCCTCACTTTATATGAAATAACTTCTCTGCCACTTTTTCCATTTGCTGGAAAATCAGGTAATGAGATAGCCAGAAAGTTTTTCCAGCCTCTAACTAACAATCCAGGGCATCGATCAATGCTTCAGACAACTTCTTTCCCAACTCTCTCAAGGGTTTACTTGATCTGCTACCTTTCTGACATCTGTTGCCTTAATAATTTTCCTTTGGGGACTCCATTCCATGGGCAAACCCGGCTGTGTATCTCTTCCCAGGGCAGTTGCTTCTTTGTAGATCTCTCTCCTTGGTTATTTTCATGCCAGGCAGCTCCAGCTCTCTAATCAAGATTTGTGTATTCAACTGACATTTTATCAGCAACCCTGTGTTTAAGTTAATGAAAGATCGTTTCTCCCAGATACTTGTTACCATTACTTCTTATCTCATGCATTTGACTTGTCAAAAATTTTTCAGAAAAAAATTCTCTGAGATGGCTGTTGCTGACCCACTGATCATGGGAAAGAAAAAGCTATTCCAGGGCCTAAGGGCCCCTGCACTGGGTTCTCCTTGTCTGTTGGGACTTAGTTAACAACGTCTTCATAGACATTCAGGAAGTAAATGGCATTGCAAAGCACCTGATGACCCCACAGAAATTTTCTGTATTTGTAGTAAACATTCTTGCTCATTTATTTCACATTTGAAAATTTATTTCAAATTAGCCCTATACTACAAGCTTCGCTGGAGGTTATTGACATAAAAGCTTTCAAATGCAATCCTAGAAATATCTGATTATTAGAAATTCACACAGGTATGTTTATTTTCCTATATATTTCAGAGCCTATTCCTCCACTATTTACTGTTGTACTTCCAGTATCTAACAGTGATTGGAAACAGGTAGGTCAGAAATACAACAATTTAGAATGTGATCTATTTCTCCCTACTCCTGATTCTATGATATTTATTTCTAATCTACTATAGCAATCTTTTCTATAGTGTTCGTGCTGGCCTCTCAATGTTGCCTCAGGAAGCTTCTGCAAGTCGATTAGAGTTTGTATGCAACATGAAACCTACACATCATTCTCATAGTTAGCACCAAACACATATTTCTTAATGATTGAAATAATATTTTTCTCTGTACATGAACCCTTCAGCATCTTCTCTGACGAATGACCATTCTATGTCTACTTAAACACCTCTACATGAGAAAGAATACATTATTTCTTAAGACAGCTTCCCCCACTGTGATACAAATTAAACAGAAAGTTCTTTATATGTAGCAAAATCTTACCGTTGTTAACTTATTAATCCACTTTTACATATACCAAGAACAACTGGTTGCAATTAGTTAATGCTTCCGTAGGAATTAGTTCCTATTCAGATACCATCCTACAATGGGTAACTTTACCTGTTGTTTTCAGTTAGCTCTTCAATAGTGCTCATAATCAGTCCAACCAACTTGGTTTCCTCTCTTTAAAAATGTCTAAATTAAAACTTTTTAATGACAACTACTAACACATACATTCATATACCCACACATGTGTGTACATGTGTGTGCTCTATGAAACAAAACATTATGAAATACATAACCATTCAAAAATATTAACAGGTACACTAACAGGTACAAATGTCGTGACGTTCTAGTGTTAAATATCCAAGATCTTCACACTACACTTTAGTCAAGTATTCAGCCAAGTGTGTATTGGTGGCATGTCTCTGCACAGGTTGTAATCTTAATTTTCTTCTTTTATTACCTTGGTTGTTAGTGTCACCTAGTTGTCAATATTAGACAAACCACTTTCTATTTCAGAGATGCTAAGTATGATAAATATTCAATCTCTGCAATTGCTCCAAGTTCTGTTCTTATAGGCCATCTGCCCTGACTACATAGACTTCATCAACAACATTTTCATGGATCATGCATTCTTCCCTTCTGTTTTACATTTCTGTTGTACAGCTCTGCACAGCTTTCTTTAGGATGGGAAAATGCTGTTGTAATGAGAAAGATTTTGTAGAACTTCCCATGTGCATTTGGAGAAAAGAAATTCTTCTATGCTAAAAACTTCCCAGAGGACTCACATATTAATCAAAGGCTCTTCCCTCTTTGTTTTCTTTCTGTTAGTAAAAATAATCCTACTGACACTAACTGCCTGTCTTTGGAAATTAGGGGAATAAGAGCTGGAGCTTTAATATTTAAAAGTGTTTCATGCTTATATTAGGGGGTTGTATGCTCTTCCTCTAATCAATGTACTTTCCGTGATGTTGTTTCTCTTTACCAATGTTACTTAGCTCATGGAGAAGGGTGGGGATTTTGCCTATTATTTGTCAAGAGGAGGCAGTCTTAAACTTCTCTTCAGTGTTTGGTGAAAGAAAGACCCTAGGAACTCAAACGTTCCATTTCATAATCTTTTGGTAACCCCTACTGTTACCTATTTTAATGAAAAATTAGGTAAGACTTCTTCTTCCATTGACCTATAACCACTTCAGCTCCAGAGAATGAAAGTAGGTGCTCCATTGAGCCAGCCATTATTACTGAGCCCTTTCAGAAGGCAGCAAAGGTAACAGGACACTTAATGAGTGATCATTACATGTGGCAGACACATTACAAGTTACAGGAAAGTAATAATTTTGCATACAAGGAAATCAAGGTCAGATAAAGTAACTGTGCTTGAAAGTCAACATTTGAACTCAGAACATTTGAATCTAGAGCATGTTTATATAACCATATCATCTAACTCTTTCCTAACACAGAGCATGCTTCTAACTCACAGATGATAAGACAGTGTAGATTCTTGTCTAAAACCAAGAAGAATTAGTTTATATTCATTTCTGATATTTAAAATTATAATAACAAAATAAATTCAACCTTATCTCTTTATAAGGAGGGGGAGTCTGGAAGAGGTGAGGCTGGAGGTAGGAAAGAACGCACAAGAATGTATGTACCCAGACACTTGCCAGAACTATTCCAGTTGCACATTTCCCTACTGGCTAAATTATCATTCTCTGTCTCTCATTAGATTAGGCAGATATGGAATTATTGCTCATAGAATGTTATTTCTTAAAACTTTATCTCTCAAAGGCATGCATTTTGGAAATAAGATTTTACTCCTCCAGGGAAGTCAGAATCTTAGTTGTTTTGCCATGAAACAAAGTGATGTCTGCATTATGAGCTGCCTTCTAAATGGCTCATAGAACTTGCCTTGAGTGAACTTCTTTTTCCTCTCAACACCCTGGTGAGATGACAGGTGCAAACACTATTAATCCCATTTTGCAGATGAAGAAATACTGCTAATCCTCTGTTTCTATTTGAAGAACATGCTATGCCCTGGAGTATGTGTCAGTTTATTCGTCTGTTTGGTTCCACCTAACATCTGAGAAATACTGTCTATGAGCTCTGAGTTCTTTTTATTTCTAAGTTTTAAATTTGTCATTCACATCTCTGAAATCCTAAGAATTGCTATGTTTAGGTGCTAAATAACATGGTCTAAAAAGAAACACCTATTAGGAAGTTGAGACACATTTCCATTGTCTGAAATATTTAGCAATATAAGATGGGAATTCATATTAGAAAAATAAATCTGAAGGAAAATTATATTTCTTTTAACTAACAGCGAGGGAACTCATGAAAGCACTGGTTAATGCTGAAACAGTGAAAACTGAAAAGTCATAGCATGTACTCTTTACTCAAAGGGAGTAACACCTCATTCCTTTATACCTGTGTCAGAAATGAGCAATGGTGTCTTAAATTTGGTTTAGATAGCATAGGTCGGTCAATCAGAATAACAGTGAAGTGTGGTCATACCCAAGTTCTCAGAAACCATCTGAATGGTTCTAGAATCAGAAGCATAAATTTGACATTTGGCATAGCTTATATATGACAGTAATAACTATTAAATGCATAACTATGGTGTTTGACATTGTGTTGTGTATCTTGCATTGTCTTGTTGTAGGAGGACAAAGGCAAGAGTTACAGCTGAATAGTTGACAAGGTCTGCTGAAGTCTTTTAAGCACCGTGTTGTAGTCCATTCCCACACAGCTATAGTAGAATAGCATGGACAGAGGAAACAATGATGAAATAGCCCTAGATAACTTCACTTAGTGTTGGGGTGGATTGTATGTTGGAAATATTGTATGTTGGAAATATTATCAGAAAACATATTTTGATTATCTTTATTCTAAATACCAAACAGGTGCATGGAGAGTAATGTAGATGTACTTTGACTCCAAAACCAAAGGGAAACATTGTGTTGGATTCTAGGTGAACCATTAGAATGACATGTATCACTTCTCAATTGGATTATTTTCATATCCTTCTTCCTGGCCTCTCAGGCTACACTATTTTCCCCCTCCATTCTATGCTCATCTGCTACACATATGATTTTTGTAAAACAAGGATAGTGCTACTTTCTCCTGATTTTACATATTGTCTTTATAAAATAAGGATCCATCACCTATTTGATAAATGCAGACTCCTTCCTTAGCGTTTAAGACAGCTTTCCACATTTTTCTACAGCTGGTCTCAACTGTGTTTGTAAACCTTTAACATCAACCCTATGCAACATATGTTTCAGCCAAATTCAGCCAAACTAAAGTATATTTGGAACTTTCACATCTTTTTTCCTTTAATATTCTCTCTTTCTCCCTTTCCCTCTCCCTTTCTTTTTAAAAATAGCCGTGTAGAGAGGGAGACAGTTCACAAATCATTTGAAGTGTACAATTCAGTGGTTTTTAGTGTTCTTATAGAGTTGTATAATTATTTACTACGGTATAATTTTACAACATTTTTTGCTGCATCCAAAAGAAACTACATACCCATTAGCAGTCATTCTCCAATCCCTTCCACTTCTCATCCCACTTCCAGCTCCCAGCCCTGGGCAACCATTAATCTACTTTCTATCTCTACAGATTTTTCTATTCTTGACATTTTATATGAATAGAATTACACAATATATGGTCTCTAGAGACTAGCTTCTTTCATTTAGCGTAATATTTTTATAGTTCATCTAATGTTGTGGATCTATCAGTTTTGCATTCCTTTTTAATATCAAATAATATTCCATTGTAGAGAGATGGTTTATTTATTTCCTCAATTGATGGTTTATTTATTTCCTCAATTGATTCACATTTAAATTGTTCCCACCTTTTGCCTATTTTAAATAAGTTTGCTATGAACATTCACCTGCAAGATTTTTGCATGGATGTATGTTTTGATTTCTCTTCATTTCATCCCTGGAGGAGAATTGCTAAGTCACATGTTAATTCTGTTCAAACTTTCTGTAAAACTGCCAAATTGTTTTCCAAAGCATCTGCACCATTTCATGTTCCCACCAGCAATGTACGAGGACTCCAATTTCTTCATATCTTTGACAACACTTGTCATTGTCTGTCTTTGGTTTTAACATTTCTATTGAGTGTTAAGGGATATTTTACTGTGATTTTGATTTGCATTTTGGCTTGAATGTGCTTATTGGCCATTTGTATGTCTTCTTTGAAGGAATATCTATTCATATCCTTTACTATTTTTAAATTGTGATGCTTATCTTTTTGTTGAGCTGCAAGGATACTTTATATTAATATATTCTGCATGCAGCACCCTTATCAGATATGTGATTTGAGATAACCTTCTATTTTATAGATTGTATTTTCATTTTCTGATGGTATCATCTGAAGCATGAATCTTTATTTTGATCAATTCCACTTAATTTTTAGTTTTGTTTCCTTCACTTTTGTTGTCCTATCTAAGAGGACTGTCCAACCAGAGTTATGGAGATTTCCTCGATTTTTGTGTTTTTTAATTTTTGCTTTTCTTTTCTGAGATGGTGTCTCAGTCTGTTGTCCAGGCTGGAGTGCAGCGCAATCACGGGTCACTGCAGCTGTGATCGCTCGGGGTCAGGTGACCAGATCCTTCTATCTCAGCCTCATGAGTAGCTGGGACCACAAGTGTGTGCAACCCTGCCTAATTCATATTTTTATCATTTGTAGAGATGAAGCAGGCTCATTATGTTGCCCAGGTTGGTCTCAAACCCATGGGTTTAAGTGATCCCCCTGCCTTGACCTCCCAAAATATTGGAATTACAGGCATGAACTACTTACTGTGCCCAGCCAGATATTTACAGTTTTAATGCTTGCATTTGGTTCTGTGATCCATTTAAAAATTTTTATTTAATTTTTAAATACATATTGTACATATTTTAGGGTTACTCGTGATAATTTGATGCAATCATATAATCAAATCAACATAATTGGGATATCTATCACCTTAAATATTCTTTTATTTATGATAGAAATATTTGAATTATTCTAGCTATTTTGAAATGTACAACTGATTAATGTTAACTATAGTCACCCTACTGATTTATCAAACACCAGTTATTCTAAGTGTGTTCTTGTACCCATTAACAAACCTGTCTTTATCCCTGCTTCCCTCAATCTTCTGAACCTCTGATAACTATTAATCTTCTCTCTATCTTCATGAGATCCACATTTTTAGCTCCCCATATGAGTGAGAACATGTGCTATTTGTCTTTCTATGCGTGTCTTATTTCATTTAATGTAATTACCTCCAGGTCCACCCATGTTGCTGAAAATAACAGGATTTTTTATGGCTGAATAATATTCCATTGTGTATATGTACCACATTTTCTTTATCCATTCATCTGCTAATGGACACTTAGGTTGATTCCATATTTTGGCTATTGGAAAAAGTGCTGCAATAAACATGGGAATGCAGATACCTTTTCAATATATTGACTTCCTTTCTTCTGGATATAAACTCGGTAGTGAAATTGCTAGATCATATATAGTTCTATTTTTAGTTTTCTGAGGAAATGCCATACTGTTATTCATAGTGGCTGTACTAATTTACTTTCCCACCAACGTTGTATGAGACTTCCCCTTTCTCCACATCCTCGCCAGCATGTGTTATTTCCTGTATTTTTATAAAAGCCATTCTAATTGGGGTGAGATGATATCTCATTGTAGTTTTATTTGCATTTCTCTGATGAATAATGATGTTGAGCATTTTTTATGTACATATTGGCCATTTGTATATATTCTTTTGAAAAATGTTCAGATTTTTTGCACATTTTAAAAATTAAATTAGTTGATTTTTGCTATTTAGTTATTTGAACTCTTCATATATTCTGATTATTAATCCCTTGTCAGATGGGTAGTTTACAAGTACTTACTTCTCCCATTCTGTGGATTGTTTTTTCTCCCAATTTGTTGATTGTTTCCTTTTGCTATGCTGAAGTTTTTAGCTGGATATAATCCCATTTGTCTGTTTTTGTTTTTGTTCCCTGTGCTTTTTGAGGTCAAACGCAAAAAATCTTTGCCCGGACCAATGTCCTGCAGCATTTCACAAATGTTTTATTCTAGTAACTTCATTGTTTCAGATATAAGATTTGTCTTCAATCCACATTGATCTGATTTTGTGTAGGGTCAACGAGCAGGATCTAGTTTCATTCTTCTGCCTCTGCTTATTTATTAAAGAGAATGTCCTTTCCTCCACTATATGTTCTTGGAGCCTTTGTCAAAAGCGAGTAGTCTATAAATGTGTGGATTTATATCTGGGTCCTTCATTCTGTTGCATTGGTCTGTATGTCTGTTTTTATGTCACTACCATGCTAATTAGGTTACTATAGCATTGTAGTATATTTTACCTTATTTATTTTATTTTTAACTTTTGTTTTGATTTGGGAATACATGTGAAGGTTTGTTGCATTGGTGAACTCATGTTGTGGGGGTTTGTTGTACAGATTATTTCATCACCCAGGTATTAAGCCCAGTACCCAATACTTATATTTTCTGCTCCTCTCCTTCCTCCCACCCTCTCCCTTGCATATCTACTTCAGATTTATACTATCTTAATTCTAATATGATAGGAAAACTTTACTTGTATAGCTGTATTCTTTCATTTTTATACTTGGTGTGTCTATATATGTTAGAAACCCAGTCATACATTTTTATGCTTAATATATGCATTTTTCTCTTTTAAAGAAGGTGAGAGAAGGAAGGTGATATGGTTTTGCTCTGTGTCCCCACCCAAATCTCATGAAATTTTAATTCCCAATGTCAGAGGAGGGACCTGGTAGAAGGTGACTGGATTGTAGGGATGAATTTTCCCCATGCTGTTCTGATGATATTGAGTTCTCATGAGATCTGATGGCTTAAAGTGTGTGACACCTCCTCCCTCTCTCTCTCCCCTGCTCAGCCATGGTAAGATGTGCTTACTTCCCCTTTGCCTTCTGCCATGATTGTTAAGTTTCCTGAGGCCTCTCAGCCATGCTTCCTATTAAGCCTGTAGAACTGTGAGTCAATTAAACTTCTTTTCTTCATGAATTACTCAGTCTCAGGTAGTTATTTATAGCAGTGTGAGAATAGACTAATACAATACAGAAATCAAACAAGTCTGTATTTATGGTGTTATATTAACTTTCATCTTTACCACTTTTTTGTTCTCTTCATTTCATAGTCTGTATTTGAGTCACCATTCACTGCATTTTCTCACTTCCATTTCTCACTTCCACACAGCTTTGTTTCCACCTGTCTCCTTTGTGCTATTTTTTTAACCAATATATTACATTTCTATATGCCACAAGCCTAACAATGCAATTATATGTATATTGTTTTATACAATTACTCCTTAAATAAGAGAAGAAATGAAAAGAACGATTCAGTTATACTGTCATTCATAATTACCTACATAATTACCTTTTTCAGTGTTCTTGATTTTTATGTGTACATAGGAATTACTTTCTGATGTCACTTGTGTTTAAACAAAACAACTTCCTTTCCTATTTCTTACAAGTTTGCTAGGAACGAAATCTCTCTGTTTTCATCTGGGTTGTTGTTGTTTTTGTTGTTTTGGCTTTGTTTTTCAAAAATACTTTTACTGGATATAGGTTTTTTGGTATTCATACTCTTTTATTCGGCACTTTAAATATGTCTGTTTACTGCCTACTGACCCCCACTGCTTCTGATGAAAATGAGCTCTTAATCTTATTGGAAATCCTTATATCTGATGAATTGGTTTTCTCTTACTGCTTTTAAGGTTTTCTCCATGTCTTTGTCTTTTAACATTTTGCCTACAATTAATGCATCTTAATATAGATCCTTTCATGTTTATCATTCTTGGAGTTTGTTGAGCTTCTTGAATGTATAGATTAGTGTTTTTCATCAAATTTGGGAAGGTTTTATAATTGTTTTCTCAAATTTTTAAATTTTATTTCTTTTTTTTTCTGATACTCCCCTTATGTGGGTATACTTGATGGTGTCCTGCATTTCTCTGAGACTCTCTTCATTATTCTTAATTCTGTTTCGTCTCTGTTCTGCAGACTTTATCATCTCTATGATCTATCTTCAAGTTCACTGACTTTTTCTGGCCATCTCATGTCTACTGTTGGGTTCTTTGTGTATTTTTTATTGTAATTATTGTACTTTCAGTTTCAGAATGCCCATTTGGTTCTTTTAAATAATTTTCATTTCTTTATTGATATTTCCTGTGTGTTGAGTTATTGCCATCATCTTTTCTACTAATGATTTAAACATAGTTCCCTTTAGATCTTTGAAAATATTTACAAAAGTCATTTTGTAATCTTTTCTTGTTGTATACAACTTCTCACCCCCTGCCGGGCAGTTTCTATTGTCTGCTTTTTATTTCTATAGATGAGTCACACCTTCTTGGTTTTATGTTTTTTCTTGATGTCTCATTTTGTTACTGTGGAAAACTGGAGATTTTAGATAATGTGTTGTAGGAACTCTAAATATTGGCCCTTTTCCCTCTGAAGCCATTGTTTTTGTTGTCTATGTATTTACTTGTTTGTTTTTTAGTGACTCAGTTGGACTAATTTAGCGAAGTCTATATCCTCTGCAGTTCGCAGCCTCTGACGTTGGTCCTTACAGTTTCCAAACTTGGGTATGCACAAAATGTTTCTGACCACCAGCAATATCTGTGGTTTTAGCTATGCTCTCTTTAACGTTTTCTTTCTGATATCCCTGTTATTAACAAAATCTGGCTGTTCTGCTACTTTTGGTATCAATCTCAGCTATTAGCCTCCACTAATTGCTAAGTAATAACCACAATGTTTTCAACATACCTCTCACCCCAACCAGTCAGATCCAATTGAAGTTGAAGTCTGACCCTGGCAGGGCCCTCTTTGAGGCTTTCTTTGATGCTCCTGAGGGCAGAAAATTTGCACTGTGGAGAAGAGAATTATAAACTTGGTGGGAAACTCTTACCAGTTGCTCTAAATGGATCCTCCCTATAGCAGGAACGACACAAGTGTGTGGTGTGTGTCTGTGTGTGTGTGTTTGTATTGAGGACATCTCATGTTGCTACCATGCTGCATCTACCGCCCAAAGCCAGAGAAGATGGAATTTGCCAATGCTCATCATCTGCCAAATCTAACCAGAATAAGTCTTCTACTCTATGATAATGAAGGAGATAGGAGCCACCACTCAGCTGCTGGGCTGATTTCACAACACAGAGCCATGCAGAAAAGGGAAACATATCTCCTAACTACCTGTTACACTAGGATTCTTTCTTTCTCTCTTCTTTCTTTCTTTTCTTTTCTTTCTTTCTTTCTTTCTTTCTTTCTTTCTTTCTTTCTTTCTTTCTTTCTTTCTTTCTTTCTCTTTCTTTCTTTCTTTCTTTCTTTCTCTCTCTCTCTTTCTTCCTTCCTTCCTTCCGTCCTTCCTTCATTCCCTCCCTCCCTCCCTCCCTTCCTCCTTCCCTCCCTCCTTTCCTCCCTTCCCCCTTCCTCTCTTCCTTCCTTCCTTTCTTTTCTTCTTCTTTTCCCCTTCCCTTCTCTCTTCCTTTCCCCTTCCTTTTCTTTCCCTTCCCCTTCCCTTTCCTCTTCCCCTTCCCGTTCCCCTTCTCTTTCCTCTTCCCCTTCCCTTCCCTTCCTTCTTACTTCTTAATTTGCTAATGTCAGACCAATTTAACAGAGTCCTCTTGGGAAGAGGTTTCCCCAAGCAGCATCATCTTTACGGAAGTCTTATTTCCTATTTCTTTTCTCCTAGTGCCCTCCTAAATCCTTTCCCATTTCATAGTTTGTTGAAAGCCTATATTCCCAATAAACTCTTACCCTTTTTATGAAATTCTATCTAATTAAATCATCTATTTTTCACGAATCATCCATAATACTTATCTTGTGAATTCCTCTTTGACTCATAAAAACTCTGCGTTTCTCTTTATTTTTGGAAGTTGTTTCAACTGGGTATACAATTCTTAGTTGACAGTCTGTTGGTGCTTTAAAGCTGTCATTACATTGTTTTCTAGATGGATAGTTTCTCATGAAATATTTCATGTAATTATTTTCTTTGTTCCTCTGTATGCAATGTATTTTATTTTGGGTAGAAGGAGGGATATCTAGCTGCCCTAAAGATGTTCTTTTAATGTTTGATTTTTCACATTTTGAATATAATATATTTATAGATGTTTGTGTATGCATATGTGTTTATCTTGCTTGGTGATCTCTGGGGATTTTGGATATGTGTTTAAATGTCTTTCATTAATTTTAGAAAATCTTGGCCTTTATTATTTCAAATATTTCTCTTGCTTCATTTTTCTTCTTTTATGATTCATGTTGTACATATATTAGATCATTTGATATTATGTCACAAATCTTGAATGCTCTATTATCTTTTCATCTCAGTTTTCAGTTTGTATTTCAGTATTGTATCTATTGAAATAATGTTTGTATAATTTTATTTTTGTTTTTTACGTACTGAAATTCAAGTCCACTTTTCACTCAGTTTTCTTTATACACGTTACCAAGGTTTTTTTAGTTATTGCATTGCCATTTTTTCTCATAATATTCATTCTTTACTGAAACTCCTCATCTGTTTCTGTATGCTGTCCACCTTTCCAGTAGTCTTTAATATACTAGTCATAGTTACTGTAAACCCCCTATCTGAGAGTTTCAATATCTATCATATCTGCACATTGTTTTGTTGATTATTTTGTCTGTTAACCATGTATTGTTTTACTTACATTATTTTTCTTGCTCATAATTTTTGTTTGAAAATGAAACCTCTTATGTAGGTCAAGAGAGACTCAGTTAAATAGTATTTATTTCTGGAAATAAGCACAAGTCTGCTAGACATTTACTGTGAGGGATTTAGTCAGTCTATCTGGAGCTAGTCTGGGTTGAGTTTTGTTGTTGATCTAGAGTACCACTAGTTTCAAATTTCTGTAGCTTAGTATGTGTTCAGTGAGGATCTGGGTAGGAATCTTCTGTGGCACTTATTGTTCCCCATCTCCCAGGTCTGCACCATAAAAAAAAAAAAAAAAAACCACTTATCTCAGAAACTTTCCCTGCCCCAATCTTTCCTGTGAGCTGTGAGATCCATGGATAAGTGCCTGCAAGTGCTGCAAGTTACTCTTGTATCACAGCAACTGGTCTTTTACTCTCCCTCCAGCCCACACTTGACTGTTAGCAATTTAAAAAATTAAGTGGAATTATTTTCCTGCCAGCTTATATGGCATGTGCTCTGCCACTGGAAGGCATGTGCTTGGCTCCTACCTTTGTTGGAGACACCTGTCCTTCTTTAGATGTCAAGCAAGTTAATTGTCCTTTGACCTCGGCTCTCTAATGGGTTCAAGAAAAGTTATGATTTATAGATTATCTGGCTTTTTCTTGTTTTTAGGATGAGAACAATGCTCATTACATTGTTATACATTCCAAATGGAAGCCGGAAGTTCTTAACATGATATTATGTTGAGCCTGGAGTAAATAATTGAGAAAGAGTAGGTGTCAGGGAGCTTTAGGTAGCAATGAGTAGAAGATAAGAGGCTCATGAATTTAGGAAAATTAGGAAATCTTGGGCATTTTGTTCTTGTATATACAATTTTATATGTTATAGTAGTAAAAAGATACAGATATTTATATTGCTGTATGACCTATAAGCTTCATAATAACCCTGTAAAAAATTGCAATGCTCAACTTACATATATGGAGTTTAAATTGCTTTTGATGACTTTGTGGAAATTAATTATAAAACAAGTAAGAAGCCTAGTTTGGGGCCTGATACATAATAGCTGTTAAATAATAAATGACAAGAGATGAATGAATGGCAAGGGTTAAATGGGAACTCTCTTTTTGCCTCACAAATCTGAAGGAAAAAAATTCTTTATAAGTTTAACACATCTGGTATATTTATTAATGGAAATATAACTATATAATTAGTAGTTGCTATGAAGTGTCTTTGTAATTTGGAAAAAAAGATGCTACTTTCACTAATATGTATTCTTTTTTCAATTAGATTTTCCTTTACTTTTTCTTTCAACTGGCACTCAAATTATCATGTTTTTCAGTGGCAGTGTGTCTAACTCTGTTATGACCTTTATTAAATTTTAGAGGACTATTTTCTTATATGGTTGTCTCACTAAACTAAATGCTACCTAAGAAGAGAAGCTATATCTAATTTATCCTTGTGGTTCCATTTTCTACCATGCACCTGCACACAAAGTAGACACTCAATAAATGTAGTTGAAGTAAACTGTAATTCAAATGTGTTAAGTACATTGTAAGGATAGTAAATTAAAGTGTTTCCACTGTGAAGGGGATCTAAAGTCTGTCCAGAGCAATCTTCCTTGCTGGACTTCACAGTGAAGTATCACACAAATGGTAGCTTTGAGGTGGGGGTAACTGGGTTGACCAGAGGTGCCACCAAGGAGTACCTCCATCTTCCTCATCCCTTTTTTTTTTTGAGACTGAATCTGGCTCTGCTGCCCAGGCTGGAGTGCAGTGGCGCCATCTCTGCTCACTGCAAGCTCCGCCTCCCGGGTTCACGCCATTCTCCTGCCTCAGCCTCCAGATTAGCTGGGACTGCAGGCACCCGCCACCACGCCCGGCTAATTTTTTTTGTATTTTTAGTAGAGACGGGGTTTCACCATGTTAGCCAGGATGGTCTCGATCTCCTGACCTCGTGATCCACCTGCCTTGGCCTCCCAAAGTGCTGGGATTACAGACGTGAGCCACTGTGCCTGGCCCCCATTTCATTTTTTTAAAAACATGAAATCGTAATGTTTACTCAGTCTTATATAGCATGCTATAAATATGTTTTTGGACACTTCCAATTCCTTCTCTCCTCCACTTTTTACTTTTAAGTCTCTCATATATAGAAATTCCAAAGCCAGTAATTGCTGGAACAACCAAAAAATTCTTTCAATGAATAAAGTGCTCAAATGTCTACTAGGTTATTGGAGGGCAACTGGAAGTGATAATATGCCTTGTTCCTCATTCTTTTGTTTTTTGCTTCGTAGGGATGAGTTATGTGTCATTAGATAGGGAATGAAGTTACTACCTTTTCACCTAAGATTTTTTGCTTGACCTCTGATATCTGATATTAGAACTTGATCTTTTCCAATCTAGTTAAAAATTGAAGCATGTCTTTTCATTTTCTTTACATTTTCAGTAGGAGTCTGGATCTCACCTATGTTTCTACCTAATCATGATGTGGGCAGTTTTACTTATTCAGCATTGGCTTGGAAATTCCATTTTTACGCATTTGAATTCACTGGTGACATTTCTACGGCAATCTGTATGTTCTGTTGGCAGGTAAAAGGGAATCAGGTTACTGGAGCAATTAAGTCAAATCTTAACTACATCTCTGAACAAAACACAGTATGCAGAGGCACCTAGAAAATTCATAAAGTGCTTTGCTAGAAACTTGAGACACTGTGAGGAAGACTTTTGTACACAGGCTAAAAGCCTGAATATTGGGGAGTTGTAAACACAGGTCTTTGAAGTAATCTTTACATCTACCTTTATTTTAAAAATTAACAAAAATTATTTCAACTTAAAACACCTCATTTGTGTGTCTACAAGTCAGTGGGTCAAGGTTATATTATAAAATAACATATCCTGACTATTTTAGAAAATATTTTACTTTTAATGGATAGTTGAGGCTTGTCTATTTAAATGATTTTAATTGAAACAACTGTTATTCTGACTTTTGATTCAATTGCCTGTATATAAAAATTAGCCACCTAATTGAGGGACGTGATTGTTCAAGGTCTTGGAACAACCTCACCACCACTGTCTCAGTCTCAACTCAGTTTAACAAATAAGTAAATCTTACTAAATCTGATTAGTAAATGCAATTATCAGGCCCTGTAGGGAATCCTAGGACTGAAAAATTCTGCCCAAGGAAAGAGTAAAGAGGAAGAGAGGAGATCATTTGACTGGATTTAGGGAACCAATCCTGTAGATGAAAATGGTTACTGATGTGTTTGAAAAGTAAGAATGAGAACAATTAAGACCATGGTTTGACAAGAAAGTATGGTTTGTATTGAACAAAAACAGAAGCCAGGAGAAAAGAACAAGAAAAAGACGAAATATAAATTAAAGGGAAAACAGACAAAGAGAGAAGCAGTGTTTGATAAAGTTCAACATATGGCATCCACAAGCATTTATTCATTCAACAATCAGCTATTGAAGGCTAGGCATGGTGGCTCATACCTGTAATCCCAACATTTTGGGAGGTCACAGCAGGTAGATCACTTGAGGTCAGGAGTTCGAGATCAGCCTGACCAACATGGTGAAACCCTGTCTCTACTGAAATTACAAAATTAGCCGGGTGTGGTGGCACACACTTGTAATCCCAGATACTTGGGAGGCTGAGGCAGGAGAACTGCTTGAACCCAGGAAGTGGAGGTTGCAGTGAGCCGAGATGGTGCCGTTGCACTTCAGCCCGGGTAACAAGAGCAAAACTCTGTCTAAAAAAAAAAAAAAAGACCAAAAAAAGAAACCAACAACAAAACAAAAAACCAATCAGCTATTGAGAAATTATGTGCCAGATACACCAAAAACAGAACAAAACAAAAAGCTTCATGTTTACATAGTTATTTATATGTTTTTACAATATCTTAAGAGTGAGCTTTTTAATCTCTGATCTTTTTAGACAAAGAATGTAGTAATAGCTAACTACTATTAATTGAAGCAATATTATGTGGACTAACCACTTCACATTCATTCAATTCACACAGCAACCCAATGTTGTAATCAATGCTCCTTTTCTTGTGTTACAGATAACAGAACTGAGTTTATGAGGGGTTAAATATTTTGCCTAGGGCTACAAAAAACTGGAGGTAGGACTTGAGTATAAGTGTGGTTGACTTTAAAATCTCTGATTTCACAGCCCCCCCTCTTAATCACTGTGCAGCGTTGCGTCTCAAAGATGTGGATATCTGAAGAACTTGGCTGGAGTCATATAGCTGGTAAGCGACAGGAAGCTCTGATTCTAAAGACACACTCATTCATTCATGTTATAGGAAGGCACTAGAAGTTGAAATCTAGTACTCGTTTTATCTTAGGTAAGGAATATATTGCCTAAGAATGAATTGGAATAAGAATATAGCTCTAGTTTGGGGAAATTTAAAGAAGACCTGATAGAAGCAACTTTTTAATTTAGAGATTTCACACAAACACCTTTCCTAGCCAGCTCTCCTCTCATTCCTAAAAAAAATAAAGGGTGAAGAGAAATGAAACTCATCAGAATGGCTAAAATTCCATGCAGAGTGTCTTCTTTGGGGAGTTTGAAAGTTTGTCATTCTTGGGAACACGCTATTAAGAGAGCAGTATTCCTTGGATATCAAATCCCCTAGACCTTTATCAATGACCATATTGGGCCAAATTATAACAGCCAGCTGGGGAAGCCCTGCTAGGATAGGGAAAATATGCAGTGTACAGCCTGTGGAGACACTCAGATAATGAGAGGCCACCAGCCAAACTCCTTTACTCCTGCCGAGCACTGCCTAGGACCATCTCTATCCTAGATGGAGGACATCATGTAGCAATGCTGCACAAGATTTGGTCTCCAAAATAGCTTTGTGAGTCAAGATTTCTTGTTGATTAAGGATAGACTGAGTCTTCAGACAGGGCTAACACTGGTGGGTCTGGTACCTTTGCACAGCAGACAAAACGGGGACACTTATATGGCAGCCCTGCTGGCAAATAATATGCAAATAACTTGGCTAAAATAAAGATAATTCCCTTATCTATCGGCACTAAACTGATAATGGAACAATACTGTCAGTAGATGTGAAGGTACATCAGGTTCAGAGAAAGGGAGTCTAAAGACATTTTCTGTGATTGTTATCTTTACTTTGTCCTTTTCCTGATCCCATTCTTTTTCACTTTGCCACAGTTCACCAAAACAAGTCAGTACAACCATGAGCTCAGACCACAGGGACTCTCAGGTTGTGATCTGTAATTGTCACTCTTCCCTTGGTCTATTGCGAGATACTCTTTTATCTCTCCAGGTCTCAGGATGCCCCTTGAGAAAAGCCTTTAGGACAAGGATCACTAAAATGAAAGAGCACATAGACACGTCCCTAAAATAGTTTCAAATCTAAATTTTTGGTAGCTAAAGGACTTTAAAAATTCTTCTTAATTGGACTCTCAGAACAATTTTAAAATGTAAGGTCATATTATGTCATTTTACTCTTAAGAAAAATAACTTTCAGAGAGGTGAAGTTGCTCATTCAGATCACGAAAGATCTTTCAACTCTTACTCAGTGGACATTGTATTACATCATGCTGCCTCCCATTAGAAAATAAAGAAAGATGAATTTCATGATACTCACCAATGTGATTTCGGAACCAGCTTCCAACCCTTACACTTCTTTTTCTCCCTTTTTTTGTTCTTTTCTTATTCTTTCCACTTATGCCTTTCTTCCTTTATCTTTTCTTTCTGACCCTGGCTTGTTGTCATAACTGATGTTCATGCTTACAAAAGTCAGATGGAAAAACCATTTGCTAGGAAAATGCCCTGAGAACCATCGCTTTCACTTGGAATTTTTTTCTTAATGTTTAAAAATAATCTTTACACTAAATGATATGTTTTTTAGGGTCTTTTAGTGCAGTAGTCTGGCAAAAGTTGGCTTCAATAATTTTTGTAGAATTGAATTGAATTGAATTAAACTGAGTAAAGGTCAGGCTTGACACTTAAACAGAAATTCAGAGTCAAAAGTGCCAGCCAGCCTGAACATTATAGCAGAGACAATCTGGCCCCAGCTTTTGCTAGTTTGAAGAGTGTTTTAATCTAATCTTGCATATGTTTTCAAAAATCAGCAAAACTGCCAAAATTCTGTTGGCATTGCCTTTCCCCAATTCACTACTGCCAGTCCCTCACTCTCTTAACATTCCCGTGTCTCTGTTCCATCAGTTTTCTAGCCTAAATGAACCAACTTTTGCCTGCATAAAAACACATTGCATTGTGTCTCAGATCAAAATCAGATCAAATCTTGTAACTCCAACCAAAAAAGTTGAGAAAGGAAGGGCTGAGAATAGTTAATTTAATTTAGGTCTGTGAAATTTAGCGTGCTCCTACTAAGTAACCTGCCTGCTGTGTGCACATGGTAGGTGATGTGGAGAGCAGTAGAAAAGAGTGAGAGGGGATAGGGAGGGGTCACAGAGGAACTGAAAAGGAAAACAATCTTTTGCATATGAGAGTAAAAGGTGGTCTCTTCATATTCAATACAATTCCCTTTCCTCCATCTCCATTTAATACGAGGATGTGTTTTAGATCCTTAAAATGCATCTTACCTACTAGTTTTTTGGTTATTTTTCTTAACTTTCATTGAATCCATTTTTCATTTTGTTTGTTGACCACATTGCCTGTTTATTTGTCTCACTTGGACCAGGGTGCTGGGCTGAGATGAGCTAAACCTTGATGGGTAGATTTTCTGGGCTATGTGGGACTACACTATCTGTTACTTACACATTCTGCTATAAGGGAGGTGGATAAAGAGAGCAATCATAAACAGATTTTTTTTAACCCTCTACCAGCATGTGATTGCTAAGAAAAAAAAGCAGTCAGGCTGGGCGCGGTGACTCACGCCTGTAATCCCAGCACTTTGGGAGGCTGAGGTGGGCGGACCACGAGGTCCAGAGATCAAGACAATCCTGGCCAACCTGGTGAAACCCTGTCTTTACTAAAAATACAAAAATTAGCTGGGTATGGTGGCACGTGCCTGTAGTCCCAGCTACATGGGAGGCTGAGGCAGGAGAATTGCTTGAATTCTGGAGGCAGAGGTTGCAGTGAGCTGAGATCACGCCACTGCACTCCAGCCTGGCAACAGAGTGAGACTCCATCTCAATAAATAAATAAATAAATAAATAAATAAATAAATAAATAAATATTTAAAAGTAGCCATGATCTCACTGCATAGAAAAGAAGGTAGATGCCTAAGATCCTTCATTTCTCTCCTAGGAAAGTATGAGATATGATCTTTTTCAGAAAAAAAAAAAAAAGAGAGATTTTGGGTGTAGGACCCAAATTTGGTTAGGATATCCTGGAGATTTGGGCTAGATAGGAGAAGACGACAGGACTAGCCCCAGATTCACAGAACATCATGCAAATTACAGAGGCTGATATGTGAAGCACTATCTGGGACCAAAGCCAGGTAGAAAAGACAAAAGTCAATGAACCAAAGCTGCTGGAGGGAGAATAAGAATCTATCAAGTAAAAATGAATGAGTCTATCCATATTTGCAGTGACAGGGATAATTATTACCATAAACACTGCAGGAAATAAGTCACAAATTAATACATGTGGTCCTATTCACAAAAAAGTCCAAAACCATGCACGCCAAACCATATATTGTTAGGAATATATGCAGAGATGAAGTAAAACTGTAAATTAAACAAAAAAACAAGGCAATGATTTCAAATAGCAGTTTACTGTAGGGCAGGAATGGAATTAGAAAGTCATACAGGTAACTTTGAATACTTTGGTGATATTTTATTTTTAAGCTGGGTTTTTGGATATGTGGATTTTATTAATATTTTAACTATACATGAACATTAATGTTTTCTGTATGTAATGTATATATGTGCATGTTTGTATATGCATATTTGTACATGTATATCTGTGTGTGTGTACCCAAGAGACCAAGAGAAAAATTCCTGTGAACCATACTTACTTAAAGTGTTTGAACTGAGAAGGGGTATAGGAACTGCAGGCTGGGAAATGCCTTGAGTCACAGAATATAGTTATGGCCCCTTTCATAGGGTAGTTAGTGTTTTGTGCCTGGGCAGGAAGAGTGCTGTTATGGTCAATGATCCGATTATATCATAAAATATGAGAGAAGAGGAAGAGAACCTAGAGGTAAACAGGAAAAAAAAAAAAAGAAAAAGTGAAACTTGGATTTTATAAAGTTTGTAAAAAATGCTTCTTTAATCTTTTCATCATAATGTACAATTACCTGCTCCCTAAAGATTAATAAATAGATATTTATTTTATAACAAAGCCTATACCTCTATGGCACTTAGTAGGTACTCTGAAAAATATAGAAATAAGTAAGCACTATTTATACACTTCATCCCGGTTGAGAGTTTTTGTAAAATGTAGATTGGCTCAGGTATATTGCATGGTGGAACCTCAGCATCAAGGTCTGGAGAGGACAGGAAGGACTTGGGAGTAGACACCGCAAAGCTTTGGGATAAGGACCTATGGGAGCATGGCCTTGACCCCTAAAGAAACTGTTGGCAGATCCCATACAGAGTGTGGAAGAAATCTGGCAAACTCAAATTTGTTTGGGGTAAATCTTGCTATTGGAGTTGGGAGGTGTCCCACCCAGCAGGCAGGACAAAGAAGTGCCAAGAATTACACAGGCACTGAGATTATACCTGTATTAGTCTTTTTACACATTGTTGATAAAGACATACCCAAGACTAGGTCATTCATACAGGGAAAAGGGTTTAATGGACTTACAATTCCACGTAACTGGAGAAGCCTTACAATCATGGCGGAAGGCAACAAGGAGCAAAGTCACATCTTACACAGATGGCAGCAAACAAAAAAGAGAGCTTTTGCAAGGAAACTCCACATTATAAAGCCATCAGATCTCATGAGACTTATTGACTATCATGAAAGCAGCACAGGAGAAACCTGCCCCTTTGATTCAATCACCTCTTACCAGGTCCCTCCCACAACATGTGGGAATTAAAGATGAGATTTGGGTGGGGACACAGCCAAACCATATCAATATCCTACTTGCTAACAAGTTAGACTGCTACAGTTTTAAGGATGTTAGCAGAAGACATGGTACACCTGAGTCATGGATTAGAGGCTCACACCAATAGCAGTAGCCAGAGCATCAACATTTGTGCTAGGTTCCCTGATGCTTAGTTCCCAAGAGCAATGCAAAGAGGTCCATGTGTCACCTGCATGTGCCATGAATTCTGTAACAGGAGAGAAACTTTGTGTTTAGGAACCTAAGAATGCCTGCCCATTATTCCAGAGGCTTCATATGATTCACATGAAGATGCTGGATCTAAGACACTAAGGTTCTTAGCTCCAGAAAAATTTTCTGTCTTCAAAATAAGGCATGGAAGGAACACCAATGCTGAACTCAGTATGACCCATACAGGGTGGGTCAACAGATATCTCAATGGTAATCAGTTTGGCCTAATGACTGAAGGTCCTTTGCCTAATATATTCTTCTGGGTAAGGTATTTTAGGACTTTTGTATCATCATGGATATTTTAAATAATTCAGTAATGGCAGACATTAGATTTCTGTCCACCAAGGAATCTGGGAGTTTAGAGCCCAGATTGAATTAAAAAAAAATAAACAGGTGAAAATGTATTGCTTGCTAGTTTTGTGCTATAGAATGATATCTGTGAGAAATCCGGAAGAAGGGGAAAAAGGCAGGTAGGAAGTATTGTAACTTTATTTTACAGAAGTATGTAGCGCTGAAATCTAGTTCCTGAGATTATAGATCTATTGGCCACAAAACTTATTCCAAATGGGTAGATAACATTGTAGGACTTCTTATATATTCTATACTCTTGTCAGGATGGCTCAAGCTTACAAATGAGGTTGAGTCTGAAAACATTTACCTATTTAACTACAGGAAATCTAAATTAGGGATATAAGGGAAAGACAGGATTAAGGCAAAGACTAAAGGATTTTTCCATGTGGCTTTCATACCTACCAAGAGTTTTAGACCTAGATTATCTGGGAATTGGTTTATAGTTATTTGTCAATACTTCAAAAAAAAGTTATAATTAGCATGAGTATGAGTCAACAAAAGCCAAACCACTGTTCAGAAGATGGTGTAATCTGATGGTTTAAAACCTTTTAGGGGAACAAGAACATTTAGAATATGTGAAAACTATGCAACTTCTCTTTGGCAACTGCGTTGAATTTTATCTACAATTTAGGGGCTTTGAGGGTCCCATGGACTTTATTCAACCAGATTTTTCCAATTTTAGTGTGTTATTAAAGCACTTCAGAGTGCTTATGAAAATGTAGAATCACATGCTCCACAACCAGAAAGAACAGTACATTGGATGTAGAATAGGAAACTGAACATAACCACTTCAGGAATAATTGATCAATTCTGATGCAATTGAGCCATGTACCACACTTGGAGGAAGAATATCCTCAATATTTGTGGCCCCCTTCAAAAAACAAAAAAAGAAAAACAAACCATTGTCTAAATGCTAAATGGCTTTAAGACTACTTATGAGGTAACTATTCTTCCCAAGTCAAGTTCCCCCTTCCCTTTATATATATCCTTGGTAATCTCATAGACTGATATTAGATTCCAGAGTAATCCTAGTCCAAGGTGAAGTTGGTGAGGTATGGTGACAAGATCAGGTGCACTAAAACTGAGGGATTCTTCACTCACAACTTCCAGATGGAAGCCACAGCATTTCCCCATTGGGCATATTTGAGTTTCAGGGCACATGAGAACCAGAAGTCTGAAACGCTATCCAAACTGTCTACTCCCTTTTTTAGCCTCAGCAATAGCAAAGCGGTTAGTCTGCTTACATGTGAGTCTAAATGGAAAATAAATCTATTCTTTCTGTTCTTGTTTACCTTGGACCTAAAAGCTGGCAGTAGTTCATCAGTTTTCTGCAAAAAATTCCACTTTATTGTGAAGACAGCTGCATGGACTTTGTGTCCTATAATAACATCTTCATAGACAGCCACAGCAACAATTGTGTAGAGCAGCCCCTGATCCATGATTACCCTGCAATGATTATTTTTGGTTTTGTCAGTCACTTCCTAAAACCGGATCTTCCTGGCATCTTTCCACTCCATGTTGTTCTGTGTGAGCTGCAGCTGCATAGCCAGAGCTTACATCTAACTTCAACACATATTCATGGTGTTTATATTAGGGAAAATTCTGTGATTTTCTTATTTATCCAGTGGACAATAATAGTACATAATGTGAGAGAGTTGAAATGCCAAAGGGAAAAGTTACCAATAAATAAGAATTCTGATAAAGATATCCTATAACTAGATGGCAAAACATAAATGCATAAGTCTTGCTTTCGCTTGTTGTTATTTTAAAAAGTTATTCTGGGAAGATTTGAGAGTGAGGTGTGAAGCAATTGGCTTGGCTGATTAGAAGGGTCCAGAACAAGAAAATCTGGCTATGCAAGATGGTTCTGAGAGATGTCTTACATTGATCAAGTAAGAGGTTAAAATGAGGCAGGAATGAATGCATCAGTCACGAAACAGGTTTCTGATCCAGAGGAAACATTTTCAGAAGTGTCAAAGGCAGAAAAGGTAAACTAAGTACCTCTCAGGAAAGATTGATTCAGCATATCAGAAAATTTTTAAGAACCACATTAGCTGCAGGAGGCCACAACACTGATAATGCTAACTGTCCTCATTGATTTATTCATTCAGTCAGCCATTTTACAACTATTAATCAGGCACCCACTGTTGGTAGGCTCCCCAATAAGTACTGTATATACAGTGGTAAATGACGGAAAACATTACTTCTGTCATAGGCTTTAGAATGTAGCATGGAAAAGAAAGAACTAGAGAGGATGTTTAGAATAAAGTATGTGGATAGAGAAAATCAATAACTCATGTATCCATTGAACAAATATGACATTTACAGTAAGGAGACTTGTAGTCACTTAGAGTTTTGGAGAAAGTGTACTCAAAAGTAAAGTTCAATAATGTGAAGGATAAATATGGATTTTTGAACTGTAGGAATGAAATGGTAGAGAGGTAAGGGCCGGATTTGGAAAGCAAAGGAAGTGAAAGAAGCGTATTCTAGGCACAGTGAATAGAACTGCCTAATAGTTGAGAGAGTTCGGGTTTTCAAAGACTAAAAGATTACCATGGTTAAGACACAGATTGTATTGAGGGGAATTGAAAAAGAATGAGATTGAAGAAGTCAAAATTGGAATTATAAATTTTTACTTGTAATCCACTTAATCAACTTTTTATTCAACAAATACTTCATGTGAAAACAAAAAGCTATAAAGAATAGGAATAGGATGATGAATTTTGTTTAAATACCACATTATATAATTATTTACTTCATTTGAGCCTCACCACAAGCCTATAGTTAGATAAAATAACCTGTTTGGGACTTCTGACCTAAATAACTGTATAGTAATAAATTTGAACTGTTTCCAGCTGTGAAATTTGTAGTAATTTGTTATGGCATCAATAGAAATCTAATACAATTTTGTATAGCAAATATTTCTTTATTAGTCAGTAGTATTTCGCAGTATCAATATTTCAGATATTTATTAACGCTCCTTTTTTTTTTTTTTTGAGATGGAGTTTCACTCTTGTTGCCCAGCCTGGAGTGCAATGGCAAGATCTCAGCTCACCACCTCACCGCAACCTCTGCCTCCCGGGTTCAAACGATTCTCCTGCTTCAGCCTCCCAAGTAGCTAGGATTACCGGCATGCGCCACCATGCCTGGTTAATTTTGTATCTTTAGTAGAGATGGGATTTCTCTACGTTGGCCAGGCTGGTCTCGAACTCCCGACCTCAGGTGATCTGCACGCCTCGGCCTCCCAAAGTGCTGAGATTACAGGCATGAGCCACTGCACCCGACCAATGCTCCTATTTTTAAGCATCTAAGTTGTTTCTCACTGTTCAACTGTTATAAATAAAACTGTGGTGATCATTCTTTTACAAGACTTTTGTCATTATATGCTTTCATTTTTTATGGAAAAGTACCTAGGAGTAGAATTGCTAGATCATACAGTTGGCTTGTGTTTAGTTTTAAGAAAAATTGTCGGAAATTTTTTCAAAGTATTTGAACTATTTTATGCTCCCACCAACAGTCTATGGAGTTGCAGTTGCTCTACATCTTTGTCCACGTTTGGCGTTGTCATTCTTTTTTATTTTAGATGTTCAGGTGCGTGTGAGTGTTTATATAATCTGAATACAATTCTTTGTGAGATGTATGTATTGTGAACATTCTCCCCAAGTTTGCTGTTGCCTGCTCTTTTTCTTAATGGTATCTTGGGATGAGAGAAAGTTTGAATTATGAAGCCTAATTTATGAATTAGGTCACGAGGATCTGTCTAATACTCCTTTGTCTAAACCCAAGTTTCACCTATAAAAGCTCCAAGGTTTTGGCATTTATATTTAAGTCTATAATCTATTGCAAATTAACTTTTGTGTATATAGCAAAGTTCATTTTCTTCCGTATAGATATCGAGTTATTTTAGCATCATTTGTTAAAAAGACTTTTGTTCCTCATTATTCTAGTGCATTATCAAAAAATCAAATGTCATATAACTCTATTTCTGTGTTAACTCTTTTACATTCACTTATTTTCCAAACTGTATGCCAGCATCACACTATAATGATTATTTTGGCTTTGTAGGAATATTAAAATCAGGTAGTAAATAACTGTTCTTTTTCAAAATTTTTTTGTGTGAACAATATGCTTGCTTCCATATATCGCATTTTGTATTTTGTGTATTTGATGTATTGCATTTGTATTATCATTCAGTTGATGTTTACAATGCTTTGTTTTACTTCTTTGGCCATGAATTATTTGGAAGTGTGTTGTTTAATTTCCAAATGCTCAAGGATTTTACACATATATTTATTTTATTGATTTCCAGCTGAATTTTGTTGTGGTTAGAAAACATTCTCTAAATGATTTCAAATTTTTTTAATTAAAGAGATTTGTTTTATGGTCCAGTATAAAGTCTATCTTTCTGAATCATCATGTGCACTTGAAAAGAATGTACATTCTGTAGTTGTAAGATTTTTTTAAGGTTCTATGAATATCAAAAAGGTAATTAATACTGTTATTTGGATCATCACTTCTCTTCAGCCTGAATAACTTTGTTATTTCTTGTAGGATAGGTTTTAGCTTTCTTTTATCCAAAATATTTTCATTTTCTTTCATTCTCAAGCAATATTTTTGCTACATATAAAATTCTGGGTTGACAGTTTTTTTGATATCAGCATTTTAAAGCTGTATTTTATTATCTCTGGCCGCCATAATTTCTAATCAGAAGTTAGCCATTAATTGTTTTGTTGTTCCCCTTCGTGTAATTTTTAGTTTTTCTTTTGATGCTGTCAGTATTTGCTCTTCATCTTTTTTATTAATTTTTGACCCGACGTACCAAGGCATGACCGTTTTCATGTGTATTTTGCTAAAGGGTCATTGCATATCTAGAATTAGCAAATTAGAGACTTAAGTCGAATTTGGGACATGTTCAGCCATTACTTTCCGAATATTTTTCTTGTTTCTTCCTATATCTCCTTTCCCTTGGGACTCTGATTGCATGTATGTCGGTCTGACATTATCTAATAGGTCCTTGACATTTTATACTTATGTATATATACTCATTCTCAATGCTGTTTGAGTTGTGCAATTTCTATTAATATATTAGGTTGGTGCAAAAGTAATTGCTGTTTTTGCCATTACTTTTGCACCAACCACAATTACTTTTGCACCAACCTAATAGCTAACATTAACTAAACATTTCCACTGTCACCTTCATTAACCTGTTTTCAAAAGAAATTCTAATATGTTATTTCTCAGTTCTAGAATTTTCACTTTTTTTTTTCTTTTTGAGACAGAGTGTTGCTCTAGCACGCAGGCTAGAGTGCAATGGCACAACCATGGCTCACTGCAGCCTCTACTTCCTAGGTTCAAGCGACCCTCCTACCTTAGCCTCCCTAGTAGCTGGGACTATAGGCACAGGCTACCATGCCAGGCTATGTTTTTAAATTTTTTTTTTTTTTTTGTATAGATGAGGTCTCACTATGTTGCCAGGATTGGTCTTGAACTCGTGGGCTCAAGCAATCCTCTTGTCTTAGCCTCCCAAAGTGCTGGAATTACAAATGAGCCAATGCACCTAGTACTGTTTTATTCTATCTATTTATCTGCCAATATTCCCTATATTTTTCATGTATTGCAACCCTATTTTATTTAATTTCATTGAAAATAATTTTATTAACTACTTGTGAAAGCTTTCCTGCCCATTCCAACAATTCTGTAATTTTAGAATTGATCTCAATTTATCTTTTCTCTTGAGACTAAGTAATGTAAGGTAATTTTGAATTACATCTGAACTTTGTGAACACTAAGTTGCTGCAATTTGGAATTCTATTTTTTTTTTTTTACAAAAAGTGGTTTTTTTTTTGTTTTTTGAAATTTTAGCAAGCACTTAAGCTGGTTGGACATAAACTGCTGTTTTTCAGGTGATATTTTCTTTTTCTTTTTTCTTTTTATTTGAGACAGAATTTCACTCTGTCACCCAGGCTGGAGTGCAGTGATGCAATCTTGGCTAACTGCAACATCCACCTCCTGGGTTCAAATGATTCTCGAGCCTCACCCTCACAAGTAGCTGGGATTACAGACATGCTAATTTTTGTATTTTTAGAAGAAACGAGGTTTCGCCTTATAGGCCAGACTAGTCTTGAACTCCTGACCTCCAGTGATCTGCACTCCTTGGCCTCCCAAAGTGCTGGGATTACAGGCAAGGGCCACTGCGCCTGGCCCAGATATTTTCCATTTTAATTCAAATATTCTGTCTTTATCTGGGCTTCTTTTTATTTACTTATATTTATTTATTTATTTTGTAGAAATGGAGTTTCATCATGTAGCCCAGGCTGGTCTTGAACTCCTTGGATCACACAATTCACCTGCCTCAGCCTTCCAAAGTGCTGGGATTATAGGCATGAGGCACCACAACTGGCCTTATCTGAGCTTCTTAGTATGTACTCCATCCATGCATCATTCAGAGGTAAGCCAAAGATTGTCAGGCAGAATTTGGAAATCTCCTCCCTATTCTTTCCTTCAAGGGATTCTGTGTCCCCACTCTCACTTCAGTAGCCAGTTTTTCAGCCTTGGTCCTCTGGTTACCCAAGCGAGAAAACCTGTAATTACTTTTTATTGTTACCTCTAACACCTATACCATTTTGACTGTGCCTGCCTTCATATTAAGTAGTCACAACTGCCTTCCTCTAAGTATGGACACCCCACCAGAAGCTATTTCTGTTCACTTTCAGTGCTTTCAGATAGTCTCTTTTTTGTATTAATGTATGTCCAAAGTTTATAGTATTAAATGAGGATGAATGGGTTCATTAGTATCTTACTCATCACTAAAAACAGAAATCCTCTCTTTACATTTTTAACCACAGGTTGAGTATCCCAAATCTCAAAAGCTCCAAAACCCAAAATTTTTGGACACTGACTGGACCCTCAAAGGAAATGGTCATTGAAGCATTTCAGATTTCAGATTCATCGACTTGGAATGCTCAACTAGTAAGTATAATGCAAATATTTCAAAATCTGAAGAAAAAAAAGAAATCTAAAACACTTTCAGTCCCAGGCATTTTGGATAAGGGATATTCAACCTTTATTTCCTCTTAGTGGTTCCTGTTCCTGTTGGCATTATAACATACATATTTCAGTTTTCATGGTCTAATTAAAGTTCATACTGTACAATTTTCTGTAAAATGTAGAAACCTTATAACTATAGCAGCCTATTTATCATTCCTCAATTTTTAGCTCTATATTTGTTACAGGTATGAAGTCTATATACTTCATAATCCTTAGAAGGCAATGCTGTTTAGTAAAATATTATGAAAAATATATCTAATAATTTAATAAAATTATAAGAAAAAGTAGTCTTTTATATTTACATAGATATTAGTTTTAAATTTGTTCCTATTATTTCCCTTGAGTCTGAAGAATGTTTTTTTCCTTTCCTTGTAAAGTAGCTATGCTTACAACAAATTTTCTCCTTAATTATCTGAAAATGCCTTTATTTCAAATAAATTCTTAAATTGTATTTTTGTTAGATATAGAGCTTAAGTAAACAGGTTTTTTGGGTTTTTTTTTTTTTTTTTTTTTTTTCACTTTAAAGAAAAAATACCTTGGCAATGAATTGTGTGATAGAAAATCTCAAGAAAGGAAAAGAAACATTTTTTTAAAAACTGAATGGAAATCCCAGAATTAAAAGAATATCTAAAGTAAAAAAATAAATCACCAGAAGGACTTATAAGCATAATGGAGATTAAATAAAAACAAGTTGGTGAAAATAAAAGGAGTACAGAAATTATTTAATCTAAGAAGAAAAAGATTTATGGTATTGGAGGGGAAAACAGTCTCAGTGACCTATGGGATAATATTAAAAAGGTAATATATTTTTTACCTGTAGTCCGAGAAGTCAAGAAAAAGAGAAGACAGAGAATGAAGCAGATGGCCAGAAGAGAGTTGCAGTAGCTACTTTAACATTCTATTTCCTAATTCAAATTATGAATCATTAAATGGTTAGTCCCAGTCATCTGTATTTTTACTTGAGACTGAGTCACATTTTCCTAGTTCTGTGCATCTCAATTTGAATTGCATTCCCACCATTATACATATTTTCTTGTATAAACTCTGGTTTGTGTTATAGACTTTAAAAAGTGTTGATGTTTTTGCTTTAGCAGGCAATTAAATTGGTTGAATTCAAATTCAAATTTTTGTGTTCGGGATAGCTATCCTAATCTTAGTTCAGATCATTTGCTTTTATCTGAGTTGCTTTGAATCAACTGCCTGCATGTATGGTTCAGAGGACAGCCAGAGATTTAGGAAGAGATTGTATACCAAATTTAGGATTTTTTCCTCTGGCTCTCTCTTTTCTGAATTGCCCCCTCACTTCTCAGTTCTTAGCCAAAACTCTGGCCTCTGATTCTTCAGGTCAGAAAGACTGTGATTGTCCATAGGTGTTTTGGCAGCCAGTTGCAGCACTGTCTTTGGCCATCCCACATGATAAAACCTATAACAACAGGAAAATCACTCTACACTGGTTTCTCTTCAAAAATGTGTTTTATCCTCAGAATCTGTTTGCTTTTTTTCTCTCCCCAGGATCGCCAAATTGCTGTTTTATTTATTTTTGTCAGAGTTTATAGGTTTGTTTTCCCTGTGAAATTAGGGTCTGCACACAGCTGTATTTAGAACCTACCCCCTCATTTTTGATGGATTAGAAAATGTGTTTTGAGAAAGTTGAAGTCCCTGGTTATATTATTTTCTTTGATGTTTAGCTATATTTCTAAAATTGGATTTTCTTGGAGATAACACTTTTCTCCTTGTAATATATTTCCCTTTTAGTGTAAGATGGTTTACTCTGGATTTCATTACAACCAAGATTTTTAATAATACAGAATGATTTTTTTAATGTTAAGAGTACATAGTAGGTATGTATATTTATGGGATACATGAGATATTTTGATACAGGCATGCAATATATATTAATCATATGGTAAATGTAAATCTGTCATCTTAAGCATTTATACTTTGTGTTACAAACAATCCAGTTATACTCTTTTAGTTATTTTTAAAGTATACAATAAAATTATAGACTATACTCATGCTATTGTGCTATCAAATACTAGGTCTAATTCTTTTTTTTTTTTTTAGTTTTTGAGTCGGAGTCTTGCTCTGTCATTCAGGCTGGAGGGCAGTGGTGCAATCTTGGCTCACTGCACCCTCGATCTCCTGGGTTCAAGTGATGCTCCTGCCTCAGCCTCCTGAGTATCTGGGACTACAGGTATGTGCCACCATGCCTGGCTAATTTTTGTATTTTTAGTAGAGATGGGGTTTCACCATGTCGGCCAGGCTGCTCTTGAACTCCTGACTTCAGGTGATCCACCCACCTCAGTCTCCCAAAGTGCTGGGATTATAGGCGTAAGCCACTGCTCCTGGCCCTAATTCATTCTTTCTAACTACATTTGACCTCCTTAAGCATCCCTACTCCTCCTTCTACACCCCCTACTATCATTCTCAACCTCTGATAACTATTCTTGTCTATCTCCAAGAGTTCAATTGGTTTAATTTCTGTCTCCCACAAATAAGTGAGAACATGCAAAATTTGTCTTTCTGTGCCTGACTTATTTCACTTAACATAATGACCTTCAGTTCTATCCCTGTTGTTGCAAATGACAGGATCTAATTCTTTTTTTATGGCTGAATAGTACTCAATTATGTGTATGTACCACATTTTCTTTGTCTGTTTACCTGTCGATGGACACTTAAGTTGCTTCCAAATCTTGGCTGTTATGAGCAGTGCTACAATAAACATGGGAGTGCAGATATCCCTTCAATATATTGATTTCCTTTCTTTTGGGTATGTACCCAGCTGTATTAGTCCATTTTCACACTGCTGTAAAGAACTGCCTAAGACTGGGTAATTTATTGTTGGGAGCAAGCCCCCCAAAATCTGGCCATAAACTGGTCCCAAAACTGGCCATAAATAAAATCTCTGCAGCACTATGACATGTCCTTAATGGCCCTAACACCCAAGCTGGAAGGCTATGGGTTTACGGGAATGAGGGCAAGGAACACCAGGCCCGCCCCTAGCGGAAAACCGCTTAAAGGCATTCTTAAGCCACAAACAAAAGCATGAGCGATCTGCCTCTTAAGGTTGTGTTCCTGCTGCAATTAATTCCGCCAGTCCCTTCGTTTCCCATAAGGGATACTTTTAGTTAATTGAGTATCTATAGAAACAATGCTAATGACTGGTTTGCTATTAATAAATATGTGGGTAAATCTCTGTTCGGGGCTCTCAGCTCTGAAGGCTGTGAGACCCCTGATTTCCCCACTTCACACCTCTATATTTCTGTGTGTGTCTTTAATTCCTCTAGCGCCACTGGGTTAGGGTCTCCCTGACCAAGCTGGTCTCGGCAATTTATTTAAAAAAAAAAAAAAAAAGAGGGAGAGAGAGAGGTTTAATTGACCCACAGTTCTGTAGGCTGTACAGGAAGCATGGCTGGGAAGCCTCAGAAAACTTACAATCATGGCAGAAGGTGAAGGGGAAGCTGGCACATCTTTACCATGGCAGTGCGTTAGATAGTGAAGGGGGAAGTGCCACACACTTTCAAACAACCAGATCTCTTGAGGACTGACTCACTATCAAGAGAACAACAAGGGTGAAGCCCACCCCTATGATTCAATCACTTCCCACCTGGCCCCTCCCTCAACATGTGGCGATTACAGTTGGAGATGAGATATGGGTGGGGACACAGAGCCAAACCTTATTACCAGCAGCAGTAGCTCTACATTCAGTTTTTCAAGGAACATCCAAACTGTTCTCCATAGCAGTTGTACTAATTTACATTCCTACCAACAATGTACTAGGGTTCCCTTTTCTCCACATCCTTGCCAGCATTTGTTATAGCCTGTCTTTTGGATATAGCCATTTTAACTGAGGTAGAAGGATAGTTCATTGTAGTTTTAATTTGCATTTCTCTAATCATCAATTATGTTCAACACATTTTCATATATGCCTGTTTGCCATTTGTATATCTTCTTTTGTAAAATGCCTATTCAGATCTTTTGCCCATTTTAAAATAAGATTATCAGTTTTTTTCCTATAGAATTGTTTGAGCTCCTTATATATTCTGATTATTAATTCCTTGTCAGATAGATAGTTTGATACTATTTTCTCCCATTCTGTGTGTATTATCTTCATTTTATTGATTGTTTCCTTTTCTGTACAGAAACTTTTTGACTTGATGTCAATTTTTGCTTTGGTTGCTCGTTCTCGTGGGATGTTACTCAAGAAATTTTTTCCCAGATCAATGTTCTGAAGAGTTTCCCCTATGTTTTCTTGTAGTAGTTTCATAGTTTTGGGTCTTAGATTGAAGTCTTTAGTCCATTTTGATTTAATTTTTATATAAGGCAAGAGATAAGGGTCTAGTTTTATTCTTCTGCATATGAATATCAGTTTTCCTAGTATCATTTATTGAAGAGAGTGTCCTTTCCCCCAATGTCTGTTCTTGGTCCCTTCATCAAAAATGAGTTCACTGTAGATGTATAGATTTGTTTCTGGGTTCCCCATTCTGTTCCATTGGTTTATGTGTCTGTTTTTATGCCAATATCGTGCTGCTTTGGTTACTATAGCTCTGTAGTATAATTTGAAGTCAGGTAATGTGATTCCTCCAGTTTTGTTATTTTTGCTTAGGATACCTTAGGCTATTCTGGGTCTTTTGTGGTTCCATATAAATTTTAAGATACTTTTTTCTATTTCTGTGTCATCAGCATTTTGACAGGAATTGCATTGGATCTGTAGGTTGCAGTGAGCAGTATGGACATTTTAACAATATTGATTCTTTCAATCCATGAACATAAAATATCTTTCCATTTTTTTGTGTGTGTCATCTTCAATTTATTAAATTAGTGTTTTATAGTTTTCACTGTAAAGATTTTCACTTATTTGGATAAGTCCTAGATATTTAATTTTATTTGTGGCTATTGTAGATGGAATTACTGTTTTTCAGATTGTCCACTATTTACATATAGAAATGCTACTGATTTTTGTATGTTAATCTTATATTCTGCAACTTTACTGAATTTGCTTATCAGTTCCAATAGTTTATTTGGTGGAGCCTTTAGGTTTTTCCAAATATAAGATTATATCATCTGCAAACAAGGATAATCTGATTTTTTCCTTTCCAATTTGGATACCCTTTATTTCTTTCACTTGTGTAATTGCTCTTGCTAGGACTTCCAGTACTATGTTGAATAATAATGGTCAAAATGGACATTCTTGTTATACTCTGGGTCTTAGAGTGAGGGCTTTCACTTTTTTTCCATTCAGTATGATACTAGCTGTGGGTCTTTCAGATATGTCTTTTGTTATGTTGAGGTGTGTTCCTTCTATACCTAGTCTTTTGAGGGTTTTTATCATGAAGGGATATTGAATTTTATCAAATGCATTTTCAGCATTAATTGAATTGATTATATGATTTTTGTCCTTCATTCTGTTGATACAGTGTATCACAGTGATTGATTTGCATACGTTATACCATTCTTGCATCCATGGGATAAATCTCACTTAGTCATGATGACTGATCTTTATAATGTGGTGTTGAATTCAGTTTGCCAGTATATTGTTTAGCATTTTTGCATAACCAGGGGTATTGGCCTGAATTTTTTTTTTTTTAATGTATCTTTGTCTGGTTTTGGTATCAGGGAAATACTGGTCTCATACATATCTTGGAAGTATTCCCTCCTCCTCTGGTTTTCAGAATAGTTTGAGTAGGATTGGTATTAGTTCTTCTTGAAATGTTTGGTAGAATTCAGCAGTGAAATCATCAGGTCCTGGGCTTTCCTTTGCTGGGACACATTTATTATGGCTTCAACCTCACTACTTGTTCAGGTTTTGGATTTCTTCATGGCTCTATCTTAGTAGGTTGTATGTGTCTAGGAATTTATCCATTTCTTCTTCTAGGTTTTTCAATTCATTGGCATGTAGTTGCTCACAGTAGCACCTAATGATCCTTTGAATTTCTGCAGTGTGGGTTGTAATGTCTCCTTTTCCATCTCTGATTTTATTAATTTGAGTTTTCTCTCTTTTTATTTCGTTGTGCTAAAGGTTTTTAAAATTTTATTTATCTTTTCATTTTATCTTTTTATTGTTTTCTTCATTATAATTTCATTTGTGTCTGTTCTGATCTTTATTATTTCTTTTCTTTTACTAACTTTGGATTTGGTTTGCTCCTTCTGTAGTTCTTTAGGATGCATCCTTAGGTTACTTGTTTGAAGTTTTTCTTCTTTTTGATGTAGGCACTTACAGCTATAAACTTCCCTCTTGGTATTGCTTCCACTGTATAACATAGGTTTTGGTATGTTGTCTTTCCATTATCATTTGTTTCAAGACATTTTTTGTTTTTCTTCTTAATTTCTTCATTTGTTGATCCACTGGCCATTCAAGTACATATTGTTTAATTTCCATGTGTTTATATATTTTTAAAAATTCCTCATTATTAATTTCTACTTTTATTGCATTTTTGGCCAGAGAAGATTCCTTATACTTTTTCCATTTTTCTGAATGTTTTAAGACTTGTTTTGTGACCTAGCATATTGTCTATCCTTGAGAATAACTCATGTGCTAAGGAGAAGAATGGGTATTCTGCAGCTGGATAAAATATTCTGTAAATATCTGTTAAGTACATTTGGTCTGTAGTGCAGATTAAGTCCAATGTTTCCTTGTTGAGTTTTTGCCTAGATTTGTCCAGTGTGGAATGTGGATGTTAAGGTCTCTAGATTGTATTGAAGTCTATCTCTCTCTTTGTCATTAATAATATTTGCTTTATATATCATTGTATGTTATTTGTGCTCCAGTATGGGGTGCATGTATACTTACATTTGTTATATCCTCTTGTTGAATTGACCCATTTATCATTATATAATGACCTTCTTTGTCTCTTGTTACAGTTTTTGTCTTGAGATCTATTTTGTCTGGCATAAGTAACCTTGTCCTACTCTCTTTTTGGTTTCTGTTCACATACAATATCTTTTTTATCCCCTTATTTTCAGTCTATGTGTATCTTTAAAGTTGAAGTCTGTTTCTTATAGGCAAGAGATCACTAGATCTTGTTTTCGTTTTTGTTTTCCATTCAACCTTTCTATATCTTTTGATTGGAGAGTTTAGTCCATTTACATTCAATGTTATTATTGATAAGTAAAGATTAACTCCTGTCATTTTATTTTGTTTTGTGGTTTTCTCTTCCTTTTTCCTTCCTTCCTGTCTTCCACTTAGTGAACGTGACTTGTTTTTTCGGGTGGTATGGCTTAATTTCTTGCTTTTTATTTTTTGTATATCTGTTGTATGTTTTTCAATTTGAGGTTACCATGAGGCTTGCAAATACTACCGTACAACCCATTATTTTAAACTGATGACAACTTAACGTTAATTGAGTAAACAAGCAAAGAGAAAACTAATGAAAATTCTACTCTTTAACTTTGTACTCCCACTTGTTAACTTTTTGTTTTTACTCTTTATTTCTTATTATACTGTCTATGTCTTGAAAAGTTGTTTTAGTTATTATTTTTGATTGGTTCATTTAGCCTTTCTACTTAAGAGTAGTTTACACACCACAATTACAGTGTTATAATATTGTGTTTTTCTGTGTGCTTGTTATGGTCAATGAGTTTTGTCCCTTCAGATAATTTCTTAATGCTCACTAATGTCCTTTTCTTTCAGATTGAAGAACTCTTTTTAGCATTTCTTGCATGACAGGTCTGGTGTTGATAAAATCCTTCAGGTTTTGTTTGGGCAAATCTTTATTTCCTCTTCCTGTTTGAAGGATATTTTCACCAGATACATGATTCTGAGGTAAAAGTTTTTCTCCTTCAGCACTTTAAATATGTTATGTCCCTCTGTCCTGACCTGTAAGGTTTCCACTGGAAAATCTGCTGCCAGACATATTGGAGCTCCATTGTATGTTATTTATTTCTTTTCTCTTGCTGCTGTTAGCATTATTTCTTTATTCTTGACCTTTGAGAGTTGATTATTATATGCCTTGAGGTAGTCCTTCGTTGGGTTAAATATGCTTGCCATTCTATAACCTTCTTGTACTTGAATGTGGATACATTTCTTTAGGTTTAAGAAGTTTTCTAATATTATCCCTTTGCATAAAGTTTCTGCCCCATCTCTGTCTCTATCTACTCTTTAGGGCCAATAATATTAGAATTGCCCCTTCCCTTTTAAGGCTATTTTCTAGATCTTGTAGGCATGCTTTGTTCTTTTTTATTCTTTTTTCTTTTATCTCTTCTGACTATGTATTTTCAAATAATCTCTCTTTGAGCTTCCCTAATTCTTTCTTCTGCTTTATCAATTCTGCTATTACAAGACTCTGATGCATTCTTTAGTATGTCAGTTGAATTTTTCAACTCTGGAATTTCTGCTTGATTCTTTTAATTTATTTCAATCTCTTACTACATGTATCTGATAGAATTCTGAATTCCTCCTCTCTGTTATCTTGAATTTCCTTTAGTGGCCTCAACATGACTATTTTGAATTCTCTGCCTGAAAGGTCACATATTTCTGTTTCTCCAGGATTAGTCCTTGGTGTCTTATTTGGTTTGTTTAGTGAGGTCATGTTTTCCTAGATGGTCTTGATGCTTGTGGACATTCATCAGTGTCTGGGCATTGTTGAGTTAGGCATTTATTGTAGGCTTTGCAGTCTGTGCTCATCTTTTTTGGGAAAGCTTTCCAAGTATTCTAAGGAACTCATGCCCCAAGTCCAATAATTCTGTGGTTTATGCTGACTCATAGAGTTACCACCTTGGTGGTCTTGGATTCGATATAGGAGAATTCTCAGGTTTACCAGGTAAAATCCCTTGTTCTTTTCCTGCACCTTCTCCCAAACAAATGAAGTCTCTCCTTCTGTGCTGAGCTGCCTGATTTTGGGGTGATGCAAGCACCCTTGTAGCCACCACCCTTGAGACTGTGCTGAGTCAGATCTGAAGCCAGCACAGCACTGGGTCTCACACAGGGCCCACTGTAACCACAACCTGGCTACTGCCTATGATCACTCAAGAGCTTAAGACTCTACGATCAGCTGGTGGGGAAACCAGAAAGGTTCGTGCCTTTCCTTCAGGACATTGAGTTCCCTCAGACCCTGGGCAGGTATGGAGATGCTGTCTGGGAGCCAGGTATTGGAGTCAACAACCATAGACATTTACCTTGTGTGTTGTATTCTACTGTGGCTAAGCTGGCCCTCAAACCTCAGACCAAAATCCTTCTCACTTTTCTCTCTTTTTAGAGGCAGAGGAGCCTCTCCCTGTGGCTGCCACAACCACCATTAATGTTCACAGAAAGCCCACAGGGATTTCTGCCAGGCCACCATTAATGTTCACTGAAAGCCCAAGGGCTCTTCAGTCAGCTCAGTGAATTCTGCCAGGCCTGGGACTCACCCTTCAGGGCGGTGGGATCCTCTGTCACCCAGGGACAGTCTGTAAATGCTGTCCAATAGTCGAAGCCTGGACTCAGTGACCCCAGGAACCTGCTTGGTGTTCTGCCCCATTGTAGCTGAGCTGGTACCTAGGGTGCAAGACAAATTCCTCCCTTTTTTCCCCCTCTGCCTTTTTCAAGCAGAAGGAATCTTTCGCTGTAGCCACTATAGCTGGAAATGTGCTGGGTCTCACCTGATACCTGCACATCTCCAAGTCTCACCCAAGGCTAGTATTACCTAGGTAATGCTACCTAGTAATTTATTTGCTACCTAGTAATGTTATTTGTTATTTTAATGCACTTACAGTGTATTACCTAGGTAATGTTGTTGGTTATTTAGGGCCCATAGGCTCTTTAGTCAGCATGTGACTAATCCTGTCAAAACTGTACCCTCCCCTTCAAGGCAGTAGTTTCCCTTCCGGACCAGGGTATGTCTAGAAATGTCATCTGAGAGCTAGGGCCTGGAATGGGGCCTCATGAATCTGCCCAATGCCCCATCCTCTTGTGGCTGGGCTGGTCTCCAAGATTAAAGAAAATGTTATCTTTACTCTTTGCTCTCCTCTCCTCAAGCAGAAGGAAGGAGTCACTTTTGTTGCTGTGAACTATGCTGGCTGGGGTTCAGGAAAGGGTCACGCAAGCACTCCTTTGGCTGCCTCAGTTGGTGTTTCACTAGGTCCCATGTCACCCTTGTCCACTGGCTCTAAGCCCAGGCCAGCAGTAGGAGTTTCCTAAGAATTGCAGTCCTTGTGTTCCAGACTGCCTTTCAAGTTTCCCTAGAACCCCAGAGCACTTTAGTCCATGGTGGGGAGGCTTGCTAAGAAACAGAAATTCCAACCACTGGGATGAGTGATTCCCTTCTGGCTAGGACTGGTCCAAATGCTCCCTCCTTGGGTGGGCACTGACTGAGCCTAGCATAGCTTTGCTGTCACTGTGACTGGGCAGCATTGAGTCCAATGCTAAGTCTTCCAGTTGGTATGGCCTCCCTCCCTCAAGTGCACAATTCTCTTTTTCCCCTTGTGGCTGCTGCCATGGGTATGGGGAAGGGGTGGTGTCAGCAATTCGAGACTGTTTTTTCCTACCCTCTTCACAAGTGCCAGCATGTCTGTTATCTTGCAGACGTAGAAGTTTTAACTAATAGAGGGTTACTACCAGTGGTGTGCTGGTAAATATTTATCAAATGGCTCCTTGCAGGAGAGAAATCAGATTGGTAGTGCTTCACAACTGCTGTGATATAAATACTCTCCCCAGGGCTCATTTCTGGCTACCAACATGGTATCACTAGATGTGTAGGTAAGATGAGATGTGAACAATCAGCACTGATGAGCTGAACAGACTCTGGCATGCCATTGTTTACAACACAGCTTATGCTCAGAATTCTATTTTCCAAATTAATATAGACCACAGATTGACAAACTGTTTCTGAGAAGGTCCTGATCGTCAATACCTTAGGTTTTGCATGCCACGTAATTTCTGTCTCAACTATTCAGCTCTGTCATTGTAGTGCAAAATCAGTCATAAATAAATAGGTAAGTGAATGGGTGTAGATGTGTTTCAATGAAACATTATTTACAAAGACAGAAGGCAGGCCAAATCATGAACCATGGTCTGCTCACCCTCTATAGACCATAAATGCATGTAGAACCAAAAGTGAATTCAAAACCAGAAATTCAGAAGACTCTTCAAGATATCACTATACTACAGATGTGTGGCTGTGAACATCTGTTATTACTGCAGTGTGTAGAAATGTGGGTTAAAGGGGAGCCTAAGCCAATAAAGTGCAGGCTAATAGTCTTTCCACAACTCTATTGTTTAGGAAATGCAGGTATGTTTCTATCAGATCTTATTAATTCTATCCCACTAGAAGATGTGAGAAGACTGTAGACAATATAAAAGAGGGAAAATTCGCTAGGAGTCTGGCTCACATTGAACTTCTCTGCAAACTTCTTTGCATGATATATGAATTATTTATCTTAAGACATATAGTTCTTAGTGAGTGTGGGTATAGGTGTCTATCTCTTGCTAAAATTTTTCTTACTTAACAAGGATGCAGACTTCAGCACTAACTGATTGATATGCCTTACCAGGGGCTGTCTTGATAATCAATTTTTACAGATAATATTGGGTCAGAGGGGCTATGGAATTGTGAGTCCTTTAGGGAATGCAGTTCCAGCAAAGCAGCTCTGAAAAAGCCAGGCACATAGGCAATTGATACAACAGGGCTCTATTCACTTTCAACTCATCTTTCTTTCCCAAATAATCAATTATTTTGCAGTTTAGTTCTAGCACTCCTAGGTGGAGAAGAAAAGTTTGAGTTCCATAGTGCTTTTCACCTCACTTTGATAGCATTTTTATTTACTAGGAACTTGGTAATAGACAAAGGGACCAAGATATAAAAGCTCTAATGTGCTTAATGACTGTTAAAAAGCACTTAACATTCCACTCTCACTATGTCAGTATTGAATGAACAACTGAGTCATTAATTCCATGAAGGCTGCCTGCACCTTTATTCTATACGATGCTGGCTTGGTAACAGTGAAGCCAGACAGATCAACAAGGAGGTTCAGCCTTTGCCCTTTCTTCGGTATACACGACTGAGCCTTAACTAATCCCCGAGAACCTTTTTGGGTGGCAAATTCTTCTGTGAATCATGATAGGACTTGATATTCCTGTAACAGCCCTTTATTAAGGAACTTGCATGTTGCTGACATTTATCTTCTTAATCTCTAGAATCCTTGAGGGCAACCTGTATGGAGCCAATCCCCTTCAAATGTGGGAAAGCCACGGCTCCAAAGAGGGAAAAAAAAAAGATTGCCAAGACCTGTTATGCCATTCATTAGGAAAAAGGAGATTTGTATTTAGGTTGTTGTAAGAGTGATAGTCATAGCCACAGCTAGAGACATTTCCTCTGAAATGTTTCCTTGCATCTTCAAAGACATTTAACCTCATGGGCCAAAACCCTGATAGTCTCATTACATTGATAGCAATTCCCTTAGGGGACTTCTTTTTTATTTGTGCCTTGACCTGCAGGCCCAAGAGTGGGTGGTCATAAATCCTGTGAAAGAAAGTTTATCCAGGAGAGGGAGATTCCTCTCTTCCTCTTCCAGAGATAGAACAGAGCTGGGTCACGAAGAGGTCTCAGAGTGCCCTTAGGCATTCCCGAGGTAGAAAGTAGAAGTGTCCTAGAGTTTATCATGTGGCATTTTAGAAATTTCTCAGTTGGGTTTGGAAAGGGCATCAAGGTTTGACTTGTGAAAACGTTTTTCAGGACACCAGAGCCGAATACAGGTGTGTCTCATTTTACATAATAAAATACGGCTGCCCAAAACTGCATGCAAATCAGTTGGATGCTGGTGAAATTATAGGCGGCCATCCCTTAGCATTAACAGCTCCATCAAGAACAGTAGAGTTAAAGGGTTTAAGTTTTTAGTCTCTACTTTCACCGGGCCAGCTTTACTTTTAAAATGTTAAGTGTTTGAACTTGGTATAAAAGTTTGGGAGAATAAAGATTATTTTTAGCTAGAAGACCATTGATTTAATATACTCCTTTCCTATGAAAAAATTAAAAAAAAAAAACTGAAGAAGAAAAATGTGAAGTGACTTTCTCAAAGACCACCCAATAGTTACCAATATTCAGTTGCGCTGAGAGCTTCTTCTATCACAGTATTCTTGCGGGGGAGGGCGGGGTGTTTACCTCCATTTCTAATGTGCTTCATAAATCCATAGACCCAAAGCCGAAAGGGAGCTCAAGAGATTATGATATTCTTACAAAGAGCCATTTTACTCTAACCACACTGTAAAGATTAGAGCCTTGAAACCTAACTATTCTGTACACATTCACACAAATAATTAGTGAAAAAGAAGGTGACAAATGCTCAAGTTTGGCACTGTAGTAGAAGCTCTACTCCCTGCTCCCACCTGGGTCCTTCTTGTTGGACTCTTCATTGGTCGGTGGCACCTGACTACTTAGCTTCCAGTTTATCTGGCCTCTTATTCAGAGGCAAGGCTCTGGAAACTAATACTTAAGGCTTTGCTATAAACAAGGTATGTTCCATTGAAGAAAGAGTCCTGAGAAAGCTCTTCTTTTCTCACTGTGTTTCCCATGCAAGTAGATGTAGATACAAAATTTTGGCTTAGATTGTAGACATGTGTGGAAGATGTATTTGATCTCTTGAGAACACTTTATGGTTAAATAAGGCAAAATAGTACTAGCCTTTTGGAAAAGTCAACTTTAAGAATGATTATAAAAACAATATTATTTTCATTGCACTATACTTGACCCAAATCAGAGTTCCATTTGTATTTTATAAACATGCCTTCATCATCATCGTAACAAGCTGATTGCTATCTGCCTACTTTTTAAATAAACCCATATGATCATTTTAATTGACTGGCCCTTAGCTATCCTGTTGCTTTAAGTACAATGACACTGATGTATACACATCAGGAAGTGATGGAGTGGTCACTTAATTTCTTGAATGAGGGTGATTGTTTATATGGGCATATTAACAACATAGCCATGGATTCTGTCAATCGAAGATGCATTTGATAAAGGAGATGAATATTCAGACATTTTCCCCCAGCCTATCCAAGGCATTTTTTTCTGGTGCTAGGAAAACGGAGAATGAGAGATGATAACAGCTGCCTGTGGTGAACTTGGCACTGCTACTTGAAAATATTCCTGTGGCCAGGTGCAGTGCCCTGCCTTGGCAACAGCAATGACGCCAATACTAAGATGAGAAGCACATGCGGTTTATGATGTTTAGAAATATCCTTTATTTTTGTAGTTCTTCACATTGTTCTGTGCAAAATCAGAGAGAACTCCTGTTTCTTCAGCCTCATTCCATCTACCCAATATTCAATACTGAAACTCCAACCAAACTGGCTTTCTGGCTCCTCATCAACTCCTCCTAGCATGTCCTGCCTCAGTGATCGTCAATAGAGTTGGTTTGCTCTAGAATCCTCTTATTACTAGATCTTCCTCTGGCTGGCTTCTTCTCATTCAGGACTCTGTGCAAATGAAATCTCCTCCAAAAGGCCTTCCCTGACCCTCCTATCTAGAATAACTACTGTTCATGTGATTATTTTTCTTTTTTTTTCATTGCATCTAACATGAACCTATTTTATCCACATGTTTATTTATCTGTCAGTTTGTTTCTTCTTCCAGATTGCAACTAGCAGGAGAACTGAAGCACCAGAATTTGAAACAGTACCTACTACATTCAATAAATACATGTTTCTTATGTAAGTAACTAAACTGATCACCTTTAAACCTTTTAAAAATGTCTGAGGCATAGAAAGTCATGTGACCACAACAAAGTCAAATAGGTCAATAGTGAATAAGTGGATGAGTCTATATTTGTACCCTTGCTTTTGACTAATCGGGATTATGTCCATTAAACCATATTGCTTCTTGCACAAAACATAGTGGGTAATACTAGTCACTTATTATTATTTTTATTCCATTTAATATTGGACAATAATATATCCCTTTTGTGCCTCAGTTTCTTCATCTAATTAGGATGATAAAAGTAACTACTTTATAGGATTATGGTTAGGATTAAGAACACACACACACACACACACACACACACACACACACATCACTTTGTAAAGATTAGAGCCTTGAAACCTAACTACTCTGTGCGCATTCACACAAATAATTAGTGACAGAGAAAGTGACAAATGCTCAATCACACACACACATATATGTATATAGCACTGAGAATAGTGTCTGAGATATAATAAGCTATATAATTCCTGTAGAGTCCCTTTAAAGATGAAAATTTCCATTTGGCAACTTACCGCCCAATCATCTTTTCCCTAGGTTAAATAACCTCAGCTCTTTAACAATATAGTGTGGTTTCTACACCTCCTGCTACTTTTTTTTTTCTAAATTTCCAACTTTTAAACTCAGGGGTAAATGTGCAGGATGTGCAGGTTTGTTACATAGTTAAATATGTGCCACGGTGATTGGCTGCACAGATCACCTAGTGTACAAACTGTGTTCCAGCTTGTTAGTGCTCCTTTAAAAACAGGAGACTATAAAAATATTCATTACAATACTATTAAAATAGCTAAGAATGGGAAACAATTTGAATTCATAATAAAACAATTATATGAACTACCATATATCCATATGATGAATAATATTTGCTGGAAAAAGAATGAAAAAATCTCTATTTTCAATTAGTATGTATATTATGTACGAATCTAGATATATAAAGTATTGACTGATGGTTTTCATTATGAGGTTATAATCTGAGTTATTATTTATTTTCATGCTCATTGTTCCAAATTTGGCTACTAGACTTTCTTTCATACTGACTTTGGGTCGTTTTCACTTTTCCCCAATCATTCTTTGATCACTATCTTGCTTTTTCACACACGATATTCAATTCTCACCTAATTCTTTTCTGGACCCAGTCCTGAAATTAGTCATTCCCACTCCTCACACACATAAAAGAAAATCTCTAGTTCTTTTAAACGTAGTATTTAGAAACCAAGCACTTGGTGCTAGATATGCTCATTGTTTTTGGTGTGTCACTACAGTCAAGCCCTGTTAGTGGGTGATGTTAGGAAATATATATGTAATGGGTTGAATAGTGTAGCCACAAAGCTTAATATCTACCCATAATGCAGAATGTGCCTTTACTTGGAAAGAGAGCCTTTGCAAACATAACCAATGAAGATGAGGTCATATTTGATTAGAGTGGGCCCCACATCCAATGACTGGCATCTTGATAAGGGAAAACAGAAGAAGACATGGAGACACAGAGCCACAGACACTCATTGAGAAGAAGGCCATGTGATGATAGAGGCAAAGATGGAAGCGATGCAGCTACAAACCAAAGATCACCAAAGAGGGTAAAGGAGTGCTATCTACCACTAGAGGCTTGAGTGGCATGGGATCTTCTCCCTCAGGGAAGGAATCAACCCTGCCAACGTCTTAATTTTGGGTTTCTGGACTTCAAACAGTGAGAGAATACATTTCTGTTGTTATAAACCACCAAATATGGGTAATTTGTACAGCAGCCCTAGGAAAATAACACAATATGTATCTATATGTTTGTGTATGTATATATTTATAGCCACAATTATATCTATATTTATTTGTAATATATATGATACCCTATCTATCTATCTGTCTGTCTATCTATCTATCTATCTATCTATCTATCTATCTATCATCTATCTATCTCTATGCATGCTCCTCAAGAATTTACCTCCAATTCTAATTTGGTACTATGGGAATTAATTCCAGTTTTCTTCCTTTCCATAATTGTAGCTCCCTTCTCTTGTAGTGAGAAACTTAGCTTCCATTATTTTGATATTTACATATTTAAAGGTAAAAATCTCTATGACCATTAATGGATGTACTGGGGTAACTGGATTGGTTATTTTCTTTGGGAGTTCCCTTCTGGTGAAAGAATCTAACCAGGATATCAAAGTAGAGGCAGATAAGTTTATGGTGATCAAAGTTTAAGAATATTTGGTCTCCTATGCGCCAAGATGGCCAACTAGAAGCAGTGGTGATTGGAAGCTCCCATCAAAAAGATCCAAAACAGCATGTGAACTCTGCACTGGCAACGGAGGTGTCCAGGTACTGTCATTAGGACTGACTAGACAGCTGGCATTACCCATGGAGAGGAAGGAAGAGCAGTGCCACATGTAGCTATCAGGTGGCAGGGGAGCCCCACCCCCAGCCAAGGGAGGTGGTAAGTGAGCATACCACCCAGACTGGGAAACCATGCCTTTTCCACGAAACTGTGCAACCCATTGGAATATCCTACTTGTGAGCCCATGCCACCAGGGCCTTGGGTCCCAACCATGGAGCTGCAAAGAATCACAACAGCTACTTTGCTAGAATTGGCCTAAGTTTGCCAAATTCTTGGGGGAGGGGCGGTCATCACTACTGCTGCAGCTGCCTGCTGTCTAATAGTACTGAGCTCCTTGGAGGAGGGGCAGTAGCCAACACTGTGGCTGCAGGGCCTCCCTGCAGGAACTACAATTCCATTCAGGGGCTCAGGGACAGAACTCTGATCCCCCTGGGCCTGAGCTCCTGGGCAGCCCAGACAAGTGGGTTTCACCCCACTGCAGCACACCCTCTCCACCAAGGGACACCAAAGTGCTTCATTAAACAGGTCCTGCTTCCCATGCCACCCAACTGAGTGAGACCCCCCACAACAGAGATTGTCAGATATGCTATACAGGAATGTTCCTACTGGCATCAAGTTGGTACCCCTCAAGGTCAGAGATCCCAGAGGAAGGAGTGGGCACCCAGCTTTGCTGTTCTCCAGCCTCCTTGAGTGACATCTCCAGGCATGGGAGCTAACCAGATGAATAGGCCTTGAAGTGAACCCCCAGCAAACCGCAGCAGCCCTAGAGAAGAGGGACCTGACTATTGAAAGAAAAACAAACAAACAGAAATCAACAAACGACAGCATCAACAAAAACAAAAAGTCCCCACAAAAACCTCATCCAAGGGTCAGCAGCCTCAAAGATTGAAACTGGACAAATGCATGAAGATGAGAAAGAATCAATGAAAAAATGCTGAAAACCCAAAAGGCCAGAGTGCCTCTCCTCCTCAAAATGATCGCAACACCTCTCCAGCAAGGGCACAGAACTGGACGGAGAATGAGATGAATGAATTGACAGAAGTAGGCCTCAGAACATGGATAATAACACATTTTGCTGAGGTAAAGGAGCATGTTCTAACTCAATGCAAAGAAGCTGGAACCATGATGAAAGGTTAGAGGAGCTGCTAACTAGAATATACGGTTTAGAGAGGAACATAAATGACCTCATGGAGCTGAAAAAATGCAGCATGGGAACTTCATGAAGTATACACAAATATCAATAACCAATCGATCAAGCAGAAGAAAGAATATCATAGATGGAAGACTATCTTGCTGAAATAAGGCAGGCAGACAAAGTTAGAGAAAAAAGAATAAAAAAGAATGAACAAAGCCTCCAAGAAATATGGAGTTATGTAAAAATACTGAACCTACAACTGATTGGAGTACTTGAAAGAGTCAGGGAGAACAGAATCAACACACTTCAGGATATTATCCAGGAGAACTTCCCCAACCTAGCAAGACAGGACAACATTCAAATTGAGGAAATACAGAGAATGCCACTAAGATACTCCACGAGAAGACCCACCCGAACACACATAATCATCAGATTCTCCAAGGCTGAAATGCAGGGAAATATGTTAAAAATGTTAAGGGCAGCCAGAGAGAAAGACTCTGCAAAACACATGAAAATATAAAGACCAATGACACTACGAAGAAAAGGCATCCACTAGTGTGCAGAATAACCAGCTAGCATCATGATGATAGGATCAAATTCACACATAACAATATTACCCTTAAATGTAAATGGGCTAAATGCCCCAATTAAAAGACATAGACTGGCAAATTTGATAAAGAGTCAAGACCCATCTGTGTGCCATATTCAAGAGACTCACATCATGTGCAAAGACACACATAGGCTCAAAATAAAGGGATGGAGGAAAATTTTCCAAGCAAATGGAAAGCAGAAAAAAGCATGGGTTGCAATCCTAGTCTCTGACAAAACAGACTTTAAACCAACAAAGATCAAAAAAGACAAAGAAGGGCATTACATAATGGTAAAGGGATCAATTCAATAAGAAGAGCTAACTAGCCTAAATATATGTGCACCAGATACAGGAGCACCCAGATTCATAAAACAAGTTCTTAGAGACCTAAAAAGAGACTTAGGGCTGGGTGCGGTGGCTCACGCCTGTGATCTCAGCACTTTGGGAGGCTGAGGCGGGCGGATCACGAGGTCAGGAGATCGAGACTGTCCTGGCTAACACGGTGAAACCCTGTCTCTACTAAAAATACAAAAAAATTAGCCAGGCATGGTGGTGGGTGACTGTAGTCCCAGCTACTTGGGAGGCTGAGGCAGGAGAATGGCGTGAACCCGGGAAGCGGAGCTTGCAGTGAACCGAGATTGTGCCATTGCACTCCAGCCTGAGTGACAGAGCAAGACTCTGTCTCACAAAAAAAAAAAAAAAAAGAGAGAGAGAGACTTAGACTCCAATATAACAATAGTAGGAGACATTAACACCTCACTGTCAATATTAGATAGATCAATGAGACAGAAAATTAACAAGGATATTCAGGACTTGAACTCAACACAGGATCAAGTGGAACTAGTAGATATCTACAGAACTCTCCACCCCAAATCAACAGAATATACATTGTTAGTGTCAGATGGCACTTATTCTAAAATCGACCACTTAATTGGAAGTAAAACACTCTTCAGCAAATGCAAAAGAACTGAAATCATAACAAACAGTCTCTCAGACCACAGTGCAATCAAATTAGAACTCAAGATTAAGAAACTCACTCAAAACCACACAGCTACATGGAAATTGAACAACCTGCTCCTGAATGACTCTTGGGTAAATAATGAAATTAAGGTAGAAGTCAAGAAGTTCTTTGAAACCAATGAAAACAAAGAGACAACATTCCATAATCTCTGGGGTGCAGCTAAAGCAGTGTTAAAAGGGAAATTTATAGCACTAAATGCCCACATCAGAAAGTTAGAAAGATCTCAAATTGACACCCTAACATCACAAAAGAACTAGAGAAGCAAGAGCAAACAAAGCCAAAAACTAGCAGAAGACAAGAAATAACTAAGATGAGAGTGGAACTGAAGAAGACATAACATGAAAAACCCTTCAAAGAAATCAATGAATCCAGGAGCTGGTTTTTTTGAAAAACTTAACAAAATAGATAGCACACTGGCTAGACAAAGAAGAAAAGAGAGAAGAATCAAATAGACACAATAAAAAGTGATAAAGAGGATATCACCACTGACCCTACAGAAATACAAACTACCATCAGAGAATACTATAAACAGCTCTGTGCAAATAAACTAGAAAATCTAGAAGAAATGGGTAAACTCCTGGATAAACACACCCTCCTAAGACTAAACCATGAAGAAGTTGAATCCCTGAATAGACCAATAAAAAGTTCTGAAATTGAGGCAGTAATAAAGAGCCTAGCAACCAAAAGAAGCCCAGAACCAGGCAGGTTCACAGCCAAATTCTACCAGAGGTACAAAGCGGAGCTGGTACCATTACTTCAGAAACTATCCCAAACAATTGAAAAGGAGGGACTCCTTGCTAACTCATTTTATACGGCTAGCATCATCCTGATACCAAAACCTGGCAGAGACACAACAACAAAAAAACACTTCAGGCCAGTATCCCTGATGAACATCAATGCAAAAATCCTCCATAAAATACTGGCAAATGGAATCCAGCAACACTTCAAAAAGCTTACCCACCATAATCGAATCAGCTTCATCTCTGGGATGTAAGGCTGGTTCAACATATGCAAATCAGTAAACATAATCCATCACACACACAGAACCAATGATAAAAACCACATGATTATCTCAATAGGTACAGAAAAGGCCTTCAATAAAATTCAATATCCCTTCATGTTAAAAGCTCTCAATAAATTAGGTATTGATGGAACATATGTCAAAATAATAAGAGCTGTTTATGACAAACCCACAGCCAGTATCATATTGAATGGGCAAACCTGGAAGCATTCCCTTTGAAAACCAGCACAAGACAAGGATGCCCTCTCTCACCACTCCTATGCAACATAGTATTGGAAGTTCTGACCAGGGAGATTAGGCAAGAGAAAGAAATATAAATAAACTATTCAAATAGGAAGAGAGGAAGTCAAATTGTCTCTGTTTGCAGACAACATGATTATTTATTTAGAAAACCCCATTTTCTCAGGCCCCAAACTCCTTAAGCTGATAAGCAACTTCAGCAGAGTCATCTCAGGATCCGAAATCAATGTGTAAAAATTACAAGCATTCCTATATGCCAACAATAGACAAGCAGAGAGCCAAATCATGAATGAACTCCCATTCACAACTGCTATAAAGAGAATAAAATACCTAGAAATATAGCTAACGAAGGACTTGAAGGACCTCTTTAAGGTTAACTACAAACCACTGCTCAAGGAAATAAGAGAGGACACAAACAAACATTCCATCCTCAGAGATAGGAAGAATCAATTATGCAAATGGCCATACTGCCCAAAGTAATTTATAGATTCAATGTTATTCCCATGAAACTACCATTGACATTCTTCACGGAATTCGAAGAAACTACTTTAAAATTTATATGGAACCAAAAAAAAAAAAAAAAAACCAAAAAAACCCACATAGCGAAGACAGTCCTAAGCAAAAAGAACAAAGCTAGAGGAATTACACTACCTGACTTCAAACTATAGTACAAGGTACAGTAAAAAAAACAGCATGGTATTAGTACCAAAACAGGCATATAGACAAATGGAACAGAATAGATACCTCAGAAATAAGACCACACATTTACAGCAATCTGATCTTTAACAAACTGGTAAAAAACAATGGGGAAAGCATTCCCTATTTAATAAATAGTGCTGGGTAAACTGGCTAGCCATATGCAGAAAACTGAAACTGGGCCCCTTCCTTACACCTTATACAAAAATTAACTCAAGATGGATTAAAGACTTAAATGTAAAATCCCAAACCATAAAAACCCTAGAAGAAAACCTAGGCAATAGCATTCAGGACATAGGCATGGGAAAGATTTTATTATGAAATTTGCAAAAGCAATTGAAACAAAAGCTATAATTGACAAATGGGATCTAATTAAACTAAAGAGTTTCTGCACGGTAAAAGAAACGATCATGAGAGCAAAGAAGCAACCTATAGAATAGGAGAAAATTTTTGCAAACTACCTATCTGTCAAAGGTCTTATATCCAGAATTTACAAGGAACTTAAACAAATTTACAAGTAAGAAGCAACCCCATCAAAAAGTGGGCATGGGATATGATCAGAGGGAGTTCATTCATTCTTAAAAGAAGACATTTATGTGGCTGACAAACTATAAAAAAAGTTCAACATCACTGATCATTGGAGAAATGCAAATAAAACCACAATGAGATACCATCTCACACTGGTCAGAATGGCAATTATGAAAAAGTCAAGAAACAACAGATGCTGGTGAGGCTGTGGAGAAATAGAAACACTTTTACACTGTTGGTGGGAATGTAAATTAGTTCAACCATTGTGAAAGACAGTGTGGCAATTTGTCAAGGATCTAGAACCAGAAATACCATTTAACCCAGCAATCCCATTACTGAGTATATATGCAACAGAATATAAATTATTCTATTATAAAAATACATGCACATGTATGTTTATTGCAGCACTATTCACAATAACAAAGACATGGAACCAACTCCAGTGCCCATTAATGATAGACTGGATAAAGAAAATGTGGTACATATATACCATAGAATACCATGCAGCCAAAGAATGAGACCATGTTTTTGCAGGGGCATGGATGAATCTGGAAGCCATCCTCCTCAGCAAACTAACACAGAAACAGAAAGCCAAACACTGGATGTTCTCACTCATAAGTGGGAATTGAACAATGAGAATACATGGACACAGGGAGGGGAACAAAACACACTGGGGCTTGTTGGAATGAGGACGAGGGGAAGGAGAGCATCAGGACAAATAGCTAATGCACAAGGGGCTTAAAACCTAGGTGATGCGTTGATAGGTGCAGCAAACCACCATGGCACATGTATACCTATGTAACAAACCTGCACATTCTGCACGTGTATCCTGGAACTTAAAGTAAAAAAAATAAAATTTTTCAAAAGAACGTTTGGACTGTTATTCTTACGGAATATTTTCAGCAAAAACCAGATGAAATTATTCCTCATTTTAACTATTTTTGTTTGCTGATATTATATCATCTACATGAGAACTCACTCTCTTCCACAGCTTTGGATTAAATGTCTATTCATAATCTCCTGATTTTCTAGAATTCATGCCAACCAATCAGGAGGTAGGATAAATTATGTCATATAGATTACAAACACAACTGAATTAAGACACAGCTTGCTTTACATAGTTTAGTTGGTACTTTGTAAAAGAAACTAGATTAAAACATTATTATCACAATTAACAGCACAGTATAGTGAATACGGTATAGATTAATGCTTAACTTCTTGGGCTCTGGAAGTAAGGCGCCAGTATCATACTTACTAACTTCATGGTACTGGACATATTACCTCAATATTTTAACATTAAGTGTCCTCACCTGTAAAATGGAGATTAAAATGTACTGAGTTATAGTGATAACTAAACGAGTTAATAGATGTAAAGCTTTTGAAACAGTTTTGGCATACTTTGAGTTCCCAATGTATGTCAGCTATTAAAGATCAGTTTTTTTGTTAGCAGAATATTATAATTGCAGTAGTTTTATGTCAGTTTTTTCTGAATTTATTTTCTCATTTTATTCAACAAATAATTTTTGAACTTCTAAATATGTGCCAGGCATGGATTCTACATAAAGCCCAATGTGTGTTGAGTGTGTGTGTGTGTGTGTATATATACACACATGAATCTCTGTATTTTGAAGTTTAATGTATTCATATTTAATGTATTCATGTTGGCTTCATTGGAAACAAAGATGGTGTTGCTAAAGTGCACAGGGTTGTTGTTCTAGTTTTGTCCTTACTACGAATTCACCAAGTCATTTGAGCACACGTCACTCTTCCTTTCTGACCCTCATATTTCTCTTCAATAAAGTCAGAGAGGAAAATAGGAGTTGAACTGGATAGTTACCAAGTTCTTTCCAACTTTAAAATCCCAGTGGTATATAAGCAATGTCCATCTCTGTTTCCTTGTATCTGTCTAGAGGATCTGACATGAAATATTGTATATTGTGGGGCCATTGTATCATAGACTGGCTCAGTGATTGTATTAGTGTGTTCTCACATTGTCATAAGGAAATACCTGAGATGTGGTCATTTATAAAGAAAAGAGGTTTAATTGGCTCACAGTTTCACAGGCTGTAAATGAAGGAGGATGCTGGCATCTGCTCGGTTTCTAGGGAGGCCTCAGGAAACTTACAATCATGATGGAAAGCAAAGGGGGAGCACACACTTCACATAGCTAGAGTAGGAGCAAGAGAGAGAGAGTGAAGTGGATGCCACATACTTTTAAACAACCACATATTGCAAGGACTCATCCACTGTCATGAGAACAGCACCAATGGGATGGTGCTAAACCATTCATGAGAAATCTACCCCCATGATCCAACACCTGACACCAGGCCCCACCTCCAACACTGGGGACTGCAATTCAATATGAGATTTAGTAGGGACACAGATCCAAACCATGTCAGTGGGCAAGCCTATTTCAAAATATCTATCTTTCATAAAATGTGAATAGTACTCTAAAGTAGCGCCAATTCTCAAGGTGGTCGCTTCAGATTTGACAACAGGAAAAAAATTAAAAAGTACAAGCAGGAACAAAGAATAATGAGTTAGTAGTGTATTTTCAGTCGTGAGAGTACCTTCTCAAAAGTAATTTGGTGCCCCCAAAATAAATGTGAGCTTCTGCCTCCTGAGCTTTTCAGAGTATGGAGAAGCACCCTTTAAAACTCTGCCCTGAAAAACCCTTCCCATTAGCCTGCTATCCTAAACGTTGCCCTGCCTCCTTGATGAAGTAGTCTGACCCCTCTGACAAGAGTTCCCACACCATCTCTTCACGCCTTGTTGGTTTAGTTTCACATGATGGATGACATGACACGCAGTCAGCAGGGCTGCTGGTACCTGCTCTGTAAATGACGCTGGCATCGTGCTGCCAAAGGCAGAGTGACCATCTCTCAATTCTGGCTGAGCATTTTGACTTTGGGTTTTCAAGTATGGAAGTTAGTGATTTATGAGACACAAAAAAGCATAAATGGCCTTCCGTTCCTTCAACAAGGATAGACTCCCTGTGTAACCCCCAACTCATGCTTCCTGTGCAGGGTAATGCTGCTCTGGCAGGAACAGCATAGCACCCCTTGTCCACAAACCAAAACCACAAAAGCCAAAATGTGTTTGCTCAGTCTTTCCCTAAGTTCTTTGCTGGTGACTAGAAACGAAGTGCCCCTGTGAAACATCTGAGCTACAACACTTCACCTGTGTGGACTTCTAAACAAGCTGATGATCAAAGATGTATTGGGGGTAGGGTGACCAAGTATTCTTGTTTGTCCAGTATTGAGGGGTTTCCTGGGACAGGAAAACCTGAACAATCCCAGGAGGCATAGTACTTCCAATAATAAAACCTGGATGAGTTGGTCACCTATTTGGAGGTGGGGCCTTGGGAGGAATGGTGTGGGATGGAGTGAAGAGTAGCATGAAACTCCAGGTTGCAGTGGAAATGTCCAGTGCACATTACTTGGTAAGTAAATACTTTTCTGATGATAACATCACTGTCATTGAAGCCCTGTCAAAACAATGTGTACCTTTGTCTAGTACAGAATAGATGCTCAGGAATTATTTGAGTTGAATTTGGATTAGCAAATAGTGAAGCCAACTAGATTGACACAGCACCATGGATCTAGTAGCCTTTATGTGAACTTGCCATGGGTCAAATTGCTCCCTGAGGCTGGAATGGAGCTCCATCTGGAAGTGGGAAGTGAGTTATCCAGCATATCATATCAGAAGGAACTGTGTCTTATGGGTAACCCCACAGAGTTTGGCCAGTAAACACAATAAATACAATTTTACAATTTCCACCAAATACATCTTTGGTGATTGTCAAATGCATTGATCCTGTTATAAAACTGTTTTCTTGCTCTAACTCTCACATACAAAGAGGGGGGTGGTATGCACTTTTTTGAGTGACATTTTCTTATAGGAAAAAAGAGAAAAGATGGCTTTGATTTTTATAGTCATTCATTATGGTTATTAGTGAATAGGAGTATGAAACCATTTAGAGTTTGAAAAATATTTCAGACACCTTTTCAGACACAGAAGTCTTGCAAAACAAGGCAAACTCCAGAGACTGTTCCTTTCCAGTCTTATGGCAGCATTCTTTTGAAGGTTATGTAATTGATACTTTCTTGATTCATTTAGTCTGAACTCATCTAAATGTGACTTTGTAAGACATATTAACTGCTTAAGAAGCAACTTGAGATTTAAAATAGGCTTTTAAAAGGTCTTCTGGTCTTAAGAGCAGGAAATGACACATCCACCAAAACAAGCCCACTTTAATTCTTTATGTTTGCTTTTTGTAAAGTAAAAAAGAGGAAAGAAAGAAAGAAGAAAATAAATTAATTAATTAAATAAAGAGAGAAAAGAAAGAAAAAGAAAGAAAGAAAGAAGGAAAAGAAAGAAAGAAAGAAAAGAAAAAAGGAAAAGAAAGAAAGAGAAGAAAGAAAGAAAGAAAGAAAGAAAGAAAGAAAGAAAGAAAGAAAGAAAGAAAGAAAGAAAGAAAGAAAGAAAGAAAGAAAGAAAGAGATGGAGAGAAAGAAAAGACACAGATGCTGCATAACTAGATTCCAAAGTTTAAAAAGCTATTCCCTGAGATTTAGACTGAGACTAAGGGGAGTCTACTCTGATGATTTTTACTGATCCCTATTACATCCAAGTTAATAGAAATATCCTCTGAATGGAAACAGATTTGAGATCCTGATTCTCTCATGCTCCTTAGCAGGCTCTGATATTTCAATGTCTATGTGAGTGGTCCTCCGACCTCTGGGAGGCGTTATGGTAAAATGACACAGCAAATCTCTGGTATCCTGATGAGTTCAAATACCAGTTTTGCCACTAAGCAGCCCTGTGGCTCAGGACAAGAAGCTTAATGATTTCCTGTTTCGGTTTCCTTGTCTGCAAAATGGGAATAATAAAAGTATTTTTCTCATAGAGTTGTTGAGAGGAATGAATGAGTTTATGTTTGTAAACTACCTAAAACAATGCCTGACAAAATATATGCCATGGAAGTATTACTTATTAGCGAGCATAAAAATCTTTTGAAGAGGCTAAACTCTTGAATTCATGAACTCAGAATCTCTAAATTATTGGTTCCCAATCCTGGTTGCATATTCAAATCATCTGGGATGCTTTAAAAAATTCCGCTGCCCAGATTGTTATCTCAAGCAAATTGAATTCAGATGTCTGGGGGTGGGGCCCAGAAATCTGTGTTTTTTAAAAGCTTTAGTATGTGATGATGATGCACAGAAAATATTGAGAGCCACTGATCTAAGCTCAAGCTTGAGAACCAGTGCTTTAGAAGGGCTTCGTATGTCATATGTCAAGCTGTTTGTGAGTATGTTTGATCCTATCAGAGTTTCATCATTCATTCATTATTTAGAAGTCTTTAAGTAAGACAACTTTATTTTCTTTAAGGCCATAATTTTCCTGATGCTAGGGTGTCCCTCTGTTGCCATTCACATCAAGTATCTAATATAGGACCAACATAGTAAAATTACAACGGTGAGGGAGGCAGGGGTGAAAAAAAATGATTGTTGAATTTTACCGTCTGTCTTCCAGATCATGATAATATATTTGAAGACGGCAGAATCAGAAGTGGTTCAACTCAGAGGAGTGCTATACATTGATCCCTGACCACTCCAATCACACCATCGGAGATTTTCTTTGTGAGGTTTTGCCCATTAGTCACAGGTCCATTTATTATCATCTGAAAGCCCAAGGTCTTCTCTCCCTGGGCAGTGGCACCCAGGATGGGAAACCCTCAGGAGGTGCTGCGCTACCCCCAGAAGCAGGCCTTGAGGGCAGTGTCATGGGTGGCAGGAACAGCACCATCAGCTTGTTTAACAGGCTGGTAATCTTGGGATCCTGGGCTTCTTCATAGGACTTGATCAAGCAGAACAACTTAACACCTTCCCATCGCAGCTGAAGGCACAGGATCTGCTAACCTCCTGCTTCATCTGCATAACAACATGAATTGAAGCATGTTGCCCAGGTTATTCATTCTGCACATTGTCCCAAGCCCCATCCATGTGCTTAGACTTTACCTGGGATGAGAAAGTCTGGATCATCTCAGTCAGGACCACCTTGTCCAGGACTACTTTGGCCTGTTCGGCTCTCAGAGACACCATAAGATACCAAAAGCTGCACAGGCCAGGGAGCCAAACAGAAGTTCAGGAGGGATGAGCCACCTCCAAGAGCTGGCTAGTGGAAGGGCAGCAGCATCACCTATAGCCGGCAGCCTTTCTGCACGGTCTTACCGTTCCCACCCTGAGCTCCCAAGATAAGATTCTTATCTGACGGGCAAGCTATTTGCTAGGGAGAAAATAAATAAGCCATGAGACAAGCTATTTGCTAGGGAGAAAATAAGCCAAGAGACTTCAAGAGCAATAATCTGGTGACCTGGGTAGTCTACGTTCTCTATGTAAATGGTGGAAACTCTGAATAATCCAGCAGTGCGGATCTCAAATGAACTAGCAAAACCACAGCATTTTATCAAGAAAGAATTAAAAAGGCCAGACATTTCCAGCACTGCTGCTCTGCCTCATTTTCCTGGGAAGTTGACTCAGTCAGCTTGGCACAAGTGTACACAGTTACTAGAAGAGGTGTGGGTAGGGAAGAGAGAGGAAGAGAGCGAGAAGAAAAAAAAAAAAAAAGAGAAAGCCCCAGAGCAACAAATCCATGCACCAGTCCTACAGTAACCTAGCAATCAAGGCATTAGCAGCCAAAAAGCTTTTCTGGTAGAGGGGGAGTTAATGGATTTATATTATTTGTGGTTATCTGGATTTCAGATTGACACCATAAATATTCAGACTCTGAACTCCGCTGGAAGCAGCCGCTACTGACTTTTCTGTGACCTAGCTGGAAACTTTAAATCAGCTGTCTCCTTGACTTTCAAGTGAATGACATACTCCAAATCCACGAGATAGCATCTCCTCAGTGTTTTATTGCCTCCAGAGGACCTCAGTTCAATGGGGTCTGTAACTACAGCCTCTCTTTTGAATGCAAGTCCAGTTAAGACTGCTAAGACATAAAGTACTCTGTAATGGCTTAGAGATGTCTTAGACTGTGGGTACGGACAGAGCTTATTCTACAAAATACACATCTCATGCAGACTCTGCAACATAGTATTCAGTAACTGACATGGATCTCCATCCATGGTTCGCTCTGTTCAGTAGATCTTGCCTAGGTACTTTCATTCTCATTTTCTTCTTGCTTTTATTTGTCTCTGCGAGTTTGATTGATAAGAGACTTCCACACAGGTACATGGGAACATTTCCTTCTCAGTGCATTGTGAGCTGCGTCCAGTTCCTATGATCAACAACTGGAAAAAGCGAGAGATCCTTCCTAAAAGGAGGTTTGAACCTCTCTCTGGTTCACTTCAGAGCTGACAGTAAAACTTTAGTGATAGGAGAAGGAAGGGTGGGGACCTCCTCCTCCTGCAGTGTTGCTGGGGTTGGGGAACCTTCCACAGGCAACAGGCTCCCTTTTGCCCCGTGACAAATTGTGCTGAAGGTTTGACAATGCCAAATCCATCATAAGGATCAGGCCAGCTCCTTCTCTCTGTCAGCTTAACAGATGTGGCAGCAGCCACAATGTCAATAAAGGTTATGTCCTGCTTCAGAGAAAAAGGGGCTAAAACACCATTTAAGTAATTGCTTGGGGAAAAAAAATCAAGCTATCCTTCTAGGCAGGCAATAGCATTATCAAGAACGGCTCCACACATGGGCTGCTTCTCCCTTCCTGTCTCTGATGAGTTGAAAGGTATTTTCAGGGGAAGATGTGTGAGTCTATTACCAGGAGAAAGGGCAAGGCATGAACAATTTGCAAGTTGTGAGTTCACAGGTCCCATCAACTTGATGATTGCAACTCCACCAAGGATTCTTATTCCATCATTTAACCCATACCATAATACAGCCCAGATGTTATAAAACTTCCTTTGGATATTTGATATAAGGGCAGAGGGTGGGGGTGAGGGGGAAAGCAGTCATTAAGGGCAAATCAGCACAATCTTGGACTTGTTTTTATAGTTTAGTATTATATTCTGAATTTTACATGGATAACCCTAATTTTTTCCAAGCTTAGGGCCTCCAAGTGCCTTAATTCTGGCTTAATAAAAAAACATACTAGTAAAAGAAGAGTATAAACAGGGAACTGCAAGAACAATAGAACAGCTGAAGTGAAAACTTAGGGATGGGGAGTGGCCGGCCATGAAAGTGGAAAAGCAGGCAGGACCCATAACTGCAAGACAGAGCTGGTCTGTCATACTAAGGCTCCTGTAGTGATGAGACACTCTTGCATGAGTATTAATAGGAAAGCAACTGGATTGTATTTGCATTTCAGACAAATCACTCTGATAGCTGTGTGAAATATGGAATACAGGAGGAGAAGAATGGAGCCAAGGAGACCGGTTAAAAGGACATTAAACTAGACTTGGTAAAATACAATGAGTGTCTTAGCCAGGTAATTAGTAGTAGAGATGAATAGACGCAATGAAATGTGTATTTATGTACTTATATCCTTAAGGGTTAAAATTGACTAAAATGGTGCATGGTTAGATGCTGTGGCTGAGGGACTTGAGGAAGAAAACTCCGTCAATGAGAAAGTCATCATGTATTAGTTGTGTAACTGGTTATATTGTGGTACTAGCAACTAAAATCAAGAATAATGGAAGAGAAGCAGATTGGGGAGGGCGAATGGTAAGCTCAGCTCTAGACAGATTCAATTTGAAGTTCTGGTGAATAAGAACTGTTCTGTTTTCCCAACCTGCTTCCAAATAGCTGCCTCGGTTGCCAATCTGCAGACATTGCTTGACAGAAGTTTCCACTGCTGTAGTAGAGCCACATTTTTGGAGCACGGTGTTAACACTCAGTCTCCAGCCCACATTTCAGAAGAGGGTGTGTGCTTGGGATTCACGAGACAGTACATTCCTGTCTATTCCTTCCATACTGGAAACCATTCCTAACCCAGTACTCCACTGTAGCCTCCTGCAGCTTAATGCAGCCTAGAATAAGATCCTGCTAGGAACAGTAGGAACACACTGGCAGAGGAGTCATTAGCACCAGGTAACAGAAGTGTGCAGAAACAGATCTCACTTGTAGATTAGCGGATTGATACCATACTAAGTCTGAATAGATTCTGGATTTTGGAGAAATTCTAGTGTTGACTCTGCCAGTCATCTAAATTAGTTGGGACTTGGATAGAAGAGGCAAACACCTATTTAAAGTAACTGAGGCAGAAAGTGAAATATTTTGGCTCTGCAATCAAATGGTAGGGAGTGTACTGGCACAGCTGGGCCTGCGGTATGACCAGAACCGGGACTGTGAACTCAGTTAGAGACCGACCTCTCTGTCTTTTTCTTTCATTTCTGTTTGTCTTTGTGCCTTTACTTCTTTCTGTTAGATGGACTTCCTTCAAGAGCTGGAAACATATCTTTTGGCAGACACAGGCATGCATTAACATCTTTCCACTCAAGAGGGACTATTTGCCCATAGTTCCAATTAAAGAACTCTGGGACGTGGTAGGTAGGGCATTGTGATTGACTATCCCTAATATAAGCACATATTTGAAGAAGAGGAGAACAATATTTCTCTCCCTAAAGGGGCTGCTATTCTCAGAAGAAAGGAGGTCCACCTACTGAACAAAGCAACAGATGCATGCTACACCATCTGTTATAAAAGCTCTTCAAAGCCTTGTGCATACCATGCCATCCCCAAATTTTCTATAAGGGCAATGAGAATTTAATTATGCAAGCACCAAGCTCACCCTACCTCTGAGAACATAAAATCGGGCAGGAATCATCACCATATTCCTCACTCTGATTCATGACTCACTCTCTTGTGCTCTTATAACATGAAATATAATATATGCATCTGATAAACCACTTAATACAACACCTTGTAATTACTATTTATGTGCTGTGTTCATCTCTAGACTGTGCGCTCTTTGAGATCGGTGAGTGTGTCTTCGTTGCTTTTGTATACCCAGAGCTTGGCACAGAGCTTGGCACGTTATTTCAGTGGCATTTTACCTCATGCTGGAAGAGAGAAAAATTTCTTGGTTTACAACTCTCTCTCCAAGTCACAGAAGCATCAAGTCTTTCAAGCAACAGTGTGAAATAAAGAAAAAAAGCTTTCCGTTGCATTTCAGATAAATACTGTTGAAAACTAAGATTACTCTGAAACTCAAAGCACTCCTCCCGTAGTGGCCATCAAGAGATATCGATTAATGGGTTGATTGATTAATTAAAAAGAACTAAAGGAAGGAAGTGGTAGTCTTTTATGCATTTTACACATGCATAATATTATTGATATATATATGGATGATATTAATAAATTGCCATTTATACAGTGTTGTGTTTGAGATTGTTTAGTGGTAATAGGAGTAGTAAAGAATGGGTGTTATGCCATTCATACTCTTTCTTTTTATTGTCTTTTCCCCAACAGTATGAAATTGTGAATCCACTGACCATTGTTTGAGGTGCAGTTCATAAGTGTGGAACATTTGCAAAGCGAATTTCAAAGTAGAACAAACACATTTTTTTTCTCACCAGCAGTATCCCATAACCAACACAGTTAATCAGCCATCAGAGACATAAAGAAACTGCTAAATTCCTGCAATCTTATAACTTTGAACTATTCTCTGCCATTACTGGTCCTTGTGTATATAACCTGAGAGAAGAGGGTTCTGGGAAAATGACAGGGCCTTTACTAGAAGATCTGCAATATCTCAGGTCTGCTAAAAGGACCACTCACCCTTTCTTCCTACCACCAAAGCATTAGGATCTAGGAAAATAGTTTGAATTGATCAATGGACTGGCTTCGACCCTACCGAGAAACTTGTCATATGTAAGAATAACATTTGAGATGAAAAATCTAGCCATATGCAGATTCCTAGTTTTGTTCCTAAAATAACTCCTGGTGTTGTTGGCTTCTCTCCCTCATCTAGTTACCATCTGGGGTTTGTGTGTGTCTGTGTGTGCACGCGCGCAGGCAATAATACCTCCTCCCCACAATCTGCCAGGCACAGACACCCTCCTTCCACCTCTCCCACGCTTATATACTCACTGAACCAGGGATGCGGAAAAGATTTCAGATTTACTGAAAAGGCCCAATTTCTGCTTTCCTGCCAAAGATTTTACACGTACTTTATGCCTCCCTTAGAAAAAAAAAAAAGAAAGAAAAATAAGTTGCTCTATAAGCAGAGGCCAAGGAGACCAGTAGCAATAGGAATTAATTTGTGAAGGTCTAGGTTGTAGGTTGTATGTGGCTCCTTGGTGCTTAAGCCAATGTGTAGAAGTAAATATCTAATGGCTTGGGGGCTACAAACATTTTTGTCTAAACTTAACAACTCACTCAAATGATGGCCTGTTTCTTTTTTACTTCAGAAACTTATTTATTTCACATTTCTTCGCTTTAGAAATGACCTGGGCATTGAACTAATTAAAAAAATAATTTAATATATGGGGAATAAATCCTACCCAAGCTAAGACCTTGTCAGCCAATTTCAACCTGGAGTGCAACCTTAGAACAGAATAGTAAATCTCCTATAATAGGGGCTTCCAGATCCACTATATCACAGAATGCTTTGCATACTTGTCAGGAAGCACAATTCACCTCGCCAACTGCCCTCGCAAACTTCCTGAAACATGAGGGGTTCAATGTATTAATGGGGAAGTCAAGGGGCTGGGGAGAGGGAGGCTGGATTCAGGCATTGACAGTGGGGGAAATCAGGGCTCACCCACGGGAGTCAGAGGGAGCTGGGGAGTCAATGGAAGTGAAAAATAGAGGTTAAGAAGGATGAAACCAGAGACCACTCTGCCTTTTCCCCTTCCTCCTGTGAAGCCAACAGACTCATACAGGAAGCAGCTATCCCGGTGTTGCTTCATTTATCCCAGAAAAGAGGTCAAAGAAAGGACAAAGCAGCCGTCGTGCAAACGGAAGAACTTGAGGAGAAGACCAGGAGAGGCTTGAGAGAACAAGGATTTGCTCATAAGCATGGGAACTGTGCTACTCTGAATGAAGGATATCAAATAGTGGGTTCCCTGCTCGCTGTGCTGATAGGAAACGGACCATTTTTTTTCTTGGCTTTTTTGTGCCTGTTGGAAGAGAACTCGGCCGTGGCTAACACTCATTGAGCATCCCTGTGCGATCACCCTGAGGATATTGGTGGCCTAAGAGTAGTTGTAGTGGTTTGGGATTATGAGCCGTGAGAAAGCCTCTGTGACCCTAAATTTTTATTTGCTAATGCTGAAAATACTTCATTAAAGATTCACTCTTTTTGATTAAGGTTTGTCCATGTTAAGGAAAGGATAAGGAGAAGAGCTGAGTAATTTGTGAATTAATTACTTTTTAAGACTTTTCCTGATTTAGAACCGTAAGGTGTGGGAGAGAGGGGAAAAGAACATGAAAGCACCGAGTGTCTGAGGCAGAAGAAAGGGCATCCTCTACGGACCAGGTGAAATTAGAGCTATTCAGCTTACTTCGTAGTTTTTCCTAGTAAAAAGTCTCTAGCTCCGGTGAAGACAATGTGACAAGAGCAAATATTTCCTGAGTTCATTCTAATCCTCTGATGATGCATGATATGTGAGGTTCTTCTCTGCATCATGCCTCAGGCTCCCAGGAGGTAAGAAAGAATAGCCCTGTCACTATTATTCACCTCAAAGGAAGTGACCAGAACCAGCTTTAATAGTTTAGGACAATAGATTCTAATTATTTAAACTTCATTAACCTGCTATAGAACTGGAATCAGGTTATAATCATGGGTACCTGAATTTTGCATCAGGCCTTAAGAATGCAGAGGACTTTTCCGATTCTAGCAGGTTTGCAGGGGTTTTCAGTCATACCAGTCGTCATGTGACTAGCAAACATCCAATTTCTGTGGAAGTCACTGAGATGAAATAGGTTTCTAAATCCACACCATTATTCATTAAAGTGTCATTTCTCTTGGAAATTTCCAGTTCAAGGGAAAATGATGCATGGTCATAGGGTAGAGAAAGCAAAATCAGATACCAATTGCCCCTCCAAGGAGTCCTGTAAATGACTTTCATGTGTTTGGCTTATCATTAAGATTTCAAGTTCATGGGACAACAACAGTTTTTTTCTTTTTGGTGGCGGGTGATACCCCTCTTGAATATTAACAGAACAATAAATCCTACAACTCACACAGAGCACATGATTTATCTTTGATCATAACCAAGAAATCACAAACACAGAGATTTATTTGCCTCATGTTATGACCCTTTGATCAGAGTCTTAGATTGGATGGACAGAGATGGCCAGGCCCCATGCTCCACACAAGGAACAGAGTCAAACTGGATGTGGCTCTTCAGCCATGAGGACCTGCCAGGCCTCGAAGTGGTATCTGCTATCCCATATATTATTCTCCTGGGTTTTATGGTCCTCTCCTCACACATTCTTTTCTTTTAATAATGCCAAAGAATGGGGCTTAGAGACGCAAGATCAGAGGCTGATCATTTAAAGATGATTGAAGAGGGCAGAGGGATTCTATACCATGAGCAATGTATAAATTCCATGTTATTAAGGTGATGCCATTTCTCGGATAGAATTTTAAGTCCCCAAAAGGGATTAGAAAAAGATAAAAGTTAGGGGAAAATATGAAGGAATAAATAGCTCCTTTGAATGCATATAATTAAAACTAAATTAATAATTTTGCTCCTATTATATGCTGGGCACTGATTCAGGAACTATAGAGGTAGTAACACATTTATGATGAGTAACCCACCCTCAGAAAAGCTTGTGTTTTGTTGGATAGAGAGACTTACAAACAATAGATAATATCCAACAATAATGGCTTTAAATAGCATTTTGAGATATGCTAATAGAGGATTTAAATAGCATTTCTAAACAACAGTAGCTATGCTATCAAAGGGTACCTATGATTAATTACTGAACAAATTTTACAGGCAATAATTGCTAAAAGAATTCAGAGAAAGGAGAGATCCCTTTAGGCTGGGCCTGGCAAGGACATTGTTAAGGAAAAAAATATGCTTCAATTGACTTTTGTCAGGATAGGAAGTGATTTGGTAAGCAGAGCGATGTAGTGTCTCTTGATTATCAAAGTAAATGGAAAGAAATGCCTACCTGGTGCCTACTACAGATGTAGTTAGATGCTATACACTTTTATCACAATAATCCCATGAAATATAGATTATTATTATTCTCAATTTATTAAAGAGAAAACTGAGGCTCACAGAGATTAATAACTTTAGAAAAAAGAAAAAATAGCTGTCAGATAGCTATCAGAAAAATTGTGTGGAATTTCACATTCAGCCATAATATAGTAATAGAACTCATGTTTACCTTTCCAGATTAAAAAGGAGAAAGCCAGACAAAATATATGAAACAACAACTTTTAGTCGTTGGACAATAGACAATGCAGGACTGTGTTCCCTAAGGAATAAAGAGCAAATGAAAGAAGCCCTATGTTGTCTCAGTTTACTACCTGGAGTTTCTAGGCCATACGATAGAGTGGGAGAACCCCAAAAGAGCCTGTTGTTCTTGCTTAATTGAAGAAATAAAGATTGATGTACAGGGAAGCTAAAGTGGCTAGAATTCTTGGAACAGAGTTTGAGAGAAGAAGGAATTTCATAGAGAAAATTCTGGAAATTTTCAGAGAGTCCCTTTGGGTCATTGATTGAGTAGCAATCTATGGACAAATAAAAAATAATGTAACGTGTACAGGAAAAAAGAGCTCTGGAAAATAGTATGCTGAGGAATTCTTAGAGCTCATAGAGAACTGGGAATCATTTATATTTCTTAGAGCCAGAATGGAAAGACCTTGTAAAACATGGGTCATTTGGCAGAGTGCTCACAAAGGTATTGCCTTGTTAGTGGGAATAAATTAGCTCTAAGCTAAAGATTGCCCTTGGTTTGCCCTAACAAAGCATAAAAGCAAGACTCAAAAGGATCAAACTAATAATAAGTAACTTAACTGCCTTTTAGGACAAAGTCTAAAACTGTTTGAAGGAATGACAACAATAACAAAAAATCCAGCATGAGCAACATAAAATTAAAAATGTCTGGCATTCAAACAAGAATTACCAGGCATGTATATAAGCAGGAAAATATGCTCATACCAAGAGTTGGTTAATAAAGAGAAACAGACTCAGAAATGAGATAATGAAATTAGCACTAAAACATATTAAAATAGCTATTATAAATATGTTTAGAGAGGTAACATAAAATATGAACATAAGAAGAAAATGAAAATATATAAAAGTGACCCAAATAAAAATCTTAGGGAATAAAAAATACAATATTGAAATTAAAAATATACTAGATATAATGGATAATCATCACAGTAATGCAGAAGAAAAGATAAGTTAAGGTAAATGCATAGCAAAAGAAACTGTCTAAAGTCAAGGCCAGAGACTTAAAAAAAATGAACAGACCCTTATTACTACTGTGTAATGATATCAAGCATTCTATAACAGATGCAGTTGGTATCTTAGAAGTAGATGGAAGGAGATGTGGGAAAGTAATAACTGTGAATATATAATGGCCCAAAATTCTACAAATTAGGTGAGAACTATAAATATATGCATCCAAAACCTCACAAACCATAAACAGTATTAAATTTTAAAAATTCACATGAAATCACCAAGTGGTTAAAAACCCAGGATGAAGAGAAAAATAAAATACTAATTTACACATTAAAATAATATTCATAGAAGTCAGATAAAAATATATGTATGCACAAAGAAGTACAGAGTAACAGTGAGAGGAATTCTGAAATTATGCATGCCAACAGACAATGAGTTCAAATTTAAAAAATTGTAAGGTTAAAAAAATCTAGAATTCTTTGCTGAACAAAATTATCTCTCAATAAAGAAAGCAAAATAAAGATGTTATAAAAAAAAAAAAAAAAGGTGAGAGAATCTATCACCAACAAATATGCACCTTAACAAATGTTAAAGGAATTCTTTAGGCAGAAGGAAAATAATACAAGCTGGAATTCATATCTATACACAAAAATAAATAGCACTGGATGTGGTAAATGTGTGAGTAAAATATGGAAGAAATAGTCAACGTCTTAATCACTTTAAAAGATAACTACATTTTTAAATTAAAAATTATAATACATTTGGAGTTTCATAACTTGTGTCAAAGTAAAATCTATTCAAGTGAGGGATGAGAAGAGGGCAAATTAAAATATAATGGTCTTAGACTACATGTAAAATGGTGTTATATAATTTGAAGGTGGACTACAATAAGTTCAAGATGTATATTGTAAACCTGAGGACAGCCACACTCAAAAATAAAATGAAAGATATAACTAGCTAGCCAAAACTGGAGAAAAAATTTATAAAATGTATTCAATCCTTCTTAAAAAGACAGGAACAAAAGAAAAGAGGAACAAATAAAGGATTAGAAAAATAATCTTTTATTATTTTCCAAATAATTAACTAAATATTAACTAGTGGCTTCTTTAAGATTTCCTACATATATAAAATCATATCATCTGCAAATGATCATAATAGCATGATACTAGTTGTTAGTTTTTTACAGCTGCCTTTTATCAGGTTAAAGAAGCTTCCATTTATTCCTGGTGCCTTTTTTTTATCATGATGGATTTTGGATTTAGTAAAAAAAGAAAACAAAATAGAGGGTCTAAACCACTTTTATTGACAACTACATCAAACGTAAGTGACCTAAACACTTCAATTATAAAGAAAATGTCAGATTGGATTTAAAAAATAACATCTAGGTAAATGTTGTCTGTTTGAAACAAAATGTAAATATATACAGACACAAACAGATTAATAGTAAAAGGATGAAAAATTACTGTAAACACTAACCAAAAGAAAGCTAGAGTTGATATATTAATATCAGACAAGTAGACTTCGTAACAAGGAATGGTGCCAGAGATAAAGAGGGGCATTTCATGTTAATAAGTGGACAATATTCTCTTGGTAATTGATAGAACAGGCAGAATATGAATATATACGCATATATATGACATGGAAGACTTGAACAACACTGTCAATTAACCTGACCTGATTGACATTTGTAGACACTACACAACTACAGGAGAATGTATATTATTTTCAAATGCATATAGAAGGTTTACCAAGATAGGACAGAGTTCTGGGTGATGACAGTTTTTCAGAATTTTAAGGGATTTAAACCATACATAGTATGTTCTCTGACAAGAAAATTAAAATAAAATAAAAATTGGAAAGACATCTGAAAAATTCAAAAATTTTGAAAATTAAACACCCAATTTAAAATAATACATATGCAAAGGAAGGAAATACAAAGAAAATTGGAATGTATTTAAAAAAATTGTTTAGCAACTTACTGGGGTTAATTGACACACACACACAAACCCTCCACATACTCAAAATATACTAATGGATGAATCTGTTATATATAGACACTTGTGAAACCATCATCATAGTTAATAAGTTGAATATTTCCACTATTCCCCAAAGTTTCTACATGCCCCTTTGTAATATCATTGCAAAAACAATTATCCAATTTCTTATAAAGTTTAACATACATAAACTTACCTTATCACCCAACAAACACTCCTAAGTGTTTTCTCAAGTGAAATGAGAGATATATATATGCAGAGACTTCCATTTCAGGTGTTCACAGAAGCTACATTTATAATTACCCAAATTTCTATGTAGCTTAGAAGCTACTTGTTAATTACAGAAATATTTGCCATCTGGAATCACTGGGAATTTTTAAAACCAAAAATTCCTGGCTCCTTTATTTTATTTCCTTTTAACCTTATTTTTTATTTCTTGCATTGTACAATAGGCAAGTAGGATAAAAGTACAAATATATTTACACCAGACACATCACATTCAAAATATCAAAAGAGAAAAATAAAGATAAAACCTTGAAAGCAGAAAGAGAAAAAATAACCCAAATAAGATTAACATTTGACTTATTAGAAAAATGGAGGCCATGAACAATAGGATGACATATTCAAAGTGCTGAAAGAAAGGAGAAAAAGTCAAAAAACTTATATCCAGAAAAAAATATTTTACAAAAATGTGACCTCATTAAAGAAAATATACAGATGGCAAATAAGCATAGAACAAGATATTCAGCATCCTACATTATTAGGGAATTTCACATTAAAACAACAATGAGATACTACTACACACCTTTTAGAGTGGCCAAAATCCAAAATACAACACAAAATCCTGGCAAGGATGTGGAGCACCAGAAACTCTCTTTTATTACTTGTGGAAATGCAAAGTGTTACAGTCACTTTGGAAGAGTGATGGTTTCTTGCAAAACTAAACATACTTTTACCGTATGATCCAGCAATTGCGCTGCTGGGTATTTACCCAAATGTGTTGAAAACTTACACCCACACAAAAACCTGCATACAAATGTTTATAGCAGCTTTATTTATATGCCAAAAGTTAGAAAGAACTAAGATGTCCTCCAATAGGGTGATTGACATACAAACTATGGTACATCCATACAATAAAATATTATTTAGCAATAAAAATAAACTAATAAGCCATAAACAGACATGGAGGAGCCTTAAATGCATATTGCTAGGTGAAACAAGCTAATTGGAACAGACTGCATACTGTATGATTCCAACATTATGATATTCTGAAAAAGGCGAAAGTATGTAGGCAGTAAAAATATCAATGGTAGCCAGAGGTTTGAGAGGAGAGAGAAAGATAATACTCAGCAAAAGAGATTTCTAGGACAGTGAAACTATTATTCTGTATGTTAATGTAACAGTGAATACATGTTACACATTTGTCAAAACCCACAGAATGTATAACACAGAGTAAATGCTAGTGTAAACCAGGAACTGAAGTTAATAATAATGTACCAAAATTGATTTATCAAGTATAATAATGTACCACACTAATACGAGAAGCTAAAAACAGGAGAAATTGATGGAGGTGACTAGCATATGAATACTTTTCACTGATTTTCTTTTTTTTTTTTTTTTTGTAAACTGAAACTACTTAGAAAATAAGCCTATTTAAATAGTTTTTTTAAATGAAGGTGAAATAAAAACATTCCCTGATAAACAAAAACTGGAATAATTAATTGCTAACAGATCCACCTTACAAGACATACTAAAGAAAATTTTTGAGCTAAAAGCAACTAACACCAGACAGGAATGTGAATTCACGCAAAAAATCAGAGTTCCAGTAAAGGTAATTATGTAGGTGATAATAAAAAACAGTACAATTATATATTTTTTCTTTTACCTTATTTTAAAAACAAATACATAAAACAATATGTGTATAACTGTTGGACTCAAAACATATAGAAATTGAATAGGTTTGGCAATAACAGCACAAGGAAGGCATATGGGAGCAAAGCTAAATTTGAGAAAGGAAATGACACCAAATGGTAACTCAAATATTCAGGAAGAAATAAAGAGAGCCAGCAATGTAAAATGAGAAGATTATATAGCCAATTCTTTGACATGCTCATTTTTCTTCACTCGGCTTACTTAAAAGATATAAAATTACCTGAATTAATAATTATAACAATGTATTGTTGGGTTTGTAACATATATAGATGTGATATGTAGAACAATAACACCATGAAAAATGAGGAAAAGGGAACAGAGTAATAAAGAAGTAATATTTTTACATTAATTGGAATTAGATTCCTTAGAAGATTCTTATAAATTAAGATATATAAGATAAACCCTAGATTGACCCCCTAAGAAAATAACTAAAAGATGTAATTCAAAAATTATTGAAGAAATTGAGATGTTACATTTAAAAATATTTAACCAAAGAAAGAAGTAAAGAACATATAATAAAAAAACAAAACCACAAAATTTATGGAAAACAGAAACAGTCAACTGGTAGACCAAATCTAGCTGTTTCAGTAACGTAATGCACCATACTAACAAAGAAAAGAGCAAAAACCACACAGTCAACTCATTAAATGCAGAATTGTTTTTGTTTTCTTTTTTTTATTAAATCCAAAATCCTATCATGATAAAAAAAGACACCTGGAATAAATGGAAGCTTCTTTAACCTGATAAAAGGCAGCTGTAAAAACTTAACAGCTAATATCACGCTATTATGATCATTTGCAGATGATATGATTCTATATATGTAGGAAATCTTAAAGAAGCCACTAGTTAATAAACTAGCTCAGGAAGTTTGCAAATATAATATCAACATATGAAAGTATGTCGTACTTCTTTACCCTAGTAGTAAATAATCTGAAATTATAATTTGTAAAACAATTTCATTTACAGTCACTCAAAAGAATGAATTACTTAGGAATATATTTAATGGAAGGAGTTAATAAACAATGTTTTCTAAATTTAAGAAAGGATGTGCAAAACTTATACTCAAACTACAAAACACTCCTAAAAGAATCAGAAATTTTTAGGAAATTTAGAAAATTATAACGTTTTAAATTAAATTCTCAGTTGAATCCTAAAATTAATGAAAATATAAATAAGTGGAAAAACATCTCATAGTCATGGATCATAACCCTTAATTTGTTAAGATGGTGATATTTTCAAATTAATCTACATATTTAACTTAATTTCTATTAAAATCTCAGCTACTTTTTTTTCAGATATTAAATCTGAATATGAATCCTGAATAGCCAAGACAACCTAGGTAAAGAAGAAGAAAGTTAGAGAAGTCACACTTTCAAATTTGAAGACGTATTCCAAAGCTACAGTAATCAAAGCAGTTTGGTATTAGCATGTGAAGACATATAGGTTGACATAACAGAATTGTAAGTTCAAAAATAAACTTACTTTATGGACAATTTATTTTCAACAAGATTGCCAAAAAAAATTAAATGAGGGAAAGAATGGTCTTTTCAACGAATATTCCTAGAATCATTGGATATCCAAAATCAAATATCATGTGCCAAAAATTAAGCCAAAATAGATCACAGACTTAAATATAAGAGCTAAAATTATGAGATTTAGAAGACAAAACAGATATAAATCTTTGTTAGTTTCATTTAAACAAAGATTTCTTAGATATGGCATAAAAATACAAATGATAAAAGAAAGAATAGATAATTTGGACTTGATATAAATTAAGAACTTTGTCTTACGAAAAATACCATCAAGGAAGTAAAAATACAGTATAAATTAAGAAGCTTGTCTTATGAAAAATACCACCAAGGAAGTAAAAAAACAACCCACAACTGGGAGAAAACATTTACAAACTATACATCTGATAAGAGGCTCATATGCAGACCATATAAAAAATTCTTACAACTCGATAATAAAGAGATAAGCAACCCAATTAAAAAATAGGCAACAGACCTGAACAGACATTTCTCGGAAGAATGTATACAAAAAGCATAAGAAAAGATACCCAGCCTCATTAGTTATTGGGGGAATGCAAATCAAAGCCCAATAAGATACCCCTTTTCACCTGCTAGGAATTATATAACCCCCCAAAAAATATCAAAACATAATAAAACAAACAAGAAACCCCACCAGACAATAATGTTTGTGTTGTTGAGAAGCTCAAAAAATTAGTATCCTCATATATGGATGGTGGGAATGTAAAATGATGTGACTTCTTTGAAAAACATTTCAGCAGTTCCTCAAAAAATTAAACATCATCATATGTCCCAGAAAACCTACTCCTAGATATATACTCAAGATAAATGAAAACATTCATTTACACAAAAGCCCGTACACAAGTGTTTATAGCAGCATTATTTAAATAACCCCAAGTGGAAACAACCCAAATGTTCATCAACTAACAAATGAATAAATAAAATGTGGTATATTCATCTAATAAAATCTTATTATGCCATAACAAGGAATGAATTACTGACACATGCTACAACATGGATGGACTTTGAATACTTATTGTAAGTGAATGAAACTATTTTCAAAAGACCACATATAGTGGTATTCCATTTATACGAAATGCTCAGAGTCAGCAAATCCACAGAGACACAATGTAGATGTCTGTTGTCTGGGGCCTAGGGGAGAGGGCAAGTGGAGAAGGACCGCGAATGTGGATGAGGTATCTTTTTCAAGTGATGAAAATACTCTATAATTAGATTATGGCAACTCTGCAAATATACTAAAAACCTTGAATTGTAAACATTACATAGGTGAATCGCATAATGTGTAAGTTATATCTTAATAAAGCTGTTAAAAAAGAGTTCTTTGCTCCAGACAAGAGTGGGAGTGAAACTGTTTGCACTGAGTTCGTTCTTTTGGACTTTCGAATTCATTTCATGTATTCTCTAGTAAAAATAAAGTCATCAGAAATAAATAATCTAGTGTCATGTGACTGGTACTAGAGTATGCACTTGAGTCCACATCCATGTGAATAGTTAGGAGATAATTAGGGGGGTTTTCCTGATATTCATCCTTTGATGATTCTCTGTCTTTAAAAATTAAAGGGGAGTCTTTGGTTTATAGAGTGATATAGACTCGAATGGTGCTAAGAAAGCAATTCCCTGTGTTGTTTCCTTAGCATATTACAGAAACTAGAGATGTTTCCCTTTTAACTACAGTAAATCCTCTAAAAGAAAATTTTGTAACTAGCTTATCAGTCCTACATGGGATGTCCTACATAGACATATTTAATTATTCAAAGATGTCGTAAGTGCCAAAGAACCCTGAACCGGAAAGTAAGGTGCTAGGTTCTAGAGTTTTCCCATGTAGTAATTTGTTCTGTGCCTTCAGTAATTCTTCTAACCTTTCGATCTGTAGCATCCTCATCTATATAGGATTTTTCTTTCAATCTTACAGAGCTTTTGAGTATTAACCCAAGTCAGATCATAGCTATGAAAATCATTTACAATGTATCAAGCCCTTTACACATGTCAGGTAATATTATTGCTATTTATTACAATATGAAATTAATAAAATTAAAATAATAATGAGGATAACAAGGTGCAGGTTTATTTAATACATATTTGTGAATGACTTCTGCCCTCAAAAGCTGGCCTTGTATATTCATAGTCTGAAGTTGACACTGTATATTCATAATCTATAGGGGTATATATATTCTAGTTTTCAAATTGCCAATGCAGAGAATTCTAGTTTTTTAAGAGAAGATTTTATAAGAAAAATGGCATTATATATTTTGCTACCAACTTGGTGGTTTGTTTTAAAATATTATAATATTAGAACTCATGGGAAGAAGAAAAATGATAACTCTAACTCATGTTATTCACTCAGCATAGGTACTTACTTCTGAGATGTGTGCAGATTACAAAGCAAGTTTAGAGTTTATGATGAAGAGTAGGTTTTGTATATACACTTTATTTTAATTCCTTGTATTAACTTTCTGTGTTTCCTTAAGTGATGAAGATTTTCTCATATCGCTCATGGTGTACTTAATCCATGCTTCTACTGGCAAACTCCTGTATATTTCTCAAGACCCTTCTTAAGGCAGAGTGGGTGGCATTCTTGAGATAGCTTCCTGATAATATTGAAGATAATTGTCTCCTCCCTTTGGTCACCATAGAGTACACTCCTCTGTCAATGTACATGCTGCACGATATATTGATTGTTTATTTTCCTATATTTCTTTCTTAGTAGACTATAAGGTCATATGCACAGGAGTAGAGATCAGAACTATCCAGCTTAAGTCATATAATTGTTATGATTAGTGTGAATTTACCATTTTTCAGTAATGCAGTCATATGGAAAATGACTGAAAAAAATTAATAAAATATATAAACCAAGCTTTTGTTCATGGTAATCTGGAAAGAAGAGGGATTCAAAACACATGGGATACATAGCTGTCCAGATTCAGGGCCTCTGGAGGGGCAGGGAAAGCTTAGATATTTGTTCAGTAGCAGATGTTCCAAGCAGATCTTGTTATGAAACTATAAAGCAAGAGCCCTTGCCCTATGGGAGGGACCATCCATAAAGAATTCTGCCTCCATTCCAAATGCCTGTTGGTCCAGGCACAGCTAGGCTGAAGGAATTTGGCTATACCAAGGTGATGCAGCTCATCCTGGTCATTTGGCTGTTACCCTTCGCAATCCTAGATTTTATCCCTTTCTTCACACCCGCATTAACTGCGCTCTCCTCTCAGGTTCTTATAGCAATATGGCCACAGTTAGGTTTTAGGTGTGATTTTTCCACTGCCCCTCTTCATTTTTATCTTGTCTTCTCATCTGCTTCTCTTTTCTAAACCTATTTATGTTGCTAAAGGAGATTTTTCTACTTAGGTCTGTTGGAAAGCATCCAGACTTCCTTTGTCATCTCTCTATCTTTGGTCTCTCCCCCTCATCCATCTAAAGCATACACTAGGACGTCAGAACACTTTCTGTTTTGAGTGTTTCCCCTCTATCTTCTTCTTTTCTGCTTTAAGTATGGCTCAACATGGGCAGCCCTTTATTTTTTACTTTCAACATTCACTTCTTATACCCACCACAAGGGGAGACTACATATTTTGTGAAGTCAAGTACAAAATAAAAATGCAGGATACCTTATTCAAAATTATTAACAACTTCAAGACAATAACAGCAGAGCATTAAGACAAAGTAGAACCCTTCTAAGTACAGGGCCCTGTGCAACCACACAGGTCCCAGGTCCGGGATTCCTGCCTCGCTCACTAGACTGGAAGCTCCATGGAGACAGGGGCTGCACCTTTCTTGCACATTGAGGTATCCTAGCAGCAAGCTTAGTGTCTTAATTAGTACAGAGGTTATGTGAAAGGATAAAATAATATCTAGAACTTTGTGGTTCACACAGCATTTGCCCACCTACATATTATCTCATTTCCACTCTTAGTCCTTTTGATTAAGGTAGGAATAGCAATCACTAATTTTCTCATGTTATACATAAGCAAACTAAGGTTTACAGTTGCTGGGTGATATTGTTTGGGTCATTCTACAATTAAGAGATAGCACAGAGAATCGTTGTCACCCCTTCTAATTCCATTCTCTAAACCACCTTAATTCTCACCTGGGGGATAGGAAGTGAGTGAAGGCATGGAGGTGCAATCTTTTCATAATCCCTGCTGTCCCAGAATTCTGGAAGTACAGTAGGATGAGATAAGTAGTTTCTGCTCTTTTTTTGAAGCTTTCTTGGCAATAATACTAATACTACTAGTAATAATGCTTTAAATATATTTAAAACTCTGCATTTTATAAAGGTCATTGAACATCCAGTTATCATCAGGACTGAAACTAAGAGACAGGCATTGAAGAAATGTTATTGATGTGGAAGATTCTACTTTCCTGGATTAACTACTAATAACAGTCCCTACATCATTTCAAACAGATAACTGAAAACATCAAAACTGTCAGAACTGCCATTGGTCCTCAGGACACTCTTATCTGTTTTGAGCTACAGGACATGACACAGCTACCATTTAGGTAGCTCCTGCAGCATCTAGCTGAAGGACAAAGTATCTCAGGATACTTAGGAAGAGTCCTTCTGTGGCGGAGGTGCTGAAGGGGTAAGAGTAGGTGAATGAGATTTTGCTTTGTCTTTCTGGAAATGGATAGAGCTGGGTTGAATTTTTAACTTTTGCCATTTCTTCTTGGTTAACTATATCATTGCTTTACATCCACAGTGATGTATTAGAATAGAGTTTAAGGGACTATTAATAGTATTTTTTTAAATAAAAAGGATTCCATGGCCAAGTAAGTTCAGGAGACATGGAGCTGCTGAGGTGTATCGTTGGGCTCCAGAAGCACCCTGTACTTATGCCTGGTACAGTACTTATCATGTTAAATCACAATGCCTGGTGATTCACCTGTGTCAATTTTAAGCTCCTAAAATCTTAACCTTCATGTCTACACACCTAGTAACAAGAAGGTGCTAAGTAAACACTTGATGAATGAATAATTATCTTCATTGAAACAGGAAGTAATCTCTTCATCCCAGTATTCACGTCAGGATATTCACACTGAGTAGCCATCACTTCATGCTCTAAACACTCAGGTGCATGTGAACGCCATTCTCACATCCCTACTCAGCAGGCTCCCATTCTAAACCCTCAAACTGCAGGTGGGCCCTTCAGTACTGCTGCCGATATGCTGCATACTTGAATATTAAAGTCCTCTGCTCTCTCTCCAATTTAACCCTGGCTTCTCAGAGTTGGCCCTCTGGGACCCTCCAAGCATTTCAAATGACATCCAGGCAAACCAGGCTGAATTATGAAATCATAGCATTACTAATATCAAATCCCAGGCCTCATATTTTAATATTGTATATGAAGTTCTGTCTAAAGACCAAGATTAATTTAATATGTAAAACAATAGATACCTCAAATTAATACAAAACATTGTAATACAAATGACTTTTATTCAGATCTGAATACTGCACACAAAGGCTATAAGTAAATTAGTTTTATTGATCTATATTCATAGAATCATTTAAATGTACCCTCTGGTACTGAGAGCCAGGGGTTTTTCTGATGCTTGCCATTAATGCATTTTTCATTAGTGGCTAGTGCTGGGAAGCCCAAATTTCATTTGGCTGCAAGAGATTAATTTCCTCTTGACAACCATGGCCAGATTAATAAAAAATGGGGGAGTTGAAACAGTGACCTACAGGACAGTTCTCAGAACTATGATTTAGAGGACCAGGAAAACACAGATTATATATATATATATAAAATGTATATATATATATATATATACACACACACACACACATACACACACACATAGAGAGAGAGAGAGAGTGTGTGTGTGTTTTCTTGTGCCTGTTGTGGAGAAAACAGCCATTTTGAAGAGAAATGACTCAGAGTCTATGTTTCTTGACCTTGTCTCAGAATACGTGTATATGCCACAACCATTTGTAATTGACAATTGACCTGTTTTCAGTCTCAGAAATATAAATAAGAAGACATATGGGCAAATAATTTACAATTTTTTTCTTGTATCTATCATTTGCTTGTTGGTTTGTTTCTCCAAAAGTATTTCTCATCAACCTCACAAAGGAAGCATAATGATAATGATAATAATAATAATACAATTAAAGCTAATTAAAGTCATTCAAATTGATTCTGTTTGGAGGCATATTAGAAAATTTGGAACTCCCACTGAGATAATTCATACACACTGAGGAGCTGGGGAGTCACAGAACTAAGCCCCTGAATTTGACTGTTGCTTGGGTGTTGTGACGACTGAAATGGTTCACTGCTTCTGCTCCTTCCTTAGGTTGGTGCAGTCATTGTATCAGCTCTGTGGGGAGCCTGCTAGTTTTCTTAACCTAACTACCTCATCACTGAAGCCTATAACCACAACCTATTTAGATTATGACTGTTGAATAATACTGGTATGCACCATGAAGAAGAAAGTGGGAACTATCTCTACAAGTGAGCAGAGCAAACAGTCATTTTTATGATGTGACCTGTGAACCGTTAAACGCATCCTTGCTTAATATATATCTCTGTCCCAGGCTTACACCAGTGCCAGAACATCCCCCAGTTTAAGGGGAATTCCTTAGATATGAAAGTTTTATGTATTTTGGAGAGGCCTCTTTAGGATACAAGCTCTTCTGGGAGGGCTAACCCTATAAACCACCATGGACTATTAGCACCAGGGCTTCAATGAGTCCCGTAGATTGCTTTTTAAAATTACAGCTTTTACAAACTGTGGTAGGCAGAAAGATAGCTCCCCAGAGATGTCCACATTCTAATCCTCAAATGTTACATGGTTACACAACAAAGGGAAATTAAGGCTATAGATGGAATTAAGATTGTTTTAAGATTTAATTTAGTTTAATTTTAAGATTTAAATTTAAGATTAAATTAAGATAGGGAGATTATCCTGGATTACCCAGTGGACTCAATGTAATCAAAAGAGCCCTTATAAGTAGACACGGGAGGCAGAAGAGAAAGAGAAGTACAGAGATATTAGTGTGAGAGGACTCATTACAACATCGCTGGAGGAAGGGGCCATAAACCAAAGAATGTGGTCACCTTATAGAAGCTGGAAAGGGCAAGAAAACAGATTCCCTTCTAGAGCCCCTAGAAGACAATATAACCCTATCAAGATCTTGGTTTTGGCTCAGTGCAACCCATCTTGGGTTACAGAACTGTAAGATAATAAATTTATGTTGCTTTAAGGCAGTAAATTTGTGGTAATTTATTATAGCAGCAGTGGAAACGGTTACACAGAGAACTGGGCACTTGTCTGTTCTGGTAAGTGTATAAGCAAGTAAAGATTAAACGGGAAGGACTGGGGTAAGCACTTCAGAAAATAAACTACTGTTGAGTAATACATTGTAGAGTGGCATTGTGAGAAATAAGAATAAGGGAGTTATTGGGCAGATGGATAACTCATGGCAGTATTAAACGGATGCACCAAGGGGGAAGGAGGGAATACACAAAAGGGAGACTGAAAAACACTGTATTCATGTTTTGTTGGTATATGATAAAATTACCACTGACTGAGTGGCTTAAAACAACACACTTATTTTTTATTTTATGTTATTTTATTCAGACAGGGTCTCATTCCGTCACCCATGCCAGAGTGCAGTGATGCAATCACAGCTCACTGAAGCTTTGACTTTCTGGGCTCAGGTGAACCTCCCACTTCAGCCTCCTGAACAACACATTTATCATCTCATAGTTTCTGTAGGTCAGGAGACAAAACAGCTTAGCTGAATGCTGTGTTCATAGTCTCACAAAGCTTCAATCAAAGTGTTAGTGAGGCTGTTCTCATCTGGAGGCTCAACTGGGGAAGAATTCACTTTCATGTTCATTTAGGTTGTTGGCAGGATTTATTTTCTTGTGACTATGTGACTAAAGACCTCCCCCCTTGTTTTGCTGGCTGTTAGCTGGTGACTACCCTCAGGTGCTAGAGGCCACTCCAGAGTTCCTTGGTATGTGTGCCTCCTCAACACAATGACTTAATTCATCAGGCCAGCAGGGAGGTTCTCCAGCATCTCTAGTCTGCTAATACTGAGTCTTCTTATTCCTGGTACAGTACTTATGGCATAATGTAATCATGGGGCTGGCATCACAATACCTTTGCCATATACTATTTGTGAGAAGCAAGCCATAGATATCTCCTACACTCAAAAGGAAGGGATTACACAGAGCTGTAAACACCAGGAAGTGAGAATCACTGGGAGTCATCCTAAGCTCTGTCTGCCACTGGCATAATAGTCAAACTTAATATATGTTACAGTTTCACCTGGATCATGCATTTTACAGGAAACTTGTTACTCCTGCCAATGATTTGTCTGATAGTAAGATGATGGAATTGATTTTTCCTGGTCCTAATTGACAGCTATGGATTTCTAAATAGTCTTTAGGAAAAGATAGCTCCTTGATTAGTATTTGTTGGAGGTGATAAACCTCATACAACAGTGAACTGGGTGAAGTCTGATTCCATATTACTCCCTGGTTCCATACTTCTCTCACTCTCTTCCTTTAGTGTTTTCATTCCCTAGGGATGCCATAAACTTTCTACATCTTCCTCATAGCTAGTAGTTTTCTAGATAATGATCTACTTTCTAGATAAGTGTTTATGGTAAGCAAGGGTCATAAACTCAAGTGCCTAAGCCAGCTTCTTGGGGTGGGGTGGGAGAGTGGTTCAAGTCACTGTGGTACAGTGAAGAGCACAGAACCCATCTCACAGAGGCAGGCAATATGAGGCTGCAGTCATTGTTGCCATATTTCTGGAGGTTTCTAAAAATACAAATGTTCTTGTTGATATGAAATGGTCTAAGCCTACCATGTTAGAAACAGATCCATTAAAACAATTTAAGTGAACAAAGTAAAACAACTCTGTAAATAAGGTAAACCAAGAGGGTGTCGGCAGTTTTTCTTCTGAATGGGCCCTCTGATTGTTGGTGAAAATCCCACAAGCTGGCAAGCCAGCCTGAAGACAGCTCTCAGTGAAAAGACAGGGTACTCCGTAGTATTTGTTGAATGAATGATTGAATAAAGGGTTCTTAGCTTTTCTTATAGAGAGAACTTCTTAGGCTTTGCCAAATAAACTAGAATGTTCTCTTAGGTTTTCCACACAGCTTCTGTTATTGATGTATTTTATATAATTTTAGATTAGGCAGGACTCCAATTTACCTGTAGAAACCATTGTAATTATATGGAAGGTGTTGGGGACAGGAGAAAAATGTGGCCACACTGCAAGCCAATGAGATGATGATGATGATGATGAGCATGATGTGTGTGTGTGTATGTGTGTGTGTGTGTGTGTGTGTTTTATTAGAAACATACCCAAGAATCCTAAGAAGTCTACAAATGACTCTCAGTGAACCGAATGAAGAGATCCCCTTTAAGTCAGGCAAGAATCAAATTTTATTCCGTGGCTGGAGTGAGTGATTTAGGATAGCAAGAGTAGTTCTTGGTTAGGCAGTAAAGGGTCGGGGGATTGTGTTAAGATAAGACAAGACAATAAAAGCAAGAATGATCAGTATGTTATAAATTTCACATAGTATTTGTAAACATTTTTGCAACCCCGTATCTTAAAAGATGATTCTACACTGAGACTCCCTTACTGTGAAGATAATAGACCAGGAAAAGCACCATTGAAAATTGTGTATATCTTTGTATAACTATCTAAATTGTTTTTTGTTTATAATAAACTGAGCAGTGGTTGCTTCAGAGTCAAGGGACAGAACTCTGCTAACCAGCGTTGTAGGAAATTTTCTGTGTGAAACTCTGATGAATCAGGTAACCACTGTCTGGATCACTTTTCTCTCTCTCCCCCTGAACTAACCTGAGTATAGATCTAGGGTAAAGGCAGATACTGCGACACAATCTGATCTGAATTTGGCCTCCAGGGGGAACAGCCAAGATGATTTAATAGATCTTCTTTCATTTCAAACTTCCACAGGTTCAGCATTCTCAGGCAGTCATTGATTGCTTTAAAGAAATAATGCCTGGCCAGATCCTAATTATTACTACAATTAGTCTACTGCTTTCTAGCAGTCTAACAACTATACCTTATCTGCAAGGATTAAACATCACTGGCAGATGAATGTAGAATCCCCGAGTTCTATGAGTCTGGCACAATTGTCTAGATCTCACTTCCCATTCTCTTTTCCATATGACAAACCCCATTATAAGGACTTTATGCTGCAGACTTATTTTTACTGTGGCTTAAATCATTTGCTCTGAGGGCATAGTAATTGGTGAAATCCTCTTTATTCTTCACAACCTATATTAAAAATTGTGTCCTTTAGGAAACCTTTTCTGAGAACACATAGGTGGATTGACTCTTTGCTGTAAACAGCAAGATATTAGCTTTAGTATTGACTCTTTAATTATAACATGGATCTCCTTATCTTAATAGTGGCATTTTTGTATCTTTTTTTTTTTTTTTTTTCTTTTTGGCTAAGAGTAATTTGACAGCAGGGATTGGGTGATCTCCAAATTCCCAGTGCCTAGTAGTGGAATTCAGAGTAGTTCATTAAATGTCTTCAAGAAATTGAAAAATCAATGAATGGCTCACTTGTTCTTACAGACATGAGAATGTGGAGAAATGGGTAGATCATGATTTTTAAATCCCAGTAAAATTGTTTTACACTAGAGGAAATTAAAAAGAGTGCTGTACTATATCCCAAAGATTTCACATTGGGCGCTTTCCAGTCCCTCATTCAACATGTATTACCTGAGCCCCTGCTATGTGATAAGCACTGATCTAGAGGCATTTGGGGAGTCTAAGGTGACTGAAACAGATGAACAGTTACAGTCATAAAGCTTGAAATAGAGTAGCAAATTTTTCAGTGTAGTGTTTCTTTTTTCTCCTTAAAATGGCATCTTAAAGAGAAGTCTATATGCATAACACATCTCTGTCGCTCCACGCTAACCCCCCAGGCTGCCCCTGTGGTACCTCTTCAAAAAATCTGGGACCCAATAGACATAGTTTGAAGAAAGCAGCTATAGCGCTTTCAATAAAGTATTAGCTTTCTAAAGTAATGTTCTATTTTTTTTTTTTTTTTTTACAAGTAGCTATTTTCAAAAGAGTGATGTATCGATACTGAGTAGTTTATATGGTCTATCTCATTTAAGACTTGACAACCATCCTAAGAGTTGGACAATAAATGACATAGCTAGCATTAGACATGCCACAAAGGGTAGGCAGAAATGGACTGAAATGGGAAGAGAGAAAGAAAGAAAAAAATTGCTAATTTTACACCTATGAACTACGTACTGCCACTATTAAAGAAATCGAGGTAAGCAAAAGAAGGTCTGGAAAGTTCCATATAGACTGAAGATAGTTCTAACTTTTGCATTGTGGGGGTTTTCAGGTTTGTTTTTCTTTCTGACACATGTTCCAGTGTTTGTTTCTATACTATTGGAAGAAATGTTTGATAGCAGAAGCCATCTGTATGTATCCTTGCATTTTGTAGGGTTTTTTATTTTTTTCCTCTGCACAGTAACATACAGGAGCTGAACAAATAATGCCTTGAGTCAATATACTTAGTCTCCGATTATTCATAGCTAAAGTTGTTCAGAGCATTTTTGTAAAAAGAATCAAAGTAAACAATTACCTTGATTCATAAGACCGACTCTTCAGTGAGAAAACACCAAGGTATGAGTCATTTACAAATGAATTTGTTTTGCATTGTTACTGTTTATTTCTTTAGAGGACTACTGGATTTAGAAGTCATTGGCTGTAATGTAAGTATAATGTGAAACTTTGCCTACAAATTGGGCTCTGTGCTTTTCCCCACCTTCCATATTCTCCAATTTTTGTCCTCCAGCATAGTGAAAGAGAGAAAGACTATCCTTTGTTCCTTTCCGAGTTGCCTCTGCCTGGATACAGGGAGCAGCTGGAGGCAGCCAGCCCTCAGGCGGGTAATGAATAAGTACACATGTCTTGGTCCTGTCTGCAATCTCCTGTAAAGATTGGCTTATCCTGGAGAGGCCAACCCTGATTGGTAAGAAGGCTGGAAGAAACACCTGTGGCATGCAATGGGATGCTCTGAGGATGATTTGCCTAACTCTCTCCTGGCTCTCAACAGACACCAGACAGCAAATCTTTAATGAACATTTGCTACATGCAAGGTACATGTGAAAAAAGAGGAATGAGAAACAAAGAGGCACATTCACGCAGGAATCTTGAATTTTGTAGATTATAGAGGGCTTAAGAAGACATAAAAGAAAGTGGATTTTGTGTGAAAATCTCTAGCAGTCTTTGCCCACAGCCCTGCTCTAGTGCTCCAGGCTCTGCCTGTACATTGTTTCTAACCCATAGCTTATCATATCCACAAAATGAGATTATAATACTTACTTTACAAAATTGTGGAATTAAATAAAAATGACATTGTTAAACTGTCTGGGACAGTGCCTGGCATGTGATGAGTACCCATCAAATAATAGCTATTGTGATAGAAGCTGATTGTTTTCTATAGAACAGGGGTCCCCCAAACCAGGGCCATGGCCCAGTACTGGTCTGTGGCCTGTTAGGAACCAAGCCATGCAGCAGTAGATGAGCGGCAGGTGAGTGAATGAAGCTTCATCTGTATTTACAGCCACTCCCAGTGCTTATATTACCACCTGAGCTCTGGCTCCTGTCAGATCAACTGTGGCATCAGATTCTCACAGGAGGGAAACTCTATTGTGAACTGTGCATGCGAGGGATCTAAGCTGCATGCTCCTTGTGAGAATCTAATGCCTCATGATCTGTCACTGTCTTCCATGACCCCCAGATGAAACTGTCTAGTTGCAGGAAAACAAGCTCAGGGCTCCCACTGATTCTACATTATGGTGAGTTGTATACTATAATATAAATTATAACGTATATAATTTCATTATATATTACAATGTATTAATAATATAAATAAAGTGCACAATAAATATAATGTGCTTGAATCATCCCAGTACCATCCCTCCACCCCTGCACCTCCTGCCAGTCAGTGGAAAAATTGTCTTCCACGAAACCTGTCCCTGGTGTCAAAAACTTTGGGGACTGTTGCTACAGAACATCTGTTCTCCTTTTCATTCTGAGTAACAGAATTGTTGTTTATTGGCAACAATGTACCCAGATTGAGTGAATGAATGAATAATCAGTCAAGCCTATTTTTTCCTAACCTCTAACACAGGTTGTGATGTGTATGAAGCCTTTAAAAGGAACTGACTCAGCTGATTCCACTAGCAGATATGGGATTTTGCCCTTCTGTCCTGTTGCTCAAATCTCTGTTAGTATGGCTGGAGCTATAGCAGTCATCTTGAACCATGTGATGACTTTGAGGATGAAAGACATGTGTTAAGGATGGTAGAACCAACTGATAGAAGGATTCTTGTTCCTGGTTACTTTGAAGCTGTCATCTCGGCTCTGTATTGTTTACCTTTAGAATTACTTTATGTGAGAGAAAAATCAGCCTCTGTTTCATTGATGTCACTACTATATGGGTGTTCTAGTTGACGCATACCAACTCTCACTGATGTTTCTCAAGGTGTTATTAGTAACTTAACAAGATATAGACAACTTAAGTGAGCAGGCCATGTTAATATCATCACCAAACTGGTGTGTAACAAATGCAAAAACACAGTGAGAAGAGCAGAAAGAAAGTTAGAGAAATCAGTGGAAGCGGAGGTGTGGTTAATCACCATCAATCTACGAATCCCACAAGAAAAGTCAGGCAGATAAAATTCATTCCATCTCAAGTTTAAAATTCTGGGTATTTTCATATCTTATATATCATCCACATATTACATATTGAAGAAAAAATCAAGCAGAAATGTACAACTCTTTAAAGCATTTATTTAAATCCATCCATTTAATAGTATCTGGGGTGTGACTGACACTCTTTTAGGGAGCCAACTGAACTGCTGGCTTTATCTATAGTTCTCTCAGTCTCAATAAATGGCCCATCCACTCCTCTCCCTCTTCCATCTAACACCTTCTTATCCTTCAAATCTCATCTTGAAACATGCTTTCTCAAGAATGCTCTCCCTCATGTCATTGCCAAATATCAAATGCCATCATTGCATTTCAACTCTGTCCTCTACCCTAGATTATAAGTTCTATGGTCATAGGGTCTATGCTTGTCATTTTCACAACCATATTCCCAGAACCTAGTCCTGCACCTGGTACTCAAATAATTCTTATTAGATAGTGAATGACCGAATGAGGAATGTTACCTTAACAATAGTGAGGCCGTCGCTCTCTAACGCCAGCGCCGCCTCTCGCTCGCCGAGCTCCAGCCCAAGGAGAAGGGGGCTAAGTAAGGAGGTCTCTGTACCATGGCTCGTACAAAGCAGACTGCCCGCAAATCGACCGGTGGTAAAGCACCCAGGAAGTAACTGGCTACAAAAGCCGCTCGCAAGAGTGCGCCCTCTACTGGAGGGGTGAAGAAACCTCATCGTTACAGGCCTGGTACTGTGGCGCTCCGTGAAATTAGACGTTATCAGAAGTCCACTGAACTTCTGATTCGCAAACTTCCTTTCCAGCATCTGGTGCGAGAAATTGCTCAGGACTTTAAAACAGATCTGCGCTTCCAGAGCGCAGCTATTGGTGCTTTGCAGGAGGCAAGTGAGGCCTATCTGGTTGGCCTTTTTGAAGACACCAACCTGTGTGCTATCCATGCCAAACGTGTAACAATTATGCCAAAAGACATCCAGCTAGCACGCCGCATACGTGGAGAACGTGCTTAAGAATCCACTATGATGGGAAACATTTCATTCTCAAAAAAAAAAAAAAAAAAAAAAAAATTCTCTTCTTCCTGTTATTGGTAGTTCTGAACGTTAGATATTTTTTTTCCATGGGGTCAAAAGGTACCTAAGTATATGATTGCGAGTGGAACAATAGGGGTCAGAAATCAGGTATTGGCAGTTTTTCCATTTTCATTTGTGTGTGAATTTTTAATATAAATGCAGAGGCGTAAAGCATTAATGCAAGTTAAAATGTTTCAGTGAACAAGTTTCAGCGGTTCAACTTTATAATAATTATAAATAAACCTGTTAAATTTTTCTGGACAATGCCAGCATTTGGATTTTTTTGAAACAAGTAAATTTCTTATTGACGGCAACTAAATGGTGTTTGTAGCATTTTTATCATACAGTAGATTCCATCCATTCACTATACTTTTCTAACTGAGTTGTCCTACATGCAAGTACATGTTTTTTAATGTTGTCTGTCTTCTGTGCTGTTCCTGTAAGTTTGCTATTAAAATACATTAAACTAAAAAAAAAAAAAAATAGTGAAATATTAATGGTCAGCTGATGTGGGTAGTCAAGACTTCAGCCTAAACTATAGCATGACCAAGAAACTCATAAGTGATTCTGCGATTGTGTTTGATGGATTTTTGTGTCCACATTAGCCACTTTTGACTTTTCTGCTCAAAGAAGTAAAAGATCTCAAATAAAAGATTCTTAATCAGTTTTCTTAGATGAAACAAAGGGAATTTCTGTGAACCTAGTGGATAGAGAATTTCCTACCTTTTCATAAAGCAGACAGGTATTTCAAACCATTGACAAGGAGTGAGAAGTAATTTGTGCCTCCTGGCTGACAGCCCATTTTTCCAACAGCCCTCAGCCAAAGGGCAGTCGGTAAAGGAGCCAGTTGAATAGGATTGGCTATGCCTGTGAGACATGATCATCTGGTGAGCAAAAAAAAAAAAAAAAAAAAAGTTTTCAAATTGGCACCCACTGAAATGGGGCCCAGCAAACAGAGTCAATTTGTTATGGCCCTAACAATGCCTCTGCACTCAACCCATTTAAATGGTTGTTTCTCTTATATCGGACATTGCATAGAGAGGCCATAATGGGCAAAATGAGGCCACAAGCAACAAATGGTTTCACGTTAATGGTCTAATTTCCTGTTAATGTACTGCTTATTAATCATTTTTAGTGTTTTTTTCTTAAATTTTTAAACTCTCATCCCTAAACTGATGCAAATGAATTACATCTTTTTATTAGGCGAGATTAAGATTAAGATAGGTCAGGCTAGAAGTTGGAATGAAATTATCTCCTATAATCACTACAGGAATTCCTGCTCCCAGGAAATTTCAACATGCCTTCTAACAAAGAAATTTTCTATTTTCTCAATTTATAATCAGGAACAAGTTCTCTTTACACCTCATAAGCCAAACAAAGACGTCATCACAGATCTCTCAATGTGCCCTCAGAATGATTGGAACGTCACCACTTAATCACTTTGCTAAGTGTCGCTGATCTAAAATATGAAACATTCAGTCTTACGTGTTTTCTTCGTCACTTGATATTAGACTTTTTATTATAAAAATTTTCAAGCATACGGAAAATCTGAGTGCAATCAATAACCATCAGAGTTATAATAACCATCACTATTTTGTTTGTTTCATCAGTGCTTCTTACCCATCCTCCATCTTTTTTACTCATTTTTTTTTTCTGGAGTAGTTTAAATCAAATGCTTGGCCTCATTTCACTTTCAAATGCTTTAGTTTGCATTACAAAGATAATATTGTCTTATATGATCCAAATGCCATTGCTATACCTAACACATTTAACAATAATTCCTTAATACCTCTTAATACCCAGTCCATACTTAATTGCCCTGTTTGCCAAAAAAAATGATATTTTACAGTTGATTTGTTCAATCAGAATTTAAACAAAGCCTACCTATTGTATTTATTATATGTAAATATCTCTTAAATTTCCTTTAATTCAGAATTATCTCATCTCCCTCCCTTATTTATTTATCTATTTTCCTCCTATGGACCTACTGATTGACTTAATGAAGAAACTAGGTCACAATGTTCTGCCTTTTGTATTTGTCTGCTTCTGGTATCTTTTCACTAGTTTCTCTGTTTCTTATATTTCCTACGAACTGAAAGTTAGATCTAAAACTTTGATCGTATTAAATTTATTTTTTTGAATACTTCATTGTTGGTGTTTTGTTCTCTGTAATATCTCACATTGGGAGGCCACTAATGTTTGGTTATCTAACTTTTAGTGAAGTTAACATTGATCAGGGGTCCAGCACTCTGATGTTTTGACCCAGCAACTCCTTTTCATGGTGTGAAATGCTGCCCAGCTCTCTACCGCCCATCCTGCTGACTCAATGCTGGTAGTGACTCAACAATGGGTTCCTAAAAGCAAATTAGAAAACACTACCTCAAGCCTTGCACCTGGCTCATGTAAGTGGTTTACAGGGTGGCATATCATCAGTCTCTAAATGCATCTCCAGGGGCTTTATAGGACAAATTATTCTGATCACCGTAGAATTGAGCCTAACATTAGGAGACATTAATTAGATAAATTGATAGGGACTGATAAATTCACATGGATTTTATTCTCTACAGTTTCTGGGACAAAACACTGGACATGTAAGTCTCCATATCTATAAATAAAGGATGAGAGTTGGACAAGATGATATCTTAAATAATTTTTAGTTATCAAAGTCTAGGGTTTTATACTGACCTCAACCACACCCTGCATGCAGTGACCCTGGACAATTTCTGTCTGTGTGTGAGTACTAAGTATCACTCTGTGTACCAAGAGTCAAGGCTTATGTCTAAAGGAGTGTAGCTTCAATATTAGAAATGCTTCTGCTCTTAATAATGGAAGGATGTATTCCAGATTCTGATGTGTGTTGTACATAGAAGTTATTTTCTTATGATGACACTTTTAACTTTTGGTTGCCCCATCGAAAGGGAATGGAAGAATCACAGAAAGGAAGAGGGGAACAAATAAGTAAAAAAAATAAAAAATAAAAAATCCACATTCATTTAGTCTGATGAAGGTAGCAGGCTAAAACTGGGAAACACCTTTCTGCACACCTGAACCCATACTAATGCCTCTACTCTCACAGATGTACATTCCAAGCAAATGCCTGGCAGAAGAAAAACTGCACCTCTCAGTCCTTCTCTCCTCCAACTCACTTCAAAGATTCTGGACTGATGTCTGGCAGAAAAACTTGGTGTGCAAAGATTGGAAAGAAGACTTGGGGAGACACAAGGGCTCTCTTCAGACACCTAAAAGTTTCTCATGTGAGAGAAAATTTTGGATCATTCTGACTGGTTCCAAAGCAGAGAGCATAATAATGGTCAAATGCCAAGAGGGGCAAGAAGGTAGAATTCAACTCAAAATAGGGAAGTACCATGCAGAAGTTTACAAGACAGTGTTAAGACATAGTCTTGGAAGTCTTAAAAGACATAAGATATATCTCACAGTAGCAAGAATTTCTGTATCCAAAACTGTTCAACTTGAAGCAAAATGTCTGGCTATCCAAAACTTTGTAGAACATTCTGATTTGGGGCATGAAGTTTAATTCTATGGTCAGCATAAGTTGCTAATTCCAACTCAAAATTTCAATATTTTCTTACTCATTTTTTATCTTCAGCCCTATTTTCTCCACAAATATTTCACTCAGAACTTCCGCAAATAACAATTTCTCCTTTATTTGAGTTCCCAGCACATCTATTGTTTGTTCCATGCATTGCAAAGCTTCAGAGTCGCACTTTATTATATATGTATTTAGATTTTTCTCCACTGCCTTATATATATTTTTTGCCATCTCTCCTCCTCTCTGCAAGATTGCATGCTTCTTTATATTGTGGGAACTGCGTAATATGTTCTTTTTTTATGTTCCCCATGGTGCTCTGTTCATGACTGAACACATGCTTTGTGTTCAATAAATACATGTTGAAATGGATTGAATTGATGTTCAGGGACCTCCATCCAAGAATGCAAAGCTGCACTGTGAAGGCTTCACTCTGGAGCGGAAAAAAAAAAGAATCCAACTACATCCTCCATCATGGCTTCCCTCAATTCCTCCACAGTGGCTCAAGGCCTTTCTGCGGGCCCCCACCCTCCTTCCCCTTCTCTCCACAGTCGACTTCTAGTTCCCTTCTTCCTGCAGTCCACTTCAGCCTGAGCGAAGTAGCTGTCTTTGGCTTTAGTTTTAATGCTGTATCTGGTTAGTTCATCCATTTTTTATGAGACAAAGAGAAAACTTTTGTGTCATAAAACTTAATTGGGGTAGCTAAACCAAAAGATATCTTTCCTATCATTTCTTATTGGGATAAAAGGAGTAAAGTGGAACAACACCTCTCTCTTTCACACACACACAATATGTGCACATACAGACACACAAAATTATATACATATACAGACACATATACACAACACACACAAATATGTACATGTTCAGACACACATACAAATTTATGCATATTACACACACACACACACACACACACACACACACACACACACAAAGGGTTCTGAAATTATGATTCTATTCTTGTCCCCAAAATGTGCTAGTAGTGTGATCTTGTGCAGGTTTTGCTGCCTCTCTGTGCCTCAGTTAATGCATCTCTAAGTGGAGATGATACTACTTGCCCTACCGACCTCACAAAAATTCTGTGGCAATGAAATGAAAAAAATGGATGTAAAAATACTCCGTAAATTATCAACTACATTGATTTCAAGCATTCTTCTTGTTTTTTATTACGGCGCTGAAAGCAAGCCAGCCTTGCCTTGCTTCTGAAAGATTTGCCATGTACAAATTGAAAGTAGGTAATCTTCTGCAGGTGATTGAGATGTGTTTCTCTCTCAGTGCCTTGTGGAAAGAGGGGAATCCCAGAGCAAAACTAAAATCAAATGATCTTCTCATGTATTTCACATTTACAGAAAGCAGTAGCCACTGCATTGTTAAACATGTGGAATCCAACACATGGAAACTGTGGAAGATCAATTAGTTTTGCTTGTTTGTTTCTGAAGAGCAGAATTCTCATTCAATATTTAAGTGTACATGCTTTCATTCTCTGTTTTTCTTCCTAATGGTTTCAAATTATAGTGCAAAGCCTCAAAGCTGATGAAGTAATATTTTTTCAAAAAATTACTCTTTTCTTCAATAACAATATAGAGTGTTGTTTTCTGAAAGATGAAGAATGGTGGTTGAAATGTTTAACGTTCCTGTATAATTTACTAATGCTTTCAGAAATAGAAATGTAATGTCAGTGGCAGATGTATCATGCAAGTGAAAAAAAATTAAATTACTTAAATGTGTTACTTCTTGTTAAAAGAGAAGTGAGATAATGCTTAATTTAGGTTTTCATTCTCTTTGGATTTATTGTAATATGTATAATAAATATTCTACTAATTTGAGAATATGTATTTTTTCAAATGCATATAACCAAATACAAAATCATTAAGTTTCCTATTTATCATCTCATCTCCTCAAACTCTTCTGATGGCATCCATTGATGTTATCTTCAGACTAACTTAGGTTGTGAGGTGATCTTGACCAGAGTTGAATGTATGTTAACTGTCTACACCCCTCATTAATCAACTTATGGGATCTGGTCTTAGCATTATGGTTACAGGATGAGATTTTGTAATATGAGTAGTAAATCCGTAGATTTTGTTCATCAACTTTCAGCCTTCTGAAATTAATCTGTAACCTCATTTTGTAAATATAACCATCAATTTGTCTTCTGCCTTGGTTTCCCCACTTAGCACTCTTGTATCCTACTGCACTACCACACTAAAGTTTGAACATAAAGCCCTACCTGCTTGGATAAAGCCCTGGAAAACTACCATATCCCTGTGACAGACCTTCACTGGAATCTTGGAGAGATTCCTTATTCTCCCCACAAACTGTCTAAGATCAGGAGGCCTGTTACTATACCACAGCATCAAGAGCCACAGAACGTGCACCCTAAATCTTGCCCATCTTACTACAGTGCACTTCCCCCAACCTGACATTCCAATGTTCAAGAGTAAAAGATGTGCAAATGTAATAAACACACACATCAATTCAGTTATGTTTTATGTTGATCTCTGGCCCTCACAGTGGGATACACTTCTCTTGCAGGTGAACTTACGACTGGACTCATATCATACTCCCTGATTTTCATGCAAAAATGTTGCCTGCATCTCCATGGTTATAGTCTACCTGCTAGCTTAGTTACCCCTCCTCAGCCTGAAATTCTGTCCTTTTCCTCCCTACAGATGGTTTGGTGTCTTTAGCTCTATTCTTTCTGTTTTTGGATTCTGCTCCTTTTCCAAAAGACTATAGCATGATCATCCCTGTGCACTGTGCTCTACAATACTTCAAAAGAAAGAAAAAGATAAAAACTCCAAACGGCTGAGTCTATAAATTTTAGTAAGAACTTTTTCTAGTATCACCTACAGCATTAATACATGATATGTCTTTTATGTAATATGGCAAAATTAAATACAGTTCTTTGTTGGTTTCTTTAATGGAGTTTAGTTTGTACTTTATAGAGGAGGTTAAAGGTATTTAAAGTGAGGTAAGAATCATCTTCAATGTATTTAATATCTTCCACAACCTTTTGCATGTTCTCTGAACTAATTAAGTTCCTCACAAAGAGTATATATTATACAATGCAAAACAGGAAGAATGTCTTTAGTATTGAGACACTCTTCTCATATCAATCCTGGCACTGTCTAGATGACTATGATAAGACATTCATTTCTTTGAATTTCAGTCTTATCATCTGTAAAACAAAGGGGGTAAACTAACTTATATACAAAGTGCCTTATAGTTCTAATGTTTCATGGTGGAATTTAAAAGCCAAACAGTTGTAGTAAAAAACATTATCAATTAGAACATTTGGTTTATTACGAATTAGGGTTAAAGGCTAATATTGGTATTTCAATGTAGTTGAAATTACTGCTATTGTATATTAATGCAGGTTTGCTTCAATTGCAGTGTGGTGGCTAACACAAGAACCAAAAGACAATTGTGTACTTATTTCTTATTCTTAGAGGTATAGCATCTATTGCTATGGTAGTAAACTGGAGATGTTACGTAAAAGGCCTTGGGCTGGGTAATTTGGGAATGTGTGTATACTTTAGGCAAATTATGTTACTTATTCAAGGTTCAGTGCCTTCAGCTGAGAAATGGACATAATTATAACTATCTCACACATTTCATGGAGTTGTGAGAAAGCAATTTAACTTATAAGAAAGCAATTTGTAAATATTGCATGCTAATCAAATGTAAACTAATGTAAAAAATAAAAACTTCTAAACTCATCAAAGGTGTTGACATTATTACCTAAAGCAGGGTGGCAAGCCTAATACCTGTGGAGCTAGGTGTTGCCATCTGGTAAAGCGAATAGGTGGTACATGATGGCTGGCATCAGACACTGGACCTCCACTATGCAAAAGTCACATCAAGTTATGGGGACTGTGGCAAACTAGAAAACACATACATTGTCTAAAGAACTAGTGGCTACTGATCTCCAAGTGATCATTGCCGTGTGGAAAGGCAGACCCGGTGTGGAGAGAATTTTCATTTTGTGTATATGTGTGAAGTCTGGAAATCCAGATTAGTAAGTACAATTTCTCAGTATTTAGATGTTGGCAACTAGTTCAAGTTTAAAACACTATGTGAATCAACATTAGATATGTTAAGTAAAATATACTTTCAGGCCAAATTTGGTCTGAAGGTCACCAATTTCCAACTTCTGACCTAAGCCTTAACTATCCCTGTAGCTCAATCCTTGCTGAATGCACATGTGAGACTTCCCAGTCATTGGGAGGACAGCTTCTTCCACTTAGTAGTAATGATCACAAGGGATTTAATTTGAGACTTGGGTGAATGAAGCCAGAGACCCCTGGAGAAATATGGGATGACAGTTCTCAGGAACGGAAAATGCAAGATTGTTGAACAAATCAGCATCCTGCTTACCATCCGGAAAGGAGATTCCCTGGATGCCTATAAGGATGGTTACCAAAATAATAGCTGGCAACACACTGTTAGATTCTATTATGGTGTCCAATAGCATATTCCATTTTCAGATTCCCAAGAAATCTTTTCTTTCATTGTCCTATACTACAGATTATTTTTGAAATTCTCATGTTATTTTATCATAGAGTAGACTGCATGCTTCATTAACACTGAGTGTCTAATTCATCCTTGAATGTTCCATAGTGGTTGAGTATATCTTAAGTATATGGTCAATAATTTTTTTTAAATACTTAACAAATCTGTGATTCCTATATATGCCAGAACACAGTATATTTTCCAAAGACCATGTGGTATAGTTCAAAACAAAACCAAACAAAATAAAGGCAGAGAAATAATGAAGGAGGAATCAGCAAATTTGATTATACTGGTTCTACTATAGGCTCTACAATTATGTAGTTGAGTGATCTTGAGCAAGTTACTTCAAATCTCCAGGACTCTATTTCATCATTGTAACATGAGAAAGTTCAATTAGATACAAAGGTACCTTCTAATTCTATGCCTGAAATCAACAATGATGCCTACTGAATGCAAATCCTTTGGGAAGCGTTAGGACTCTTCGTCACTTTTGCTTTGTAAAGATTCTGAGTCAGACACCTTAAGCCAGTTTTGTTTCCCAGATTCATTTTCTGATGTTGGTTTCAGATGAAAAATGGTTGTTCTGTCCTGCAAAACTGGTTTTTATAAAGCTCCAAGGTATACATCCCTTTATTCCATTTATAGACATGTTAATTATCTAGTCAAATAACACCCAACCCAGGTCCAGCTAACCAAGAGGTCAAAGGAAGTACAATAAAACAATCTCCTAGTGGGAAATTCCAAGAAACAAAACCAGTCTCTGGAGCTGCTGAGATAACATTAACGTGGAAATGCATTTCCTGACTTCTGCTCAGAGATAGAACTACCCTGGAAGCCGGAAGACAGGTGCCCCAGGAATTTCGACAGATGCCTGACAGGCCAGCATTCATCATTCAGTCCACCATGAGAAATGGTGATTGGAGACTGATGTTATCAAACTGCTTAATCTCATTCTCATCACATAGCCTTTTCCTGAACCTTGCTACACATTGTTCCGGAAGAAAGACAGTCATACGTTTTCCTCTGATGGCAGTTTCTGATCATCAGTAACCAAGGCCAGACCCAGGTCTACTTGTGAAGTAGAAAAGCATGTATTTAATGTTTGTAGCCACTTTATTTTGATCATTTTTTTATTCACTTACTTCAACATTTATATATTCATTCATTCAGCAAACATTCATTGACTACCTTCTGTGGCCAAGAACAGTTCTGTTCCTTGAGATCTAAATATGAATCACATATTTGTTGAATGAATAATGTGTGAGTGAATGAGCAAGAGGTGTAGTCCCTGCCCCTAGTGCATTCCCATTCCAGCATGAAAGAGCATTAAAGAGACCATTATAGTTTTTTATGGCGAGTGCTATGGTAAAGATGGGTAGAATGTAATGAGGCCCATACAGGGCTACTGATGCTCCCTCGGAGGCTCATGTAAACTTTCTCAAGTGGAGGGAGCCCATGGCAGTTGAGTAGAGCAGCCAGCCTCTCAGAATGATGGTCTGATGTAAAAGGTCTGAGGTCCTTAGCCAAGGTTTGAGGTCCTTAGCCAGTAGACAGCTAGTTCAACCTTGACGTGAATGAGATGACCAGGAGGAAGGGACAGAGTGGGGAATGAAACAAGACGCTGGGGAAGGACAGTGTTTAAGGGCACAGCCTGAGCCTTCTCCTTGAATCAGTATGGCCTGAATTCCTAACTTGCAACATACCAGACATGCTGTGTTTTCCATCTCCATGCCTGCAACCCTGATCAAATCTCTTCTCTGGGTGCTTCCCACATTTAGGTGAAACAGATTAATACTACTTAAATTATTAGTCTTCAGTGGCAAACTAGGGAAAGTTGTAAAATACCAATGATATATATACAATCAAAGCTTGAATTCTGATTGTGGAATGTCAAAAATGAAGCAAAAGGCGAGGGAGGATTTTCAAGCGAATGAATCTTTTCTACTGGCCGTGAAATCATACCTGTTGTGCACTCTGCCTGTGAGTCAAGTCTGGTTCATCTACTGTATCTATAAATATTTCAGGTTTGTGTATTAAAAAGAAATCTAGTGTCGCCATAGTAAAAATATTATGAGAATGAAAACACTAGGTTGTGATTATTGATATTATGATTAATAAGAGTCCTATTAAATCAGGCACTATGACAAATGCTTTACATACATCGTCTCACTTAATTCTCAAAACCAAGATTTAGGGTAAAGAAGCATGGCCAAAACGTTTAGTTGGCTTATATAGGAAAACATTTGAAAAATACTTCAGGAATTTGAGGCTGTATTAGAACTATTAGGTAAAATTTTTTTAAAAAGATACTATTTTATAGAGATGATTAGTTTATGTATTAATATAACTAAATGACACAAATTAATTTTATTAAAATAAACTGACATAGCATTGAAGAGATTCCAGTATACAGCAAATAGTTGGCATTCTGCTATCAAGTCATGGTAATAATTCTGATGACTTTCTTATTATATTGCAAATAGTGGCTCTATGCCCTTAGAAAAAAAAAATTCTGCTCTAATGCCCGTCCAAGATAATTATTGTCATCTTAAAAGGATGTGTGCTTCATTGGATAAATCAAATAAATGAATTTTCATTTGGAAGTCCATCTGGTGTGCTGGGGAAGAAACCAAGCAAAAATAAGGAGTTTCCTTGGCTTTCTGTGGGCACTCCCCTATGTGACCTTGTGCAAGTCACTTACTCTGCTTGCATAACAGCACTTGCTGCAAATAGTTATTAGAGTGAAGGATGTTGCACAGAGAAAAGTGTCACATATCTGAGTATTCTGGAGAATGTTGTAAGATTGAGCTCTTATAAAGCCCAGAGAAGAGCGACTAAAGACAAGAAAAAAAACACATTACATTTACCTTTCCTACTTTGCTCCTTTTCCTGCCCCTCAGTTAGCCATTCCTTCCCTTTCAGTTATGTAGGGGGACTTTTCTGGCTGCAAGCACTCTTCCCCGATGAGTACAATAATCAAAATTCATAATCTTAATTTAATAATCTTAATTTATTGAGGCCTTAGTATGAACCACAAATTATTCTAAACGATTTACATACACCAAGTCACTTAACCTCACAAAACCCTATGAGTTGCATATATTATCACCTGCAATATACAGAAAAAGAAACTGCACAAAACATACTAATTCTAAAAAGCCAGGATGGGGTGCAATCCCAGGCAGTCTGACTCCACATTTTACCTTTGATGTTACACACAAGTTGATTTTTTCCAAAGTGTACTTCTATCATTGTATTCAGAATCATTCATTGCGCTTGTCGTCATTTTAGTGTCTCCATATTATGTTTTAAACCCCCTTAGGAAAAGGAATATATTTTACTTCTCTGTTTACTCAGAACTTAGCAGTGTCTGAAAAATAAAAGGCCTTAGGATGGCTGACTGAGTGTACAACCATGTTCCCTAAGAGCATAATGTAACTTTGGAGACATTACTTAAAATGTAAGTGTTAAATCCAAGACTCCAAAGAATCAACGGATAGGTTTCAAAGAGTCTATGGCCTCCTCACTTCCAATAATTGTATGCAATATATTATAAACAAACATTTTTCTTCCTCTAGGGAAAGATTCTATATACCCCTGAATGATATCTAAAGGGGTCTCTCCCAAAAAAGTTTAAAGGGCAACTGGGAGCCTTGAAGCAATTGGCCACTGGGAACCAGTTTCCCTATCTGATTTGATTCCAAGTAGGATTATGCTAATAATCATTACAGGAGTTAAATGGCTAATTTTTTTTGCCCTTAGCCATATAGAACTATAACAAAATGCCAAATTTAATTATACATAAAGTCAATTTTTTAACAATTTTTATTACTAAAATAAAGACATTTAAAAATAACAATATTAAAGTAAAATTCAGTTAATAATGTTTAATTAGATGATACATTTTCAGAAATATTGTGTTTATGTTTTCATGTTGACCAATTTTTGTGGATTTATTTTTGTTCATGTTAATTATTAATTACAAAGAAATTAACAAAATTGATCAGATAACAATGCACATTCATCTTTTAGTTGAATAAAAATGCAAAAATAACTCTGGGATTACTTTTTTTTCCCCTGGATATAGCCTATGGTAATATGCAATCTATTTTGTGCGCCTCTAGTTTCTGTTGATACCACTTGATAGAAGTCTTTTTTTTTTTTTTAAATGATAATAGACTCTTTTTCTTTCGTTTGGATTGATTTCTCATTTGAAAAATACTTGTTTTCTCAGATTGGAGAATTTCTTAAGTGCCTAAGAAGATGACAGGAGAAAGATTCAGAAGCAGCAATTAAATTAAATTCAACATGCATCCACTGAGCACTTCTTGTTTGCCTAGAACTCTACAGGGACCCCAAGAGATATTTACCAGAAAAGAAAACATAGTCTTTTCCCTAACGAAAACCCTTATAGCCAAGAAGGTAGTTTATGGGTGTTCTTAAATATTAAACTTGGTGCAAGCTTGTACAACACGCAGCCCGCAGGCTGCACGCGGCTCAGGACGGCTTTGAATACAGCCCAACACAAATTCATAAACTGTTTTAAAACATTATGAGGGCCAGGTGAGGTGGCTCACTCCTATAATCCCAGTACTTTAGGAGGCTGAGGTGGGTGAATCACCTGAGATTAGGAGTTTGAGACCAGCCTGACCAACATGGTGAAACCCTGTCTCTACTATAAATACAAAGTTAGCTGGGTGTAGTAGCTCATGCGTGTAATCCCAGCTACTCGGGAAGCTGAGGCAGGAGGTAGAGATTGCAGTGAGCTGAGATTGCACTATTGCACTCCAACCTGGACAATAACAGTGAAACTCTGTCTCAAAAAAAAAAAAGAAAAAGAAAAAAAAATTATGAGATTTTTTTTTTATTATTATTATTTTTATTTTTTAGCTCTTCAACTGTCATTAGTGTCAGTGTATTTTATGTGTGGTCCAAGACAATTCTTCCAATGTGGCTCAGGGAAGTCAAAAGATTGGACACCTCCGGTTGCTGGTTTAGAATTGATGTATAGGCAAGAAATGCCTGCAGATACTTGAGCAGGGAAGGATAATGATCAAAATGGAAAGCTGACTCTGGCAGAGTTCTGAAAGCTGAATGAAAATGAGATGAAGCTGAAGCTGGATGAATGATAGGTGTTGTAGAAGACTTTTGTGGCTACCTATCAGAACCTAGTATAAGTATGGGGTGGTTCTGTATTAGCAGAAATGATAATGAAGGAATGAAAATAAGAGATATATGAGAAAGATTCTGAGATTTGGAAGACTGTATTATTCTTGTCAGTCATGAAGCTGACCAGGCTTACAACCCCTTCTGGTGAAACTGTCTCATTCATGCACTTACTGAAGGAACAGCCTTGTGTTTATTATCACACGCCCTCCACCTTTCTGGACATAGTTAATTTATTCAATAATATGCTTTGGCCATGAGGTCAGTCAATCTATATATTCAGGCTATGGATTTACCTGGTGTGAAATGACAAGTCAATCAAAGTTTTTCTCTCTGCAATTTAAATTAACAAATGCCAGATGAGGACTGTTAGAAATTGTAGAAATTGAAATGGAAAAGATACACCAAGATAAAAATAAGTACAATATGCATGATATTAGAATTGGAGTACATTCATTGGGTATATTTTGGCCAAAATCATGATGGCATAAATAAGTTATATGTTTGTTTCTAAATGTTATGTCAGACCAGGAATTAGCAATCCAGAGCTGAGTAGGCTGATGGTCTACTCTGTGTTCTCCCAAATACATATCCCTGATGGAAACTTATTTTTCAGGTAGTTTATTTTGTTTATGATTTCAGAGAACATAAGGGACAAGGAAAGTGAGATAGTAAAGGAGAAAAAGCCATTATAGGGACACATTACTGAGCAATAGGACCTCAATTCCACTGGCATCTTTTGAAAAACAAAAACAGAATACCTACCAGAATGATTCAGTTGAAAAATGGGAGGTGGGAGCATTTATACACCAGTGGCCATTTCTTATCCTTTGAGCATTGTTTCTAGAGGTATTAGCCCTCCAGCATCTTAGAAGATAATGCATTCTGCCAAAGCAAGTTTCTGCCAGGGATCTACATGTGAGGGAAGCTCTAGGGGAGTAACCAAACCCATGCAAACATTCCTGAAGGGAAGCACTGCCAGCACAAAGTTGGTTGAACCCTATATGGAACTGTCCACTATTGTCATGGCATGAAGCACATACATACTAAGATGATGCTGGTTGGGGCACCAGGGATATCTGACACAGTCTACCCCTTACATTGTGCAAATTAGTTCATTCCTACATAAAGTTTGATCTGTTGATGAATCTTCAGGGCAACAGCTGGCTGCAAACTTTGAAAAAGATTTAATAAACAAGGGTCACTGAAAAAAGCTACAATGTCATTGCTGCAATTAGTGCAGTGGCTTTAACAGATATTCAGAATCTCTTCCTTCCACCATGCATTCTAGATTTCTCTTACTGTTGCCTGGAACTTCTGTTGATATAGGTTGTTTGCTTGGTGAGGTGACCAAAACCTTCATTTCTGGGTTATCTGAGTCTACAGTTTGTCTTGCCCCTATTAGATTATGGTTGCTGAATTATCTGTTTGCCATTTCATCCAAGAGCAATTTTTGGTTGTATAAGAAATGGCCCAGAACCCTGTGGATGTGGAATGTCTTCCTCAAAACAGACAACCTTATGAGTCACTCAAAAATTAGGTCAAAGCAACATTTGCCATCATGGCATGTGTGACCTTCAAAATCCAAAGAAGCCTAAAGTACAAAGTACATATAGGGGATATTCATTCATATTCGGATCTACTGAATCCCTAAACACTTAACTAAAGCGTCAAATCCTTGAAATGTTGAAACTGCCTTAAATTTATCATTCACCCTTCTGGCATGTATGTGTCTTATTAGGATATCCAGAGCCTTTGCTATTTTCTTTCACTAGGTCCAATTAGAATCATCATTAGGCATTGATATAGTGGACTAACATGATGTTTCTGAGGAATGTCAAGATGATTCAGGTCACTACAGATTATGGTGTAGCAGAGAGCAAAAGAGTTAACCTAGTGCTTGGACAAGATAATAGATATATTCAGCTGTTGTCTTTATGTAAACATGAAGAGTTTCCAGTACAAAAGAACACATAGGGGCAATCAAGTGTCAATTTCAGTAAAGATACTTCATTCAGCATAACAGCTGCTATTGGGACTACTAATTGATTAAGTTTATGGTGATTCACAATTATTTACCTCTGATTATGATTCATTTGATTTTTCAGAGATCCAATAGTGGGACTAAGTGGGAATACGATGCGACCACACTCTTGAGAACTTTAAGTCTTTGAGTACAACACCAGTTTTTACAATTCTTTCAAGGGTGAATTATTACTTCTATTTTACTATAATGGCAAGATAGTATGGAGGGATGTTTCAGAAGCTTCCATTAGCCATATTTACAATAATTGCTTCTAAATTCCACAGGTTAGAAAACCAGTGTGACTACTTTGCTAGCTTCTAAGTATCTACATCTCAATTACACATTTGGGAAATAACTACTGGGTTTACGCAGCCATATATTTTGCCCCTCTCCCCAAGTCCTTAACTCCTCTAAGATCAACTCTCTGATTGCACTTGTTGGCGAAGTATTAAAATTATTTTGATTGAGTAAGCCATTTCCTTCTGAAACATGGACAATACTTCTTTACCTGGGTTATAATAAGCTCTGATTCTAGTTTTCAGTCAATAAAGATATGTAGGGACAGATTTTAAAGATGATAAGCATCATTTCTTGAAGCATTCACCTTGGTTAATGTATTTGCATGTTTCCTCAATAAAGGGAAGCTGGTTTCCAGCTAGAGCTGGGGTGCTTCTGTAGGTCCAGATTTTTTTTGTTTTTTGTTTTAGTTTTATTTTTCCATAAATTATTGGGGTACAGGTGGTATCTGGTTACACGAGTAAGTCTTTTAATTGAGATTTGTGAGATCCTGGTGCACCCATCACCCGATCAGAATACCCTGCACCATATTTGTTGCCTTTTATCCCCCGCCCTCCCTCCCTCTTTCCCCAAGTCCCCAAAGTCTATTGTATCATCCTACCCCTTTGCATCCTCATAGCTTGGCTCCCACATATCAGTGAGAACATTCGATGTTTGGTTTTCCATTCCTGAGTTACTTCACTTAGAATAATAGTCTCTAGTCTCACTTAGGTCATTGCAAATGCTGTTAATTCATTCCTTTTTATGGGTGAGTAGTACTCACCCATAAAAGGGTCTAGATCCTAGTCTAGAAGGGTTTTTCCAATGTTTTCTTCACGATTTTGCTATTGTGAGTTGTAGTGCTATAAACATGCATGTGCAAGTATCTTTTTCAAATAATGACTTCTTTTCCTCTGGGTATACTCAGTAGTGGGATTGCTGGGTCAAATGGTAGTTCTACTTTTGGTTCTTTAAGGAATCTCCACACTGTTTTCCATAGTGGCTGCACTACTTTACATTCCCACCAGCAGTGTAGAAGTGTTCCCTGACTGTCACATCCCTGCCAACGTCTACTTTTTTTTTTTTAATTCTTTGATTGTGGCCATTCTTACTGGAGTAAGGTGGTATCACACTATGGGTTTGAGCTGCATTTCCCTGATCATTAGTGATGCTGAGCATTTTTTCATATGTTTGTTGGCCATTTGTATATCTTCTTTTGAGAATTGTCTATTCATGTCATTAGCCCACTTTTTGATGGGATTGATTTTTTTTTCTTACTGATTTGTTTGAGTTCATTGTAGATTCTGGATATTAGTCTTTTGTCAGATGTATAGATTGTGAAGATTTTCTCCCATTCTGTGAGTTGTCTGTTTACTCTGTTGACTGTTCCTTTTGCTGTGCAAAAGCTCTTTAGTTTAATTAGGTCTCAGCTGTTTATCTTTGTTTTTATTGCATTTGCTTTCGGATTTTTGGTCATGAAATCCTTGCCTAAGCCAATGTCTAGAAGGGTTTTTCCAATGTTTTCTTCTAGAATGTTTATAGTTTCAGGTCTTAGGTTTAAGTCCTTAATCCATCTTGAGTTCATTTTGTATAAGGTGAGAGATGACGATTCAGTTTCATTCTCCTACATGTGGCTAGCCAATTATCCCAGCACCATTTCTTGAAAACGGTGTCCTATCCCCACTTTATGTTTTTGTTTGCTTTGTCAAAGATCAGTTGGCTGTCAGTATTTGGGTTTATTTCTGGGTTCCTTATTCTGTTCAACTGGTCTATGTGCCTATTTTTATACCACTACCAGGCTGTTTGGTGAGCATGGCCTTATAGTATAGTTTAAAATCAGGTAGTATGATGCCTCCAGGTTTGTTCTTTTTGCCTAGTCTTGCTTTGGTTATGTAGGCTCTTTTTTTTTGGTTTCATATGAATTTTAGATTTGTTTTTTCTAACTCTGTGAAGAATGATGGTGGTATTTTGATGGGGAGATGTTTTAAGGCAACATAAGACTCACAGTTTTCAGACCCATTCATCCAAATATCTTCATCCTAGGTCTCAGGGTTTTTTCAGTTCTCCTGTCAGTTCCTATTATCTAAGAAAATAAACCTGCTATGGCTGCACATTCCATGTTCTTTGTATCCCTTATAATTACACCTTTGCAATTAAATTATGGTTAGGATTTTGAGTACTCTTTGACCTGTGGCTGCAAAAGATAAGAATCGCTTTAATCATTGCTATGGACACTTTCTTGCTTTAACCCTATGACCTGAGTTAGTAGTTATCTTTCTTCAGAGCATCCATAGAAGTTAATAAAATGTAAGGGCACCAGAGGCTAGATTTTGCAGGGATCTCATGAAACATGTTCAGATTTTCTCCCACAATTGTGCATTCAAAAGAGGTAAAGAAAACAAGAACATTTATCCAAAGTTTCCCATTCCCAATTGGTTAATGGTTTTCTCCAAGAGCATGAGAACCCCTGCACTTCTTAGCTGCCCATATGTTCTAGCTGAGTAAGTTGCTTCTGGTATTCAAACTTCAGGAGAAGCAAAATGGTAGAAGGTAAAGATATGTGGAATACACCCTTGATGCAGGACAGTCAGGACACTCAGTATGAAATGAGTTAAAGCCCTAGTGAGACTTTCCACTGCAACTGCAGATGAAGTCAGAGATAAGACCAAAGAGATGCAAGGTGGGGCATCAGAGGTGTCTGATGCCACAAGTAAGGCAGTTCCACAGTGTCAAGGACTAAGATCCTTTTGTCATCTTACTTTTCATCCTGCAAGTGATGCCCTCACTGTAATGGTTAAAAATAAATTCTTCCACCACATTTTCATTTAATCCAGACAGAAAGGGAAAAAGAAGAAGAAGGAACATCTTTAAGGGCAAAATTAAAAAGTTGTGCTCACATCCATTGGCCAGAATTTAGTCACATGACCATAGTTAGTTGTCATATAGGTTGGAAAATGGAGTCTAGTGTATTCTGAGTTGCTGAATACCTGTTACAAAATCAAGGATTCTAGCTATATAGAACATTTATTTTCGACTTATTCTCTAGATGGAATTTTAGAAATGTATGGTGGTTTTTTGTTTGACACAGTGACTGACTGGAAGGTTTCCTTGTCTTTTAATTAGTGCGTTTAAGGAGGCTGGATGAATTACAATGTCGAGAATAACCCAGCACAATAAAGAGTTGTCTTGTATCTACATTTTAAAAAATATCCTGAAGGACATCCAGTTAGGTGGGAAAAAATGTTTATAATTTTCTATGCCTAGAACTTAACTCCATTTCCCATGTAAACATATAATCATTTAATACACACTGAATTTCCTAGGAGTATACCTACTTCCAGGTCCTACTTTTTTTTAATTAAAAAATTATACTTTATTATGTATTATTTTTGTATCTTTACTTAGAGTTGTTCACCATTTCAGCAAAAAACAAAACAAAACTTATGATCTCCAGCAATGCTGTCTGTGGTGTGTGAGTCACCAATATAAGGCACTGTGTCAGTCCACATTTGTGTCACATTCATCCTGGTTCATGTGTAGGTATAAGCATCTTACTACTTTATTTCATTTTCTATTGTAGCTATGCCTGAGCATTTATGTATTGCATTATATATTATTTAAACTTAATTAATTTAGATAAAACTTTTTTCTCTTTTTTATATTAAGATAATTTTAAAGTATTTACAAAGTATTTGTATATTTATAAATTTCAGGATAGTAAAGAGAGCTTTGTAAAATAGTCAGTGTAAAATGAAGTGCTTAGTCAAATAAGGTTAAAAACCTCTACTGGAGAAGAAAAAAAAAAAAGAAACTGAGGGACAATGAATTACTTCTTCCAAAAGGAGCATGACAAGTCAAACTAGGGAGACAAAAATTATGAGTGAATTTAGAAATCATAGAATATGTACCAGTAGAAGCTAGGAGGCAGAAAAAGTATACAGTAAGTATACAAGAAGTCAGTTGTTCGTACAAAAATAATGAAGTAGATGCATGGAGAGTAGTCCAGCCTTGTCCAAAGTGGAACACCACGGGGAACCCTCTTGAAGTCCTGCTGCTTTTGTCTATGAGGATGCCTGAATCCAAACTGATTCCCAGGTCCAGTTTTCCTGTGGGCCAGCTATATTCTAATTCCCACTTTTCGTAATAGCTAACCTACAAATCTAACTTGTTTTCTGCTCCTACTGCCTGCTACTTCAGCTTTCCCTGGGTTCCTTTGGACCTGGGGTTACTCTAGGGTGTCTGCATGCAACCAGCAGAGCATAACATCAATGAAGACTAAAAAGAAGAAAGAGTGGGAAGGTCTTCCTGTTGGAGAGCCAGAATCTAGACAGAGTGCTGAAAAAAATGATCAGAATGAAGAATGAGAGAAAGGAATGTGGTTTGAATTAGTAAGAAAGAAGATGCAATACTGATCTTTCATGCTATTTCTATCTCATTTAAATTTTAATTATTTATAGTTATTGACTTCTTAGCTCCTCACCCATCCCTCTAGTTTCCTCTATCTGTTTTCTTAGGGTTTACTTGTGAAATTCCCTGTTACATTTTACTCTAAATGCCACATAATTTCAGAAGTGGAGCTTCTTCTCCTTCCTCTTCAGGCACCTGGGAGAGGTTAATTTAGTTAATTCTGTTACTTTAAACACTGTCTATGCCTGGATGCTCCAAGGATATGGAATCTGGATCATTTATTCTTTCATCAAACCTCTACTGTGTGCTAAAAAACCATTTTTGATAAGGAAACTAGAAAGAAGCATACATCTCAATCCTTCACCTCAGATGGATCATAGGGGAGAAGAGACAGATATTCTGATCAAGTTTTGCCATTAAAATACAAATTATATATTACAAGGTACTACAGGATGACAGGTAAAAGTGGTACTGCTAACTTTGCCTGGAGGACCTGGGCAAAAAGAAAGCATTTGGAATAAATTTATATTATGATCCATAGTTTACTAGATAAAGAGAAAAGTGAAAAAATGCATAGAACGAGAGACATGGAATAAAAATATTGTCTATACTTAGGTGTGGCACATTAATAAATGAGCTTAGAGTATCTGAGGGTAGATGGGAGAGCGCCAGAATGGAAAGAACTGAGGGCATGAAAATGAAGGTTGATATAAAGCTAGGGTAAGACGGTCACTACATTCTTGGCTAAGAAGTTTGAACTTCATACATTTATTCACCCATTGTTTGGTAATAATGGTAATAGCAATGCATATCACTTAAAAGGGTCATTAAATGCTAGGCCCTTTGTTAAGTAATATTATAATATTCCTAGTAATCTAAGCAATATATTCAAAACTGGTGAGTTTCAGGTGCCAATATGATATTTACATGGAAGTAACTATCTGGCAGTTGGAAGTATGAAGCTAGGGCAATAGAGTGAGATCAGGGCTAACTGTTGAGACTGGCACGCTATTGGCAACTGGGTCCTGGTTGAAGTTATCTCAAGCCAAAAAGATGGCAAAGGAAAATGCCAATAGAGCATGAGTAGAGGAAGAAGCCACCATGAAATAAATTAGAAGTAGTTGTAAAGAAAGAATCAGGACGAATGGGATTCTAAAGCTAAAATACAGAAGATATTAAGAAGGAAGCTCTTGCTAAGCCCATATTCTGCTGAGAAACTTAGTAAGTCAAGATTAAAATATATCGACTGCATATGGACACTTTACCTTTTCCTTCATCCAGAAATTAACTGAAAATTTTAGGAGAAACTCAAATCCAGAAGGTGTATGAATACTAAGTGTAGCCTGAAAATATCTCTTTATAGAGATCAGGACCAACGCTCTGAAAATATTTCCAAATCCGAAATTTAAAGAAAAAGTTCCCCAAGCGTGGGTTGATGCACCCTAGGATTTGGAGGTGGCATAGCAAAATGATTGCAAGTATGAATTTTACACTAATAGAAAAAACTTGGATCAGGAAATAGCTTTATCACTGAAATGAGTAGAGTGGTCACTTTCTGAGCCTCAGTTCCCTTACCCATAAAAGAGAGGAAAAGATACCAATTTCGTAAGGTTGTAGGTGAGGATGTAATGACATAATTGGATGTAAAGCACTTAATCTGGTATGTAGTGGGGGCTCAATAAATAATAGCTATTATTATTATGCTGGGCTGCTATGTGATGAGAACCCTGCCATTGCCTGACTTTTCATTAACCATGCAACACTAGGGAGTTTTTGGCAGCAACCACAAAGCAGTTTGTTGGCACACAACCTTTCAATTATCTGCACTACTGATCCCCTCCATTAGCATGGATAAGAGAAAGTGTACAGCACAGATAAGCCAGAGGGAGGAAGAAAAAAACAGTGCAGCCATATATCTATATAAATCCCTATTAGGATATAGGAGCAGTTCCTCATGGCTACAGATTTATATCTTCAAAGAGAAGAGTCCAAGTTCTTCTTTATATGAGTTCTTTAACTTGACCGTAATGAATGTTAACTCTTCTTTGTTGTTGCTTTATTTTTACAAAACAAATCTTCATTTAAGAAAATATATCAAGAGGTTTTTTCCTATGTGTTGTAATGTTTTATCTCTGATTCTTTTTCCAATGTTATGCCTCTCCTTAGCCATGGTAGGAATGATTCAACTTATTTGAGAGTCAACGGAACAATAATAAAAGTCCCACCTTATCTATTACTGAACTCTCAGGCTTTGAAATGCAGATACAATCATTTTTTTTTTTCCTCCCACAAGGCTAAAGAGGTTTCACTTAAAGATGATATAAATTTATAGGTTTTATTTTTGGCCACTGGAGGGCTCTCATATTTTTCTACTAATAAAATAGAAGCATGACTAAAAACTGAAAATTTAAGATAAATGTTTAAAGTGAGTGATCTTACGGTTTGTGCCAAAAACTAGGTGAGACGAAATTTAGGGACAAGTGACTCTAATGCTTTAGAGCAGTGATTTGGATACTTGGGGCCATTGCTGAATCACTACCAGTACCTTTCAATGGAGCTCCTGTGAAATGACATGGATAAGACCTCCTTTTTCTCTTATTACTAAATCCTGTCTACCCACAGAATCTCTCTTTATCAATGACTTTCCCTAATCATTATACTGTATTTGTGCCCCCGACCTCTCTTATGAACTCTAGCAGTAATCCTCCTACATAGCCATTTGTGCTGACCTGTGATTCTGGATCTGCTCGGGTCAATCATACAGTGCTGTATACTTGTGTTGTGGTGTCAGACATCTAGAAATGGTCAGGTTTGTACACAAAGGAAGGCAGTCAGCAGTTTGGATCACAGTGATGGATATAGTGATCTTAGGTCTCATCTCAGCTGAGATACTCAACAAATAGGTAAGAATTGCAGCAGGTATTTTTGTAATAGTAATATTCCATCAGAAAAGCAATATAATTGTCTATTTGACCTCCTATAGAAGGTCTACCTGGCCTAAAACAGTACTCTCAAGCAGAAGCTACAGATAGCGACAAAGTCTGGCTTTTTGTTGAAACATGTGGGAAGAACCATTACATCATCATTCAAGCAAGCTGGGGTGTCAGAGAATGGTTGAACAAGTAAATCATGATGGAAAGTTTTAAGATATGCAAACATCTGGGATATTAGTGGAGAAAGCTCCAGCTTAGATGATACACAAGTATCCAGAGATTCACCTGTGATGATCAAATACCCAGCCTGGAGCAACATGAGTAATTCCAGGTCCCACTTGTGGGAACAAGCTACTGAATTCATTGTTAGTGCACTATAGGCCAAAGTCTACAGGCTTCGGCTGAAAGCCAAATTATAGGCTGAAAGTCTCCAAAACCAGCATTTGAGGAGAGTTGGCACAGGTAGCCTGACAGTCCTCTCTGGTGACTAGGCTTTTGTTTTCCTCCCTCCCTCCTTCCTTCCTTCCTTCCTTCCTTCCTTCCTTCCTTCCTTCCTTCCTTCCTTCCTTCCTTCCTTCCTTCCTTCCTTCCTTCCTTCTTTCCTTCCTTCCTTCCTTCCTTTCCTTCGTTCTTTCTTTTTTAAAGATATCATGATCTCAGTCTCTTGAGAGTCCTGCCGGTTTTATTCTGCCTCATTGACTTCGAACTTTAGGGCGTAAATAATACTCATATTGACCCTAGAGGTTCTTTCTGTATGCAGTTTTGCTCTTGTTTTTCTTTGCCTATCAAAGACAAGATTGTTGAAATGTTCTGTTCTTTATATGTAAAGTTTAACTCTTTCATAACCGCTTCTACTTCACTTAAAAATATACACTATGATCATTATCAGTCTCTAGAGTATATACTTAAGTAGGGTTTTTAAAATTTGTATTTTGTTTTTAATTGATACATAATAATTGTACACACAGGGTATAGTGTGATGTTTATAATACTTACATACATTGTGTAATTATAAAGTCAGGATCATTAGTATATCTATCACTTCAAACATTAACCATTTATTCATGGTAAGAGCATTCAAAATCTTCTCTTCTAGCTATTTTGGATTATACAATGCATTATTGTTAACTATAGTCACCCTACTATGCAAAAAACCATCAGAACGTATTTCTCCTATGTAACTATAACTTCCAACCTATTGAATAAGCTCTTCTTAACATCCCCCTATTCCTCACCCTCTCCAGCCTCTGGTAACCACTATTCTACTCTCTACTTCTATAAGATCAACTTTTTTAGATTCCATATAGGAGTGAGATCATGCAGTATCTACCCTAGAACTGGTTTCTTTAAAGTTGCTATTCATTAGTCAATAATAATAATGTATCAATATTGGCGTAATCATTGTGACAAACATATCATACTAATGTAAGATATGCAAGATGAAAATAATAGAGAAAACTGGTGTGTGCAGGAGGAATGTATACGAACTCTCTGTACTATCTCCTCTTTTTTTTTTTTTTTTGGTAAGTCGAAAATTTTCAAAATAAAAATAATTAAAGCAGAAAAAGTAGCTGGCTATTCACTTAATATAACCCCAGTCAGTTAGGGCTAAAGAATGAATCATGTAGGCATCTTGTGAGTGCTGCAGAGATAAGCCCTTAGAGCTGCCTAAGTGCACAGAGGCTGTGTTGTGCAGCAGTCCTGGGACGAGCGGGATGACCTATTTGGGATATCTGGGATATTTCTATTATTTGGGCTATTTCTATTATAAGCCTAGTAGATTCCCATTTGGATCACTAGCCTCTTCCTGCTGCTGGCTCCCCAAAGACATCATTCTCAGGAAGCACCAGCCTGCCCTTTTTCACTCCAGAGCCCTGAACTGAAATCAGTTCAAAGCAGCTTCCATTATCCTTGCTTTTTAAATTTCTCATGACTTTACCTCTTGATACCCAGACATGACATTCTATTTTTACTGGCCTGTCTCTTGCTGAATTTTGAACTCTGGTCCAGTTTCTGCTTCTTCATTTCATCCTACCCCTTCTTTGGGCAGAAATATCTACCCCCATATTCCTTTTAGACTGTTGGTTTTCTGCTTCTTCATTTCATTCTACCTACCCTTTGGCCAGAAATACCTACCCCAATGCCCTCTCCAATTGTTAATTATTGGCAAAAGATTACTTTTAGACTGTTGGTTTTTTGATGATGATGAATATCACAACACTGTTTAAAGACAAATGACTTGATACTTAAAAGTGGAAGAGTCAGAGCTGGTGCTGACTTGGTTTTCTTTTGAGAAACCTCTATTTCTGACACGTTCTCCTCTACTAGGAGCTGAGTGCTACCCTGTGTGTCTGTGTATTCAGAAACTAATGATGTTGACCCATTAGATCTGCCTACTAATTTGTATATAACTCTTCCCCTCCACTTCACTATTAAAAATATTTTCAATTACAGCCTAATTTCTTTTTCTTTTGAATTTTATCTTTGGTGAATGCGCTATGCATGTTATTTTTAATTGATATCTGGTTCTTCTGGGCACATGAGAAACCTATAATTTCCTACCTCCTTGAAGCTAGGCATGGCCAGGTAACTTGCTTTAGCCAATAAAATGTGAAGAGAAGGATACATGTCACTTTCTTGTAGGAACATTTAATTGCTAGTGTATGAGTCTTCTAGCTTCTCTTCTCCCATGGTGATCATGGGAACATGTGTTGATATGAAGGTGCCCTAAGATCAGAGCAGCCTAGAGTAGTGAGCCAGCACATGGAGGACAGCTGCCCTGGAGAGTTGCCCAGACATGCAAGGGAATTTGTATGAGTGAGTAAGTTTTGTTGTGTTAAAAAATAATGAAGATTGTGGGAATGTTTTTACTACTGCATAGCCTAGAATATCTTGACTATTATTGCTGAAAAGTAATCTCAAGCGTATAATACATTGTTAGTAATTGATGGTATTTGAGTGTATTACCTCTTCCAGAGTATTTCTATTGTGATAGGAGACCCCAGGGGATAAGATATCTTAACGGAGAAGAATGAACTACTAATGATGGAGTGGAAGATCCTTGGGCAAATTAGAGAAGATGATATTTTGAGATAAAGTGGTCTTTCTTTGTTCTCTAATCACACCATGATGTTGTCTGGCCAGATTCTTATTCAAATACACATTTTAGTGAGTACAATTTGTGACAAATGCAGAAGCTGTGAGATCTAGCCTCTCGAAATATGATGCCTCTCCCTAACCCATTCTGAATACATGATGTCAGAGGTCACTCATTGGGTCCTCAAAGTACCTGGTGTCTAATTTTTACACAGCTTGGAATGACCTCTTTTGTGATTAATAATAATAATAATTCCTTTCTAATTTTTTCTGGCTATGATCTAGGCTTTAATATATGTTTTTGCTATTCTTTTCAACTACCCTGTGAGGTATTACCTCCAAAGGTACATGGTTTTGAAGTGATAGAAGCATGATTTGAACTCAGATCCTCTTGAAAGTATATGTTCATTTCACCATGAGGTCTTTCTTCTCTCTCCTTAGGTGGAACTCACATTTCTTTCAACTTAAGCTGCACCTCTTCAGTGACATGGCCTCCCTAATAGTCCTCTACACAGTGACCCCTCCTCCTTTGGAATCCTTATTGTCATTTGGAACCACAGTAGCTTGTCTCCAAAGATGGCCTTCCAGTAACTCATGCTTCTTGATGATCAGGCCCTAAATAGGTTGTCCTTGTGACTCCCATCTTGACCCATAGAATGTGGTGGAAGTGGCATTCGATGACGTCCGAGGTTAGCTCATAAAAAGCTTTGTAGAAACCCTCATTCTTGGAGCGTATGCTTTGAGGAAATCTGTATGTCATATGAGATGCCTGAGACTACTTATCTCAGACTGTTGTGAGAAAGACTACTGTGCTGTGAAGAAGTACAAGGTAGCCATGTGAAGAAACCATGTGGAGAAAGACAGATGCCTGGATAGCCCCTCGCTGTGCCAGCCATCCTATCAGAATCACCATACATAGGAGTAAAGGAACCATTGTGAATGTCCAGCCTGGTCAAGCCTGTCGATGATTCCAGCTCCAGCTGCCATCTATCAGTAACTGCATGAGACCCAAGACAAGAACAACCCAGCTTAGCCCACTAAATACACAGAATCATCAGTTATCGTGATAATAAATTGTTTTTTCAAGCAACTAAGATTTGGAGTTTATTTTATCAAAATAGGTATAATAAGCAGAAAGTTACTGTATGCTGTCCTCCCTCCCTACCTCTGGTACATTGTAATATCTGTGGACTGCTATTGTATTTTTGAATAATTAATAATTTCTATAACTGATCCATTGGCATCATCTTAGTTGAAGGCTTTCTGGGAGCTTTTCTTATTCAAGACGAATCCTCTTACTTTCTAGCTTAGTACCTGGAATATGATAGGACTTCAACAAATGTTTGTTAATTGATTAATAAACTCCTTGAGGCCAGCAACTGTTATCTCTACCTTTATATTTCCTACAATGTCTAGCACAGTTTTATTGTAGATCTTCAAGGATGTTTGTTGGTAAGGCATGTGTCAATCATCATGTTCCAACATACTCTAACAAATGATTGGTTCCTTTTGTAACCTGTTTTTCAAAAATTCCCTCCTTGCTCTATCTATACACTCTACACTTTAGCCTTGTGTGGCCATACACCTTAATCCATTCATTTAACTGTGCTATTCCCTCTGCTTGTTACCTCCACCCCACCCATTCTACTTTGTGAAAACCTATTCATTCTTCAAAATTCATCTAAAAGATTGCCTTTCCTTTCAACCTTCCCTTCCCTATTACAACACAACAATAATCCCTTTTCTTGATTTCGTGTTACCTGTTGAGTACTTACCCCATGACATTTCACTTACCACTTGTCATTGTCTCTCTTAGCCAGTGAGCTTTTCAAGGATGGAGGCTGTAGCTTATTTAACTTTAGCTTACTAGCACAATAAATGGCACAAAACAGATGGTCAATAACTGACTATTGGATGAATGAATACATTACAAGGAGAGAACACTCATGTGAGAGATAAGAAATAAACATAGTGTTGAGTGCTTTGTCACCGCAAAGTGCTATTAATATACAATTGGCATCAACTTCCCTTGCTGCTCCTGCCTATCTCATGCCTTTAATCTTTCACCACAAAGCCAACCGCCCTTCTTTAATCAATGCTGTTGCCTTTCTCTGAACTCTCTCTAGTGTGTACATTTTTTTTTTTTTTGGTCCTGAGATGCCTGAAGCCTCTTCATATTCAGCCCAAAATAGCACTGACCTTTCAGCTGCTATATCACCTGGCAGCTCATATCTAATTTCCTTTTGCAAGAGCCTCGCTCACTTGCTTTAGCATTTCTGCTTTCCAGGTTTCTCTCACTGCTTGCTGTGTTGCTGATTGTGTTTTTCCCTCAGAGAATCTGGTTTCCATTTTTTTCTGGTTTGAACTCTACCTGGCTATTTATTTCTTTTCCCTTAGGCATTCAATGGTGCATGAGGTGGAGAGGTTGAGAAATGGGAGCCACTACATTTCGATGATTTGTCTTCTGTGGGGGAGCCCACCTAAGACCTAGAAAATAGTACTGTCCTGGCTCATTCTGCCTGCCCCTCAACAAATTGTTGTCATTAGCTGCTTTTCCAGCCTTAACATGGGGTCAGAGGAAGCATTTCATGGGAGTGGGATTTTGTTTGTTTGTTTGTTTTTATCTTTTTGCTTTATTTTGTCCTTCCTTCCTTCCCTCCTTCTTCTCTTCCTCCCACTCTCTCTCTCTCTCTGTTTTATCTCTTTCTTTATCTATTTGAATCATACACATTCCAGATTACATTAAAATGAACCTAGGTGACATACTAAGGAAATTATTTCTCAGCATTTCTTTTTCAGCATATCTTTTTCAAGGCCCAGCCCCAGACTCTAGCCTACATTATTTTCTACAAAATGACTTTCCATAGAGAACAATATGAAGGTACAAAGGGGAAAGATGTCATTACTCCTCCTTACCTCCTGTGAACTGAAATGAACTAGAAATGGCCTTTTCTAATATGGAACTCTGTGTATGTCTCAGGAACTGAAATTTTAACTCAAATTTAAACAAACAAGGAAACTATAAAATTAAACAACATATGTACTTATAAAAATCACTGCTTAAAAATTATATAGGTTCTAGAATATTCTGTATATTTTTATGCTAGTACACTTATCTAGACACTGTTTCTTCAGTTTAGACTAACTTTGCTCATCTTCTTGCTTTATTGAAATTCTACTTATCCTTCAAAACATCATTCAGATGCCACTTCCTCCTTTAAAGATCACCTTATCCAACCCAAATGTGAATTATCTCTCTCTCCTTCAAGTTCCCTCTGCTTTTTGTTTATACTGGTTTTTCTAGCTTTTAAGACAGTAAGTCTTATATTTGAGTTACTTATGGAGGCATTATTACTCCCTCTAAACTGTAAACTTCTTGGGGATAGGAAAGCCATCTTAATCATTCTCGTGAGTTCTACCAAGAAGAACAGAAACCGTTTGACATCACATCCTAGAATGGTTCATTATACTTTGGCTTTCAGAATGAAAAAAATGCACACAGATGTTAAGTCCTGCTGAGATTGTCTGAGGTTTAGGGTCCTCCTAGACCACTGCAGCTTGGAGGTTAAGAAAAGTCCCTCTAGATGCTCTCAAGGTGAACTCAACATGACAAAGTGTTTGCATGCATGGTGGGGAGTGGTTCTGGGTAAGAAAAAGTTAGGGGCAGTGGGAGCACAGAAGAGGAGACTGCTTTTTAATCAGGCAATAGAATATTTTTCATTGATGGGACTTAGTTGCGATCCCTTCTAATAGCAATATTATAAATAATTATTTTAACACTTAACATTTGAGGATTTTTAAAGGCCAGGCACTGTGCTAAGTGCTTTACATAGAATATAAAATACTTAATTCTTATGGCAACCCTGAGATAGGTGTTATCATTATTCCTCATCCAATGGGTAAGAAAAGTGAGGCCAGAAAAGTTAAGTAATTTGCCCAAGGTGACACAGCTAGAAAATTGCAGTAGTTGAATTCGAGCCCACATCAGCTGGGGACAGGACTCCTGCTCTTGAGCAAGCTATGAGTTTGTTATTCTCTGAAGGTGAAAATTCCTTTATTTTCCCGGCGTAATAGTTTCTTTACTTTGTTCATTAATGAATATCAATGGTTTTTGAGCATGATGTCACATAATAAAAGGACTACAATTTACACTGCCAAATAGAATGGTAACTAATTACTATTTATAAATGACTCTTACACTACTTATTAATGGCTCCTATGTGTCAGGAATCTCTGCACTTTCCACACAGTCATCTCTAATTTTAATAACAACCCCATAAGGAGGGTATCATTATTTTCAATAAACAGAGAAGAAAATTAAAGGTCATAAAGGTGAAAGAGCTTGCATGAAGTCCAAAAAACAGTAAGTGATAAAGCCAGCATTTACCGGCTGTGCTTGTCTTTGAGGAAATTCTGGGCTACCTGCACAGCCCTAGGAAAAAAAGAAGTGATTAAATTAGTGAATAATTTACTTCTTTCTCTCCCCTCATTGAAGGAAGATATTTATTATTGTTTATTACTATTATTGCATCTCAGAGCCTCTTTAAACTTAATAATGTACATGCTAGATTTAAATTATTGCTTCATTGCTCTCTGATCCTAATCCTGTATTTGCAGAACTTTCTGGACAATTTTGTTTATACATGTGTTGGACACTGAATTGAAATGTTCTCTTTCTCCTACTAAACTGTGAATCACTGAAAGGCAGGACAATTTCTTATTCGGTAAAACCTCAATTCCTAGCAAATAGTAGACGGTAAATAGAAGTTGAACTGCATACCTATTTTCCCCATCGTTTTCCATGCTTTCAATTTATCTGTCTCCTTCCTCCTTTGCTATCATTGTATCACCTATCTTACTTTACATTCAGTCTTGGAACTGCAGTGATACCCACAGGCACTATCAACCCTAGTGGTAGCATTTCAGGACAAAAGTGTGGCTGACCACTCCCCGGGTAGTGGTCCATGCCCAGAGCAGTCTTCCTGCTGTGGGATCACAGCAGGCCTTTTTCTCTCTATTCTCATACAACACTGGTTTTCATATTCCTGTTTAGCAGGAGTAGTGTTTAAATTCATTAATTAGTAAAGATTAATCAATAATTAATCATTCTAAAGCCACCTAGAGGCCATTTCGTGGTGCAGTGATGTATTTATTGCCTTATTCAGTGAAAGGGCTTGGGAGCTGTCTGGCTCCACTCACAGGTTAGTTTATTATTTGTCGATGCCTGATCGACACACTTAAATTCCAAGCACCATTCTCCTGGCCCCTTTCCCAGGTAGGGACCTCAGTGCAGCCCCCTGGCACAACTGCTGTCTGCACCAGCCCAGACTTCCCTGTCCTTTGTAGATAGTGGGCTCAAGTCCCTTAGTTGATCTATGCTGGGCCTGGGATGGAGCCAGGCAGCTCAGAAAGAGTGTCCTCAGTGCTGGCATTGAATCCTGCTTGGTTTCTCTGGCAGTAGCTGGTACTTGTTGCTCACAGGACGCACTGCAAGTTCAAAGCTCTCTGTCCCAATGTTAGGGGAGGGTACCCCCTGGACCTTAAATAAATGCCAGTGGAAGGTCAGTGAGAATGTTGCCAACCACCCATCCTGCCTCCAAGAAGGTGAGTGTTTCTTCTAAGTCAGGTTCAGTGCACCAGCAAATGGCATACACTGCAGACTTGGTAGTGACCTGCTAATTGACTGGCACTTGGGGCTCTGACTCTGGCACAAACTACTGTGTGTAGTCCAATATATCTTATCCTTTCCACACCTCTATTTTCCATTTCTTGCCAAATATTAATCTCAGAGAAGAAACATTGGCCTATAGATCCAACGCAGTATCAATCTATGGTGAAAATTGTGCACAAACTAAGAGATATTCAACCTCAAGGCTCCTAAGACTCTCGTTTCTATATGTATCCAGGGGAAAGGGAAGCTACTTAGAACAGAGTCCTCTTAAACTGTCTAGTTCTAGTAACACTCAGATCCTTCATTCATATTCTTTAGAAGATCAATGACAGTTTAACCAAAGCCAGGTGGGACTTCTAAGCCCCTTCTATAAAAAAAGATATGCCTGTGGTCTGGAATGTTGAGATTTTTTCCAAGAAAGCCCTATTTATTGTCACTCTCCTTAATAATGACCAAATTATTAAATATGAATTGCAATGACATAAAAATTGCCAGTGTTGATTGAGTACCTACTAAGTTCCAGTCTGTTGTGTTACACATTTCCCATCATTGAACAAGCACAGGAGCTGCAGTCTGAGATAAAGAAATCATAGTGGAGGGAACAAGGGATTACAACTGGAATTGAGCTGGTGCAAACACTTTCTATTCATTTTTTTTTTTCCTTTTCATTCTCCTACTGCACACTCAGTGAGGTAGGTACAGAGGAGCCCCCTAATTAGAACTGTGCTCCTTCTTGGAAGGCCCTATAAGACCAGGATAGATCACAGGGAGAGGAGGCATGGAAGAAATTGGATATTAGGGGAGCAGAGAAACAGAATTTCAGCCTATTCATACATGGATTTGAGGCAAAGCACCAAACAGCCATAAATAATATAATTAGACTGGAATAAATTTAATAGTTTATATCTTATTGACAGTGAAATGAGATTTAGGAATTCAGGATCCTGATCATAGCCCTTTCTAAAGGAGAAGTAACCAACTTAAATAGTATCATTTTCATTTGGTGACAAGAAACTGAAGCTCATGGAGACTGAATAACTTACCTCTGGTCACATAGCTGGTGAGTTGCTGAGTTGGAAGTTAGTTCAGTTTGATTCCAAAATTCTATCTATGGAACAGCTATATAAATATTATTTTCTTCTCATTATTAAAAGGGACATTCTTTCCTATTAAATGTATTACATTTTTACAAAAGGTCAGATCCCAAGAGGCTTCACATGATATTCATTGGTTGTACATAAATAAATAAAGCAACTACTTAAGATCTCAGTTTGTATTATTGAAGATCTAAATTGTTTAGGTTAACAGAAAACTGTTACCCCAAAGTATTCACTTTATTCTTTTATGCACAACCAACAAACATCCTGTGAATCTCTCATAGATGTTAAGCTATGATACAAACCAAGCCTTTTCTCTTGCTATGAAATTAAAAGTTATTAGAATCTGAAGTCTCAATACTATCAAAAAGAAGCCATTTCCCCATTACCATTTTGAATAACTATTGATACAGCTTTCTTTATTGATTGATTGGTATACTTCTGTTTATTTGGAGGACCAATACCTGCCAGAAGAAGAGAACAACCACATCTCCTGAGTTCCAGGGAGGAAAATAGAGTGCCATAGGCTCAGCCTCAGATTCCTTATTTTAAAAAATCATTTTCTAAAGGTTTTGTATGCCCAGCTGGGTTTCAAGATGGTCAGCAATTAGTAGTAGGAACTTTCATTATACTGAAATGTGGGAAGATAAAGGAAAAGAGATCATACATGTATGTTTTTAAATATCAACAAGAGAGGGTTTATCTTCTGCCTCTACCTCTCTGATACAAGTAGAGCCTCAAGATGGGTAGGCTAGAAACTTAGGGCATGCAGAACAGTGTATTTTATATGCTAGATTTATTATAATGATACTGGAGTAATATTGCAGGTTACATATCAGGAAATTTCCCAGTTAGAAACATGGCAGACAACCAATCTAAAGACTGCATGCAGAGCAGTGGAGATTAGGTACGGGTCGACGGAAGGGCAATGGAGAACTAGAAAGAGAAAGGCGATTCAGACAGAGGGTAAAACATTCACAAGAGAGGTTTCAATGACTTTTTATGAAATGCAACAATCTCAGATGCTAGAAGTGAGAGGGCAGTTAAAAGTATTCACTAAAAGGAGAGGGTTAACCATGCGGCAGTGTCTAGTTGAGATGCTGCAGTTTTTCCATGCTGGAAATGTGACCAACCACTACCTCTCTCAATTTCTCATTGCCCTTTATATAAAGTGTAGTATAATCATTTTACCTATTTTCTTCCTGTCTGAGAAGATAAAGCAGATCTCTTCCTATTTAGAATAACCAATCTACCTATCACTTTATCCTATACTTCTCTTCTCTTTCAAGATATGTTCTATTTTTCCTGTGGCTTCTTTTATTTCTTTGTTGGATTTGTCTTTAACCTACAAGCATTCTGTCTTAGTTCATTTGTACTACTATAACAAAATACCTGAGACTGGGTACTTTATAAAGAACAGAAATGTATTTTCTCAGACCTGTAGAGGCTGAGAAGTGCAAGATTAAGACCCTGGCAGGTTCATTCCCTGATGAGGGATGCTCTTTGTTTCCAACATGGTGCCTTGTTGCTGTATCCTCCTAAAGAGAGGTACGCTGTGTCCTCAAATGGCGAAAGAAGGAGGGCAAAAGGGTAAGCTAGCTTAACACTGCTTGCAGCCTTTTTTATAAGTACCTATTCACAAGGGAGGAGACTTAATGGTCTAATCAATCACCTCTTAATGGCTTCATCTCTTAATACTATCATGTTGGCAACACCTGAATTTTGGTGGTGACATGTTTAAACCATAGCATGTTCCAGCTACCTCTGTTCACTACTTGACCCCAAGGCCTATTATATTTATTCTTCAGCCTCATTTCTTTTCTCTCCATCTCTGCTCTTGGATCAGCTGCAGTTACTCTCTGCAGGTCCTCATTTCCCATTCATTCCTCAACCTACCCTCTGTTTCTACTGATTAATTGAAAATCTCTCAACAAAGTCTTAAGAAACCATGCTCTTTCTGATAATTCCTTTCAATTCATACTTTACTATTGTTCTTTCTTTCTTTTCTTTTTTTTTTTTAATTATACTTTAAGTTCTAGGGTACATGCGCACAACGTGCAGGTTTGTTACATATGTATACTTGTGCCATGTTGGTGTGCTGCACCCATCAACTCGTCAGCACCCATCAACTCGTCATTTACATCAGGTATAACTCCCAATGCCATTCCTCCTCCCTCCCCATAATAGGCCCCGGTGTGTGATGTTCCCCTTCCAGAGTCCAACTGATGTCATTGTTCAATTCCCACCTATGAGTGAGAACATGCGGTGTTTGGTTTTCTGTTCTTGCGATAGTTTGTTGAGAATGATGGTTTCCAGCTGCATCCATGTCCCTACAAAGGACATGAACTCATCCTTTTTTATGGCTGCATAGTATTCCATGGTGTATATGTGCCACATTTTCTTAATCCAGTCTGTCACTGATGGACATTTGGGTTGATTCCAAGTCTTTGCTATTGTGAATAGTGCCGCAATAAACATACGTGTGCATGTGTCTTTATAGCAGCATGATTTATTTATTTATTTTTTTCTTTTTTTAATTTAGTTATTATTATTATACTTTAAGTTGTAGGGCACATGTGCATAACGTGCAGGTTTGTTACATATGTATACTTGTGCCATGTTGGTGTGCTGCACCCATCAACTCATCATTTACATCAGGTATAACTCCCAATGCAATCCCTCCCCCCTCCCCCCTCCCCATGATAGGCCCCTGTGTGTGATGTTCCCCTTCCTGAGTCCAAGTGATCTTATTGTTCAGTTCCCACCTATGAGTGAGAACATGCGGTGTTTGGTTTTCTGTTCTTGTGATAGTTTGCTAAGAATGATGGTTTCCAGCTGCATCCATGTCCCTACAAAGGACACAAACTCATCCTTTTTGATGGCTGCATAGTATTCCATGGTGTATATGTGCCACATTTTCTTAATCCAATCTGTCACTGATGGACATTTGGGTTGATTCCAAGTCTTTGCTATTGTGAATAGTGCCGCAATAAACATACGTGTGCATGTGTCTTTATAGCAGCATAATTTATAATCCTTTGGGTATATACCCAGTAATGGGATGGCTGGGTCATATGGTACATCTAGTTCTAGATCCTTGAGGAATCGCCATACTGTTTTCCATAATGGTTGAACTAGTTTACAATCCCACCAACAGTGTAAAAGTGTTCCTATTTCTCCACATCCTCTCCAGCACCTGTTGTTTCCTGACTTTTTAATGATCGCCATTCTAACTGGTGTGAGATGGTATCTCATTGTGGTTTTGATTTGCATTTCTCTGATGGCCAGTGATGATGAGCATTTTTTCATGTGTCTGTTGGCTGTATGAATGTCTTCTTTTGAGAAATGTCTGTTCATATCCTTTGCCCACTTTTTGATGGGGTTGTTTGTTTTTTTCTTGTAAATTTGTTTGAGTTCTTTGTAGGTTCTGGATATTAGCCCTTTGTCAGATGAGTAGATTGCAAAAATTTTCTCCCATTCTGTAGGTTGCCTGTTCACTCTGATAGTAGTTTGTTTTGCTGTGCAGAAGCTCTTTAATTTAATGAGATCCCATTTGTCAGTTTTGGCTTTTGCTGCCGTTGCTTTTGGTGTTTTAGACATGAAGTCTTTGCCCAAGCAGCATGATTTATAATCCTAACATTTATAGGAACTCTTACAGTCAAAAGGTTCTGGAGTACAGATATGTAACTTTCTTCTGATGGTAGAAAATTAAAATGTACCAATTTATATAAATTTATTTTTGTTTAAAATTGAATTTTGTTTAATTATGTAATTAGTTTATTATGTTCTCCTCCTCTCTATTTTCTTGTCTTTTCACCAGAGCTCATGGCATTAGGGAAAAAGACGTGATGTGGCGATTCTTGAGGAATCAGAACCTTTCCTCATTGCATCCCTTGATGCAATTTTACCATGCAGTTCCACCATGGCTAAGGGCCATATTCTCTGACTTTCTTTGTCCAAACTGGGAGACCCTTGCAGAACCATCAGACTTTTCAGCCAATTCTGTACTGCCCTGCGGGCCCTGTTTTGCCAACCTCATACTGGAGTCCAAAGCAGTCTTTGAGACCACCTATTCACTCACACGGCTCCCCATTCACCTACATACCTCCCCCTAGTTGTTGCAATTAGCTCATTCACACTATATTAGAATCAGTGCTGTTTGAGAGGCTTGATCTCTCTATGGCTACAATATTTTTACTTATTCCATTGTTGATGTTTGAAAAACCTGGAGTTACACATTATTTGACCTCAGAAAATCCCACAGTAGAGCTTGTGTCTTCCTGTTCCTCACGTCCTCAGTTCTTGCTTTATTTGGTTAAGTGCTTGACCACTGCTGGATTTGTCTCCTTCCATAATGATGCTAAAAGCAATTAAAGTAACAGAGCTGAAGGTATGATCCATAATTCCTCAATTTATCACCCTTTGCTTGACCTCCACACCACACTCCATCTCTCTTGGGATAAGTGCCAAACCAGAGGTTGTTTTTAGGACTGAGACCCAATTAGATTTATCACTAAAAGGAACAAAATAACTCAGGCCTTTTAGTGCCAGTTATAGAAAAGAGAAAGAATTTAACCCTTAATTGAATGAAAGAAGAAAATTAACATTCAGATCAAATAGATTGTCTCCAGTAGACTTGTGCTGTGGTGTGGTCTCAAGCAGATGATACAAACCCCCTAAATTCCCACTGATTCAGGACAAGTTTAGGCCTGAATAGCATCTCTGTATTTGCAATAATAATGTATGGCAATCCCAGCTAAGACAAAGTTAAAGAAAGGGTCAGGGTTTTATCCTCTTCTTTGGATATAAACATTGGTAACCCTTGTCTCAGTAAAGATTCAGAGAGCAGAAACTAATAGGCTTTCACAGATATTTACACAAGCTAGAAAAATAGTTGAATTCTTTCATCAACCATTCTATTATCTATATATACCTGACAGTGCTCCAAATTCTGCACTCTTAGAAGTAAAATCAGGCCTTCGTCTAGTGAACTCAGATGCTTCTGAAGAAAAGCATAATGTCTATTTCCTTTCTTGTCATGTCACAGTTGGGAGAGCCCCTCACATTTGGTATTTCTGGGCCTGACTGATCTCATTGTCTACCCCAGGGAAACACCTTAAGTCAAAGAGTTGCCTGTTGGATACTTGTACCCCTACGTGCTGAATCACCTTATCTCTGCCAGTAGAAACAGTTGAGATTTTAGTTCTTCAGCCTCTGTCATCTTTGAGTCAGAAGTTAAAAATACAAAGGGAAAGAGAGGACTGTCCAGTTGCTTCACTAGCTTCATCACCATCATTAATGTTGGGATTGATGCCAACAAGAGTTGATTACATGACTCCAGCACATGACACCGTGTTAAGCTCCAGTCCATGTAGGTCAGGTCCTCAGGCACCAGATAAAGAGCATTTCTGCCAACATGTCAGGTGAAATGCTCATGCCTAGTTCTGTGGCAAAATTAAAATTCACAAAAGCATGTCCAGGGTCTTGCCATTTTGGGCAGACTTCATCAGTACTGAGTGATTGGCCAAAAGTACATAGACAAATGGACAATGACATCAGGAAGTCCCAGGCCAAGTCAGGCTTTTGCCTCAGGTGTGGCAGGGAATGCAGTGAATCCCTGGTTCTCTGTGTTGATGCCAGCTTTCTCCAGGTCCAACCTATTTTTTTTTTCTCATGAAGCTACAAATGTTGGTTTAGAAAGGAAGTTATTTGTTTCATCTGGAGCAAGAGTACAGCCAACATTTGTGTTTTCCCTGGCTGGATCAGACATCTTGAAGGTTTCCATAGAACTTTTAAAAAGCAAATTAAAAAGTACTTTCATTTTTGCAGTTTATGAAGGTAATTTAAGTATTTTTTATTTTGAATAAACTTATCTTGCAGAACATGGGACATATTATACTGTTGATGCATGTATTACTCATTACTATTATTAGTCTAAAGATAATATCAAACAGTAATGTCATATGATAGACAATGGGGTTACCTGACAAAATGTAGTGTTAAACATGATCCCTCGTTCCACATAAAGAAGGGTGGGGAAAATAGACTCAGGAATTTTAATTTGCTGACAAGATCATATTTTAGAATTTAGGTGTAAATTCTTCAGGTTAGTGGATGGCGAAGATTTGAGAGTATACAAAGTGAGTAAGACAAAGAGTTAGGGATAGCAGAAGGCGAAGGCCAAGGTTGAAAAAGTGCTGCAAAAGTTAAATTAGGAATCTTGATCCAAGCCTCAATATCAACGCCTCCACACCCCAAATCTAATTAAAATCTACTGTAAAATTTTATAATATCTTGCATGATGTCACAATGAGACATAACGCAAGAAAAAAGATAAATAACAACAGCAGTCTGAGTTATTTAATTTACTTAAAATCATTTTAGTAGGGCAGAGATCATGGGAAGCATCAGCAGTAGAATTTCTCTATAACCCAGAACCCTGATGCATAAACTTTAGAAGAAATTGCCCCTTATTGCAAAAGGCCAAAAGTTCTACTACTTTCTCTTGTCTGACAGTAGAAAAAGATAGTAGAAGATTATCTCGTGGATCTTAATTTCATGGAGATGGGAAACTTGGCCTGTGTTTAATGCAGTGTTTTTGCTTTGAAAAACTAGCAGAGGTCCTCAATCCCACTCCAGGATGGATGGCTCAGCACACATTGCACCTCCCCACCTCCAAGCCTGGTGTTTGTATGGAATAATGAGTCCCATAAGCTTGGGCCTGATAATGCTTTTATAATGTAAAGGAGGAAAGCCAAGTAAAGTGGATTTGTGCATCCCTCTAATGAAAAGTTGGCCTGTCTGTTTTTATCAGACTAATGAAGCCCCTACCCCATTCTCTTGCCCAGTGTAAGCCTCACAATGGGGACAGTGAGCTCTCTCCAACATAGCTCCTCCACAGATGCTATCTGCCAGCTCTCTTCGCAGAAGAGTTCATTTTAAAGGGATCCTGGCTTGATTAAGGCTTTGTGAGCCTCCCAGCCTCATTACAAATCAATGGAGATGAACTGAGTGCTTAATACTCAAAAGCCAAGCTAATAAAAGCTGACTTATTACAAGCTAAGAGGTTGGGACTCTCCTGGGTGTTTCAGCTTTGTTTTGTTTTGTATTTCAACCCATTCTCCCCTCCCCTCCTCTTCCTGACCACCTCCAACCCACTCCATTTTTTGTGGCAATATTCAAGTCCATAGCCCGATTCTATTCCTTCTCCCTTATTTCCATCTACATAAAACTGCAGCTTTTAGAAGAATAATATTTCTGACTGGATATCATGCTCCACTGTAGCTAGATGAGTTTTCTGAATGACAGGGAAGGGTTCCCCTTCCCTATGCCTTTTAACTTCAGTTTTTCACACAGGAAATAATGATCCTAGTACCTTTTGGAAAACTTCCTGTTTACTGTTTCTCATTTCCTGACTCTTCCCATTCATAACCCCAACAGACACACAAGTGAGGAATAGCAAAGGGCAATCAGAAACATTTGACCATCCTTAAAGAAAAGATATGAGTTAACATAAACCTGCTTCCAGATCCTTCAGCGGTTTCAGACACCTCTTCTCTTCCTGTCTCCCTCTTTCTCTCTCCTCTCAGAGAAAACTGCATTTAAAGTGTTTTCTGCTCCATATTCAGAGACAGGAAGGTGCCAGAACTGTAATGAGCTGATGAGAAGCCCCATATGGAAAGGAAAACACACACACACACACAGACACACACACACACACACACACACACACACACACACACACACACACCCCAAAGGAAGTTTCAAATATCACTATAAATCAAGTCTCATTGTCACAAAGTCAAGAGACTGGGGCTCTTCCTTCTCCAAGAAAGATTGGAAGGATCTGTCTTCCAGGATACCACCTCCTTGTTTTTCCCTGCAGAAATAATAACAGCAAACATTGGGCATTTTATTCTGTCTCAATCAAAATGTTAAGCATTTTACATGCAATATTTTATTTAACAATCACAATAATTCTATGAAGAAAGTTCAATTAATATTTGTACTTTACAAATATGGGACCAAGGGAAAAAAATATGGTTTCCAAGCCACACATTTAGTAAGCAAAGAACGTATGGAAATCCAGATCTTTCTCTGACTCCAGAACTCCTGAACGAAACCACTAAATTAATCTGCCTTCATATAGGTTTGGCAAAAATCTTTAAAAAATAAAGAAAATATTTTATTGGATTAAACCTTGTAAGGGTTTTGGGATTTAGCAACCACACAGTTTACAAATGACCACTCCTGTTTTTCTCTACCTGTCCCTCCCCATTGCATTCTGAGTAGAACTCTGCTCTTCCCTACCCTGACTTGCAACTCTGTGTTCTAAACTTCCTCTAACAGGAAGAACCTGGGGTTAGAAGTCAACTGCACCAAATTTAAACCCCAGATTCTTCGGTTACCACTTGGATGTTCTTGAGCAATTTGCCTAATGTTGGTGAGTTTCTATTTCCCCATCTGAAAATGGAAGCCGAGACCATGTGAAGATTAAATGTGAAAACATGTTAAATGCATGTAGGAGAGTCTACTTCCTTGCATTTTCTTTCTCCAGACCTTTTACTCTTCTCCCCAGACCCTCCAAGAAAGGTCTGTTAAACTGATCTACACTAATGGCTTCTAAAGCTTAATATGCTACTTCTCTCAGGGGCAATTGCATTTTAACAGACTAGAATGCTTTAGGCCAAAAGGAATGAGTTTCTAATTATGGAATTAGATTATTGGAGAGGGGAGTTCTATACCTTTGAAATCTTTTCAAGCAATAGATGCCCTTCTTCATTTGTGGGTAGATAATAGACCCAACAATGAATGGTAAAACTTTGAAATCTTTTTTTCTTATTATTAAACATATTGTAGCAATAACTATTACCTATGAAGGCCAAGAGGAAAAGTGTAGATACTTAGTAAATGGCCAGTGATGATTGCTTCAACTGGGAATCTGAAATGCATTCTATACACTCAGTCATTGGATTCTTTTCTTTTTGTCCTTGTACAAATAGTCAGAGATTCTGCCGTTGGCCATTTAAAAGAAAACTAACTTCAAAGTATAAGCTGTTTAGAAACTAATGGCAGTGCCAGAAATGATTATAAATTGTTTCAGAATTATTTTCTTCAGTAGCTTTTTTAACTGCAAAGATGTCAGAGGACTGGTCTACACACTCTTTGACAGTTGTATGTTCCAAAAGAATTTCCTCCTGAAAATGATGTAAGTTGTCACTACCCTTCATCACATGCACGTATGTGTAAAGCTGTCTTGCTCATGCCAAATCAAACTTCCAACAGTCAACTGGCCTTCTCCAATTGAAGACAAGAATAAAGCTCCTTGAAAAATTATTCCATTCTGATTCCAGAGTATGATTATTACCTCCGAACAAGATATGCCATGGGCAGTTCAAGGGCAAAGCAAATTTAGTTCCTAGTACACACCCACATCCAACAGTGAGTTTTAGCACTGAAGGCATTGGACATTGCTTGGGCATTAGGCCTGGGTCAGGAATAGAGCATTTGCAGACCAGGGCAGCAGAGGTCTTTGGACTCTGCTACCACTACCAACTCACTGCTTAATCTAATTTATTCATTCAACAATATTTATGGAGCAGCCACCATTATCCAAGACTTTAGGGTGGGGGTCAAATCAGAATTCTACTGAGGCTTGTTCTTACCACGTGATCTGAGCTGTCCAGAGAACTGGGTGTGCGGCCTAGTGCCCAAACAGCATCTGCAGTTGCCACATAGAGAAAAACTTGTAGAGTATTCTCAGTCACGTGCGGAAGAGATCCTGGCAAACTGTTTGTACGAATCCTCACCCCACTCAAGAGCCAAAGTCTCTGTAGTTTCAGAGAACTTGGTTTAAATAGAAGGGAGGAAGGAAAGCTAACCTTTACTTTTCTAATCTGTTGTTGCTTTTGTTTGTTGCTTTGTTTTGTTTTATTTGATCTTTGCTTTAATATAAGTATCTCCAGTGCATATATTATTGATATACACAGAACTGTCTACTTTTTTAATCATTAATTTCTGCCTTTGGAAAATGAGAGAAACAAACTCAATCATTTAAATACAGGGGAAGAACATTGCCAAAGAAAAATAAAACACAGTGATGGCAGGCATCACAATTTGTCCTCTGGTTTGGACTGACCGCCTGACTTTTTAAATAAACTTTTGAGTTTTTAATAATTTTAGATTTACAGAAAACTTTTAAAGATTTTACAAAGAGTTCCTAGATATGCTTTACTTGATTCCCCCAACGTTAACATCTCAAAACTAGGAAAAATGAACATGGGCACATTGTTAGTGACTAAATTATAGACTTTGCTCATTTCACCAGTTTCTTCACTAATGTGCTATTTTTTTTCAAGATCCAACCCACAATATCATATTTCATTAAGTATATCACTTGCTTTTAAATTATAGTTATTATTCTTAAATATTAAATTTATATTTCTGAAATCCCCATGAGCTCTAAAATGTAAGCAACTCACTGTTAACTTCAGTTGGAACTTTCTAACTAATGTAGAGTAAAAAAGATAATAACTTATTTATTTATTCATTTATGTTTATTTTATTTTTCTTTATTTATGTATTTATTTTGAGACAGAGTCTAGCTCTGTCGCCCAAGCTGGAGTGCAGTGGCCTGATATCAGCTCACTGCAACCTCCACCTTCAGAGTTCAAGCAATTCTCCTGCCTCAGCCTCTTGTGTAGCTGGAACTACAGGTGCACACCACTACACTCAGATAATTTTTGTACTTTTTAGTAGAGATGGGGTTGGTCTCGAACTTCTGACCTCAAGTGATCCACCTGCCTTGGCCTCCAAAAGTGCTAGGATTACAGGTGTGAGCCACCACAGCCCACCAATTTACTTATTTTTTCCTGTTAACTATGAATAGACTTGCTGGATTCTTTCCAATTTAGCTGAGAACACTAGATCTATTAATAAAGGAAAGAGAAGACACTGCATGTTACAGAGAACACTGAATCATTTAAGAACTGCAGGCCCTAATGATCATGCTTCTAAAACACAAACGGGCATGAAATCATATTTATGGTTAAGGGACATTTTGCAAAATCAACATGTAGTTAATGAATGATAAAATTCAAACACAGTTATGCTATTCTTCTGTCCTTTGTCATAGAAAAGTTAAACATTGCCTAATATAATCAATAACTGCTATGGAGGCAAATCTGCCTCTAAACTCTGCCACACAGGTAGCACATGCTCTGTTACTTTTACAAGAAATTAGAACAATGAACCAAAAAGGCTAGTACATATTTCAGGAAATATTTAAATGAAAAATAGTAATTTAAATAATGTCAGCCCCCAGATAAACTATCACCCAGAGCAATGGCTGCATCTAGATTTCTGTAAAACTAATTGAAGCATCTCAATGCCTAAACTCCTGTCATCCCTTGATATTTGTGGGGAATTGGTTCCAGGACCTTCCACAGATACCAAAATCCACAGATGCTCAAATCTCTGATAGAAAATGGTGCAGTATTTACATTTAATATATGTTCATCCTCCAATATACTTTGTATAATCTCTAGATTACATATAATAATATAATGAAAATGTTAAGTAAACACTTGTTATACAGTACTGTTTAGGGAATAATAAAAAGGAAAAACTGTACATGTTCCGTACAGATGCTATTATTTTTTTCAATATTTTTGACCAGCAGTTTGTTGTTGAATCCACAAATGTGGACCCCACTGGTAAGGAGGGTAGACTATATTTTAAACAAGGCATTTGTAAGCCATTCTTTCCATTACTCAATAATCATAACACTTTAACTTTATAAGATTTATTTAATGTTATGGTATTTAGTATCACATATATGATTCCACTTATTGCCCTAAGGGCAATCCCATTTTTAATGATCCATTAACACCTCCTTTACCCTCCTTTTGCCTGGTTTATTTTTGGCTCTATTTCCAAGGTAAAATCCTTTTTTCTTTCTGAACTTGGTGTTAGTGGTTTTTGTCTCCTTAGCTTGATTTTCCAATTTCTCTTAAGGACTTGGCTTAGAATCAACCTATTATCATTATTATTTTCTAGTTTGGGCTACCCAGGGTAGGAAACCTTGCATTACTGGGCACTAAAGTGCACATTCTTAATTCTCCCTGTCTCCTTGACTAAGTCTGACTAATGTTCCTTATTGATATTTGATAACCTGTAGTATAGTGCTACCTGTAATAACACATTAATGCTCTATCACAGTCAGAGAATAATTACCAGAACTGGCAACATTTCTTACTGCAAAGTAAAATCCAGCCCAACCACAGCAGTGCCACACAAATTATGTGTGTATGGGACCAGTGTTGCAGGGGAAAGGAGAGTATTCAAATGAGTATTCTATATCTGCTTGTGAACTTGAAGGAATACTCAAATGGCAACAGAATAGAAAAACAAAATGAGAGATACAGCAAAATTATGGGGACAAGAGAAAATAAGGGGTTAAATAATTTATCTCTGAAAGGAGTCTGTTATTTTGTGCCTTTGCCATGGTGAAAACATAATTTTTGAAAATCAGCGTGATTATCTTTTCTTTTTAGCTCATGTGGGCTAAAATCTCTTGCCCCATAATTAGCCAGAAGGACTTCCACTGGTCATAAGGGCCTCTGGTAATGCCAGCCTCCCCATCCCATGTAGACTAAGTGAGTTACTCACTGGATATCATGAGCTTCTGAAAATTGGTGGTGGGGAACACTGTCTGGGTCTCTGGGCAGAGATGCTGCTTGTAAGGCGAATGTTTTGATCTCAGGGCTCAGACTCCAAGGGCAAACCCAGAAATGGTAGTAGTGACTGATAATTCTTGAAAATAGTACTATTATAGATTCATAACAAAGCACAAAAGCATGAGCTATTGTGGCTGCAATCTAAAAGTCTGTGAATAAAAAATGTTTGGGGCCAAAGTGGAGGAGATGGTTACAAATGGTTTTGTAGTATAAACACAGCTGGAGACATTTTATTTAAATGAACTAAAAGGGCAGATTTTAAAAGCAAAGCCCATCTTGAGATTCATAAAACTGCACCCATTGCAAAAGCTGTGGCCAGCAAGCACAGTAAAACATCCAGGACAGCTGGGGTCAAAGAGCCTTTCACAGATATATTAAGAAAGAAAGGCCTACTAGAGAGAGAGTAGTCTGCTAATAAATCAGAAAAGGAATGAAAATCATGATGGCTCAAAAATGACTGACTTACTGAACGGACGTATGGTCAAAAAACTAGATGTTAACAACAAAGCTAAGGAAAAGCAGTCTCGGTTATTAAAAAGCAATGAATACTTTGTACATATAAAGTAGCTATTGATGGAAAGCACTATTAGAAAATATTTGAAAAATCTGAGGCATAAATCAATAGTCTGGGAGGATATATTTCTCAGCTCAAGCCAAAGATGATCTGGTCCTTTGCCATGTAAGTGGTGCTAACTGCAATTCTTACTAAAATGAAGGGGGGATATCTGTCATAAAAAGAGCTATGGAATCAAAAGGAAAACAAAAAACAATCATGAAGAAAAGAGTAGAAGGGAGGACATGGAAAACAATCTTTGGATGAAATTGTAAAAGTTTGGTATAATGGAAATAAGATGCATCTAATATATTGGAGAAAGAATTTTAAAGTTAACTAGATGCCCAACAGAAAAAAAGAAATTGGCCAATAATATTGGACTATGCACTTCACCATGTCAGTTCCTTTTTGCTTGAAGGTAAAACACATTGGAAATGCATTTACTATTACAAATTATACATCAGGTTTATAAAGGATCTTGACCAAAACCCATATTGAAGCCAGGGATACCCTTCACAAGCAAATTACTTAACAACACATTTGATTGTGAGTAACTGAAATCCTGACTCCAACTTAATATAAGGCCTCAAATAAATGAAATTTCTGGAAATAGGGTTAGCTACAAGAGAGCTTGATATGGGGTCCCAGTGTTAGCCTAAGGCCCATTTACTTCACATTTCTTTGCTCTACTTTACCTGCTGTGGGCTGCATTCTAAGCCTGACTTTGTGGCTCCAAGAGAGCTGCTACAATTCCAACAGCTAGATGCTTCCTCATTCACACCTGCCTTAGAAGAGAGAAGATACCTTTGTCCCACCATCCCTAGAGCAAATTTTGAAATTCATTCTGACTGGACAAGCTTAAGTCACATATCTATTTCTAAAAGTATTACTCAAGCCAGGATGTGAGGAATCAGAGTGGTGGAATGTATTGACTGGCTTAGACTAGGTCACGTAGTTCATTTCCACAGCCAGAGGTCCAGTCAGCCTCTCCAGAACGGTTTGGATTAGGATCTCTAAATCAAATACAAGCTTGTTAGATGGGACAAGGGTGGTAAGGATGCAACTGCCATATATCCAAATGTCTCCTAGAAGATTAAATAGAGAAAGGTGCATCCAGAAATACAAAGAGCTAGAAACAGCTAGAATTCCTTTGATCTCAGTGCCCTTAATGTCCAACAATCTTTCATTTATCCAAATGCATCCCTTAGAAAGCAGATTGAAGTTGGCTCTATTTAGTTGCCACACAAAAACCCATTTTCACTGGATTAGATCTGGATTATAAGATTTATACCAGGTATAGCTGGAAGGGAAAAGATATAAAGTGACAAACTTGAGGAAAGCCATGACAAAGGTCATTGACAGAAGACAAGGTTTGAAATTTGGAGAGATTTTGTCTAAACAAAAAGCTCCTGGTGTCTGAGACAGAGTAGGAGTAGAAGTCGAAGATGGAGTCAAATGTCCTGAGCTGGGTGGAGGCAGTCCAGCTAATCCACGTACTCATGATGAGCTCACTGATCTACATAGACAAGCTATAAAAACACAATGCTCAGATCAACTGCCTTGGGACCTGCCTTAGTCATTCCTAGTATGCTTTCACATTAATCCTGTTGCCACTGAAGAAGAAGCCATCTTCCAAGGGCTCTAAATGTCATTTTTGTGTTTGGCTGGTCTATCCTAGATTCTAGAGGCAAAAGTCATCTGACAGCCACAATGCTGTGGCTAATATAAGAGCAGATCTTTGGCAACAGTTAATGAGGTGTCTCCTAGACATCAGTGAATAGCCTGCAAGATTTGTCATGACCTTCCTCATACTGGTTCTTAATTTATGTGTCAAGAGAAAAGAATCCAGCAAATCTTTTCCCCAGAAAACCTATTTCTATTAAACACGAGGAAATCACTGATACAGCGAAAAGCCTGACTAAGCAAAGTAAATAATAATCTCACTTACAAATTTATTCATTATTTGTACTCTCCCCTGCCCCTTGGTTTAGTTTGCCTTTGAATTTTCAGCAGTAAAAAGAAAAGCATCATAATATTAAATACAGAGAACCATTCCTAGAGATGGCATTTGTATTTACGGTTCTCAGATTGAAGCTCTTGTATCTTATACTTCATTTAGACATTTTTTTTTTAATGGAGACTTTTCCTTATGAGGTTATGTTAAAGTTTCACTATATGCAAATATGTGGATGTATATGGTGCATTTATTTTATAAAATCCCTTTGGGAGTCTGTTGTCTGCCTGTCCCTCTCTTTCTTTTTTACCTTTCTATTCATCTGTTGCTTGATTTTTTTCTTTTTCCCTCCAGTATGTTTATGCATGCAGAGAAGAGTCTTCTGGGAAAATAATGGAAGGGAAAAGCTTGTGATTTATCATTACACTATAATGGGTGCCCTGCTTCCGCTGAAGGAGGTCAACCTCTCTTAGAGATACCACAGTCCCTCCTTATTAATGTTCTGTTCCACTAATGGCTTGGGGTAGGGCAGCCAGGTCTTACAAGGAAGGCATTTAAGAAGAGCACTTTGTTTAATGGAAGCTGGGGGGTTTTACAGGGACACACATAGCACCAAGCTCTCTGGTAAGAGTGACACAATCACAGATAAAGAACACCCTCTCCCCACTAGATGCAAAAAAAAGAATGGGCTTTTGAAAAAATCGGTATGCCCTTTTCCCTCACTCCTGTACTCAGTTGCTCCTATGTGTTTCTGATTGTTATTCCGTGATACCTCTACAATTACTGCCCCTTTCTTACTCTCAATCTTCTTATTTCAGGCCCTCCATCATGTATTTTTCACTCTTTAATAGAATTCTTTCTTTGGTCTACCCTACTTCCCATTCTCTTCCTAAGTCACTAGTTTTATCACTGCCTTGTTAAAACTTTTTGCGCTTATAAAGTAAAGTTCAGATTCATTAGCTGAGGTCCTCTCCAGTCTCACTCTGGTTCCTACTTTCCTTAAGATGCAGCTGCACTCATCTACCTGCCACTTCTTGAAACTGGAACCCAGGAGATCAGAACACAACCGAAAAGTGTGAAGCGGGACAATCTGAAAGCATTCAGATTCAGTTGTGCATGAAGGCAAAGAAAATAACAGTATGCCCTTTTAAAATATTGTTTTTAAGTGATGTGGAGACACTACTTTGGAGCATATTCCTCTTTGTATTTCTACTCTTGGCACAGTGCTTGGCCCATAGTGAGTATTTTTTAAAAGTAGCAAATAATAAAAGGATAAAACTCTAAAAATAATTTTTAAAAGGAATGAGGCATGGGGACTTAATTTAAAAGTGTAGAGCCAAGGAATGAGAAGTGATTTTTAAATTTCATCCTCTATGTAATGGTACATCAGGAACTTCAGAGAATAGTACCAATACCATTGTCCATTTTGTGTATTTAAGTTCATCCTAATTATCTTCAATATAAATTATTCATTATGATGGCAAACTGGGCAATACTTCACGTAGGCATGTTTGTGACATGATATGATTTATCATCACCCTCCAGAAGGAGGTGAAGGGGCAGAGACTGATCACCACCACAAAGTAACTATCACAGTTATCATAGAGAATAGAGACACACTTTTTACTTATTTGTTTTTATTTTATTTATTTATTTATTTTTGAGATGGAGTCTCACTCTGTCCCCCAGGCTGGAGTGCAATGGCGTAATCTCAGCTTGGCACGATCTCAGGTTCTAGAGTTTCTCCTGCCTCAGCCTCCTGAGTAGCTGGGATTACAGGCACCCACCACCACATCCTGCTAATTTTTGTAGTTTTAGTAGAGATGGGGTTTCACCGTGTTGGTCAGGCTGGCCTCAAACTCCAATTTTTTAACTTCCCTTAACATCATCAACCTTAAATGTTGCAATAAATTGAGTCAGCTATGTTGCCATCTTAATCTATTGCAAACCAAAGAACACTGATGCTCTTCTTTCCGGACTTGTGTTTATATATAGGTTTGACCTATTACTTAACGAATAGTCTCTGTACCAGCTGGCTCCTAATCCATGTTTTGAACTGATTTTAAAATTCAACATCAGTATGATGAAAAGCTGTAAATACTGTAAGCATCCATCATGTACAGATTAGTTAAATAATGTCACCAATATAAAACAGAATATTATGTAACCACAAAAAAGAATGAAATGGTAAGTAGATCTGTATGTCCTCACATAAAAACATACCCAAGCTGTGTTCTAAGTTAAAAAAAATCAAGTTCCAGAATACTATTTATTGACTCCCTATCTTGTGTCAATTTGGTGTACCTTCTTTTATAGCCTCACTTATCCCACCCCAAAACACAGTTCTAAAAAGCTAGATAAAAAGTTGTTAATAATCTTTTAATAATCTGTGCCCTGGGGAGTAGAACTGGTAGAGATGCATTGGTTAGGAAAGATCATTTTTATTTGAATGTCTTACCACGAAAACATTTAATCTTATAGTAAGAATGTTAATTTTAGATATCAGGAGTCCAACAGCAAAGTTTATTTATTCTAGGCCTACAAGATGTGAATTATTTGAACCCATGTTTAGTAGCCACAGTGAAGGTGAGTATAGGGAGAGAGGGGGCTTTACCATAAGATCAATAAAATAATCCTAAGGAATAGTGATTGATTCATTGATCCACCCATCCATTCATCCATTCACCATGTCATATCCCATCTATCTATTTTTGTCAGCTTGGGCTGCTCTAACAAACACACCACAGACTTTGTGGCTTAAGCAACAAACACTTATTTCTCACAGGCATGAAGGCTGAGAAGTCCAAGAGCAAGGCATTTGACAGATCTGGTGTCTGATGAAGACACCCTTCCAGGTTTTCATATAGCCATCTTCTTCTTGTGTCTTCACATGGCAGAGGGTAAGAGAGCCCTGGCTATTTCTTCTTCTTGTAAGAGCACTAATCCCAGTATGAGGGTTCCACCCCTATGATATCTTCTAAACCTAATTACCTACCAAAGGCTCCCATCATCACACTGGGAAGTAGGACTCCAAAGTATGAACTTTGGGGGACCCAAACATTCAGTCCTTACCTCTATCTCTCATTTATCTATGTATCTACCTATATATACCTAGAGAGAGTTAATTTTCATCATATGATTAGAATGTGCTTCCTTAGCACAGAATTTTTATTTTCCAATATTCCGTTTCTAAAACTTTCTGCTTCTTCCTCCACCCATTTTTCTTTTCTTCTCTTTTCTTTTCGTTTCTTTTGTTGTTGTTTTTGGTGTTGTTTGTTGTTGTTGTTTTTTGTTTTTTGAGATGCTCTTGTTGCCCAGGCTGGAGTGCAATGGCATGATCTCGGCTCACCACAACCTCCACCTCCTGGGTTCAAGCGATTCTCCTGCGTCAGCCTCCCGAGTAGCTGAGATTACAAGCATGTGCCACCATGCCTAGCTAATTTTGTATTTTTAGTAGAGACGGGGTTTCTCCATGTTGGTCAGACTGGTCTTGAACTCCTGACTCAAGTGATCTGCACACCTCGGCCTCTCAAAGTGCTGGGATTACTGGTGTGAGCCACCGCGCCTGCCTCCATTTTTCCACCCTCTGCTCTAGGACGTTTCTGTCAGTTACTATGTGGGAAGCAGTATTTGCTGCTTCCGAGTAGAGAAGATTCTGTGGCAATTGTTGCTACAGTGGTAGTTCATGAGACACTCAGTTCTGCCTGAGGCTTCTTACCCCACACACATGTACAGATTCATGAGTTCTCTTGCAGTGCATCATCAACACCAACGGGAGTGCATTCCTGCATTGGAAGATGAAGCAACTGGATGAATTTTAAGAGCCATTCCAACAGTAGTGTTTATGATTCTGTAAATACTGCTATTATCCGAGGTGGTATTGTTAGTGAAGAAAGCATTGAAAAAGAGAGAATTTACCCGTGGAAATACTACTTTTGACAGAGCATATTTAAGGAGATTGTGTCTTAACCTGTCTTGCTTTGTTATTGATTATTAATTATGAGCCCTATTACTTAGAAGCCTTCTACAAGCTCACATAGGGCCTTGTGTTACATTACATCGTTTTCTTTTCTGCATCCTTATATAATGGGGAAGGCACCTGCTTCACTGCACAGAAAGGGGTAAAGCTGGGCTTATGTAATATCTTTTAACTCTTTTTTAGAGAAACATGTTTAAAAATACAAACTTGTGTTCTAGCCTACTTTTGAAATGAAAAAGAAATTAATTTTAACATAATCTTTTGATGTATAAGCATAAATATATGATTTATTATTTTTCTTTATTTAATATGGATTTTTATTCCATGTAGTATTACTTACCGAGTGTGAAGACTAAATTCATCCTTTACTTTTCAATCAGTTATCTTATCATTGAATGGAACACAATTAGATGCTATTAAATAATTTATTCAATATTGTAGTTGCCAAAAAACTATAAACTATTCAATTGTTCTTTGTAGGTATTTAATAATTATATACAGCAGAAAATAATTTGACATTATTAAGCAATTACCATTTAATTATTATTGTTAGCAAAATCCATTTGGCATTCAATCAATTTTTCCACAATTATGTTATTTAGTAAATTAAATTTAATTCATCCTTCAAATCAAGATAAATTTAAAAATCACACACTTCTTAGCATAATTTTAAGGACATTAAAAAGTTCAATATGTTAAAGATATTTTTCAAAGATACGAACCTCAAAAAAAAGTAAACTGACGAGTTTTGCAAAACTGCAACTTCTGATAGATCCATGTCACTTCACTTTTGGATCTCAAAACTATATACCATGATAAAATTATTAAATCTTCTTTAAGATGGTAGTGTTCATACATTTAAAAAATTATTTACTTTTGCCAACTTCAATCAAGCTTTTCTAGTTTTGATTGCTTTCATCTCTTCCACCCACAGAGCCTGTCTTTTACTATAGATTTTGGCACCACACTGTATTTAATCTAGTGTTTTATTATATAATATATTATTGCTCTATACGTTTTTTTATGTACACAAATTCTTCCCTCCATCAAAATGTTAACTTCCTTAAGAGCAGAGAACAAAGTGTGTGGGCGAGTGTGTGCGCAAACGTGTTTTTCTCTCCAGCTATTTAACAAATTATTGTACATATGGTGGGATCTGAATTTAACGGAAACAAAATAAATTGGGCTGACTATTGAAATGGAGCTTTGACCAAAGCTTGTGGAGTTCTTTCTGAAGCTGTAAGATTTAAACAAATTTAATGATCCAATGACAAAGTTTTATAAAACCAACTATATCCAATTTTCTGGATTAGTTGTTCAATCAGATGCCTGCATCCCAACTCTGTTTTATTTATTAAGACCTAAGTAATTAAAAGTTCAAAGTAGTCAATACTGCCATTTTAGCCCTTTGAAAGCTCCTTCTAAAATGGCTTAGAGTCAGCTATTATCAAAGCAACTCGGAAAAGAAAGTGATCAAGTTGTGCTTCTTTTGGTTGAGTGGAATGAACATGACATGTCTTTTATGTTACCCTTTTTAATTCTTCTAATGATTTTACTTTTTAACAGTGTTTTCAAACTACTTCAGCTTATATTTTACCTCTCATTGAGGTCCAACAGTCAAAATCTCACTTTCATTTAAAGGTCCAACTCAAATATTTTGTCTTTGTGAGACCTTCACAGATCCTTCCTTCTTGACCTGCCTCCCCCATAGTTTTTGTCTTCACCCTGGTAAAGGGTGGTGTCACTCTCCATTGAGGCATTTATCATTTGGAGGGGCAGCCAGTAAGGTATATGCCTATATCTTCTTTTCCTTCTCAAATGCAAGCTCTTTCAGAACAGAGAGGGTTTTTTTTTTATTTATGTTGGTTTACCGAGAACATGAATATAGTAAACACTTGGTATTTACTGGATGAAAACAAATAACATTTCAAAGAAAAGTCGGAAGGGATTGAGAAATAGTAAATGCAGAGAAGCAACTACACCCAGGTGGAGCATGATGGAATCTCATCTCAACCTCTTATTTGGCTACTGTCCCATTCAAACATAATTGATAGTAGTGGGAGTTGGGATGGGGATGAGATCCAGGAAAGCAGAACAGAATATCCCAAATTTATCCACCTCTTACATCACTTTTTCCTGTGGTCCACCCTACTTGCTGCTTTGCTGAAACACAGTTTGTCACAGTTAATATGCTCAGCTCTGTTCTGAGCTCAGCAGCTCTGGAGTCCATCACCTCAGATTTCACAGCCTCTCTGGCTTCTCCCAACACTCCGCCCACCACAATTTGATGAAGTCAGGTACAGAAATTTTCCCACAGCTGTGCAGATCTAAATAGTGCCAGGGGTCCTGCCTGTTTCAATCTGAAAAGGTTTTTTTTTTCTTTTTCAATACATGTGTTGACTTGTCAACATTGATGGAATTGGTTTGCTTCCTACTTTTCATTCAGCTAGTGAGGAGCCAGAAGTGAATTGTTAACTGTATATTAGTTCTCTTACCATTTCTAACACTGCTGTGATATACTGTGGTTGCAAGTAGAGTCAAAACTCAGTGATTAGTAAAAAAAAAATAAATAAAGTAAAACTCTCCACCTCCCTTAATTTTCCTTTCCAACTTGAAAGGAAAAGAGGCTTCAACCCATTTGCATTTTAAATTCAAAATATGTATTTAAGGCACTTAACAGGGTCCTCTGCATGTTGACAGCTTCCTTTTTAACTTATCCCAGACTGGGCTCTGTAATGTGTTGTGTCTTAATTTGCAGAATATGTGCACTGGCATAATGTTTAATTAGACTTCGGTGTCAACTTTAAATCTAAAACCATCAGCATCTAATGAAATATCGAAAGCGTTTGGCTTCTGCGTGACAGATCTCCTGCAAGAAATCAACTTCCTCTGATTAAATCATTTAAAAATAAATAAATAATAAAAATGAGCAACCAATGAGAAGAAAGTGAACCCAGATTCACAGATGAGATGTTCCTCTGGCCATCGCTGCAAGACAGAAGAAAATAGAGTGGAGGTGACTGTCAAGGAAATCAGATGCATCTTTCCTTATTTAATTAGTAGAATTCTGAATAGATGGGTGTAGATTAAGTTAATGCACATAAAATTATTTTCTCATTGGCTAACATCATGAAGGTGGGCTTCATTTTTATTTACATTTTGAGTTCAGGAACCATAATGAGAACTAAGTTGGAATCTCTGCCTTCAAGAAGACTACAACCTCATAGTTGGGATAAGTCAGGTGTGGAACAGTAAAACCAAGTAAATTATTTGTCGATGACCTTACAAAAGACACTTAGGCTTTATTAACCTCAATTTTTTTCTATAAAATGATAGTGATACTGATATCAATTCCCACATATCATCAGGCAGATGAAATGATAATATAGATGTAAAATATCCTCCATAATTCAGTGTCTAACATATGGTAAGTACTGAATATTATTTCAGATATTATGAGTTAACCATTGATAACTTTTAGGAAAGTAAAAATTGATGAAACCAGTCCATATTAGTATCTTATTGCTGCTTTGTGTTGCTTCAGTAATTCAGTGTCTACTGAAATGACTTGTATCTCTAAAGCCTAGCTCTTCGACCTTTAGAGAACTCACAAGCCTAAGGATTATGAATTTCAGTTTCTGTCTTTATCTTTGGTCTCCAACCAAAGTAGCTAGTATTCCCCTTCCTTGAAAGTTGTTCTATTTTAGGAAAGTTACACTTTCTTATACAAGAGTGATTTCTCTGGATAGAAGTAGCTTTTCCCACCTGCCTCATGAGAGATACTCTCCTTATCCCACAAGAGAAGAGTCATCATTAAGCTTCACATATAAAATGGTTTACCACTCTGTGTTCTATGAATAGGCTTCTGACTCATAAAAACCTTCAAACTTCTGGGTGACAAAGAGAGACCTTTATCTCTCTGATTCTTGCAACTATCCAAAAAGGTAGTTATCATTAAGATCTCATTTCACAGATAAGAAAAGGAGGCTCAAAGTCAAGGGATTTATGCAAGTCTATATAATACACAGAGAATCAGAGCTTGAATCTACATCTTTCATTTTTTTACTTATACCTTATACATCTTATATATTTATGCATTCAAATGCCATGTAGCCAATAAGGCCATAACGACTTAAGTTTTTGTTTGTTCGTTTATTTTGAGAGACCAAGAATCATGATAAGATATTTTAATTCTTATATATGTGTGTATTTAGACATGCTGAGAGGAAACTAACAAATCAACTTCAAATTGAGAAAGGAGTTGTATACTGACTAATGGACCTCCATCAGTTAGCGTGCAGCTTGGCTAACACCCAGAAACTAAAGGTGAAAGAGTTCAGCCACTGAAGTTTTAACTATCTTAATCCCTTGGGAGGCTCTGCAGTAAGACTCAGGACTGGGCCACCTTTTGCCGATTGTTTTGGTGAATTTTATTTTGGGGGAGCGCACACACACACACTCACACACACACACACACACACACACCCCACCTCCATTCCATTTCTGCCAGGTTCTTAGTGCTTTCATTCATTGTGCTACAGGGCTCACCCTAAATGTTCAGGCCATCTGCTCAGGGAATGATGCCTTTACCACAATTATCTAATGATATTACAGCAAATATTAAATACAGCATAAATAACAAGGGTGAGGCCACTCAAAGTAAAGAAAAACAGGAGGATTCAACACAAAATCTAGTGCCAAGTATATGTCCTAGGTATAAAATATGCATTTACATGTTTGAAAGGCAGTGAAAGAAGAATTAAAAACCAATATGAACTGACCTGACATACTGGTTTGACTTAGAGAACACTTGGCTCTTAAGCTGTTTAAAATGACCAGGTATTTGGGGCAATAACTATGTATTTGCCATTGCCTCCTAGATTGTGGCAAATCATGGGTCAAAAATTGGTGACCCACTTGTATACCCACCTGTATATTTTGTTCAGTACAACCCAGTGTTTATGAAATTGAATTTGAGTATCTTTAGAAAGGACATGGTCTTACTGTTTGCCCACAGCTCACCTTGCTCTATTATACCAGTCTTTTCCTACATTTAAATTGGAACCTGAATACATGGAACCTGAATACATGTGTTTGCAACTGTGGATCCAAACTGTACTGTGCCTTTTGTTGCCCTGTTATTAATAGTCTCTAAGCTTTGATTGCTTCTGTGAATATGCCCAACTCTTTCTTCATAAAAGACACTCTCTAATTTGCAAGGTATTTGTACAATATGTCAAATAAATAGGATGAAACTACATTATTTGCAGGACTCAATGCAAAATGAAAACATGTGGTTTCCTATTAAAAAATATTAAGAATTTTAAGATAGTGCCAGCAGAGCACTAAACAAAGCTCTGGGTACTTCTGAGCACAGGACACTAGGCAACTGTCCAGGCTGGATATCCTTGAAGCTAGCTCTGACACCCAGGGCTGAGAGGACAATATTCTTAGTCTAGATTCTTCAGTACATCAAGGGTTCTCCACCATATAATTATCTAGCTCAAATGCAATGAGTATTTATAGAGTGAGAGAGAGTTGGGGCTCTTATCTATATTAAACCTGCCAAGAAAGTTGAACCAATTTTGTTTGATGAGGTCTCACTTAGAAAAAATAAGGAGCAACAGTCTTTTGTTGTCAATGATTTCTTGCAAACCTTCCTACTTACTGAGGCTGAAATCTTATATAGATCATCACTATCTTAAGTACCAAGGCAATATAATACATCATTTCTTTATTGCTACTTTATTATGTGGCAACATAAAATAATCCTTCCTCCTATGGATCCTATATTTTATATTTATTGTAATAATTGGAGTTGAAACAAGCCAGAAAGCAATGGATTTTGTTATGAAAAGGCATTTAGCATAGCAAGAGAGCTTGATACCTTTTTATATGAAGACTTGCAAGAGTAATCAGAAATCTTTGCCCTGGGAAAGAAAGGAAGGGATCCCCAGTTAAAGCTGGAAAATGGATCATAAACTTTTATCTCTGCCCCCTCCTGAAATTCTACTATTATTATGTGGAATAATTTTAAATAATATATAAATCAATAAACTCAAAAGAAGACAGAAGAACATGGTACTAGATAAAAGGCAGTACGTTTGAAAAGAGAAAGCAGATAGACTACTTGTAACTCACTTAGCAGAGCAAAAATATCGAAACTCAAGCCAAAAATAAGCCACTCAATTCAAGCTTCAGAACCCTCAAAAGGCTTGGAAATTGGAGGCACCCCCTACCTCTGAGGGCGAAGATATAAAGGGACTGAAATGGGAAGATTGCCTGAAAGTTGGTTTGAAGTTCACTTGATCCCCCAAGGCCCCTTTTCACTCTTCTCATATAATTGATTACTTTCTCTCCATCCTAACAGGAATAAGCAGTTTTACTCTCTGAGGAAAATGAATCAGAGGGGGTCCAGGCAAAGGAATACCCGGCATATCAGAGAAAGATCTGGTGACTAAGGAGGAAAGAGGTTAAGTAAAAGTATTCCGTCCTAACTAAAAGTCTCTCCAGTGTTATTACCCATTTTCCCTAGTTGTAATGTAGACAACTTAGGTTTTCCAGGCAAGAGTTTGGAGGCTAGCACTCTCAGGAAAGCAACCTTCAAAGAGAAAAGACTCTCACAGAAACTGACATTTGGGGGAACTTGCAATGAAAGTATGTGGTCCCTGCCTAATCACCATACAGTGAATGCCAGTAGTCATCAAGTCCTTTCCAAGTACACAGCGCTTCTAGTGGGCCTTTTAATAACTCTCCCATAAGTGGACTGTCAAAGGTCCGTATGTGTAAAAAGCACCTAACATTAAAGACAGGTATGAAAATCAACAAGTACGAAAAAAGAACTTCACAGGAAACAAAGACAATTTCAAAGAGAAGAAAGCTTTCATCACCCCATTGTAGTTATTATCTTCAGAGAGAGAAGAGACTATATTATACTAATGAACTTTGAGTAGGATATTTTGAAAATGAAAAGTCACAGAACAGACAGAGCTTCAGAAAATTAAAAATATAGTAGTAAAAATAGAAAATTCAATGGAAGAGTTGGAAGATAAAATTGAAAACATATCAGTAAACTGTAATTCCAAATCTCAACATGCCAGGTTCTCACTTGATTATCTCACAGAAGTCTAGATTTGATTTTTCCCCAATGTTCCCTTCCAGTAAAATATCTGAGAATTCTCACTTGTGCTTACAGGAGTAAACTATGTAGCTTCTTTTCACTTTCCAATTTTTCTATAGGTCCCCATAACAAATGTCAGGACCTCAGCCTTCATCCTTCTTGGTTCTTTTTAGGATGTAACAGATACAGTATCAGAGGGAGAAGGGATATGGCTCATATATAATAAGAGTGTGTATGTCTCCAGCGTCTCTAAATTGGTGCTAAGATCTCATTGTCTCTCTGATCTGTTATCCTCCTCTCTCTGCTTATCCTTACTACTTAACAAAATCTGTGCTCTCCCTGGCCTGGAACACACTGTATATCCTTCATGAATTTAATTTATGCAATAAACGATAACTGACTCGCAATCAGAATATAATTTTAGCCATTTTCAATGAATGCAAGCCCCACAAAAGCAAAGACTTTTGCTCACATTTTATCCCTGGTGTCTAAAGAGTGTGATACATAGTAGGCACTCATTTAACATTCATTAAATCAATGAATTAATGTTCTGCTGAAAAGGATCCTAGATTGAAGGAGAAAATGTTTTGCAAATATGGATATTGGCCTGTATCTCACTGGGCACCTATACTCATTATTTGCACAGTTAAATAGCCTGACATGGCACCAGTGGGAGAGTAGACACAATCAGTAACATGGGCACTGACATTGTATTAGCAATGATCCTACATACAGTGATCATCTCATGATTTAGTTCTAGGGTGACCATAGTTTATCATCCAAACCAGCACACTTTTGTGAGTGAAAGGGGGTGATGCAAAAGTTGTCAGGTACTAATTGATCTAAAAGAGGCATAGGCAATGAATGTTGCTTGCAACAAGGACATCTGATAACCTTATTTAGGTTATTGATTATTTTTATATTGATATAAAAATGATAACATGTTGGTACCAGAGAACATTTAAATTATAAGTTAAATTATTATAAAGCCTATTCCAGCAATAAAAGGAAAATTGAATGAGAAGCCATCTCTAAGATTCTATTATCCTGTGAGTGAAAACAGAAAAAAAAGTATAAGTTTAGATCATATTTTCAGAAAGAACACACTCAGCTATGATATAGTGTTCATAGTAACGTTTTCCTTAATGGATCTAGTGCTTTGCATAAATAATTCCATGTCTGCATCTGGGTATCAGCATAAGGTCAAGACCCTTTGTCTTTTTTCTGGCCTTGAGTCTCCATTATATAATTTTTCTTTTCTCATGATCTTCTTTTTTTAAAGGAGCAGTTTGCTCTCTCCCATCAAGACCACTTCCTGCAAAAAGCTGGGACCAAGAGGCTGCAGGAGGGCCAGCAGCTCCTAACAGGCTGGGTGAGGGGCTGCCAGGTGATGAATGGATGCATGTGGAGCAAGGTAATAAACCAGCACCCCAGTCATGTAATCTTCCATTAAAATGAAATGCATACCAGGCATGCGGTGCTTCTGCAGCTTGCACCCTCTCCCATAGATGATCATGAATAAAAGAGGAAAGTGTACTGCTGACAGATGCCAGCATGCATAAAGGACACTTCCTATAAAGGCAAAGCTCCGGCTAACAGATGGACTAAAGATGTGAGATGCAGAAAGATTTACCAATCTAAATAATTCAAGGGAATGTCGTATGGCAAGCTAGCGCTTTTCAGAGGGAGCCAGCAGAAGGTGCAGATGGAAAGGCAGGCCAAGCCTTTCCCATAAACCCATTAAGAACAGTACTTGTCTGAGCGACAGTATGTCGCAGAAGGCCCAGAGAGAGGCCAGCAAATGAGAAATGTGCTTCTAGAGTTTGTCCCACAAGGTCAAGAGCATATTTAATAGTGAAGGTTGTAGCATTTAATGAGAATGAAAAAAAGGTGTTATATGTTTCATTGCTCATCCTTCTGCCCCCATTCCTGAGTTCTTCATCTTGTAAGAACTGAAATCATGGAAGATGACGCCATCCAAAACTTTTTGAGAGGTCTAACAGGCTCAATCTTCTTGGTTATCTTGGACAGTCAGATGTGAATTCTGGGCCCTAAAGCCAAATTACACTGGTCAGCCTTGCTTCTTGTAAGTGTTTCTTGGAAACATGCAGCTATACATTCTCACCAGGCCCTGTGGATACTCACTGTCTGTGCCTGCTCCTGACATGTTCAATGGTATGTTATCACACATTGCTAGGTTTATTTTCATGTACTTAACCTGTCTTCCAGATCACATTATATATAACTTGAGTAAAGAGTTACCCATTGGGGCTTGCTCTGATTAGGTACCCAATAAATACTTCTTGGTAATGAAACTCTTTCAGCTTAAAGGATCCCTCCCTTAAGAGCCTACACATCCTGCACAGCTGTGCCACAATGTTAGCATCTCAGGCAAAAGGAGTTGTGATAGGCGACATCTTAAAGTGCATTCAGTGGGAGAACTGGCCAAAACCCCATCCAGTCTCTGGTAAACTGAGCTATCCTAAGCAAGTCAAAGCCTTCATTCCTTAACTCTAAGACAAATAATTTAACAAAGTAATTTCTAAGCTTTTCTTTAGTGCTTAGTTATATCAGGAACAAAATAGAAGACTTTCAGGGAAACTCTTTAGACATTTCAGGCAATGTCTGCATCCATGGCTCACAGACCTTCCAATAACCATTGCTGCATCATTAAAAATGTTCACTAGCACGTTCCAAGATCAGAAACCTAAAGACCGTGCATTAAGAATATACATACACATAATCTATTTTGAGCTAATTTAAAGTAAATGACTGCCTTTTATTTTGAGACTGTGGCCTTGTTTTTGAGGTGATCTTATTGCTTCTTATAAAATAAAAGAAATAATAAAATAGCATATTTTGTATTGTTTAAAGCCTCTACTGTGAAAAAAAATATAGTTGGTGACCCTATGTCTGCTCCCCCTACTCACACAAATATTTTCTTGCTGCAGTTGTCTTAAGTTTATAATTATGAAATTTAGAAGTCTTAGAACTTCAGGAATAAGCCCAGAAAGACGACAAGGGTCCCTTAATTCCAAGAATTAGCGCTGATGCAACACAGTGGATAGCTTTCAAGAAATAAACATTGGTTTTTATGGGTTTCTGTGGCTAAAGTTCATCAATTACTGGTAATCATATTCTTGAAAAGTCACACAAAAATCAAATTGTTTCAAATGAGTTCCCAGTTTTCCAGTTTCTTAAATTAGCAATCCCAAGGCTTCCTTTTCTTTTTTAAATTAGTTTTCACCTGGAAGCAGCTGCCCCTTCTCCTCTCCCTTCTCAACCTAACTCTTAGACAATTGCTTCAGTTACTAATCTAAAAACCATAAAATAAAGGCTCAAGGAAAGCAACTCAGGCAAGGAACTCTGACATAGATCCTTCTGTAGAGAATCATTTTAAAATCATCTTTAATTTGTCCAGTTTGTCTATAAATATCAACTATCTTACAGAAAGTTCCATTATCTCATAGTCAAAATCAGTCATTAGTTTACTTGTTAAGTCCTGTGCTATTTATTCCTTGAGTTTCTTCTCTGTTAACATGTAAGTGTGCATATATGTGTGTGCACCACACGAGCACGCATAGTGTGTGTGCAGCAATGATCTAGGAAGAAAGTTTTCAGCTTTTCTTATGGTTTTCTTGAATCCTTGGTCAATTTACAATATATTCCATTGGGGGAAAAGGCACATGGTTTACAGCTCTGAAGTAATGGCCATAGGCACCCTCTCTGTTTCATTGGCATTGGAAATGGTGCAAATCACTTCATCTATCTCTGATTTGATGTATCACCTTATTAGAGACCAACGATGCAATGCTTCACTGTGTTGATATGAGTTAATATACACTGGCTGACCACATCCCACAAAAAAAGTTCTTGCTGGCAACAACAATGTTCCACGGTCAATTTTTTCCACATTCTGACAGTTCTTAGTATTATAGAAGGCTTTTATTCCAACATCACCAAATCCTTTACCAGCTCTCATTACCTGATACCTTAGTGAAGACAGATATGGTAGATATCAATCTCAGGCCAGCTGTTAGAGGTGAGAAGTGAGTACACTGTTCATTTTTTTTTTTTCTATCAGAGCACTCTCTGTTTGAGGTCATAAGAGCAGTTCCATTTAATAAATTACTGGAATTAGAACTCTGAGTGGTCTTGACTTCCAGGGTCTGCAGAGTCTGAAAAAGATGTTGGATTTTTTCATTTGGGTTTTCTCCTGCCAACAATACCCAACACGCAGGCACTGGGAAAGAGCTGGTATATGCAATTAAATGAGTTACATGAGTTACATGGCCCTGCCCCATGGAGGTCCCTACATTTCAGTTATTTTAAGAATCGCATCAGTATTGCTTCACATTAGCTCCCATGAATCAAATGAGAAAACCATGAAAAGCAAAGCCAACTAGTTATCTCACGTGGGAATCCAGCTGTTACCGCCTTATGAACAGCACTTTTTTGTTAAAACTTTCTCTCATGAAAGTTTTGACGAGTTATAAATTTCCTTTCCCAGTTTTCCATTTGGGATGTTTTCCATCCAGATTTCAAAACTCAACTTTTAAAGGCCTGCTAGTTTCAAGTATGGTAATAACATTTAAACAACAACAGCAATAAAATATTTATAAATGTCAATGTTTATTTTCAAGAATCATGTTAAAGGGAAATGAGAGTTCTTCTGAAGAAACTAAGGCAAGAGATGAGACATTTTGAGATGAGATATCCATTGTGAACATACCCAAAAGGTCCCCACCCAATAACCTTTCTGTGAGGGCTACTAGGGTATCAGCTCTACCCACATGCAATCAGATTTTTAGCATCTAACTCAAATGTAAATGGATACCTCAGAATCACCAGACTTGGAGGCAAGGATTTAACATGAAAGTTAGAGACCAATATACAAACAGGAAAGAAAGAAAAAACTTAGAGAAAAACAGAGAAAATCACAGAGAATATTTTAAAATCCTATAGTTAATATCCAAATAGATATTGATTGCATGAATGAAACAAGATTAAGTTCTAGGTATCAGGACTTTCAAAGAGTGAGAAGTTCCCAAGAAAATTATGAGAAGAAAGAAAAATAACACAAATGAAAATCTGAAAGAAACAATAAAATTGAAGGGTTAATGCATAGGATCACACACCTGAATAATATGAGTTCTAGAAAGAGAATAAGAAAACAGAGAGAACATTACCAAATATTGACATATTTTCCCAAAGTCAAACAGATAAGATTAAAAGGGCCTGGTGAGAGCTCATCACAGTGGATGGAAACAGATTTCCATTAAGGCCCAATCATGGTGAAACTGAGAACACCAGGAGTGATCCAGACACTTTTCAGAGAGAAAAAAAAAATGGGTCTTTTACAAAGGACTGGGACTCAAGGTGGCATTTTTCTTCATAGAAACACCAAACGCCAGAAGTCAATGAAAAAGAGGACAAAAGAGAAATGCCTTTTAATTTCCACCTAGAATTGTTACTCAGTTGAACTAATCAGACAAGATGGTAGAATGAAGACACACTCAAGAATAGCAAACTCTTAACACTGTATTTTTTCATATGTACACTTTCTTAGGAGTTACTGGAGGATATAAGGTATCCCCTAAAAGTAGGCTTGCATACAAGAGGGAAGCCAAGAAAGAAGACATGAGAGCCAAGAAAATGGGGATATAATATATGGCGGAACAATTATCTCAAGTTGATGGTGGTGTGACGGGTCTGAAGCACAACCCTTCTATGGGAGCCAAGGAGGATGTGGACCAATAGAAATGTCTCCAAACAAGCAAGAGAAAACAAATCAGAACAGATATGTTTCCTCTGTGTTTGACCATCTTGGAGATAGGTTTGCAAATCTGTCATACAATGTCATTTTAAAGTCATAGATAAAAATAAAGACAGTGGTTATTAATTTGAGAAAAAACAAAATATTTTGCAAAGAGGAAGCGTAGTCACAGTGCAATCCATGGCTAAGCAATATAGTCACGGTCAACATAATAAGATTTCAGTCGATGACTGACTGCATGTATTGTGGTGGTCCCATAAGATTATAATACTGTATTTTTACTGTACCTTTTCTATGTTTAGATACAAAAATACCTGCCATTATGTTACAATTGCCTACATGATTCAGTTCAGTAATATGCTCCACAGGTTTATTGCCTAGAAGCAATAGGTTATACTCTATAGCCTGGGTATGCAGTAGCCTATATCATCTAGGTTTTTGTAAGTGCACTCTATGATGTTCATACAATGACAAAAATGGCCTAATGATGCATTTCTCAGAAAACATCTTTGTCTTTAAGTGATATATGACTATAGTTACATGATCAGTATAATTTAAACATTGCCCAAAGGCAATTCCTATCAAAATATCCATGATATTCTTAACAGAAAAAAAAAAAAAAAAACCTACAATTCGCATAAAACCACAAAAGACCCAAATAGCCAAATCAATCTTGAGCAAAAAGAATAATCCTGGAGGCATCACACTACCTGACTTTGAAATATACTACAAAGCTATAGTAACCCAAAAAGCATGGTACTGGCATAAAAATAGACATATAGACCAATGAAACAGAACAAGGAGCTTAAAAATGAATCCACACATTAACAGCCAGTTGATTATCAATAAAGGTGCCTGGAAGACACTGTGAGGAAAGAATAGTATTTTCAATAATTGGTGTTGGGAAAACTGAATATCCACAAACAGAGTAATGAAATTAGACCTTTATCTCTTACCATATACAAAAATAAAGGCAAAATGGATTACAGACTTAAATGTAAGACCAGGATCTGTGAAAGTACTAGAAGAAAACATCAGGGAAAGCCTCCATGACATTGGTCTGGGCAAAAGTTTTTTGGCCATGACCTTAAATGCACAGGCAACAAAAGCAAAAATAAACAACTAGGATTATACCAAACTAAAACGCTTCTGCACAGCAAAGGAAATAATCCACAGAGCAAAGAGATAACCTAGGGAATAGGAGAAAATATTTGCAAACTATATTCTGATAAGGGGTAATATCCAAAATATATAAGGAACTTAACTCAATAACAAGAAAGCAACTGTATTAAAAAATGAGCAAGGTTAGGAGATCGAGACCATCCTGGCTAGCATGGTGAAACACTGTATCTACTAAAAATACAAAAAATTAGCTGGATGTGGTGGCAGGCGCCTGTAGTCCCAGCTGCTCCGGAGGCTGAGGCAGGAGAATGGCACGAACCCAGAAGATGGAGCTTGAGGTGAGATCGTGCCATTGTACTCCAGCCTGGGCAACAGAGTGAGACTCCGTCTCAAAAAAAAAAAAAAAAAAAAAAAAAAGCAAAAAATCTAAATAGACATTTCTCCAAAGAAGACACATAAATGACCAACAGGTATATGGAAAAATGTTCAATATCACTAATTATCAAAGTAATGTAAATCAAAACCACAATGACATATTACCTCACACCTATCAGAATGGTTATTATCAAAGAGACAAAAAATAACAAGGGTTGGTGAGGATATGGAAAAAGGAAAATCTTACACATTGTTGATGAGTATATAAATAGTATGGTCATGAAAAATAGTAAGAAGCTTCCTCAAGAGATTAAAAATAGAACTGTTATATGTCCCAGCAATCCCACTACTGGGTATACCTCCAAAAAAAAAATGAAATTAATTTGTTGAAGAAATATTCACACTCCCATGCTTATTGCAGCATTATTCTCAGTAGCTAAAATATGGAATCAACTTAATTGTTTATAAACAGATATTGGATAAATAAAATATGATATATATCCTCAGTGGAATACTATTCAGCCATAAGAAGAAGGAAATCCTGTTGTTTGTGATAACATGGATAGACGTACAGGGCATTATGTTAAGTGAAATAAGTCATGCATAGAAAGACAAATAGGCATGCTCTTACTCATTTGTGGAATCTAAAGAAGCTGATCTCATAATAATAGAGAGTAGAATGGTGGTGTGTTAGGCCATTCTTTGTGTTGCTATAAAGAAATACCTTAGGCTGAGTGATTTATAAGAAAAGAAGTGTAATTGGAAAGAAGTTTAATTGGCTCATGGTTCTGCAGGCTGCACAAGCATGGCACCAGCATCTGCTTGGCTTCTGGGGATCTTTCACTCACAGTGGAAGGCCAGGTGGGATCAAGCAGGTCACATGGCAGAGTAGGGGCAAGATGAGAGTAGGGGGCAGGTGCCACACCTTGTAAACCATCAGATCTCATAAGAACTCACTATCATGAGGACAGCACCAAGCTATGAGAGATCCATCCCCTTGATCCAGTCACATCCCACCACGCCCTACCTCCAACATTGAGAACTACATTTCAACAGGAGTTTAAAAGAGGATACATATCCAAACTATATCCAGTGATTACCAGAGGCTGGGCGTTAAGGCAGGAGAAGAGGTTGGGGGAATGTTGATAAAGGATGCATAATTACAATTAGATAGGAAGAATAAGTTCAGGAGATCTATTACGCAGCACAGTGACTACAGCACAGTGCCATAGTTAATGGCGATGTATTACATTCTTGAAAAATGCAAAGAGAGTGAATGTTAAGTGTTCTCACCATAAAAATGATAACTATGTGAGGTAATGCATTTGTCAGGTAGATTTAACCATTTCATAATGTACATATCCTTCAAAACATATTTTGTACACAATAAATACATTCGATTTTATGTGTCCATGAAAAATCATTGGCTATAGATTTCACCAAATTATTGTGAAATGATTACATTGGGAAAGATGGGAAATGGCATTTCTGTGCGTGAATGTGTGTGCATGGGGAAATGAACTCAAGCCTCATCTATCAGGACATCAAAAAGTAATGTCTAAAAACATCAAGCTAAAACATATCAGCTTATAACTAATATAAGCACGTTATAATACAGCATGGAAATCAGTTTCAACAGAAATTGCTTAAAAAGTTTGACAATAACTGCTTTTTGAGTGTGGACCTTGGGGTGGGCTGCGGATGGTTGGGACAGGGTGCTGTTATCTTTCTATGGGTCTTATAGACATATTTGTCCATTTAAATCATACATATTTTATACATATGGAATATACTACCACCTATTATAACATCAGGTGTAGTTAAATAAATTTGTGAAAAACAAATAAAAAGTTAAGAAATAAGAAAATCTTTTCAAATCTGTTGGAATTAAAATGCAATGGTTCACTTTGTACTTTTCAGTAAAAGGCTATGGTGAATAATATATCATGACTATGTAAGCTTTAATTTCCTGAGAAAGAAGTGATAATATCAATTTATTTGAGGACACAATCATTAAAATGTGTCAATATGTTCCATTACAAATAGCCTCCTACACACACAAATGCCCCTAATAATACGTACGTAAGTAAAATGAAGTAGAGAACTGAAGTTGGTAAGTAACTTACATATTTTAACTATTCATTCACAAAATGGTTACTGAGCATGAACTCTGGGCTTGGCATTTTGCTACATGCTAAAGATTCCCCAATTAAAAAAAAAATCACAAAACTTTCCTAAATGTCTTGATATCAAGAAAAAATAAAGATGGGAGGAGGGTCTTTGGTGCTCAGTGCTTCAAATTTATTGCCAAACCTACCTGAAGAGCTGCTTTTTTCAGTCCAGTTTTCTAGAGCAAACGCTGGAAATGAGTGTTGTCTCTGGAAATAAATATTTGTGTTTCTTTTTTTGTGGTCAGGGAAGAGGGTTGGAAAATTTAAAATCAATGTTTACTTTGAAAATTAGAACAATTTTTTTCATGACTTAATTCAACTGGATTGTATTTATTTTTTTACTCACGATTTCTTTGGATGGGAGGGAACACAGTGAGAATTCCAAGCCGCTCTTAGGAGAAGTTAGGCTTTATGTGTAACTAACATAATTGGCACTGTCCCTGTAAATTCAAATTGGATATCCTCCCAAATTTTACTTAAGCAATTGGCCCATCTTTCCTAAGCCTAATGTCTAAATTTGTCCTGACAGAGGACAAGCAAGCTTTCTGACAGCATTTCCCTTGGAGAACTCAGTTGTTAGGCAACCTTATCCTGAACAGGCCTTCAGTCTAGCATGGGGCGCCCTTCCTAGACTCCAAGGAACCTCAATCTGTGCTCAAGGTTTTTACTATATGTATTAAAGATAGTAGATGTCCTTGTCCTCGTGACAGTGGATGACAGATTTTCAAGTCTGTCTTTCCCAAAGTGAGATTCTACTCAGTTACAATGAACCCTGCATTAGGCTTGGTGCAAATAAATTTTTGTTGCTGCATTAAATTTAATTTTTAATGAGAATTGTTAAAATTTGCTGCATCCAGATATAGTTGGAACAGCATTAGGAGGCTACAGACCATGATGTGTAATAAAGAATCATCTATGCTCCATGCACTCCAGGGTATGCAAATGCCATCTCTTACACCCTTCCTAATATTGAATTATTTTCTGGTTGCAGAAAAGAATTTCTTTAGTGGGGAGTTTGGGGAGAGAGACAAAGGTGAACAAAACAAACTTTTATAGGGATTTTCTTGCACTTGTAACTCAATTTCACTATTCAACACAATTTTATCATTTACAATTTCCCACCGGGCATATGAGAAAATTTACGCTAAGAAAATTTTGGTGAAATTCCCAAGTTGTGTGAAATCTGCTACAGCTCAGTTCCTACCCACTTTCACATTAATCCATTTTCCACCATGTTCATGTGACAGAGAGCAAGGCAGTGGTATTAATGGCTTTAATAGGGCCAGGTTCTGATGACAGAGGCAGGGATGGGAACACTCATTTGCAGTCTGTGGACTTTAGCCAGGGAAGTTTCTGGGTAAACTACGAACAGTTTATAAGAATGAGCTTGGTGGGTAGTTGAGAGTGGGGAAGAAAGAAACTATATCTTACACCAAGCTTTCTTCACTTTTTGGTTCAAGTTCCCCTGATTTAAAAAAGCCTCAAATACACAGCTCCAGGAGTAAAATGGTAATCTGTACCTTCCCCTCACACAGTTACTCCTTCACGGTACTAACCTCAAATTCTATGTAGAATATTTAAATACAAACATTATTAAATACTGGCAGTTCCTTTGCTCCAGTCATACTTTCTTTTAAAACAAAAAACCACTAGGGAAATTATATGCAAAAAGCTATGTTAATAAAGCACTCAGGTACAAATTTATACCAAAAAAAAAATGTTAGGAGATACAAAGCCTGAGAGACTCTTAGTCACGTACAAGCAACCATATTTTTCATATTCTATATAAAGCTATTTTAACAGCTTAATGACTAATCTCAAAAAATTATGTACAGGGTAAGTGAATTAATGTTACTGGAAAAACGTTAAGCTTTGATATTTCCAAAGTTTTTCATGCTTCCATCCATTAGCTAAATGTGACAGCTCAGCTTTTTGAGACCATGTACATTACAGCAATCACCTATCCATGGGCTTTAAGATCGTATTTCCTCATCAAAGGCAAATGTTCTTCAATCTCCCTTCCAAGCTTGTGCTGGAGGAAGACTCTCACCGGTGTTGAGATGATGTCTCCCACAGGGCTAGCTTTACATTAGGTCGAATCAGCAGTATAGACAGGGTTGCTCGATGTGAGTTTGCAAGAAGCTAGCTCCCTCAAAAGCCTTTGGACTGTTGAACCGGTGTCTGTAAAGCCAGCTTTGGGTTTCGAGCCCTTTGTTTTAAGGGCCTGATGGCATTTACAAAGCTTATACCTTAGCTGTTTCAAGCCAGCTGATTGCTAATCAATTTATTAAAAACTTTTACAGATGTTACCCCATGCATGAAAACCCACATCTGGGTATAATGAAACAAATGAATAATAAAAGTGGAGAGGCCAACTTGACCCTCCAACTTGAGTCAGTGCTTATGGATTGTTTGTTCTTTCCAATTTTCCTTTTGCTGGCAATTCTTTGTAATGCCTCTGGTTTTGTGATGTAATTTTAGTGAAATCAACCTTGAATAACCCAAAGTTATATCATTAATGATGATCCATTTAAATTATAATTACTAATTGATCCCAGACTGCTAAGAGGACTCCTGGTGGCAGGCAGTCACACTGCAGTTTGGGCAGGAGGAGGGAGGTTCTTCCAGTTTGCTAACTGGTTTGGCTTGGCTAGTTAATTTTTTTTTTAATCTCTTGTCAATGAAGGATCTGAGAGAAGGATAGATAGGGAGATATTCGTTTGGTATGGTATGGGGAAGAGGGGGTTCTATCAATAGATGTGTATGAAAAAAAGATTCTGGAGGACTGAGAAGCAGTTTACAGCTTTGTCATAGATGACTTTCTTGGATACATTACACTCATTGCTGATATTTGGTCAGTTTTGGTGGTAGCATTTTCTTTCTCTAAGAACAATCTTCAATTTCCTAAACTATTCATGTTAGGTCACAAATCCTACTTGAATGTATAAATATGGAAGAAACAATAAGCATGGAGACCAAGAAAGTCATTTTAGGGAAAGGGTCCTCAAAGTGTGATTCCCAGGCCAACAGCATCAAGATCATTTGGAAACTTATTAGCAAAGCAAATTTTCAGATCCCATTCTAGTCTTCATGAATCAGAAACTCTAGCGACGGAAAGTAGCAGTCTGCATATTCACAAATTTCCCCACTGGTTCCGATGCATGCTAACTGTGAAGAACCACCAATTTAGAGTATCACCACTATAAAGTGTAAAGCCAGGAATCAAACAAGGAAATCAGACTCCAGAGTTCTTGCTCTAGGCTGTAAAAACTCAAGGATTTCTGAGGGTATAGTTTTTCGAAGGAGAATTACAGCAAACACAGCTTTCTAAAACCCAAATGGTTAAAAGGAAACACCATTCTTAAGTAAAAGAGTAGATTAACAAACTATAGCAAACATGGAGGAAGGAGTCACTTGAAGCTTTCAGGACTCGAGAAGGGTGGCTGTACACATATCCTCTTTCTACTACTATGCCCTTTACATAAAACTGTATCTATATGGCTTTGTCTAATTCTGTTCATGTTCTTCAGTCAGCAGATGGCCACTGTCCTCTTCATTGCCCTTGTACATAGGGGTGTGACAGGGAAAGCTGCAATTTAGCCTAATGCTTTCAAATGTTGCCTTCTTATAGGAAGCCCTCAGGGTGTTCTCCCTCGGGGCTTCAGGCGTGGATAACAGGCTCAGTGTGTAAGTAAGACAAAAGGTGTGTGATGGTGGAAGAAAGACAGAAAATCAACATCAATTAAAATGGGCTGGGGTGGAAAGAAAATGATTGTGAAAGAAAGAAAAGGAGCGAGCAAGAGGAAACAAAGTGACTTAGAAAAGGAAGAAAGAGAATGTGAAAGAGAGAAACAAGAAAGGAGGAACCTGAGACAAGAGAGTAGGGAGGGCGGAAGGGATGGGAACACCCGGCAGCTGTTTGGAATAGATTGCGTGCACCCTCCATTTCCAGTGGACTCTTTCCTGCGTTCGTCAGCCGTCTGCAATGTGGTGATTAATCATTCATGTCAAAATCCCTAATCCTATTCAATGAAAAACAAATGCCATGGCACCCAGCCCTTTGCTATCCCATGCACTTCACATGCATGCCTGGGTGAGGTTGTCTGGGACCAAGATGGTTTTCTGGGGACCCTCAATACAAACTCTGGGCAGCTCCACATGTTGGAGATGCCCTATGATCTCAAGGGTCTTGCCTTTTACCGGAAGAAAAAAAATCACTAGTAATAAAGGTCACGTTGTGCTAGTTAAGCAAACAATCAACATTCATTTAATTCTCTTTTAAAGAGAAAAGTAGCCTCGGTTATTTATAAAGCTCCTTCCTCTAAGGAACAGGGCCCAGCTACACCACTTACTTCATCAGTCCTCCTAATGTAGCTTCGTGGCAGTGGTTAGCAATGTTGTCTCATTTTGTAAATTCTTCCTAAGTTTGTGCAACCTTTTCTCCTACCCGCTTCACTCTTCTGGCTTCATTTTCTTTGTCATGTATTTTCTTCATCCATGTGAAATTTACACTGGAAAAAACAGTCTAGAAACACGATTTGCCCTAAATGACATTAATACAGACCGCCTTGGGAATTGCCATTTGCCCTGGGAAAACAGTACGATTGTCTAGCACAGAGGTTAGAATAGAGAGGTTTAACCCTTTCTATTCAGGCTCCAGAACTGGAAATGCTGGACTTCAAATCAAATCCCATTCTCTCCCTGGATAACTGTATAACCCATGGCCCATAGCTTTATATGCATAAGCATGAGTTTTCTCATGTCCAAGGCAAGAATATCGGTGAGGTCTAAATTAAATGATGCATGTAAACTGTGACACATAATTGGTGCTCAGTAGACATTGGCTTTTTTTTAACTAGTAAGTCAGAGGACTGACATTTTTCACTGTTGCCGTGTCGCCCTTTTTGAGGGAGAGCCTGAGCATGCAGGACTGTTGTCTGGGGAAGGGCATCACTTTTTAGCACTCACTGCAAGGCAAAGTTTCCACCTGTCTATTAAGCAGGCTTAAGACCTTTAACAGCTGTAAGGACTAAAAAGATGCTGCTGCTTCCAACCTCACACATCCCTGATTTAACATAAGATAATGGTAAGGAACTCCATCAAAATTCTACTTTTTCTCAGAATGACTACTCTGCTTTTGAAATAGATACAGTTTTTGTTTTTGTTTTTTTTCTCTCAAAACTTTTGCTTTGTTGTTGTTAGTATGCTTTTTTTCCTGGTGCTTGAAGAATGTGTATTGGCTGTCTACCGTGCAGCATCATATATTTGCAGCAAGAAGGAACCTGGCTCTGATTGGGCCCTAAAACACGTTATTTATTGAAGATCTATTATGAGTCAGCTGCATGCATGGGCTTTACATTAGTAGACTTATTTGAGCATCACTTTAACAGCAACCTTATGTGTTCAGTGTGACTATCTCTATTTTTCAGGAAGAAAAAGGAGGCTCTGGAAGTAAAGTGGCTTACTCAAGGTCACATAGCTAGTAAGCCACGGGGTAAAATTGAAACCATATTGCCCCTAGTCTCCATGACCTATGCCATGCGAAGAAAATAAAGAAGATGATGATCTAAGTATAGAGGAAACTGAAGAAAATCCAATTATAGAAACTATGACTCCTTTTGGACCAATTTTATTAAAATTGGAAAGAGAAACACAGACAAGAAGCTAAAACAATGACTCATTTAGCACACATACAAGAGTCAGGCATCCCTTGAAGTCTATGTTCCATATTGCTGAAAGTTCAGGACTGTGTAGTGAGGGATTCAGATAGAAAGAGAAAAGGAGCATTGCAGAGTACATAGTGACCAGGACAAGGTGGGTACTCAAAAAGTATTCATAAGATGTATGCATGGGCCAGGCGCGATGGCTCATGCCTGTAATCCCAGCACTTTGGGAGGCCGAGGTGGGCGGATCACGAGGTCAGGAGATCAAGACCATCCTGGCTAACACGGTGAAACCCCGTCTCTACTAAAAATACAAAAAATTAGCTGGGCATGGTGGTGGCAGCCTGTAGTCCCAGCTACTCGGGAGGCTGAGGAAGGAGAATGGCGTGAACCCTGGAGGCGGAGCTTGCAGTGAGCTGAGATTGTGCCACTGCACTCCAGCCTGGGCAACAGAGCGAGACTCCGTCTCAAAAAAAAAAAAAATGCATGATGAAAAACAGCTGAGCATCTCATCGGCCTTTAGCAGGAAAATATTCTCCTGGGCCTGCACAACATCCAGGTTTGGGGGTTGCACCAAGGAAGTCAAGAGAGAAATTGTGAAGGACCGGGAAAGGTTACGGGGGTGAGATTACAGCTTTTAAAAAATTTAAATATATGGAAGATATTTGTCCTCTGGGTTTCCTCTTCATATGACACAAGAAATGTGAAGTCACGGGTAAACATTGGTTTTGATTAATATTCATGTAAAATATGTTGTATTAAAGCCAATACATATTTAATGATAGAGTATGAAAAATCCAGATAAATTATAAAGTTAAATCACATATCACTTTCTGCAGGCAATCCAAGATTTAAGGGACCTGTACTGTTGGTATACTTCACTGGAAAATTTTGAGAAACATTGGATCAAAATAAGAAGGACAAAGTGAAATGCAGGATAAAAACTAGCAATAAATCCATGATCAACTAACTGATAGTGATAAATTATATTCTACCTACTGAGGACAGGAGTTCATAATCTTAATTTTAATATTGCTTTTTTCCCTCTAAAATCAAGGGGTACAAGAAGAATCACTCCTCCGTGAAACATAAAGAGACTAAATGGGACAGCTAAGAAGTTCACCTTCACAGACTCTCAATAAATATGTTCGAAGAAAGGTATGCAGTTAGCATAAGGCTAGTCCAGAGCTGAAATTCAAGAAATGTGAATTTTCCTCCTTCCCTTGGTTGGCCCTTCCTCAGCAGCCACAGATGGGGGTTGGAGAGATGTCGGTCAAAGGACACACAATTTCAGTTAGACACGAGAAATAAGTTCAAGATATCTATTGTAAAACATGTCGGCTATAGCTAATTGCAATGTATTATATTTTTGAATATTATTAAGACAGTAGATTTAAAGAGTTCTTATCACACACCCACAGAAATAAATATGTCAGGAAATGTATATGTTAATTAGTTTAATTTAGCCATCGCACAATGTATATGTATTTCAAAACATGTTGTTCATGATAAAAATACACAATTTTCATTTTTCAGTTTAGAAATAAACCAAAACAAATGAAAAAGAAATGTGAGTCAAATTCGTTGGGAAAAGAGGCGGAGTGAAGTATGTCAGTGAGATGTCTAGAATGGTGCTGCTTTGTATTTTTCAGCTCCTAACAGGATGCTGTATTTTTTGTATTTTTCAGCTCCTAACAGGATGCTGTGGAAGACAATTTCTGTGCTTTCCTACCAGACAGTTGTTTTGATTCATAGCTCAGAGAGAATTCCGCACTGCATAGCGCAATGACCAGAGTGCTATTTTTTACATGTTCATGGTGCTCTGAGTCCTGTGAAGAAACAGCAGAAATCTTGCTGCCACAGGACTGCCAGCTAGGCTGGACAGGAGGAGAGTAGACTATCAGTGGACGCTTCCAGGGGTCCCTCCTGTTCTTGGTCATCAAAACCTCTCCTATCAACAGAGCATAGTCTGGACAACTCTATGGACCAGGTGCTACAGAGGAGGTTCAAGTTTCTGGTGCCCCTTGGATTAAAGCCTCCATGGTCCCTTCCACACATACTTCTAAGAACGTTTGTCATTCTGTAGGTGAGAATTAAATTCCCAGAGAACTTTTTTGTGATGAGATTTCAATTCTGCACTGTTGTTTAAAGTTAGAACTTCAGATATTTAAGTAAAGCCTTTATTCTTGTTCTAATGGATTATTTGTAATATAATAAGAACAAGACACCATACTTGTTTGTTTGCCAGAGTAAGGTGAATTTTCCTCCTTTCCTCGGTCGGTCACTCCCTCAGCAGCCTAAAGGGAGCGTCGGTGGTGAATTTATTCCTCTCAGAAGTGCAGTTTATCATTGCTTGCTGCCCTCTAAATCCACTTTTAATTCACTCTTGTGTCTCAGAGGGCGTGGTTACATGCCTAGAAATGTCCTCCCACAGAAGAGTCAACAAAAGCAACATGCTCAACCTTGATGGTGCAGGGCTGCTTAGTCCTGATTGCCAGCCATCTTTAGGGTGGCGAAGGACCTGGAAACCAAATGACATGAAAGTCTAAACCATTTTAATTTCCCTCCCATATTCCTGAAGGAATTTAATCTCAAAACATAGAAGCAGCAGAATTTCATGTCAATAATCTCTTAGGAGAGAATGTAATGGCTCTTGTATGGTCATCTAAACTCTAGGAACATTTAAGAATGGCATATTAGGGGGCTGAGTAAATGTGTGAGATTAATAAAATATAATAGATTTTTTACCCTTCCATTCTGACATTGAATTTATCCTGGCTTAGTTCCTATGACCAGTATCTCACCAGCATTTTGATTCGTTTTATTTTGTTGTCTGTTATGTTTGACAATCATGATGATAACTTTGTATTTGCTTTATCAGTCATGTTCCTTCAAAGAGATATATATTTCGATTACTTTTGACTAGCCCTCCTGTTTTTCTGCTTTTAGGCAGGACTGAGGAAAACTACAGCATTCTACTTCTCTATTGGATTCTGCATGGACACCAGGATGAAAAATGAACAAATACTGTCTGCCGTTATTTCTTGGTTTAGTGTTCACTGTGTGGGGAAACAAATGTGTATCAGTTACCGTGTCTGCCTCCAAGTTATTTGTAATATAATAATAGGGGATTTATTTTATAGCGACTCCAAAATTATTTATTGAGCACCTACTATGATGGAGGCATTTTGCTGGGGATAAAATGATGAACAGCATTGGCACATTCTTTTTATTTGCAAAAGTAACAGATTAGTGAGGATTTGAGGTAAGTAAATAATGTAGTGTTATGGTAGTGATGAAGCACAAGGCAGAAACATTTAACCCACTTCCAGAAGACCATTGAAGGTTTTCATATAAAAGCATCATCTAAGCTGAACAGTGGGGAAGAAAGATGGTACCAAAAAATAAAAAAGCAGGAGTATATTAGGAGAAGAAAATAGAAAGAGAGGAGGAAAGAGTGTTGCAGACATAGAGACCACCATGAACCTGAAGCAAGAGAGAATATTTAGTCTGGCTAGATCAGAGAGGGCAAGGCAGAGAATGGCAAGATGTAAAACCGAATAAGTAATCAAATGACAAATCATGAATTGTCCTTTACATCATCTTAGGAAGTTTTTGCCTTACCTTAATAACCTTATAGAACCACAGAGGTTTAAGCAGAGAAGTGATATGAACAGATTTGCCTATTAGAAACAATTACCTGGCCACAACATTGACATAGGATTGAAGGGCTGCGAGCTGGAGGAGTGAGGAGGCTCTTGCAATCATCTAGATGAGAGATAAAAATGACCTAGGCTGAGAAGTGGTAATGGGGAAGAAGAAAAGCGACCATATTCTAGAACTATTTAAGAGGTAGAATTGTGAAACTTCATACCTAACCACAGGTTTGAGGAAAAGAGGGGAATCAAGGACGCGCCCACACTGTTGGTATGGATACCTGGGTGCTAGGTACTGAGACAGGGCACCCAGAAGAGCAGATTTGGAGTCAGAAAATGGAGAACATGATAAGATAAGAAAAGTATACAGAAAATATCAGTGCAATGTAGGTATGCTAAATGTTTGGAAATATCCAAACCAAAAAATAAAACAGGAAGATTGAAAGGAGCAAATGCTCACACTGGTTCTGGCCAATATTGGATGAATTTATAAAGGAAGGAGCATCTGAACCAAGCTCAGACAGATGTAATGGACAGGTGTGAGCTGAGAAGAATATTCTCAGACACAGAGATAGGGTAGAGTGGACATTTTATTGCTGCCTTTAAACAGTAAAACTGTGGCTAGGAGCTTAAGGATTATACTGTGGTCTCCAACCATCTCTTCTGAACATAAAAGCCATTTTTATTGTTTTAAACCTAAGTTGTACCGGGTCTCTCCTCTGCTCAGCATCCTCCAAAGTCTTCCAACTCCTGAGGAGTAAAACCCAAATCCTTACAATGACCTGCAAAGCCCTCCTGACCACACGTACTTTATTTCCTCCCACTCCTTTGACCTCATGCATTCCCCTTGCTCATCCTGCTCTGAGCATTCGACCTCCTCCAGCAGTCCAGGTGTGCTGTCATCTCAGGACTCCAACACATGTTATTCCTTGTCCGTGGAAATTTCTTCTTCCATTTAGGGCTCACTCTTTACTTCAAGACTATTCTCAACTGTTACCTAACTGTCATTATCATAGTCAATGCCTACTATTTGGAATCTCACCTATCTGCAATTCTCTCCATCTCCCTTTCCTGATTTACTTTTTCCCATGGCACTTATCACTTTCTAATATGCTATATAATTTATACATTTTATTTATTGTTTACCTCTACTTATTAGGATGTAGGTTTATGAAAGCCAGATATTTTTATTGTTTTTAGATTAGTTCACTGATACACCTGAGTGCTAATATAATGCCTGATGCATGGTAAGCCTCCAATAAGCATTTGTCAAATAAATAAATAAATGTATAAATTTACAACATATTTTATACATGCAACAATTTCAAACCCCCTGTGGAAATATTTTCTTTAGAAAATGTTTTTTAAAAGTGTGTTTCCACAGAAGAAATACTGAAAATATCATGTAGTTAAGACCTGTAGGGCAAGTCTCCACCTTAGTCGCACAATGAAATTACTTGAGGAGCTTTAAAAAAAAATACAGGTACTTGGATGTCTTTCCCTGAGATTTTGACTTAATTAGATGAAGTACAATTTAGGTAGAAGAAATTTTAAAAGCCCTCCTTTTCCCTTCCAGCTGATTCTAAAGTACTGACAGACACTGTTGAGACAAACTGCTTTCAGGGGAAGGAAGAATCTGAAACTAGAACTGAAACACAGAGTTAGAAATTAGACGTCTTTGCCTATCAGGCCAAAAAGCTTGGAGATCGCTCCACAACAAATCTGTTCAAAATTCAGTCCACGTTCTTCTCCACTAATCACTCTTTCCTTCTCTTCTACAACAATGGGCTCTTTTATATTTTAGGCTTCGAAATCTTCTGCCAGTAATAAAATTCACAAATTCAAAACCTCTGAATCATTATTGAGTCCCTTCTTGCTCCATATCTAATCAGCTACCAAATACCTCTAGCTTCCTCTTCACAATATCCACAATACACTCAAACAATTTATTTTATTTTATTTTTTTATTTTTTGAGACGGAGTCTTGCTTTGTCATTCAGGCTGCAGTGTAGTGGCGCGATCTTGGCTCACTGCAACCTCTGCCTCCCAGGTTAAAGCGATTCTCCTACCTCAGCCTCATGAGTAACTAGGGTTACAGGCATGAGCCACCATGCCCGGCTAATTTTTATATTTTTGGTAGAGACATGGTTTCCCCATGTTGGCCAGGCTGGTCTTGAACTCCTGACCCCAAGTGATCTGCCTGCCTCGGCCTCCCAAAGTGTTGGGATTTCAGGCATGAGCCAGAGCACCTGGCCTCAAACAATTATTTTCTGTCTTCTCAATTCTTCCATCACTAATTTTCCCACCTGGATAATTACAAAAGCCTGCTAACTAGGGTATCTCTCCTCTAAGATCTCTCCATCCACCACTCCCCTTCCACTACTATCCATTCTCATTGTATATTCTTTCTAAAATGTCATTGAATCATGACACTTGCCTCACCAATTTTTTTTTCTTTGTCTGATAGTCATATCTTCTGTAATTACCCATAATCTACCTTTCCAGGGTATTCTTCCACTAATTACTTTTGAAAACAGTCACCTTCAGTTAAACTGGATCTACTCATTACCCACTTATGGAATGCTCATTCTTCCTCTGCATTTTTGACGTGTTTCTCATGTCTAAGATTGTCTCGACTCTCTTCTTTTTAAAATTCCAACCCATTCATTAAAGTGAACTCACCTCCTCAACATAGCCTTCCCTAATCATTCCAAAGTATAATCTTCGCGTGAACTCATAGCAATTATTGTTTATACCACTCATTTTGTACTTAAGGTTAAATCCCTCGGTGAAATTTCTCTAAATTTATGCTGCAATTTGATGTCTCATTTTCCCAAATAGCTTATAAGCTGTCAGTACAAGGATAAAACACAGTTCCTATAAAGTTCCTTGAGCATAATAAGTGTTCAAATTTATTATTTAAAAGAATGAATTAATGCATTAATAATGATCTGGTCTTAACATATCACAGTGACTACATGTCTTACTCTTGATACTGATGGAGAGACCTATCACCATCACCTTATCCATGCAAGTGTCCCTAGGCCTGTCATCTTTGCGGGGGCGGCGGCGTTGCCCAGATGTATTACCAAAGTGCCTGACTGTGACGTTCAAGTGCAAACCGGAAGTGCAGAGGATAATGCAGGAGAGTCCACTCCTGTTTGCTTAAATTGGAATTTCAGTCCACATTGACTCTACTCGAGATGTAAATTGGAGAATTCCTTCTCCACAGCCTTTGTTTTCTTCTCTTCCTCCTCCCCAAACTACTTCTTGTTTCTCCTCCCTTTTTCTTGTTGTTGTTTTTGAACACCTCTGTCTTCTTCACACTCACTTCCCCAGGATCTACTTTTTCCTTCTTTCAGCCTCTTGTTCTCCCAGTCAAGCAAACAGGAAGTGGGAGGTGAGGGGGCCTCAGATCCATACAGGATATGCGGGGGGAGAGGTATTACAGACAGGGCTTCTGTCAGAGCAGACTTCTGAGGAAGCGGCACCTTACAGACAAGCCTTTCTGTGGTAAACATGTGGTGCGTTATTGTGAGCAAGGAATATCTGTCTCATTTCTTGGTCTTACAAAAATCTTATTCAACTCTCTTAGTCTGGGAAGAGTTGAGGTGCTAGAATTGGTGGATGAGGACATGTGGTTGTACCCCCAGGTAAAACAAGGATGAGGAAACTGTACGACGAAAACCTGTTCCATCCTTGAGGAAAGAATCCTGTACTACATGGGCCATCATCTTCTGTACAATGCGAAGCTCAACATCCTCTTCTTAGTTGGCACGAAATGAAGTGTTTCTCAGGAAGGATGTCACAGCTTTTTCCAAATGTGACTCCATATTAATCTCAAAAACCATGTGGAACAACCTGCTGTGTAGACCAGTGCCAAGAATTATGAATGAGTCAGGAAAGCATGAGCCAGATCTCTAAGAGAGACCATGAATATGTTCTTTACAGCTCTAAATGGTGGACAGTAGGTAGAAACGCAATGTAAGGGGAAGAAAACAAAAGAAAACGAACACGTGTAGCTTTATAAAATAGAATGGCCCCTCTCTGGATTGAGCACAGTTTAAGCATTGGATAAGCAGTTCAACTTGGTAACCAAAAAGATCTCTTCCAACACAGGCATTCTACGCATAGTGTAGTGGGTAGGAGCTGCTGAGTTGTGAAAGAGGGCGCCTAGGAATCAGCTTCAGAAGACCCAGTCTCCAGCCTCAGCCTAAACCGCCTCCCCTGATTTTGCAGTGTGTAAGCCAAGAGAGTTCTAAGGGCCAGTCCACTGCTGATGTTCTACCTTTGTGACTTTCTTATTTACAGTAAATAACATCCAGAAATCACTGTGTCATCAAATGCATAGCACCTCTGAGAACTGTCTATTTCTTTCCACTTATTTTATAGATAAGAAAACTGAAGTCCAGAGAAGTTGGGTCTTATGTATCAATTTGGGCTCTCACTTAGCATGTCATAGCACTTAGCATAACATCGGTGCTATACATACACATAGGATAATACTTCTCACATTAAAGTGAATCTGCAAAAGATGGGCCTTATTTTCATGAGTACCAGGTGGTTGTTTGAAATCAGCCTGATACATTTGATTCTCTACCTCCCGGAGTTTGTCTTCACATGTTCAGTCTGCTCCTGTGCCTCGCTCATAGGGCAGAGTCTGATTGAGGTCCATTGCTGGACTCAGCTGAGCATGGCTCCATGATGACTGCAGCCACTCCTGCTGCACCTCCAGCTCCCAGTCTTCCTAAACAGCTGGTGGCAAGGTCATCGTCTGGGCCATCATCTCTCCACCTTGCCTTACTGTGGCCCATATTTTAAGGAGACCTGCAGGCATCCTACCACATCTCTACAAATCCTGCTGTCTGCCCCCTCACACCAGGTCTCACATCCACAAGATAGGCTCTTGTATAAAGCACTAGATTTGAAAGCAGAAAACTTACATGTCAGTCCTGGTTCAGTCAGCAGTGGTCTGGATGACTGTGGGCAGGTGACAAACTCAGGATGATTCAAAGGAAAAAGAGAGGTAAAAGAATTGAAAATGCTTCCTATACTGAATGTCATATATATTTGCCTCTTCCCCTTGTTCTTTGGATATTCTGTTCTGCTACCTTTTCTTTGACAACTAAATACTTCTCTGCATGGTGAAGAGGAAATGGTCCTGGCCTTGTCAATTATCTAAGCTGCATGTCCTTTGACAAGCACTCGTTCTTTCTGAACATCAGTGTCCTCATTTTTAAATGGGATATTACCTTATTGCCCTGCTTACTTCAGAGTTACTTTGAAGAAGAAAGGAGAGCGTTTAGGTAAAAAATGCTTCATAACTTAAAATTAAAAAGTTCTATACATGTTAAATATGGCTACTATTATTACTCATTTATTAACCTCGCAAATCTTTCTATATTATGTAACCTCAGCTCCATCTTCTGTGTCTTAACTCGGTCCCCTCATTGATATTCAAGATGTTTCTCATGCCAGTAAGGAACTTTCAGTCCTACATAAACATGTTCACAAATAAGTGAAGCAATCAATTAAAAAGTGTGAAAAAAATCTTTCAGTCTCCCCACAACATATCGACACAGTTCATGTTTCAGAAATGAACTTGCCTTTACCAAATGCTACTTTGTATATTTCTATTGTAACCCGTTATTTTCAGAATATTTTCCCATTCATGTTGTTATCTGAGTCTCACTACAAAGCAGAGAGGTAGATAGGGCGTCTGTAAACATACGTGAAGATGAGAAAACCAAAGCTCAAACAGCCAGCCTGGAAAGGCAAGAGAGCTTGAAGTACAGCGCTCTGGCTTTGAAGGCAAAGGGATTTGTGTTCAAAACCCTTCTTAATATACAATTTTTAGCTATGTGAATTTGGGTAAACAGCTTCTCTGGATTGTTTGGTATTGTTTCGGTATCTAAACATGGGAAGAAGAAAACCTACTTCACAGATTTCTCATAAGATGGAAATAAAAAAAACAGGTATGAAGTACTTATCACAGGACTTTGCACACAGTAAAGGCTTAACCCTAGTAATTATTTTTATTAATAAAAACTGAGCATTCCATTTTCAATATTTTTTTTCTATTCAGTAAGGTCTTTATTTTTTTGCAATATAGGCACTCTTACCTCATACACTGAAAAATTATCTCATGTAACATTGAAACTGGACATTTTTATATCAGGAGAGAATTGACTATTTTGAATGACTATACAACCTGCCAGCCAAGAGTTCAGCTTTAGCTGCATGGCTACCTTTGTCTGGAAAAGCATAGTGTAATTATTTGAACATTTCCTTGGTGACTTTCTTTTATTATTTTATGAAAATGAGTAGGAAACAGAAAAATGAATGTGCTCATATTGGTAGCAAGAAACACAGGTCCCATAAATTTACTGTGGTTGAGACAAAGATGGCGGTCCCTAGACCATCTAGAATTGATGAATCTTTGTTGAGGGCTTAGGCTGATCTGCTGGGCATGTACTTGCAAAGGGGAAGAATAAAATAATGAATAGAAAACCTTGAAAATATACCTCTCATAAGTATATGTAATTGATAAAGGCTTTTAAGGTATTGTTTTCAAGCTATTTATCTTTCTGGGACCAGAAACTCCTTATAACCACCCTGAAGTTGACTGTCGAATTTCTTATATTTGACTTCCACGTGAGAAATGTTAAAACCACAGTATGTAACAAGATGTGGAGCTGCTTCCAGAGAAGGCTGATGTGTAAAAACTACTGGTAGAAATAATGTTCTTTCCTGGAAGTATGTCTTGCCCAATCTTCAGTTAAACAAACAAAATCTAAAATGGCAAGAAAACTTTCCTTAAAAAAGCACTACAGGCATTGTTGCCTGGAGCGGAGAGGGCCTTAATACTGTGGCCATGGAGGATTTCTGCTTGTATATTTACAATGAATTTCTAAGGATGGATATGATCCCTGTCTCTGCTACACTTGAGGAGTCAAAGTGTTGCTGGCTAGTGTCTGCCCTGACAATAAATAGAACTTGAGGTGCATTTCTTTGACATGCTATAAGAACTGTTTATTGATACCTTCGTGCATTTCTGTCTGACCAAGTAAAAAAATTCTTTAATAGCCTTTACTTCATTTTTGAATAAAGATGTTTAAGGTAGGTCACTAGGGAAGGTTGAAATCCAGGCCATGTTCCTTTAAATAAAATGACATTTCTTAGTAAAGAGGTTCTCAGTGTCCCCTGCAGAAATATATCTGATTTCAGAAAAGGATTGATTCAAATAAAAATGTGTTTGTATAAGAAAAATTATTTTCTGCTGAGAAAACACATAGTTTGGGGTAAATTTATAGTTCTGGCCAGGTCATTAATATCTGGTTGTCAAAAAGTATTGGTTTGAACAAAAATATGTTGTAATAAAAATGCATTGTTTTGAAGAAATTTATTGGCCCCATGAAAACCTATTCGATTCAGAAAGATATGTTGATTTCAATGAAAAATCTATTTGTTTTAAGGGAGATAGTGCTGGGCGCTCAGCTTTTCTATGGGAAATCTTCTCTGTGACATTGATGTTCACTTAGAAAAATGAAACATGGGCATAATTAGTGGAAAGACTGTGAAGAGAGAGCAGAAGCCCCCTTTAATCAATAATGCTTAACACGAACATAATGAGCTTCAGTCTTCAGAGCACATTGACGAACATTTGCCAAAGAATCTTTCCAAATAGCCAAAAGAAGGGTGTGGCTGGCCATAATTTTAGAGGATGGACACTCATGGAAGGAAAAGTCATAGGAAGACAGAAAAAAAGCAGAGTCGTAAGGTGAACACCAGACACCACGGCCTCCAAGAGAACCATTGCTGTAAATAGGAAGCCCCTTTACACAGTGACCTTGGCCTGCTATCTAGCCCTTCTCTCTCTCTCTACTGCCTGTGGATCAGAGCCTTGAAACCGTGAAGCACCAGGTTTCCAGATCATATTTAGTGTGTTCTGAGTAATGTATACACTTTTGAAACAGGAAGATAATATCATGGCACTAGTGTTGGGATTGCTCAGTGTGGGCAAAGTGGTCTGTATCTGCCATCTAAAACAAAAATCTGTCCCTAGAAACGCTGGCAAAAACACAGAATCTAAAAGCAATTCTGCTACCTTCAGCTATTGGCTTAAAATGGGGTTTGGAAAATTTCTTTGTAAAGGGCCAGATGATAAATACTTCAGGCTTTAAATAACCAGACGTTCCCTGTCGCATACTCAACTCTGCCATTGTAGCATGAAAGCAGCCATTGATAATAAGTAAATTAACAAGTCTGACTATGACCAATGAAACTTTATGTACAAAAATAGGTGGTGGAGTGTCCATGGCCTATAGGACATAGTATGCTTAAAGAATTGACTTCACTGTACAGCTTGCACGAGTAAACAGAAATTGTGCAGAAATATGCCATATAGAAAGTTAGCATGCAGGGGGCAGATAAGGATAAACTATGAAAAATAACACAGGCAATCCCCAAGAGGTGCTGATTGGGGCATAGAGAATGCAAACAGAATGTCTTGAAGGAGGAACATTCCACGTGGAATATATTCATTGTAGCTTCAAGAAATCAAATCTAATTCCAGAATCTTTATTTCATACTAAGTAAAACTTTATTACATAACAGTATTTATCAAAATTAAACAGGAGGAATAAGTGTTTAGGTGTGCACTTTCCTTCTGCAAAGCTCTAGAGATAAATATGAATAAAATATAAGCTTTATATTCTAACAGAGGGCTGCTGCTGGGTGATGTGGCCTGGTGCAAGAGCAGTGGAGCTCTTGCTCAGATGCCCGTAGCCACATCTCCTTTGCTTTAAAGTAGGTTCCTCAATACATCCTGGAGTTATTTAGGATTCCATGATGGTGGATAAAACACTCTAGAGGTTCTTTGATAGCGGTTCTGTCTGAAACCCTATTGGCAGGATTGAGCAAGTCCATATCCAGAATATGTATGGAATCAAGTCAAGGTAAATTACATTAATTACTTCTCTGGTGAAAGGGTTAAGATGTAATCAACTTGCTACCAAGTGGCTGGTTGTCCTGTTGAGAAAAGATGCTATACGAAGGGCTAAGCATACTTTCTGTTGCTGTTGAGTTAAGTTCTGATACTGCTACTGGACAATCACCAGTAGCAGTACATAGATCAGCCTTGGTAATTGGGAGCCCATGCTCTTGTCCATGCATCCCCTCTAGCCCTGCCACCATAGCTGCTTTATTCATATAGTTTTTGTGCTACTACTGGGCCGACTGATGATAGACGCTGACTAGGGTCGACTGCCTGAGTCATTCTGCCTACTTATTGTCCAGCGTCTCTTCTGTGGTGAATGTGCTCCAGCAGGCGTTCATATGTCATTCACAGATCTTCACACTACTTTCCTACTCCTATAGACTTTCCATGAATCCCACATGGCATCTCTTCTCAGCATGGAGCCTTCTAATAGCATGGACTCTGGCGGATTTCTCTAACAGCAAGGCTGTTGGGCCTGCTGAGAGACGTGTCTTGAATTGCTATTTTTTATTTACTCTCTTGATCTGGGATGAGGCAGTTTCAGAGGCTTCCAATTGGTCTGCCCCACTATTACAGTTCTAATCTCATAGCAAATCAACTAATAGGAGGGCTCTGGTGAATGCCAAAAGTACTCATTCCCATTATACATTCCAGAAAAAAGGATGGAAGAATGACTAGCGGTAAGTCCATTGGATCTACTCCAATTCAGGCCGGGGCTGAGACTGCATTTATTACCTGGCTTTCACACGCCATAGTCTAAAAGCATGAGGTATAATAATGCTTCAAGTTTCTAGGTATCAATGGGATCCTGGACCCTATGCCTACTAGTTCTCAAAATATTTGAATATTTTATAAGTAAATGGCCATAGGGCCCTTGTTCTGCCATTAGTGTTATAGGAAGAACTAAAGGAATCATTACCATATGTACCTACCGTGATATGTATGGGGAACCTGGCTTCTCCTTCTGTCAGTGGTTTCCTGATCTGAACATTATCTCAGATCTGGAATCTGCCAACAGATTATGGAATTTTATTAGGACGGCTTGCCTCAGACTCCTGATTATCCGTTGTTATATCATTTTCTTTTACACATTTAACGTTGCTTTTCATCTATCTTGCCTCTAGGAAAGCTCTGTTTGGGCTCCTAATTGTAACCTTGTCATTCTTTATGCTCTTTCCACCCACCTTCCTTTTGATGGTTGAGAATTACCACATATCTTCACTTATTCTGAAATTTTACCATCTTCTTTTCAATCAAGCAGCCCTATTTTTAAATAATCTCCTACTATCAGCTTTGGTTTGCAAAGGACACCTTCTCAGTAATGTTGCTGATTCTCTCACAAGGACATTCCTTATTGCTTTAATAACTAGTGTGTTTTCCAGGCTGTTAATGAGCTGAGTCTCGAAGAATAGATAGAAATGAGACATGTAAAGGTTGTGGAGAACATTCCAGGCACAGAGGAGAGAAGCAAAATCAAAGGCTGCATAATTGGGGGATTTCTTAGTTTTCAGCAGAGTTCAGTATACATGAAGGGGAGTGGGATTTCAAGGTGAAACCTTATGTGATAATACAAGACCTATAACTTAGGCTTATGCATAAAGATTTGATCTGTTAGTAGTAGCAAAAAGAAGAGTAAGCCAAAACATTCCTTATTGCCTCTGGTAGATACAATATGAAAACCAGAGCAAGCTAATGGAAGCTGGAGAGTAGGGGAGGGGAAAGAGGCAGTGGCCCAAGCACTTCTGACATGTGTAAGGTAAAAGTTTAATGTGCCTTGGGCACATGGAGCTGCCAGCCTCATGACATGCAAATGAGCTGATTCCACTCCAGCAGGTAACCATATTATCCACCAGCCCTGGGTGATATAGCTCTACCAGCAATACCTCAGGCACAGCTCTGATCATTCTCTCCAGGAACCAAGTCTTTTTGTTTCTGTCAAAAATATTTTTCACAAGGACTGTTGGCACAAATGTACTTGTGAAGAGCTGTAGGCATTCTCCCTCCAGAATCCCTTACTGGATTGTGAAAAACGGTGAGCTGAACTTACCAGGAATTTTCATCTTGTGTTTCTCATTTTTTTTTCTTCTTATCACATACTTGGTCCCATATGGATACTTAAGACACATCAACAAGGCAGTGTTTGAGAATGGGGATATAGTCTGGAACTACAAAAGCAAAGTGCATATGTGGGCGATAAGGACTTGGTAAGGAAAATATGGTCTGCTCTAACATGTAGACACATGATAGGCCTCAGATTAGGATCTGAGTGTTGGAAGAGATCTTAAGATTCATAAGGTCTGATTGTACATCCACTGCTTAAATCTTTTCTATGACAGCCTCGCCAAGTGGACATTTGAGTTATGCCTACGTGTACCTCCAGCACAGAAAAGTCACTCAATCCAAAGAGCACTCATTCTATGTTTGTATAGTTACGTGTTTTTAAAAGGTTTTCTTGAGTTGACCTATGTATGTTGCAAGAGACAGATGGAGTCTTCAAAACTTAGGGAATTATAGCAGAAAAGCAGATTTTGCCTAGGAGAAAGTCAGGAGCCTATAGGACCAAGGCTAGAAGGACTGAGACATTACAAAGGAAACAATAGATGCAGGAGGAAGCAACTAAAATACAAGAGAGTGTCCAATTAGCCTCAGTAGTCTTGCTCGAAAAACGTTGTGAGGAGATGGAAACCAGGTACTCAGTGCATGAATAGATTTTAGTTTCCAGGACTAGAAGGGCCTGTGTAAACATGCATTTTTGGTGACATTATTATGTTCACTCTTTCAAGTGAAACTTTGCAGCATCTGACTGAATAATTCATATGTGAAAGTCTTTAGAAAACATTTGTAGAATAAGTGAATGAATGAAATTCTAATTCTTAGGGTGAACAACAGATCCCACATCTCCTATTGAAGAAAATAATCTGATTTCAAGGCTGGGTGTTTTTTATCTTTATTTCATAAATTCTTTCTAGTGCACTTGCATTTCAAAAGCACAATAGTTGAATCTGTAGGGCAGAAAAAGCAATAGTGTAGTTTCCCTTTATCTGTAGGAGATATGTTCCAAGACCCCAGTGAATGCCTAAAACTAAGAATTTACAAAACCTTATATATACAATGTTTTCTCCTATACATACATACCTATGATAAAGTTTAGTTTATAAATTAGGCACAGTAAAAGATGAACAAGCAAAACCAATAATAACATAGAACGATTATAACAATATGCTGCAATAAAAGTTATATGAATGTGGTGTATTTCTCTCTCTCAGTATATCTTATTGTACTGTCCTGTGAGTGACTAAAACCACTGAAAGCAAAACCATGGAAAAGGGTGGGGGTGGGAGGCACTGTATCTTTTCCTCACCCATTGTAAGATTCATGGCTGAGACCCCTATAACAAAAGACAGATTAACAAGAGAAAAGCATAGAAATTTACTTAATCTAAGTTTTATGTAACAGGAGCCTTCAGAAATGAAGACTCAAAGAAACAGGGAAATCTGTGTATTCCGATGGATGGATAAGCAGAAGTATAATTAGAGAACAAAAGGGTGTGATCAAGTGGTTAATAAACTGGGGAGAACATAGAAAGTCCTATTTGTTCAGATATTTTCTGGCATCTCTATGTGATATTCCTTTTCTCTGGGTATAGAGCAGGATACCTGTCACATGAAGTTCTTTAAGGAAAAAGAGAGAGGGAAGGTCCTGGGTTTTTTGGCCTGCTTCAGGGAAGAAGGGTGAGGGGAAGGTGAGAATGATCTTCTTGCTTCTGCTGTTTTCTCAGTTTCCAGTGTGCTCTATTTTATGGTATTTTGCTGAACCCTATCAAGTCTGATGCCTAGGATCACTAATGATCACACTGTATCTGACCCTTGCATGCTTCATTTTAACTGTGAAGCTGCAGAGAGTTTTCAGGAAGAGAAAGGACAACCCTGATTCTGATATGAAAGTCAAATAACTTTTTCTACTAACTTTTCTTCAACTCTTTTTTATAATAAAATTTTCTATGACTAATAATGCACAAATCTCCATGAATTAATTCTGGAATGAAGGATAGAAAGATTGGGCACACATCGTGTGATTCAGAATTACAACAGTCACAGCTTGGCCAACATAGTGAAACCTCATCTCTACTAAAAATACAAAAATTAGGTGGGCATGTTGGCACGCACCTGTACTCCCAGCTACTTCAGAGGCTGAGGCAGGAGAATTGTTTGAACTGGGAGGCAGAGGTTGCAGTGAGCTAAGATCACACCACTGAGCTCCAGCCCGGGTGACAGAGAGACCCTGTCAAAAAAAAAAAAAAAAAAAAGGGGGGGGGAATTACAACAATCCCACTGGGAAATGGACTTTGAAGAAATCATGAATTATGAATCTACTTTGAGATTCTTATCCCAAAAGAAGAGCCCTCTGACCATCCGTGCAATAGATTTGGAAATAGAGAAATAGAGAAGCCAAGTGTGAATTCTGTCCCTCACACATGGAGCTTTTAGTCCTGAGAGTGGTCATGGAATCTTTTGATTTTTAGCTTCATCGTGTGCAAGATGGGAATAATGAAGCCTGTCTCATAGAGTTACTGGAAGGCTCATAATATATGTGAATGCACCTAGAGAAGAATAGACTTTATTTTTTGAGGTAGCTTTTCTCCTTTTCTTTGTAAAGACTAGTTTCAGCACTGAGGATCTTTGTCAGTCAAGATTCAATCAGAAAAGCAGAAATGACTCTATTACTTCAGATAGAAGAAATTTAACAGAGGAAATTGGTTATAAAGGTGATGAAAGAATTGAGAAGCCAAAAAGACAATGGAACAAGCAGGGAATCACTGCCACCCCTAGGAATAGAGGCTCATCTCCAGGAGATAGTGTTGCCAAGGCCCAGAATCCAGGGTCACCAGATAAAGCTGGAACTGTGCTTACATATACCACAAGTTCCAGCTCGGGGTATGGGAGACACAGCCTTGGCCGGGGATAGTACATAAAGCAGAGAGACAGAAGACAAAAAACACTGGGTTTTCTTTCCACCCATCCTCCAATCTTTTACCTGTCATGCACATTGGCCAAACATACCTTGAAGCCAGAGGGCAAGAAAGTCTAGGAATTATAATTTCCTGAAACTCAGAAAGGAAGAGGAAGAGGAGGAAGAATGAATCTGAATGAAAAAAAGGTTGATTCAGTGTTCAAGTATCTTAGCAGACAAAGGCCTTTCTTGTTTCCTCATTCTCCTTGAGCAGAAAGGAACTATAATCCTTCTGCCCAGCAAAGTATTTTTTTATTTTTAAAAAATTTTTGTAGGTACATAGTAGGTGTATATATTTATGGATAACATGAGATATTTCGATAGAGACACGTAACATATAATAATCACATCAGGGTAAATGGGGTATTTATCATATCAGGCATTTATCTTTTGTGTTACAAACAACTCAGCTGTATTCTTTTAGTTATTTTTAAATGTACAATTAAATTATTTTTGACTATGGTCACCTTGTTGTCCAGCAAAGTTCTTGTTGTTCACATTCCCTGGGCAAGGGTCTTGCTCAGAGTAGTTGCATAAAATGACTAAAATATCATGTGATTCTCTCTCAAAGATTCTAGAAGTCAGGCAGAGGGTAGGACCCAAGATTCCCTTCTCATGTAGGGAACCTGAGTTTCCTGGAGTAACAGGATCTAAAAACTCTTGTACATATTTAAAATGAATGGCCTGGTGGTTATGCTATCAATTTAATTCCAAGTTTTGAACTTTTATGAGCTAAAATGAATTTTGTTTATTTTTTTTACTGCCTCAATGTAATAGGTATATGCTCTACAAAATTGAGTTAAATCTGTGAAAAATCAAATAATATGTATTGCATTAAAAGTATTTGTAATTTCAAAGAATTTTACAGCAAATCATTTTGCTAACTTAAGAATCTTCTTGATATAAACATAATCCCTTCCTAGTGAATCTGTTTTATAAGTTCTGATTTTTCATATGTTGGCTTTTGTTTAAGCACATGACAATTCTATTTATCAGCCCTCTGACACTAGCAATGTTATAAACCAGTGTGTTAAGTGCCACAAGAGAGGTATGAACAAAATATTATGAGACATAGATAAGGGGAGGGAAAAAAGGACAAATTCTAGTTAGAAGAATGTGAGATAGATGCATAAAGGAAGCAGTATGTGGTTAACATTTTCAGAATTGGTAGGTTTTTGTATAAACAAAGAATGAGCAAAAGACGTATCAGTGGGAAAGTACAAGATGTGCTGAATAAATGATCTGGTAATGTTTGACTGGAAATTACCAGAATTTATGTAAAATATGTTTTAAATGTTGAATTTGGTCAAATTATGAAGTATCTTGAATAAGTTGAGATATTTTCACTTTAATAGGCAGAATAGACTCATTGAAAGTGCTTTTGCTTTAATAGCAGAGTGATACAGCTAGAATTTAACAAATTGAAACTTTTTTCTATGCCTAACATTTTTTAGATTATTTGTTACAATTAAATTTTCTCTAGAGAATGGTATTATGAGCTGTTTACATATAAAGTCATAGTATAAGAGAAGTGGTTATACATATATATAATATGTATAAAAGTTAGGGTTTCTTATTTTTAAATTAATTATGCTATTTCAATTTGATTTTATAACTGTTACCATATTTGCTGTGTATTTTATCCATTCCTAGGGAATAAGAAGTGGGACACTTCAAGATATACCTAAAATTATCTTAAATATATCATCCATTAATATCCCAAAAAAGAAATATAGAATCATGGTTTTCAAATACAATTATGAACCAAGTCCTACAATGACTTCTCTAAATCTTATTCAAAGAGAATTCTTAATTTCTCCAGAAAGTCAAAAGACACATATATTAACACACATAATTTTATTTATATTTGAACCAAATGCTAAAAATAATCACTTTAAGCCAGTATTGGAATTGGTATTATCCCTAAACTAGCATGTTTTCACACAATCTGAAAAAATATTTATTTATTTCTAGGGCTCTGTTTAGAAAATATAATCAATAGTCAATAAATAAGAAGCAAAGACTGAAAACTATATTGTAGAACACAAATTACATTAGAAATAAAGTTAAATCACTCTGTTGTCAGAACTTTATAAAATTTTAGAGAAGAGATGGTCCATTAAAATCTCTGGCACCAGCATCTTCTCTCACCACTGAGGAAACTGAGAATGGAGAAGCAAACTGATCTAGGATCACACAACTAAGTCATGGTAGATCCAGACCTATTCAGCCTTATCCTAGTTAGTTTAAATATTTTTCCACTAATTGGGTCACCATAGTATTTATTAACATTGCGGCACTGGTTCTCCCAGTTCTCATTTGAAGAGGTGATGTATGTTGGGGGAAATAGGGTAAGAGGAAGGGAAGGATTTTAACTGTCTTTACAGGAAGATGAAATCTATTGGTCATTTAAAGATCAAATCCAGAAACTAAATCTCCTTGACTTTTCTTGGAATTTATAGTGTGAGTAGTTGTATGTGGTTGACTCATGAGTTAAACCCCTCACAGTCTGAGGAGAATATGTTCAAACAAAGCAAACAGCTCAAAGTAAATGCCAAGCCCGGTGAAGACGTCACAGTCTCGGTCTCAGCCCAAATCCAGTGGCAGCAGATACATTATGCATGACCAACAAGATTTCTTTTTGCTCTTCTATCTTGGCTGTTGCACAAGCATAAACCCCAATGGAACCGAGTAATCAAATACAGATTTGGAGTCATTAAATCTTCAAGGGGAAAGTTTTTTAAACATTTGGTTTGAGCAGTACTCACAAGCTGGAGAAGCAACATGAGAAAAATCAATTAGAAATGGGAAGTTGGCTGGGATAATATGAGAAATTATTGTAAATTTTCTTTACGACCTTCAATTTTACTCCTGCTATTCTGCAAATGGAACAACTGAGAAAGAAGATTTTCCTACTCATTCTCCTTCCTCTGTTTTCTCTAAAAAGCAAAACTGGAACAAGCAGAATGAACTTCTCTCTATCCCTACTTCCTAGTATGTAGCTGCAGAAAAGTCTTTGAACTTCTGTGAATCTCCAATCCTTTATCTACAAAATGGGAATAATAATACAAATATCCCAAAGTTTTCATTAATATGAAATCATATTTTACAGAAACGGCTTTATAACTTTGAAAGAACAACATAAAGTTTTATTATTATTACATTCTAGGGCACAGGTTTTTAAACTAGGGACAAGGTCTGTGCCCCAATGCTCTATCACCCCTGAAATACATTGTTTAGAAAACATTTTTGACATTGTTCTTGTTCTGAATAATAAGTCCATAGGAATGTGTTCAAAAGAAAGTGAAAGAAAAAACAAACAAACAAACAAACAAAAAGCAACCAAAACTAGCTTAAGCATGTAACTCATCTCCCTGGCAAAAAAAAAAAAAAAAAAGGAAAGATGGTAAAGATATTTTATAGACTCACATAACTGGGGGTGTCAAGGGATGAAGCTGGTTGGGTTTATGGTTTTAATACCATTGACTCGACTCTCTCTCTCTCCCCATCTTTCTGTGTCTCTATATGTGACAGTCTTATCATATCTTGCTAGAATAATGTCTTCTGTCTTTCCCACACCCTGGGAAGATTGAAACAACACTGGGGCTACAGCCTACAAAAGGAGGAGGGAACAATCTTCTATCTTCAATTTATATGGTTATTTGGAAAGAGCATGATTGGTCTGCATGTGACCCATGCACACCCTTTCAACCAATCACTAGCTCCAGGGGAATGTGATATTATGATTAGCCTAGGCTGGGTCACATGCTTCCCTGTATCCCAATAGGACCACATAGATTAAGGAAAAAGATTCCCAAAGGAAAGAAAAATAGGCGAGCAAATAAATGGATTTCTATTATAGTGAGTTTTCTTAGATTGTCAAAGGAGCCCATGATTACAAAACAATTAAAACTGGTTCTATAAAATCACCAAGAAATGTACTTTATTTGAGGTTCATGGAATTAAAGAAATTAAAAGTTTAAAACAAATCTCAGACAGCATTGCATCATTACTCTTATTCTAAAAACAAGAACACATAATCTAAGAAAGGCAAAATAGCCTGGCAAAAGAGCACCATGAGAAGTAGAACTAGATTTCGAAACCTGATTCCTGGTGTAGGGGTCCTTCCATTTTAGCGGGCTAACTTTCACCCTGATTAGAAACTATCAAGGACAATGGCAATATTTGGATAGCACAATGCCTGTAAAGTATATAGCGTAATTTCTGGAACATAAAATAAACAAACCACAAGTCTTCATTCTTCTTTCTCCCAGTATGTCACCAATTCTCTGACATGAGTGTTTTCAATCGTTAGTGTTCAAATTTTGCTGGGGGTTTATTTTTCCAGTTTGCTTTTTTCCTTTTGCCAGGTTTTCAGAGATAATCTCTGCTTATGCAGATTTTCTCTCATATTATGAGTGATTCTGCCATGCCTTCTTTGCCTAAGTTTCCTCCAGAAACATACAGAACAGGAAATAGGAAAGGGCTAGAGGAATGAAATGGCATAATTGCAAGGTAAAAATTAAGGCCAAGTTCAAGTGAAAAAATCCTGGGCATTGGCCCTAAAAAGTGCATTTGTCTGGTGTTTCCCTTCCATTGTACACCTGTCTGGTAGTGTGAATGTAGACCAGCCTGAGTTTACAGCAACAAGGTCAGGTAAGGAAACATGCTGGTTGTGTTTGGGCCAATGTTAAATGACATATCTCATTAACAAGTTCATGATGAGATTACTTTCAAGGTTCTTGACTTGCTATAATAGGCAAACTTGAGGTAGAAACCCCCCAAATGAAAACCTCACCCTTTATCTTACTAATGCTGTAAATGGAAATCCTGGCACTTCTTAGTATATTGAGTACATTTTTTCATCTATTTCAGACTACCCACTTAAAGAAACCTGAGAGGTTTTAGGACTTTAATGAGTTAATACAACTTTCCAAAGCAGAAGTTATCCTCAGAGTCTCCCTTCCCTCAGCTTGTAATATTAATAACAATATTGTCAGATGCCAAAGAAGGCATGTGGTGCTTGGCTCATGGGCCAGCCAGCAGGGACTTGTTGAAAACCAGCTCCATTTTGTAAGCCAAATGAAAAACCACATGGCAGCCTCAGTTGGGATTAGGAGTGTAACTGCTGAGCTATCACCTGAAATCTACCCTCCCACGCATTTGATTTAAAACAATCACCACATATTTGCTATGGACTTTTCTTTCATTATATTCCAACTCTGATATTTAATCAGTCTCCGCTCTTTTATGTTTGAACAAGTTGATGCTAAACCATAATAAAAAAAAAAAGATCCAAGAAATGTCATCACTACCATATTATCCTCTCTCTGTGAACACATTCATAATGCATTATGGTTTCAATAGAAAGGTTGCTTATGATTAAAATTAATAAAGAATTAAAGCTGTATTTGTGGTTATGGCCTTCTTTAATTTGGCTTTCATCATTTGGACCAGCAAACTGGAAGTAGGGGGATGAGAAATAGACTGTGAATCAGGAATACATATTAGATTCATTAATCATTGCATGAGAGAAGGTTTCAGAGTGCATCTTTCCTTTAGCACCTCAGACTGAGAGAGCATCATATTTACTAAGAGAATGGGTTTATCTCCTTTATCAGGAGTGTTTAGTTATAGAGAATAGAGTCCAGAAGAAAAAGTACCAATTGTATCTTCCAAGTGGTCAGGAACTTCCAAATCCGTTGTACTCCAAATGATTGTTTATTCACCTTTTCCCAGATAATGCATGTCGTCACTATGCTGTAGCATCACTTCTAAGGAGTTCTTACTCCCATGTTTAATATGTTGCAAAGGGATGAAAATAAATACAGTAGGAAAAGAGAATGATAATCATGTGTGGGTGTTTATCTAATGTATGACTATAATTTATGGAGTAATATTCAAAATATTTAACAACCAATATGATATACACACCCCCCATATATTACAACCAACTAGAATATATAGTGGCCAGAAAAAATTACTCAGCTAAACACCAGGTCTCCCTGTGAAAATGTGAAAAATCATTCCAAATGCCAGCTGGTTGTATGGTAGTTATGATAGTAGATTCTGCTAGAAATACACAAACTGCTAAAACTGACTAAAAAAAACCCAAAAAAACCCCAAAAAACAAAAAATAAAAAGCTTAAACAATCTGAATATACGTATAAAACAAATGAAGAGATTGAATTAGTAAATCAAAAATAATACAAAGAAAAGCCTAGGACCAGATGACTTTATCACTGAATCCCACCAAAAAAGTTAATACCAATTCTTTACAAACTCTTTCAAAAATAGAAGAAATGTTTCCCATTTTATTTTCTGAGGCCAGTATTACCATGATACAGAAACCAAAATATATCACAAGATATTACAGACCAATACCTCTCATGGATATGGATGAAAAATATGAAAGACTGGATAATTCTCCCCTAATAACAGAAATAATACAGGGATGTCTGCTTTTACCACTTCTATTGACATTTAACCTTAGAGTAGAGATTCTAGCCACGACAATTATGAAAAAAAAAAAAAAAAAAAAAAAAAGAAAGAAAGAAATAAAAGGCAACCAGATTGGAAAGAAAGAAGTAAAACTATTTTATTCATAGATAACATCATCTTATACAAAGAAATTCCTAAAGATTCCACTAAACAACTCTTAGAACTAATGAAAGAGTTCAGCAAGGTTGCAGGACACAAGAAAAATACACAAATCAATTGTGTTTCTATATATTTGCAATGAACAATCTAAAAGTAAAATTAAGAAAATAATACAATTTATATTATTATGAAGAATAACATTAGGAATAAATTAAAAATAGAAGCATAAAACTTTTATTCTGATGACTAAAAAAACTTGAAAGAAGTTAAAAAAATGTAAATAAATGAAAAATTTTCATGTTCATGGATTTATTGAACACAACACAATTTATTGAAGGGACTGTTCTTTTCACATTCTATGTTCTTGGCACCTATTCAAAAATGAGTTGGCTTTGCTGGGCAGTGGCTCACGCCTGTAATCTCAGCACTTTGGGAGGCAGTGTCGGGCGTATCACGAGGTCAGGAGATCGAGACCATCCTGGCTAAGATGGTGAAACTCCGTCTCTACTAAAAATACAAAAAATTAGCGGGACGCGGTGATGGGCGCCTGTAGTCCCAGCTACTCGAGAGGCTGAGCTGAGGCGGGAGAATGGCGGGAACCCGGGAGGCGGAGCTTGCAGTGACCCAAGATGGCGCCACTGCACTCCAGCCTGGGAGACAGAGCCAGACTCTGTCTCAAAAAAAAAAAAAAAAAGAAAAGAAAAGAAAAGAAAAGAAAAAAAGGATTTGGCTGTAAATGCATGGATTTATGTCTGGGTTTGCTATTCTGTTCCATTGGCTTATGTATCTGTTTTTATGCCATTATCATGCTGATTTGGTAACTACAGCCTTGTGGTATATTTTGAAGTCATGTAGTGTGATTCCCGACTTTGTTCTTTCTGCTCAGGATTGCTTTGGCTGTTTGAGTTCTTTTGTGGTTCCATATCAATTTTAGGATTCTGTTCTCTATTTTTCTGAAAAATGTCATTGGTATTTTGATAGGGATTACACTGGCTATAAATTGCTTTGGGTAGTATTGTTATTTTAACAATATTAATTCTTCCAATTCATGCACATGATATATCTTTTCATTTTCTTGTGCCCTTTTCAATTTCTTTCATCAGTGTTTTATAGTTTTCCTTGTATAGATATTTCACTTCATTGATTAAATCAATTCCTAGATATTTTATATTCTATGTAGCTATTATAAATGGGATTGCTTTCTTGATTTCTTTTTCAGACTATTCACTCTTTGCATATATAAATGCCACTGAGTTTTGTGTGTTGAATTTGTATCTTGAAACACTATTGAATTCATTTATCAGTTCTAACAGTTTCTTGGGTGAAGTCTTTAGCTTTCCTAGGTATAAAATCGTGTCTGAAAACAAGACTAATTTTACTACTTCTCTTCCAATTTTGATGCCCTTTTTTACTTTCTCTTGCCTAACTGCTGGCCGTAACTTCCAGTAAGTATTGTGTTGAATAAATATGGTGAAAGTGGGCATCCTTGTTTTGTTCTAGATCTTAGAGGAAAGGCTTTCCATTTTTTACTTATTTAATACAATGTTAGCTGTGGATTTGTCACATATGGCCTTTATTATTTTGAGGCATGTTCCTTCTATACTCAATTTGTTGACGGTTTTTATTATAAAGGGATGTTGAATTTCATTGAATTTCATTGAATGTTTTTTCAGCATCTATTGAAATGATCATATGGTTTTTGTTCCTGGTTCAGTTAATGTGATTTATCACATTTATCGATTTGTCAATGTTGAACGACCCTTCATCCCTGGGATAAATTCCACTTGATGATGGTGAATGATCTTTTTAAAGCATTGTTGGATTCAGTCTGCTATTATTTTGTTGATTTTTGCCGCTGTGTTTATTGGCCTGTAGTTTTTTTTGTTGTTGTTGTGTCCTTGTTTGGCTTTGTTATCAGGGTAATGCTGACCTCATATAATGTTGCCCAGGCTGGAGTTCAGTGGTGCGATCTTGGGTCACTGCAACCTCCACCTCCCGCGTTCAAACGATTCTCCTGCCTCAGCCTCCCAAGTAGCTGGGTCTACACACACATGACACCACGCCAAGATAATTTTTGTATTTTTAGTAGAGATGGGGCTTCACCACACTGGCCAGGATGGTCTCAATCTCTTGACCTCGTTATTCACTCGCCTTGGTCTCCCAAAATGCTGGGATTATAGGTGTGAGCCACTGCGCCTGGCAGATTTCAGTTTTTATATCTTCTTTTCAGTGCTGATTGTATTTATTTGGGTCCTTGCTCTTTTTCTTTTAGTTAGTCTAGCCAAAGGTATGTCAATTTTATCTTTTAAAAAAACCAACTTGTTATTTTATTGATCTTCTGCATTTTTTAGTTTCTTTTATTTATTTGTGCTGTGACCTTCATTATTTCTTTTCTTTTTGGTTTTGGTTTGTTGTTTTTCTAACTTATTGATGTACACTACTAGGTCATTTATTTGAAGACTTTCTACTGTTTTGATATAGACATTTATTGCTATAAATTTCTCTGTTAGTATTGCTTTTGGTGTATCATCCCATAGATTTTGATATGTTGTTTTTCCATTTTCATTTGTTTCAAAAAGGTTTTAAATTTTCTTTTTAATTTCTTCATTGACCCATTGATCACTCAGGAACATGTTTAATTTCCATGTGTTTGTGTAGTTTCCAAGTTTCCTCACATTTTCATGATTTCTAGTTTTATTCCCTTGTGGGAATAACGGCAGAAAAGATGGTTGATACGATTTCTTCTCATTTGAATGCATTAAGATTTGTTTTGCGGCCTATGATATGGTCTATACTGGAGAATGTTCCATGTGCTGATTAAAGAATGTATATTCTGTAGCAGATGGGTAAAATGCTCTGTAAATGTCAGTTGGACCAATTTGGTCTAGTGTAGTTTAATGTTTCTTTGTTGATTTTCTGTCTGGATGATCTGTCTATTACTGAGAGTGGGGTGTTGAAGTCCTCTATACTATTATTATATTGCAGTTCATCTCTCCCTTTATATGTATTAATGTTTGCTTTATATACTTGGGAGCTCTGGTGTTGAGTGCACAGATATTTATAATTGTTAAAACCTCTTACTGAAATGACTCCTTTATTATTATACAGTGATCGTCTTTGTCTCTTTTTACAGTCTTTGATTTGTAGTCTATTTTATCTGATATAAGTATAGCTGCTCCTGCTCTTTTTTTTTTTTTTTTTTTTGGTTTCCATTCCATGAAATACTTTAATTCTCTTCACTTTCAGACTATGTGTGTCTTTACAGGTGAAGTAGGTTTCTTATAGGCTACGTATAGTTGGATCTTATTTCTTTATCGATTCAGACACTCTATGCTTTTAATTAGATAATTGAGTGAATTTTATATTCAGTGTTATTATTGATAAATAAGGATTTACTACTGCCATTTTGTTGTTTCTTTATTATCTTGTAACTCTTTCTTCTCTTCTTACTATCTTCCTTTGTGATTAAGTAATTTTCTCTGATAGTATATTTAAATTTGCTGCTTTTTATTTTTAGTGAATATATTTCACTAAAAATATATATTTTGCATTGTGGTTACCATGAGACTTACAAAAAATCTTCTAGATATAACAAATTATTTTAAAGAGATGACAACTTATATCACAAAGAAAAAAATAGAAACAAAGAAAAAAATTTAAAAAGCATCTACATGGCTGGGTGCAGTGGCTCACGCCAGTAATCTCAGCACTTTGGGAGGCCGAGGCGGGAGGATCACCTGAGGTAAGGAATTTGAGACCAGCCTGGCCAACATGACGAAACCCCGTCTCTTCTAAAAACACAAAAATTAGCTGGGTGTGGTTGTGCATGCCTGTAATCCCAGCTACTCAGGAGGCTGAGGCAGGAGAATCTCTTGAATCCGAGAGGCAGAGGTTGCGGTGAGCTGAGATCGTGCCATCGTACTCCAGTCTGGGCAACAAGAGTGAGACTCTGTCTCAAAAAAAAAAAAAAAAAAAAGCATCTACACTTTAACTCTATCCCTCCTTACATTTTGACTTTATATTCTCTCAATTTACATATTTTAATATAGCCTATTTTTTAACAGGTTGCTGTAGGCATTATTACTTTTGTTTTTCATAAATTTGCCTTTTGGATTTTATGCTAGAGCTATGATTGTATGGCACACCACAATTTTAGCGTTAGAGTTTTCTGGGTTTTTCCTTATACTTAATTTTGCTTGTTGGTTTTGGGCCTTCACACATATTTTCTTCTTGCATATTAGTGTTTTTTTCTTTTGGATTAAAGAACTCCCTTTATCATTTATTATAAGCTGGATTTGGTGGTGGTGGATTTTTTGAGCTTTTGTTTGTCCGGAAAAGACTTTATCTCTCCTTTATATTTGAAAGTTTTTTGCTGAATATAGTATTCTTGAATAGCTTTATACACTTCAAAAATATTTTTCACTCCCTTCTGGCATGTATGGTTTTCATTGAGAAATCTGTTGCCAGCTCCTTTATACGTTATATGCTTCTTTCCTCTTACTGCTTTTAGGATCCTCTCTATGTCCTTGACCTTTGAGAATTTGATTGTTTTATGTTTTAGTGGTAGTCTTACTTGGATCAAATCTGGTTGGTGTTCTCTGACCTTCCTGTGCCTGGTTATATCTTAAGTTTTGGAAAGTTTTCTATTATTATTTCTTTCAATGAACTTTCTATGTCTTAATCTTGCTCAACTTCCTCTTGAACACAAATAATTCTTAGATTTGGTCTTTTGAGGTAATTTTCTGTATCTCATAGATGATCTTCATTTCTATGCATTCATTATTTTTTTCTCTTCTGACTGTGTATCTTCAAATAGCCTGTCTTTGATCTTATCAATTATTTCCTGTTTTATCCATTCTGCTGTTGAGAACCTTTAATGAGTTTTTCAGTTCAGCAAATGCATTTCTCAGGTCCAGGATTTCTATTTGATTCATTATTTCAATATCTTTGTTAAATTTCTCTAATAAATCTCTAAATTGCTTTGATATGTTATCTTAGAGATCATAGTTTCCTTAAAACTGCAATTTTGATTTTTTGTATAGAGAGTTCACGTATCAACATCTCTTTAGGGTCAGTGACTGGTTTCTTGCTTTGTCTGTTGGAGAAGGTTATGATTCCCTAAATTCTGTTTCTTCTAGATGTATATTTATGTCTTTGCATTGAAGGATTATTTATTTATTCCAGTCTTTTCTGTCTTGTTTTTTTTTAAATTTTTTATTTTTTTGGACATGTTTGTTTAAAGATTTTTGTAATTTACCTGTTGATTTTCTTTCTTCTCCCCCTCACCCACTGGGTTGCTGCCTTGTTTTTTTTTGTTTGTTTATTTGTTTTTGTTGTTGTTTGTTTATCTGTTTGGCACCAGATGATACCTCTAGCCCAGGTTTGTCTTGGTTCTAGTAAACAGTCAGGATGTCTCTTATTCTGAGTAAGGGAGGTCCCAAATGGGATATCTCAGAGTACAGAAAGCCTGACTGAGAATTTTTGCCCAGGAGACCTGTAGAACAAACCTCCTACAGTACAGTGCTGCGGAAAAGCCACTTTGATTCTTGTCTTCTATGACCAAGTTTCAGAGCAGAGTTTCCAGTGCTGGAGATGATGGTCTCACCTCCTTCCTTTGTCTCTGGCTGTCCTTAAGAATATTTCTCCCTCTAGGCATCTCCGAGCTTCCCATAGGTTGAGGCAGAAACCATTCCCTCACCAGTGAACTCAAGATTATAGGACAGCTGTTTGTCTACTTTGCTCACTTTTTCCAACGTAGAAACTGTGAGTTGGAGAGGGAGGATTTTCTGCACACTTAATGCCAGATAGATTGGGATGAAATAGTTTCATGGGTATGGAAGTCTAACTCTCTTACCATCAGCTTGGAGTTTTGTGGTTTTTCTTTGGTTTTTTTTTTTTGGTTTGTTTTGTTTTTTTCATTTCTCTGTGGCCCTGAGAACTGTCTTATCTTCATGTTTTATTTCTGTGATATTAATGGAGATAATTTTGCCATTGTATATATTTATTTTTGATTTTTCTGTTGGAAGGGTAAAGCCAGCTTGCTTCTATGCCATCATTTTGGAACCAGAAGTTACCATGCCTTCCTATTTGTAAAATGATTACGAAACAACTATAATCAAGACACTCTAGCACTGGTGAAAGAATAGACATATACATTAATGAGATAGAATAGCAATTCAAGAAATAAAGCCATTTACCTATAATCAGCTTATTTTAGTCAAGGATTCTAAGCCATCCAATGAAGAAATAATAGTTTTTTTACAAAAAGTGCTGGGATAACTGCATAGCCACATGCAGACAGTGAAGTTTGGTTCTTATGTCACACCACATATAGAAATGTATACAAAATGGGTCAAAGACCTAAGTGTAAAAGTGAAAACTTTAAAACTCTTAGTAGAAAACAAAGAGGTAAACCTTCATGAACTTGGGTTTCACAAAGGATTTTTAGATATGACACTAAAAGCTTATGCAATGACAATAACAACAACAACAAAAAATTAGGAAATCGGACTTCACCAAAGTGAAAAACTTTTCTACTTGAAAGGACACCACAAAGAAAGTGAAAAGAAATGAGATAAAATATTGGCACATCATATCATATGTTTTGTATGTGACTTGTATCCAAAATATGTAAAGAATTCTTACTACTCAATAATAAAAAGACAACTAAATCAAACATGGGCAAATCAGATGAATAAATGTTTCTTCAAGAAACTCAACAACATTAGTCCTCAGGAAAATACAAATTAAAACCACAATGAGGCTGGGCGTGGTGGCTCACACCTGTAATTCCAACACTTTGGGAGGCCAAGGCGGGTGGGACACTTACAGTCAGGAGTTTGAGACCAGCATGTCCAACATGGTGAAACTCCCTCTACTAAAACTACAAAAAATTAGCCAGGTGTGGTTGCGCGCACCTGTAATCCCAGCTACTCAGGAGAGATGCGAGAATAGCTGGAACCCAGGAGGTGGAGGTTGCAGTGAGCGAAGATTGTGCCACTGCACTGCAGACTGGGAGACACAGCAAGAGTCCATCTCAAAACAAATAAACAAACGAACACCACAATGAAATACCATTTCACACCCAGTAGGGTGACTAGAATAAAAGGTGTTGGCAAGAATGTGGAGAAATTTGAATGCTTACACTCTACTGGTGAGAATGTAAAGTAGTGCAGCTTCTTTGAAAAACCATCTGACAGTTCCTCAAATGATTAAACATAGAGTTATCATATAACCCAGTAATTCTACACCTAGGCATCTACCCGCCAAAGGACATATGTCTACACAGAAACTTGTAAATGAGTATTTCATAGAAGCATTATTCATCTTAAACCAAAAGGTGGAAACACCTGTTTATCAACTGATGAATAATCAAAATGTGATATATCCACATAATGAAATATTATTTAGTCATAAAAAGAAATGAAGTACTGAGACATGCTGCAACTTGGACAAATCTTAAAAACATTGTGCTAAATGAAAGATGCCAGTCATAAAAGACTATCTATTATATAATTCCATTAACATGAAATGTTTAGAACCACAACATTTATAGAGACATAAAGTAGATTAATAGTTGCCTAGGGCTAGGGGTGAGGGTGGGAGTCAGCTGAGGGGTGAAGGGTTTATATGATAGGTAAAGCATGCAAGAGTTTTGGGAGAGATGATGAAAATATTCTAAAATTTACTATGGTGATATTTGCATATATCTATGAATATGCTTTAAACATCTAATTTTAAAGATCCAATCCCAAACATCATAATCCTGAATGTTGTAATTCCAAAAGATCAAAATCCTGAAAATATAATTCTGGAAAAATTATTTTAAAACTTCTTAAAAGATATTTATTTTTATTTTAACATGGAGATGTATTTGAGAAACATATCAAAACATGACAGAACACAGGGCACTCTAATCAAGGAAATGGGCAACTATACATATTTTTGCAAGCACATACTCTCACGTACACGAATGCAGTCACATGAGTACAACAGTGAAAGCAGATAAACAGTACTAATAAATAGCTTATGTAACTGCCGTCATCTGAAATACCGTGACCCACAACCTAAGCCATTTGATGAGACTGATCAAAAACCATAACTGGTCACCACCACATATGTAGTCACTCAAAGAGCCAACATCTTGAGAAGTTTTATCTTTCACAAATGCAGATGTCTGAAAAGGACATCTCTTCATTCATTGAGGACATTTCAACATTTCCACACACGTGCACAATGCTTACACACAAAGCCAACGTGACAATGCACCTTTGTGAAGTCAAATTTGCAAAAGGTGCATAAAAAATTAGAACTCAAAAAGTCTTTCTATAATTAATACTGCCAATATTAAAAATGATATGAAGATAAAATAAATAACATAGCAAATTGTAAAAAATTAATACTGACAACTTAAATGGGGGGGAAATAATTTTAAAAGGAACGAAAACAACAAAAAATCTAAAAAGAAAACTCAATATATGAAAAAGTGTAAATCCGCTTTTTGTGGCAGTGCAGGGGAGGCACGGCTCTCCATGGAGAATATATTCACATTCATTTTCTACGTGATGGTGCTCTTTTTGCAATTCTTCTCTGAGTCAATATTCGTGGACGCGAGCATTCCTTGTTACCTTTTCTCATCTTTTGTGCTAGGCTTCCATGTTGTCTTGAGCATGCAGAAATCTATTCTACATGCATTCATATACTGACAACAAATTTGGCAGGAACAACACTGATGATTGAAAAGCAACACCACTATGTGTCTTTTTATCCTCCTGTGCACATAATTATTTTTGAACCACTCACTGGCTTCTCCGGGCAAATGCAGCTTTAATTTATTAAAAACTCCTGGAATGTCATCAGTTAGAAGGAATGCCAATGCAGGCAAATGACACATTTTTAGCTGAAGTTTTCACTGTGGCCTTATCACGTGGCCAATCCACTCATCTAAATTGTCTGCCAGATGCATTGAGTTGAATAAGGAAAAAGCTTTATTGATAACACCTTGAAATTCACTTTTAGGAGCCTTGATCACGCTGCATTCCAAGTCTATGATTATGGTCTGGTGATTCAATTAAAATCTATTTGCTTCTGCAAAGTCCACCCAAAATTCAAATAACCGTTTATAAAATGCTCCACTTTTTTTCAGTCATTAATATATAAATGAGTGAATAAGTTGGATCCAACAGGGGTATGAATTGTACATATTTCATAAAAAAACCGCAGGGACAATTTGAAAGTGCCATCCATTAGCCAAAGCAAACATGCACTAGTTTTTCTGTTAGATTTAGTGGTAAATATAAGAAGTCTATTTTCTTCGACAGTCAAATCTCTAATTAAGAATAGTTCACCATTTAATGTGTTTTGTACTACTGAAGAAACATCAATATCAGCAAATGTCTTTGGTTCAGAAAGTCATTGAGCTTGTAGAATTATTTTTATTCTGACAAAGGGTGGTTTTGGAAGCCAAGTATGGTGCTATGTGTGAAGGAGCAGAAGTAGTACATGATTAGATAATTTGGCAGGAGCAGGAGAGAGTTCATTTATTTTTTTGCCAGAGTTTTCACTTTTGTGATTTTTTGAAACACTGGCTGCCCTTGTATTTGGAGAGTGATTGTGGTCTACAAATTTTGTAAAGATGTGCTGTCCATTTGAAACTCTGGTTATTGCTTGGCCATTGCAATTAAGCAATTTCCTGCTTTCACAGCACCAATAATAATTAGCTTTAAACTTTTATCTTTCATTACTAAGTAGCTTCATACACTTGTCACAGTCTTTTTGTGAAAGGACAATTTCACAGATCTCTTCCTCCATTTGTGTTGTAAAGAACACAGTGAGAAGGAATTATTTTTGGCTTCCCCAATGCTAAATCTGTGTGTGTTAGGGTTCTCCAGAGAGACAGATCAAAAGATGTGTATATAAACATATCAGGCGGGATTTATTAGGGGAATTGGCTCACATGATTATGGTGGCTGAAAAGTCCTACAACAGGCTGTCTGTAAGCTGGAGACCCTGGGATACCAGCAGTATGGCTCCATTCAAGTTTGAAAGCCTCAGAACCAGGGAAGTTGATGGTGTAACCAAGGCCTATGCCTCAGGATCTGGGGGTGCTGCTGGTCGAAGTTCTGAAGTCTTGGTGGGTTGTGTATGTCCAGAAATTTATCTATTTCTTCTCAAATTTTTTGCCATACAGTTGTCCATAGCAGTCTTTCATAGTATTTTGTATTTCTGTGACAACAGTTGAAATGGTCCTTTTTTAATCTCTAATTTTATTTATTTGGGTCTTTTCTCTTTTTTTCTTAGTCTAGCTAAAAGACTGTCAATTTTATTTATTTTTCAAAAACAATTCTTAAATTTGTTGATAGTTTGAAACTCTTTTAGTCTCTATTTCATTTATTTCTGCTCTGGGCTTTATTATTTTCTTCCTTCTGCCAAATTGGGGTTTAGTTTAGTTTTGTATTTCTAGTTTCTTGGGGTACATGGTCAGGTTCTTAGAAATCTTCTTTTTTGATATAAGATTTTATTGCCATACACTTGCTTCTAGGACCACTTTTGCTGTGTCTCACAGGCTTTGGTATGATGTGTTTTCATTCTTATTTTCCAAAAAACATTTCAATTAGAAAATGTATTCATTGACCCATTAGTTATACAGAAGAAAGTTATTTAATTTCCATACACTGGTAAGGTTTTGTTGTTGATTTATCATTTTATAATACTGTGACTTGAAAATATAATCTTTATATTCTTAAATTTGTAAGAATTGTTTTGTGGCCTCACATATTATCTATTCTGGAGAATATTCCATGTGCAGTTGATAAAAATATGTATCTTTAGCTGTTGGACGGAATGTTCTGTAAATGTCTCTTATGTCCATTTGGCCTGCAGTATAGGTTAAGTCTGACGTTGCTTTTTTGATTTTCTCTCTAGCTGATTTGTCCATTGCTGAATGTGGATTTTGATGCCCTGTACTATTATTGTATTAGAGTTTATCTCTCCCTTTATATCTAATAACATTTCCTTGAAATATTTGGGTATTAGGCATAAAAATATTTATGATTGTTTTACCCTCTTGTTATATTGATTCCTCTCTCATTATACAATGACTTTATCTCTTTTTATAGTTTTTGATTTAAATTATATTTTTATGATACAAGTATGATTACTCTTGCTGGCTTTTGGTTTCTGTTTGCGTGAAATATTTTTATCCATCCTTTCACTTTTAGTCAGTAAGGGGAGTCTTTTTAGGCAGCATAGAGTTGGGTCTTGTTTTGTTAGTCATTCAACCACTCTGTATTTTTTCATTGAGGAATTTAATCATTTACATATAAGATTGTTGTTGATAAATAAGGACTTCCTACTGCCATATTGTTAATTGTTTCCTCGTTGTTTTGTAGATCCTTATTTCTTTTCTTTCTTTCCATTATTTACTTCTGCGGTTTGGTGGTTTTCTGTGGTTCTAAGCTTCATTTCATTTCTCTTTCTCATTGGTATATCTGCTCTAATTTTTTCTTTGTGGTTACTATGGTTTTGCCATAAAGAGACTTGTAGTTAAAACAGACTATTTTTAGCAGAAAACCACTTAAGTTTGGTCACATAAAAATACTCTAGACTTTTCCCCACACACAGGATTTATATTTTGGTTGCCTTAGTATCACCTTTTGTGTGCCTTAGCCACTAATCATAGGTGTTGTTGTTTTTGACCATGTTTATTTTAAATCTTCATACTACAGGATTGAATGATTTACATAACACCATTTTGGTGCCAAGATATGGTTATGAATTTTCCTATATTGATGGCACTTACACTTTCATATGCTTTCATGACAGTATTTTTCTTCATTTTGTTTCCCATTGTGGCACTTCTTAATCATTTCTTGAAAGGCTGGCCTAGTATTTATAGTACATTGTATTCTTGTCTTACAGTTTTTTTCTTTTCGCACTTTGAATACCTTATCTCATTCCATACCGGTCTGGAAAATTTCATCTGAAAATTTTGCTAATAGTCTAATGAAGATTTCCTTATGTGTGATGAAATAGTTCTCTTGCAGCTTTTAGAATTCTTTCTGTCTTTGACTTTCAACAGTTTGATTATAATATGCCTCAGAGAAGGGTTTTTTTTTGTTTTTTTTTTTGTTTTTTTTTTTTGGTTGAATTTCACCAGGGACTTTTGAGCTTCTTGTATCTGAATGTCCATATCTTTCCCTAAACGTGGGAAGTTTTTAGCTATTATTTTGTTAAACAGATTTTCTGTGCGTTTCTTTATTTCTTCTTCCTCTATACTCCTATAATGTAAACATTTGTTCACATAATGGCATCCCATAATTCCCATAGACTTTCTTCCCTTCTATTTCTCTGACTGGGTTATTTCAAAAGACTGTCTTCAAGTTCTGAAATTCTTCTGCTTGATCTAGTCTGTTATAAACGTTCTCAGTTATATGTTTATTTTATTGAATTATTTTACTTGAAGAATTCTGGTTTTTTTCTCCTGATATCTAACTTTTGGTTGAATTTCTCATTCAAATTATTATTTTCCTGATTTCATTGTTGTTTGTCCATATTATCTTATAGCTCATTGAGTTTCCTTAATATCATTACTTTGAATTCTTTTTCAATTATATTGTAAGAATCTTTTTCTTTGGGATCTGTTACTGGGCACTCATTGTGTTACTTTGAGGATGTCATATTTCCTTGCCTTTTATGTTTCTTGTGTCCCTGTATTGCTCTATTCATTTCTAGTAGACAGCCATTTTTTTTTTCAATTTTATGGAATAGTTTTTGAAGGTAAAGACTTTTTCCTGTAGATGGTTCCTAGGGTGTCAGTTGGAAATGGTATGCTGACTTTGGTTCTGAGTGTACTCAGTAGCATGGTCTATGAACAGATTCTTCAGCTGTAATCCTCATCTGCAATGTGTGCAAATGACTCAGGTATCTAGGCTACAGGGGTTTGTGATGGTGGTGGCATGATTTTTCTGGGGTAAATAGCACTGGGTTGGTTTGAGGGCCAATTGCATGTGGGTGGGGTGGGCCAGCAAGTTGTGTGGCAGGCTGTCTGGGAGGTTGGGGCCACCACCAGACTGGTTGTCAGGCTAGGGGCAGCATGTATGGGCCAGGCAGCTGTGTGGGGTCCTCTCTGGGGATGATGGAGTCTTATTCACGCTGGCTGTTATTCCAAGAGTGGGTGTGCTGTAGATGACTGGCTACGTGGAGCTTCTCCACTTCACAGGCCTGACTGTTTTCCTGAGGGTGCCTCATGCATTCATACACTGGGGTCTTGGTCAGTCCTTCAGGCATAAACTCCCAGCAACCTGTGTACTGGTGCTGCAGGCATGCATGTGAATGTTAGTACAAGGATAGTGAAGCATCAGAGATAAAGGGAGTTGGTGGCTACTGGTCTTAAGGCAGGACACACTCTAGGTCTGGGTCTGGTTTCAAGATGGCACTGTAGCAGCTTAGGTTGCAGGGATCCGGGTTGCCAAGAGTGTTTCTACTGTGGGATAATACAGTTGTGTGGACTCCTAGCAACTGTCCATTCTGGATTTGGTGTCTATGAGAACTGGAAATACTCTTGCAGAAATGGCTACTTGTATCTGGTGGTGATAGGGACTCCCAAGGGTCTCTAGTTGACCTTTTCCTCACAAGAAGACTCCCCTGGCTCTGAACTGATCCCAGTTGGGGAGACACAACGGCAGAGACAGGATGAGCTGCTTCCCTCTCTATGGTGCTCTCCTGAGTTTCCATGCTCCTCAGGAAGTTCACTACTTCCCTGATGTTCTCCAGCATACTTCCTCAGTTACTCATGTCAAAATGTAGTTGTTTATTTGTTAATTTTTTCCCTTCTTTGGGGGGGAAGTGTATCAGACAACTCTTATTGGCCAAATTACATTCCAGTAACATTTGTACTTTTCTTTAGTCAGTATTTTTACTCTTATATTTGATTATAAGTATTCTAGAAATTATCAACACTCATTAGAGGTAAGTCAAATGTCTTAAAGTATAACGGAAACTCTCCTCTCATATGCCTGCCTCCAATAGTTTAGAAAAAAAACAAGCTCCATCACCTATAAGGGCCTCCTGTTAACCAGCCTCTAACTAGCCATCAGTGCAAAAAAAGTTCAAATTCCTAGATGTCTCTCTGACTGCTCATTGACTCTGTCATTCAATGGATATAGTTCATAGACATCCAGAAGACAGAGGCTAGATTGGAGATCCTGTTCTTCATTCTGTCTTTGAATGACTCATAGGAAAGGCAAGAACAGAGCAGACAGGTTTCACCCAAGTAGCACTTTAACAGATGTAAATACAGCCCTCAATTGGAAGATGTTTCAGAAGGTACCCTGAGACAAAGATGCAATTAACATAAGGTCTACTAGACCAACTAACAGGCAGGGTAAAGTCCTGAGCATCCAAAACAGCCACAATGAACCAGTAGAGCCTTTTCCTCTACTCTTAGCACAGTTTTCTCTTGGAAATTTGGCAAAGGCAATCTTCATTTTTATATGCTTACTTTCTTTAAGATTTATTAAACTATGTAAAGGCCCTCTCTGACAAACAGAAGGTTCCAAACTTTCTTTTTAGTAAGTGAGCTACTTCCAGGCTAAACTGTAAGGTAGAAGTTCTTCAGAGATTTGTTTCTTTTCTCTTAGTACCTCTGGCTGCTCCTAATAACTTGATTTCTCTTTACCAATGATTCTTGGTATATTATTCTGGCTTAAGTTGTTTTTTTTCCTAAAGTATTTGTTGTGTACTTCAGTTAGTACAGGGACCAATTTTAAAGTAACGTTAATATGAGACTTCTGCCTTCAACTTTGACAAAATAGCTTATAGGAGGCAACACTCCCACTGAAAACACCTTTAAAAACTGAAAGAAATATAACATATGCATGTGTGAAAACATCAGAGAGCTTCTGATACAGTCAGGACTCAAGAGACCAGAATCCTTAGAGAAAGGAACATCCATTGAGGGAATCCAACATTTTGTGAACTGGTTTTCTCCTTGAAGTATGTGATAATTAATTAGCTGTAGGTAGCAAGGCACTGAAGAGCTACACAATAAACTGAGCAGAGATCCAAGAAGAAAACAGTGGTTTAGCAGATCTTTTGGCAGCCTCATGGGGCTGCAAACACAAAATTCGGAATTTGGGCTTTTAAATGTACCAAGACTTGAGCATGCCAAAATTCCAGAGGAAGGCAGGCGTAGACAACTGATTGTGGAACTTTGAACTGATTTTCCCCTAGAGACATTAACTAATGCTTAAACTAAGAAACCAACAAAAAGGAACTGAAAACCTGAGTTGAGATTTCAGCAATCTTACAGCACTAAGGTGACACAAATTAGCATTCTGAATTTGCCAATTAAAAAGGCTCTAGGAAACATGCTAGCTTTCAGTTGGGATCACTAGAGAAATATATCTCAGGAATAAAGGAAATACAGCAGAGGGAAGCTTACAAAAACTAAATTCTAACATCAAGTCAGCTCATTCTCTGACTGGAATACATGACCTCCCCCTACCCTTGCTGACATCCAGAGGATAGGGTGAAACCTCTCCTGAAAGCATAACATGAAAAAGCACCTGTACAGTTTTTTCATACAGAATGTCTGGCATTTAATAAAAATTAACAGGCATATAGTGAATTAGAACAATAACTACAAATAGTTAAAGGGAAGATAAGTGAACTAGAATGCAGATTAGAAGCAAACATCCAAATTAAAAAAAAAAAAGGAGGAGAAAACCATATAGTATAAAAAACATTTTATACACTACCAGCAAGGGTAAAAATTGATGCAACCACTTTGGAAAATAGTTTGGTAGTATCTAATAAAGCTAAACAGACAAATGGCAACAATCCAGTAGATGTGGTTAAGCTTTGCGTCCCCACCCAAATCTCATCTTGAATTGTAATCCCCATAATCCCTACATGTCAAGGGAGAGCCAGATGGAGCAGGTGGAGATAATTGAATCATGAGGGCAGTTTCCACCATGCTGTTCACATGATACTCAGTTCTCATAAGATCTGATGATCATGTGAGGGGCTCTTCCCTCTTCGCTCAGCACTTCTCCTTCCTGCTGCCTTGTGAAGAAGGTGACTTGCTCCCCTTCACCTTCTGCCATGATTGTAAGCTTCCTGAGGCCTCCATAGCCGTGCTGAACAGTGACTCAATTCTTTCCTTTATAAATCACCCAGCCTCAGGCAGTTCTTTATAGCAGTGTGCAAATGAACTAACACACCAGTAAATTCACTTCAAGGTATATGCCAAATAAAGTTGTGTATTTATGTTCACCCGAATGACACATCAAAAAATGTAGCCCAAACCCCTATCTACAATAGAAAAAATAAATTAATGGTGGTAAATTTATGCAATGAAACATTATACAATAATGAGAGAACAAACAAAATACTGCTGCACATGAGAAGAATGAACCTCACAAGCCTAAACTGGAGCAAAAGAAGCCAAATATCATGAGTGAGATACTATATGTTCCACTTACACAAACTTCAAAATCAGGTAAAAGTAAGGAAAAATAGCTGTCCCAACATAGATACTGGGAGAATGCAAATAGGGAGTTATTTCTTGGTCTGGGGAGTAGTTACAAGAATGTGTTCAAGTTTGTAAAATTTCATCCAGCTGTTCCTTTGTTATTTGTTCATTTCTCAGTATGCATGCTGACTTTATAAAAAAGTTTAATTTCAAAATACTAAATTTATGATTATAAAAGTTAAAATATATAGAAGAATATTAAAATTACTCATAAATTTACTATTGTTTCAGTGAGTTCCTTCCAGCGCTTTATAGTGGGTGTGTGTGTGTGTGTGCACGTGTGTGCTTTACAAAAATATAGCTTTTTCCTCTCTGTTTTTCCACTTAATTGTTTCTCTGGAGACTTTTCCAATGCAGTAAATATTCAAAATACATCTTCCAAGAGTTATCTAATATTCTTTTCTCTAGAGGAAACTGGCTTACTTAACAGATCCTGTGTTGTAAGACATTTGAGGTGTTTTTATTTTCATTATTTTAAATACTTCTCTGAATCTTTTAACAAAAATTTGAGCTTGAATTGAACCTCTCTAAGAAGACAAATTGCTAACCTAACAAATTGTACAAAATTGACTCCCACGTGAGGCATGTGTGGCGGAGAACTCTCTTTATACTCTTACTAACACTAATAATTATGCCATTAAAATTTGCCAAATTGAGAAAAATTGTGTTTTATTGTAATTTATATTTCGTTGATTTCTACTGTGTTAAATCATATCTGTACTTCTTTTTCTATTAATTTTCTTTCTTCCTTCCGTCCTTTTATTCTATTGAGGTATCTGTGTTTTTCCTGATGTTTTATAAAACTTATATAGTGAAGATGTCTGTGCTTTGCCATATATATTACATTTTTCCCTATTTGACAATTAATATTTAAGTTTTTATGGTGTTTGGAGAGACAAAATTTATGTATGTTTATGTGGTTGAAATAGTTTCTGAGTTTTCTTTCATTGAATTTATGCTTAGAAAGTTCATGGCCATTTCAAATGAGTTTAATGTATGTGATGGTTACCTTCATGTGTCAGCTTGACTGGCCATGGGGTGCCCAGGTATTGAGTTAAACATTATTTTGGGTGTACCTGTGAGTGTGTTTCTGAATGAGTTTAACATTTGAGTAAAGCAGATTATCCTTTCCAATGTTAGTGGGTCTCACCTCTGAAAGCCTGAATAGAACAAATGGTGGGGTAAGGAAGAAGTTGGACTTTCTACCTGATTGTCTTCAAACTGGAATATAGGTCTTCTCTTGCCTTCAGACTTAGATCGGAACTATACCATGAGCTCTCCTGGGTCTCCAGCTTGTTGACTGCAGATTTTGAGATTTCTCAGCCTCCACAATTGCATGAACCAATTCTTTAACATACATACATACATACATACATACATACATACATACACATCCTACTGGTTCTGTTTCTCTGGAGAATCCCAATTCAATGTACATGTGTATTTTCTTTAATTTTAGTTTTTCTTCTTTTTGTACATTTAATTTTAAATTGATCAGGGGGTTATAGTAAAAAGAGAAAATCAAATCTCTTAATGTTCTTTTCCCCTGAATGACTGACACCTTCCTTCCACATCTGAAACCCAGTTCAAATATTCCCTCTTCTGTGCCATGACTGTATTTGGCACTTACCTCTTTTTCTGTTCCGCTTCTCTAAAAACTAGACCACATCACTTCACTCACAGCCATGGCTGATATTCTGATCTTCTTCTCAGAAAAACTGTGCTTCCCTTTGCTATTATTTAAGATCCAGTGACACCATTTTCACTGGGAGCATTCCTGCTGTCATGCTCTGCTCACAAACCAGATGGCTTGATTATGGATCTCATCTAAATCAGATCTATTTTCAACATTTTTTTTTTAGAAATATATAGTCCAGTCCTACTGGTGAGATCTTCAATGTCAGATATTGGTTTAATATCCTCATTATTTTTTGTCCCTCTGCCTCTGTCCCTGTATTTCTCTTTCTCAGTCTGCTGAACAGTTTCAGACTTACATTAGTTGCAACAATACACATCACTGTGTATCTAGGGACTTAAGAGAATTTTGAAAAGTCAATTAAAAGGTTTGCATCTCAGCTTATTTATTTGAAAATTATTATAATTCTTAACCACAACAAGGTTGTTGTAGACCTCAAGTGAAAACAATGGACATAAGATAGGGTTGCCAGATAAAATATAGGACAACCAATGAAATCTGAATTTCAGATAAACAACAAATATATTTTAGTGTAGGTATGTTCCATGTAATATCTGAAAATCCTAACATGAAAGCACATTGTAACATGTTAAAACATTAATTACCAAGAAAAGGAATTCATAAGATGAAGATAAAAAAGAAAAAGAACAGCTCATCCTAATGTTTGTGTTTTCTCCCCAGGTTATGATACCCTAAATAATATTTATTAAAATTAAAATGAATCAGGATGAACAGTGAATGTTGTGGCTGGTAAAACAACTTTGTTTCTATGACTTCAAATAATGCATAGAATCAGTTTACTAAGTCATGACATCTCTGTATTAGTCAGGGTTCTCTGGAGAAACAGAGCCAATAGGATAGATATAGATAAAGAGATTTGTTATGAGGATTGACTCACACATTTGTGGAGGCTGAAAGGCCCGTGATCTTCCATCTCCAAGCTAGTGGTCCAAGAAAGAAGGTGGTATAATTCTACTTCAAACCTGATGTCTCGAGAACCAGATGTGCCAATGTCTGAGGGCAGGCAAAAATGGATGTCCTAGCTTGAGCAGACAGCAAATTTGCTCACCTTTCACACTTTTATTCTACTCAGGTTCTCAAAGGATTAAATTATGCCCACACACATTGATGAGGCTGATCTTCCTTGCACTGTCTATTGACTCAAATGCTAATATCTTCCAGAAACCCCACCACAGACACACCCAGAAATAATGTCTTACCAGCTATCTGGAAATCCTTTAGCACAGTTAAGTTGACACGTTAAAATTAATCATATCAGCCCCTAATTTTCCACCCCTTACAAACTTGAACCTTCTATAGGATTGGAAGGATAAGGACAATTGTCTTTTTCCAGAGTTCTTTGCTGAATCTGATCTTGTGTTACTCTCTTGCTGATAGTGACAGCTGTGCTGCCCAAGGCGATGCTGATTCATTCTCAAATTAAAACAATAAAATTGACTAACAACTCTCCAAATCCTCAAGATAAGAGAACTATAAACTGTTTTCTCTTTCCGTCAACTCCCTGAAATTACTTCTCCATCTCTTCTTCCTTTTTAAATACAGAATTTAAGTACCCTTTTAAAATCTTAAAACTCTATTTCTTCTCCCAGTTGGCTCTTAGCCTTGGTTTTGCTCAGCTTTTATTCCCTTTCCTGTTTTGAACTCCCTGGTTCCCTGAAGAGCAGAAATTGGAATCAGAGATACAGGCTCTGATATTTGCTCTTCCACTTACCAGCAGTGAGCTAGCTAGGGATCCTCTCACAGTTTCTATTTCCTCATTCATACCAATGGGCCTTGTAATACTCTTGCAGAAATTTTCTGGCAACAGAGTTTACTGGACCACTTATACACTGTTTCAGTCCTAGGATATGGTCTTCCACTTCTTTGAAATTCCCAAACAGGTCTGTCTCAAGAACAGAGGAGACACATCTGTACTGTTTGATACTAGCATTATGGTCAGAGAGACAAATCAGAAAATCTAAATGAAAGAAAATGAACAAAAGCTTCATGGCCCAGAGCTTGGGAATACAGGTGCATAATATTTAGAGCAGTATTCCCTAGAATTGAAATAAATGGTGTATAGAGATTTTGACTTATCCAGAGAGGGATTCTTCTTGAAGTTATGTTTTTGTATAATGAAGCTTTCCAAAAAAATCTCTCCTAAGATACCATGTATTTACATTAATTGGCTTTTTCAAAGAACATTCACTTATACAGGCTTATTATATGCTCCCCGTTTCTGTATTCAGTAAGCAGGTAAATGTTTTTACCCTTGCCTAACAAGTGAGGTGGCTGAAGTTGCAGGAAATCGATGTGAAAGAAAACACAATTAGGAAATGGCATATCTAAGAGTGGGCTATATGTATTCAAATGCATAATAGAATACAGCTAGAATAGCTAATAGCTGCAGCTAGAATTCTTGCTCGGGAGAAATTGTACAACATAGTCCCTAAGATGCTATGAGACTTTCTGTATTAATGGAGGACTCTTTTTCTGTTTTGATGATGTTATCCTCTAGATAAGTTACATATTTGATTTTATATTTAGATAAATACTAAAAAAATCTTCATTCATATAGTAAAAATTTGAAAAGCAGCATTATGGAGTAGAAAAGCAATTATAGACTGATACCTAAAAAACATGATTTTTAGTTTCAGTATTTCTATGATTGGTTTTGGACAAGTTTCCTAACCCCTCTAGATCTCATCTTTTTAATCTGAAAAAGTGTCATTAACATGAATGGGGATACAAGCCAAACGGAACACCCTCAACAGTATTTATCTACACTTCAAAAAATATCTTTCATCTTCAAAATCTCCTTACCTCAAATATTAATATCAGTTTGTGGAATTTCTATACAATTTTACTGAGGCAGAACTGGCAATAAATTTATAAATTATATGTCGAAAAACACAAAGAAACATAAAATTTGTACGTGGGAAAATGCAAGTGAATTCAATTCAATTCAATTAGGAATGGAACTTGTATTTTGAAACTTACCCATTAGCCTATTCTTCATTCACATATAAAATCATTCAGGATATATTCCTTAGACTTTACTCGGTGCCAAGCACTAGAGACGAAACACAGAATCTACTTCTGAAACATCTCTCAGAATCACTTTGCACTCTCATGGAGTTTACATCTTATAGGGAAGGTAAACATTAAACAATATGAGGTGATATCAAATGGTACAGAAAGGTAAAGAAAATGAAGACTGAAAACATCGTATGAAAAATTTCCTAAAGGGGATGATTATCTTGCCTTGAAAGAGAAGTAAAAGTCATATAGAATATGTGAGTATTTAGATAATCTGACCTGATCATAAAAGTGGTTGCTTTCCTAATTGTCACTGATTTATACAACTGTAAGAATGATAAATTTGTTGAGTCAAAATTATTAGGTTAGGTAATTATTAGTAGAAATTATATTTTTCTAGCTTTCTTTGCAACTAGAGTGCAAGTATATGATCCAAGTGCCACCTACCAAAAGCAACTGCTGGAGAATATTAATAAATGATATTATTCATTCAACTTTTCTCTAGATTTGAAATTTTATAAATAAAATGTTAAAGGGAGAGTAGAATATCTGCTGGAGATTCTGATTGAGAAGTTAGCTACATGAAGGAATAAAACCATGAGGAATCTACATTCTGGTGAAGGTAGTAGCAGAAGCTTTGAGTCATCATTTTTTACAGTCAACTTCGTGATAGAGCAGTAGTGGACCTGCCAACTATAGCATCGATGTTCAGGAGATGCAGAACCAGTGTTTTCCTCATCAGACCACTTCTGGAACATGATTGTGGGTGACATTTCTGAAACACGAGCTCAACCTTGGTTGGTCAGCCCTTCCACCTATTTCTTGAGCTCCATTAATATCATTTTAATTTCTTTCTAGTCAACCAGAGTTTGCTTCATTGCTTACAGCATCAGTTCTGACTTGTATAGAAGCCAATAACTCATGTAGAACAATGCCTATTGCTGATGTCATAAACTTCCATAATTGGGAAAGAGTAAAACTATTTTCTCCCTTTTATTTCCTTATTGTTGAGACCATGTCTGTTTCTGTTTCAAAAATAAGAGACAAAAGGGAGGAATACCATAAAAGAATCAATCCTTATTTGTTTCAGAATTGATGTGGTTGGTACCTAAGTTCTCTTTGACAGATGTCTGTGACCCAACCTAATTCTCTGTAACTTCTATAGACATCAACCTTTCCTTGGCATGAAAAACTACAGGGTCAAGAAGGGAAAACTAACATCCCTTACCCATCAACTGTATTCTTCCCAAGGAAAAAAAATTTACAGGCTATAGTAGTTTCCAGCCCTATGGCAGGTGCCTGGAGTTGAAAGAACAATGTTGGATCACGTGTGTGAAATTTGGAAGAACTGTTATATATCCTTTGTCTACATTGGTAGTTACCAAACTCTACTGTACATAAGAAAACACTATTTATAATTACTTTATAATTAAAATACAATTCCTTGAGATTCTGCTTGCCGAGATTCTGATTTAGTAGGTCTGGTGTGGGACCTGAAATTCTGCATTTCCAACAAGTTCGAGATGATGATGCAACCATTCTGAGAATCACATTATGAGTGTCAAAACTCTAGACAACTTAAAAGATGTCTACAAAATGTACCCATTAGATTTAGCAACAAGATTTCACTGATGACCTTTAGTAAAGCAGTTTCAGTGGAGTAGTGGAGGCAGAAGCCAGACTAGTGATCTCCCCAATAGAATCAAAGTAGAAATAAAAGAAAACTAAGGAAATGGGGACAGCAAAAAAATCCTATAGAAATGCAAGAGAGATGGAGTATTAAAATGAAGGAAACACTTAAAGGCTAATAGAAAAGAGCCAGCAGAAAAGGAAAGGTTGAAGCTACTGAAAATAGAGGCACTGATCAATGAATACAATTCCTAAGAATGCTAGAGAGGATGGGACCCAGGGCATAGGTAAGCATTTGGCTTTGGCAAAAATGAGGCACTTTTTCTACCCTAACAAGAAGGAAAGAGAAAACAGAGTGGGAGAACGTGTACAGATTAGTAAATTTGGTGTCCGTTAAGTACAGGGTTCCTGTATGCTAATGAGGAGGGGAGGTCGTTGTTGAGGTTGAAAGGTTTAAGGAGCAGGGAGAAGATTAGAAACAATCAAACAGGTTTAAACCAGGTAAGAAAATTAATTAGGAAACTACACTAGAATTGCTGGACATGGCTGAAGATCCAGAAATGTTTCCAATTAGTAATGTAAGTCTTTTATTTGGTTTTTCAAGTAGCACTTAGCATCTTGGGTACATATCAAATAAGGTAAATAACTAATTTTAGTTAGGATCTGGGTTTTTCCATAATGGGTGCAATAAAAGCAAAATGTAGCAGGAGAATTTATTTCTTGAAGGTCTGATTTTTGAATCTTGTTAAAGTAAAAAGTAGGAAGAGTTCTCTATTTTAATGTTATGTCCTCTATTGAGGAGAAACATTAAAATTTTAATTGTCCACTTACAAACTACTTAGATAATAATTGGGAAAGGCATTCATTAGCAAGGAAAAGCTACATAAATTGTCACTTTTGTAGTGCATTAAGCGAAACTTCAGTCTGCATTTAAAATTCCTGTTATAGGGAATGACTATTGGAAGAATAATGAAATAAGTCATTTTCATATATTTATAGTACATATTCGTTATTCTCAATCTCTGAGAAAGAGCAACCTATACAAATGAATTTAAGTGCTTTTTCATTAGTATAAATAAAATGTTAAGTAGTAGGAGGAATTGCTGTAAATACTGTAGGCTAAAGTACTTCCAGTAATCTTTTTCTTGAACGATGGTGGCAGTTAAAAGACTATTTCAATACTTGTTCTTGATAATGATAACATAAACCCAAAGAAGTAAAATCTCTTTTCTTGGAAAGCCCACGATATCCACAGTTGGAAGGTAGGATCATAAAATGGATTTCTCCTCCCCATTTGATGGCCACAGGGTCAATGAATTTTACATGGAGAAAGGTGTTTCACATTTTTACAGCTCTCTCTACTCTGCTTGTGCTCCGTCTCTAGCCAACATTACTTCAAGGTCCTTTCTCTTTTTTTCCCCTTCAAGATTCTTTCTCCTTTTATACCATCTCCACAGAGAGTTAATTCCAAAACCTTATCAAAACTTACAAGGCCCTTCATGATGCGGCCCCAAGCTTCTCACGTTCCCTCCCATTAACTCTGTTAAAACCCCACAAACCTCCTTCTTCAAGAAAACCACTGTGTCACAGTCATGAAGATAACAACATAGCCCTGTGGAATTCTGCAGTGACACAACAGAAGGAAACTAGGACTATGAATGGCCACATGGAGCAAGCTGTCCCCAAAGTTAGAACACCCACCTCAAATTATTAAGCAAGAAACATACTTCTATCAAATTCTTTAAGTCACTGAGTTTGTATTGGATTTCTTTACTATAGCAGCTTAACCTTACTCTAACTTTACTACATTTCTCCTCATAGCACTTATTACTCCTTCATATTATCTTTTTAAAATTTGCTTGTAGTTTTTTCTTTTTTTCATAGAACGTTACTTCATGAGGGGGGAGATTTTGTGTTGTTTCTCCTTGTATCTTAGCACGTTGAACAGTGTTTTCCATATAGTGGGCACTCAGAAACCTTTGAGGAACGAATGATTAGCACATGAATGAATGATGAATGAATTCTATCAACTGAAGCTCTGCTTCCAGATTTGCTTTTCCTGTTCTCTCTCTTCCTCCACCCTCCCACACATCCTCCACCATGTGTGCATATTTGCTGTACAGATGCCTGGGCTCAGTAAACACAAAATCTGGGCTTGGTTGCAGGGACCCAGGCAGCACAGCTGTTGATCCTAAGCAGCACTGTAGTCTCCTCCAGTGAGTGCAGCTGAGCTCTGCAGAAATGTAGTTCCATAATTTGGCTTTCAGGAGGTGTACACCTCTGTCAGGTACCTTTACGCTAACGGCCATTTCAGAAAGCAGACAGGTTGGCAAAGCAAAAGGAATTGAGCCCTGCAAAGAACTCATCTCCAAGATTAAATCTTTGAAGATCCTCAGATAGCCATTATTACCCTGGCTTCCTTCCAACTGAGAGTCAGCAAAATGATGAGTGTCTTATCTCCCAGGTAAAGGAGGATACTCAGAGCCCATTTCTTTTTGAGTGTATAAAATAAAAAATTTACTGAGTGGTTACTTCCTGTGTTTGGCAGTTTTAAGATAGACAGTACTTTTCTGAGACAGAGGGGAGCTGGCAATTGCAAGTTTCCATATGCTGGAAGAGTTGATCAGCTTCCTTCTACATGATTGTTAAGTGGATTTAATTGCTGCATTTTTATATAATTTATAGATGTATTGATTAAATATATGTTGTGTTTTACTTCCAAGCCTAGCCCAAGGTTCCAGCTAATTTAAAACCAATGTTAGCTAATAGACTAGAAATGTTGAATAATTTTTTTTGCAATTTTATATTTTGACTAATTGACTTGATAAGTTAAACTATTTCAGTACACACACAAATTAACTGTATTCTAACTTACATTAAGTCATGAAATAATACCTTTTTGAGTCAAGATGATAAATTGTCTTCTGTTTACTTCATTAGTCTTTCCCCTCTTACTTTTGCTACATAGATTATAGGTTCCTTGAAAGCAAGATTTGGGTTTAATAATTTATTTGTTGTAATAAAAAAATTAGCATAGTACTCTAAATGCAATATACTCTCAACAAATAATTAAATAATTAGGATACGAAGTTAATTTGTTGTTGCAATATATGAAAACCTCTAAGAAGCTCTAAAATCTAACTATTCAGATTTTATTAAACCCGAAGTAATTAACATGAATCCATAGACTGAAGATTCAAATTGAATTAGGCTATTCTGGAAGTTCCACTAGAAATTTAAAATATATATTTCCCATAGTAATATACTTTACTTCTTTAGGATACTGATGAATTCTTCCATATCCTTAGACATAAACAAACAGAGTGCCTGCCCTAAACCCTGCACCTCAGGGGCCTGATCTCTGTACCGTTGACGTGTCAACCTCAAAAATTTCTAAGTCCGGCAGGGAGCAGTGGCTCACACCTGTAATCCCAGGACTTTGGGAGACCGAGGCAGATGGATCACAAGGTCAGGAGTTCAAGACCAGGGTGGCCAATATGGTGAAACCCCGTCCCTACTAAAAATACAAAAATTAGCTGGGTGTAGTGGCACGTGCCTGTAATCCCAGCTACTCGGGAGGCTGAGGCAGGAGAATCACTTGAACCTGGGAGGTGGAGGTTGCAGTGAGCCAAGATCGTGCCACTGCACTCTAGCCTGGTCAACAAGAGTGAAACTCTGTCTCAAAAACAAAAAAAGTTTCTAAGTCCACTTTCAGTGCCTGAGACCAACTAGGGCCATAGTGCTCCCTACGCGAGGTGCCCCAAATTCAAACTAGAAACTGAAAGAATTCTGGACCGCTTTTCTCCCATTTGGGGCACCCTCTAACCCTTTACTCCATATATTGGGTTGGCTGGTTATCTCAAGAATCTCCAGGAGTCATGTCTAGGGGATTGTATTAGGGTCTCCTGTCTGGAACTCATTTCAGGAGAATGGCCTGGGTCATTCTCTCTGGAAAATGAGTACTGTACAGTATTGTACGGGATTCGGTTTCTAGAATGGTGTAAACACACTGAATTTGGGTGGCGCACACTCACGCGGGAAACAAGATCAGTTCACTCACATGGGAAACAAGATGAGCTCAGGGATCTGGGCTACCAGTTGTTCATCTCTGTTGACGGCTATTGCGAGACCTCGGTTTTGGTCTTTTTAATTTACAAGAATTTAAACAAGAGACACAGAGCAAAGGAGATAGAGCATGAAGTAATTTATTGCAAAAGAAAAAGGATATTTTTGAAAATTAGGTGCAGAATAAAATGTACACCCTGAGAGAGAGAGAGAATTCAGGGCGGGCTGCTTGTAAGGATGAGACAGCAAAGACTGGCACTAGGGAGCCTCTCCTTATGGGGAATTCCCTTTATGAGAGTCTTACATTATTCATAAAGGGATGTGAAGAGGTGTTACTAGCAAACAGGTTTTGGGGGGGCCTCTGGTGCACATGCACAGTAGCTGAATATGCTTGTTCATACATTGCATGTCTCATTAGCATCTTAAATCTCCACCCAGAGGTGTGTTTTTTACTATTTTAATGAGCAAAAGGTCAGTCTGAGGACAGGTAAAATCAAAATGTGCATGCTCTCTATAGGGGGAATTTCCTACTAGAGATAGCTTTTCTTGAATGAACTGGACTGCAATGTGAATGTTGGGGCTTACCCTGGTCACCTTGCCATGTTCCAAGGACATAGTTTCTTCCTTGACTATGTGTCCTGTCTCACTCTGACTATTGGGCTTTAACTGCATATGAGGGTATTTGCATCAGCTCTGGCCCCTTTGTGTTCTGGCAGCAGGGCTGCCTCTAATCTCCACAGCCACAAGGAGAAGATGGTGGTAGACATCATTTATTCTATGTGCCCCTTACCACTAGCAATACCCCTGAAGTATTTTTGCTACATATCAAAAAATATTCCGTGAGTGATTGTACATATGTCCTCCAAGAGGCTTCAAGATAGTTGATCCATAATTCTAATGAGTCCTTCTAATCATTGTATTATCTTGCCTCAAACCAATAAAGTAATGATCTGCTCTCCTTGGTTTGTCTTAAGCCCACTGAAAGTACTATCTAAGACTGCTATAACAAGTTACCACAAACTTGATTGATAGCATGGAACAACAGAAATTCAATCCCTCACAGTTCTGGAGGCCAGAAGTCCAAAATCAGTTTCACTAGGCTGAAATCAAGGTATCAGCAGGCCCATGCTGCCTACAAAAGCTCTAGAGAATTTCTTCTTTCACTTCTGCAGCTACTGGTAGTGGTCAGAATTCCTTTGTTTGTGGCTACATCATCTAGTCTTTCCCTCCATGGCCACACTGTCATCTCCTTTTGTGTGTCAACTCTCCCTCTGCCTCTTCTTGTAAGAACATTTATGATTGCATTTAGGGGCTACCTTGATAAACCAGGATAATATCCTTATCTTGAAATTCATAACTTCATTATATCTGCCAAGTTTCTTTTGCCATGTAAGGTGCCATTGACAGGTTCCAGGGATTAGGATCTTGCTATATTTTGGGGTCATTATTCAGTATACCACACTGGGCAAGGAGTGGACATTCAATGAGCAAATATGCCACTTTTTTTCCTTCTCATCTATTCTTCACATTGATGGGGATGGGTAGAAAGGAGAGGTACAGTCAATATTGAAAGAGAGTACATTCTAAGAATGCAGTGATGTCTGTCTAAAGTGTGCAAGAGAAGACATGGTTGTAAGGTATGTTTTATGCTATAAAACTCTAAATAGTAAATTTTTAAAAATTATTACACACAATTTCCTCCATGTCCTGAATTCACAGGTGGCACAACTGATGATGCAACGATATGAATAATGAGGTCACCAGCATTAAACAAATGGCTTTGGAAAGTGTACAGGCAAGAAGACCTATATTTTGTCAATTAAAAAATAGCAAAGATTCATATTTCTCACGTTTTTCTCATGCTGAGAGATATGAAATTACTCAAGAATGGCACATTTGGCAATAAAGAATACAAAGACATAGTCCTTAGACACAAACAGGAAAATATGCTACCTGGATTATACAGCTAATCTTCTCATGCATTCATTGGAAAATAAACATTTAATTACCTCTTTTCTGCTCATTATCCTAAAACTACATTAATAAATCACTGTACCTTGCATGGATACATATATTTTATAATACATTTTAAAATCAAATTATTTATATAGATAAGGACCCCATTTGGGCATCTGCAAATGCTGAAACCAGCTTTCAGCTTTTCTATATAATGTATACATGGGATGAGGGGAAGACTAAGGATAAAAATTTAGGTACAAAATTCTTGTTCATGGACAGGTTTATTTGGAAAATTGTTAATAGCAACTGCTGTTGGGTTTGGATTCATATTAAAATTTGTGAAATTTTAGGCCAGGTATGGTGGTTGATGCCTTAAATGCCAGCACGAGGTGGGAGAAATGTTTAAAGCTAGGAATCTGAAACCTGCCTGGGCAACAAAGCAAGACCTCATCCCTGCAAAAAATTAAAAAATAGCTGGGCGTGGTGGCATGCATCTGTACTCCCAGCTACTCTGGAGGCTGAGGTGGGAGGATCATTGGAGCTCAGGAGGTTGAGGCTGCAGTGAGTTACAACTGTGTCCCTGTACTCCAGCCTGGGTGACAGAGGGAGACCCTGTGATATGGTTTGGCTCTGTGTCCCCACCCAAATCTCACCTTGAATTGTAATTCCCAAAATCTCCACATGTCAAGAGTGAGACAAAGTGGAGGTAACTGGATCATGGGAGCAGTTCCCAGCATGCTGTTCTCGTGGTAGTGAGTCTCATGAGATCTGATGGTTTTATAAGCGTTTGGCATTTCCCCTGCTTGCACTCATTCTCTCTCCTGCTACCCTGTGAAGAGGTGCCTTTGACCATGATTGTAAGTTTCCTGAGGCTTCCCCAGCCATGTAGAACTGTGAGTCAATTAAACCTCTTTTATTTATAAATTACCCAGTCTCAGGCATTTCTTCATAGCAGCGTGTGAACAAACTAACACACCCTGTATCTAAATTAAATAAATAAATAAAAACAAAATTTTAAAAAATTGTAGCATTTTTATAGGAGCAGGAGATTTTTTTAAAAAATACATTTTATATCTACTTCCTCTCCCCGTGAGATAAACCCCATTAGACTAGGAAGCACCTGTTTTACTTCTTTAATCTTCTACAGCATCACAAACAAAGCAGTCGTCATAAATATTTGACAAGCCAATCAATAAATAAATGATTCCTTTCCTAAAGTTTGTAAAAGGCCAATATTTCCATTCTTTAATTCAGATGTGGTACGTTGTGAAAAATAGAATAAAATGGCAGTTAAATTGAACTCTTCAAAGACCCAGTTTCCTTTGTTCATCACACCCTAAATCTGGCCATAATATTTAGCCCAGATATGGAAATAATAACATATTTGATTCTCAATTGCAAGCATTAAGTCTTTGATCAAATTTTTCAAAGAAAAAGTTTCTTCTTTACAAATTCTCAAGTAGATTAGTTACAAATATCTTCACCAGTTACCATTAATGGGATGATACTGATGATACTACTTTCCAGAAGGTGTTTTATAAATATCTGGGAGTTTTTTGGTTGTCACAATGAGTGTGGAGAATGACTGATATGTAGTGAGTAGGGGCCTGAATCTGTGGCAAAATAAAGAATGAAAGTTAGGTGAAACATCTGCTTTAAATAGCCTGAGTTTTAAACCTATGTTATATGTAAAATGTTGTATGTTTTTGTATGATTTAGTATACACTGAATTTTCTAGGGTGGTAATTTCTATGTCGATTGAGGAAAGAGTTTGCTTCATTTTGCTTGAAACTTTACATAATCTGGTAACCATTTTGGGAAATTACATCATTGTGGGAAAAACTGCTCATGGTGTTAAGTATTCCATAAACCACACATGTTATGGTTTACATCCATAGCTGTCATATTCACAGTAAATCTACATGCAGATGCAAGGTTCAATGACTTAATTATGACTTCTAGTTTAGCATTCCTAAGCATTTCTATATCAAAGTACACAATGTGTTATTACACATTAATTTTCTTTGATTTCTCCTTTATATATTGCAATTAGGAAATTATACTGATTTTTGAAAAATCATGTTTGTGGTTAGGTAGCTTATATTATTTATGACAGAAAACCGGTGTTACAAATCGTTTTTGCGAACTAGTAGTGCAGAATATTTAAATGTAGTTTTTTCTTTGTAGAACTAGAGTATACATTAAAAAGTTTGAGGACACAAGAAACAGGTGGTGTGCACTGGAAGAATGAGAACGTGCTCATAAATCAATCTCATGTGACATTCTATTTGTCCCTTTGATGTCACATGTAAATAAATACCCAGGGAAAAGAGCAAGGCAATATTCTGGGAGCAATGGGGAACCAGTGGAAGAAACAACACTGCTTGGTAACCAAGATTTAAGCAGTTGCTTTATACAAATGGGTTTATTTAGTAATGGATAAAGATGATACAGCAGTTATAGAAACGTTCTATTTTACTTGAGTTTTTTTACACCATTATAAGAATGTCATATAGATTACATTTTGTTGGCAAAGGAAGGGACAGAGTTTGTTTTTTTTTGAACACATTGTTTTTCTCTAGTTCTTAGACTAGTGTTTGAATACAGTTGCCTCAAAGTAATTGTTTCATTTTGAATAAATGTATGAGGGAGAATCAAGACTGGGGTTTTTGATACCATCATATTATTAGTAATAATTACTTTTGTTGAATTAGAACCTAAATCTAATACTAGGCTTCTACCTTATAATGGTTGTAAAATTTCAAAATATGTATTTTTATAATTAAATATAAGAGATTTTTGTGGATAGTGGAATTAGTCTTTCACCCTGAAATATGAACTGAAAAGCATAAAGACCTAGAAGGCCTCTTCAGATTCTGCCTCAGTAACATTGATGCCTACAAGAAAAGCTTTAGTAGCTAGAAGTTTGCCTCAGTTGGTTTTCATTGAAAGTTTATTTTAAAGCTATTCATTATTCACATGCAAGAAGAATTCAGCCAAGTCATGAATCACAATCATTAATTTTTCACTGGGATTAAGGAATCGGTTATAACCATGTCTCCCTTTAATCCTGTTTCATTAATTTATATTCTTGGCAAACCCTTCTACTAAATGGATTCTAGCTTACTGTGAGGACCAAGAAAAAATAATGGAAGGCCCCTGGGGTCAAAGAGCAGCATTTGCTTGAATTTGATAAAATAAATTAGCATGGAATTATGGGTGCTATTAGCATAAAATCCCCTACTGCTGCTGCTCTGGCCTTCAGGAGAATGTTGAGTGATTATGTTCACTCTTGCCTGATTTTCTATCAAATTGGAGCTTCCTGAATAGCTATCCTAAAATATCAGGTAATGTGACTTGAGAAGTTGTTGCTTTTTGTCCGTGTGTGTGTGTGTGTGTGTGTGTGTAGAGTACGTGTACATGCTGGCATATAGAAAAAAAATCAAGGTTGACTTCAACCTCAGAAAACACTTCCCAGTGACTAGTGGTCCACCCAGCATTACTTTTCTACTCTGGTAGTGGAACAAAGAACAGAGTATTTCACCTGAGATATCATGTTCAAAGGTTAGAACTGTGTGGAGATTTTTCTAACTTGACTTTCACTATTTCCTCTAGATTTAACTATGAATTCTAGCACCTTAATGAACAATATCATTAAGTCTTAGGTTTCTCTCAATAAAAAGTATACTTTTGACATATAGTTTTCTAAGTTCTACTTCTTCTTCTTTTGTTTTAGAATGGACTTATCCAGAGGTTAAGTAGTGTTCCAAGTTTTCTGGTTTTTTTGAACACGTATATTTTTCCTATGCATTTTCTTCATTATTTTAGATTTCAGTCCTTTTTGCTATTGGACCTCAAATTCTCAGCCAAAGACCCTACACAGAGTTGACCTTACCATGGAGTGGAGCCTATTGCTTATGCTGCATGGGATTCTAAAGCTATCCTCTTTGCATCCTGACTTACACTTTATATATGGAACACTAGTCTGAACCTCAGTCATTCTTCCAAAGACAAAAGGTAGAAACATAGTTGCACCTTATTTTATGAAATGCCTTCCCCTGAATTTGCAAATTAATTGTGTTTTACAGTTAATTGAATCTATTTTTAAATATACTAATAATGAATTTTAGACTGTTTTTGTGTTGTGTAAAATAATCACTGCTTTTTCCTGGCCTATAAATTCTACTGTACACTTACTGATTTTGCTTTTTTAAAGAAAAATATTTTGAAGTATATTCTCTTTCCAATTGTACCACTCAATACCAGAGGCCCTGTGTATCCTGGGAGATTCAAAAAGGACTTAGCCCTAGCCCAACCTTCACAGAGCTTGCAATCAAATGCAGAAGTGGGTGAAGGGCCTTGGAAGATACCTTTATCCTACTACTGCTTGTTTGTTTTTTGAGCATGGCCTTTAGAACGCTGGCAGAATTGGGTCTGAGCTAATTTTCTTCTCTCTACTAGTTGGGTGGATTTGAGCAACAAAAGAATAGACTCCTAGGACCTCTATTTTCTATGTTAACATAATTATAATCATATATGTATCATACAGTTGATAGGGATTGCCTTAAACCCTCTATGCTAATTTTCCATACTGGGTGTAGTGACTCACACCTATAATCCCAGCACTTTGGGAGGCTGATGCAGGAGGATCACTTGAGCTCAGAAGATCGAGACCAGTCTGGGCAACAAAGGGAGATCCTGTCTTTACAAAAAAATTAAAAATTAGCTGGGTGTGGTGATGCACACCTGTAGTCCCAGTTACTGAGGAGGCTGAAGTTGGGAGGATCGTTGAGTCTGAAGGGTTCAGGCTGCAGTGAGCTGTAAATCACCACTGTAATCTAGCCTGGGTGACACAGCAAGATCCTGTCTCAAATAATTTTTTTTTTTTTCCAGCACGGGATTGGATTTATGAAAGACATTAAATATAGTCATCAGCCTCTCAGCCCCACCATCCTACTTGTGACCAGCCAATTTGTTCTTGGGACAAACTGAACTGTTATCGTTAAACTTTGGTGGTAACAGAAAAATGTGTAGCTACAATGGTTTATAGGCCAGGGCTTCCAAGCCTTTCACAGATCACAAAACACAGAGACAATGATTGTACCTATAAGACACACATAAGCCTGTACGAAAATGGCTCGAATTCTCTGACTTCCCCTGCCATGCATGATAGCCACCTGGGAGCTGAGGGAATCAATAAATCAGCACATCAGCTGCAAGGACCACGAGCAGTACGATAGAGGATTCTAGACATCTGAGGAGTACACTTTTTTCTACCAGCATCTTTAAAACAGACACGCAATTTAGAAAATGAAGTCACAGGAGTTTAACAAACAAGCAGATTGCTCACAATATGTGTTTAGTGGAACATCATTAAAAAGTATTTTATATCTAAAATCCGAGGGTAAAGAAGAGTTCCTTAGTACTATCGGAGGAAATCCTCTAAAAAGGAAAATACTGATTTTTAAATTGGAGGCACAACTCAGTCATTCTTTCTTAATTGGTATGTAAGTAAAATCAAGTTTTTATCTTGCTTAGGACAATAAGGGTAACTCTTGCCTATCTGCATTTCCAAAACCCACACAGATTACATCATTAATAGAACCTCAAAAATTAGAAGATGAGTTCTCTCCTCTTTTCTGTTTGCTTTGTCTTTCCTCCTTTATCCCAATATAGGTAAGTACAAGTCCTTACACTCAGGCATGCGGCAAGACCTCCTTCTATCCACCGGCATCTAGTGACCAATGTGCTAGGCAAGGACAGAAGTTCTCACCAACGTTTCAGTACCCTGGAGCTACTGCTACCAGTTAGCAAATGAAAAATCCTAAGGTTGCTCTGCAAAAATTTCATTTTATGAAATTTGTATATGGGCTGTTCAAAGTTATTTGATATTAAAAATGTGAGACGGAAACTCCACTGGGAGTTGCAGAACAGCAATAACATTTAAATAAATTACTAAGCCTGACATCTAAATAGTTTATTTTTCAACACCCCACCACTCTACATGATAATTCTCAGTCATAATCATAATACTTTAGATACCAGCCTTGTTTATCATATCTCAGAAATGCTACCTGCTTTGCTTGTCATCCAGTTCTAAGTGCTTCATCCTAAGAACATATTGGAACCCTTGAACACATAGAGACGCAGGAAATGCTTCTGCACCAGTTTGCCTCTACTCAGCTCTGATTTTGAGGGATGTCACTGGTAAAATCCATTCAGTCAAGTTCTCTAAAGGAGGAGACACTTTCAACGGTCAGTTCTATAGCAAAGAAAATTCATTTCATTTTTTAAATTAGAAACATGGCTTTTCTGAGTGCTTATTCTGAGAGCGGGCAGGCAATTGGTTTTCAGAACTATTCTTGCTGTCAACAATAGATATTGATGTCTCAAATTCTTTGTCTGAGAAACGCAGAGAGCATAATGGCCCCTGATTCCGAATTTCAAAGTGAGTGTGATCTGAACCCAACAGATGTTGGTCCAGGGTCTGCTCCTCACAAAGCCTTCTGTACTCGGCAAGTCTATGGGTGAAAATCAGGCTGGAAATAAGGGCTCACTGTGCCTGTCCCACCCCATACCTGTTCATGTGGTGGGTGGGTGCCAGTAGAGGAGTTCAGAGCCCATCTTAGCATATGATGCCGATTCAGACCTGCCCCTCAGTTTCAAGATCAGGAAGCAGAGCAGAGTTGGGGAAGGATTCTGACATGAGAACACCAGTCCCGATACTTTGGTCCTGACATTTGGTTGCTGTGTGGCTATTTTTGCTTTCCTGTGAAGGCTCCACTTCCTTATTTGTAGAATGAAAATATTAGACTAGATGGTACATTCTCAATGAAGGCTACATCACCCCCAGGCAGACAGAAACTGGTTCTTGAGGGATTAAAAAAAGTTTGTTACATTGGTGACCCTTAAAAAATCATCTCAGCCTAGTAAAATTATATTGTATAGTATTAAATTTGTCCTGTTAGGGAGAATTTTAATATAACTTAATTTTTTCATATGAGTGCAAAAATGGAAAAAGAAAACAGTTTAAAAACACTGCACTCAATGAGCTCTAAGCTTATTTAGTCCCTAGAATTTTAAAATTGTGGAATTCAATGAAATAGAGAAATTCCTATGATGTGATGGAACCTACAGAATGAATTTAATGGCACACTTCTCTGTAGTTGTATAGATTTAGGTTTGCAAAGATAAATTGTGTATCTGTTACAAGATAAAGATACTCAACTATGTTAATGTTGCATTTTTTTCAGGCACAAATAGCAAAGAAAAAATGAAATATAGGACTCTTGGAAAACTACGGTTTCTCTCGAAAACAAATCATTTATAAGTACCATAAATATTTGCTTATTATTAGTGGGAAGGCGTATGCAACTTAGAGCGAGTATAAGAAAATGAAAAATATTTTCTAGAGTTAGGTATCTATCCCCAACTATTAGCAAACACTACTTTATTTAACTTTTTCTTTTTCCTAATTCTTTAAAAAATTAGTGAACCATTTCTTTCACTCATTCCCAGTTTCTAGTTTGCAAGGGAAATTCTTTTAGTTTTGATATGACTCTAAGATGCTTACATTTTATAAAGCTGCCTCAATCAATTTAGGGGCAAAAGATCTTAACTGCCAATGTGTGGGTATATTAGTTACAAAATATTGATTTTATATTCTTCAAATTCTTAGTTAACTCTGTAAGTGTTCTCTGTAATCCTTTCTCCTCTGATTCTTGTTTACACAAGAGAAAAGCAATTTTCTTGAAAGAAACAAAAGAAAGACCAAAAAGATGCCAGGAAAAGCATAGAGCTTTATGATAGGAGTATGAGCTTTAAACATAGGTTCAAATTTTTGACCTTGGAAAATTTTCACAATGCTATGAATCTCAATTTCTTTCTAAAACATACATTTTAGAGATATTGTAACAACTTAATGGGTAAGTATATAAAGGACCATTATAGGGCCTGCACATAATACAGGCTTCTTTAACAATGGCTATTGTTATTATTAAGTATTGCATAGCTCCTTTGACTTTACTGTGTTTGGCCTTAGTAGCCAGAGAAAAACTCTCTGGTTTAGTATCCATAACCATAACCTTCTCCTAGTCCCATGCAAATCAACAAAAATATTTCTGTCTTTCCTCATTTAGAATAAACAGGCAGTTAGCCTTATTTAAAATCTCTTCAGGGTTCATTATATTTCAAACCACCTAAACTGGTAAATCATTTTTATGTCCCCTGTCTTTTAGCAGGACATCTCAATAAGCACTATTCAAAGAAAAATACATGATTAGTCTGCAGTCCTCCTAAGAACTTTCCAAGTGCTGTTCAAAATATAAGATAAAACCTGCAGTAGTGACACAGCCCAGAAGGATAGAAACTAGCTGGCTCTTGGATTATCAGTCTCCCTTGTGAGTCAATACAGACATTCTCTCTACTTCTAGAACTCATCCTACAGTCTCCTAGGCATTGTGTCCCCTCATCTAAAGCAAAAATTCTAATCTTACTTGGAATTACTGCTTGTTTTCCATCAGTATTGTTTGGCCTCTTCTCTTCTCCTCACCTATTCCTTTAAGACAACTACACATCTGGCTGAAAGCTGTTACCATGTTTAATTCTCTATGAAAAATCAGGCATTTTATAGAACTAATTGCTATGTTGGGCAGCTGGTGGTCAGACACAATAACAGAGTCAATCCATTAGCGGCATACCCAATCCTTAGGCAGAATGTCTGTGTGAATTTGCACACTGAAGTCTGAATGCAGTGGTTTTCGATTGCTGTTCTACACAGGTGAGCCTGCAGACTGCTTTTTGAGCACAAGATGACAAATATGTTGGATCTCTTTGCAGCAATATTGGTCCGTACTGTCTGTATGAAATTCTGATTGTTAATTATTTGATGGTTTGTGAAGTGATAGATTGATTTTGTAAATATTTTTACTTGAACTTTTGAAAAAGTAAATTTCTCAGTTTACTAGATGTAGTATTATTATTATCAGGACTTAAGAAAAAGAGACCAGTCTGTTACTTCTGAAGACTACCAAATTAGTCAAATCATACTTTAGCTATAAAAAATGTTCATTTTGCTTCTTTCTCCTTGATTTTAGAAGAATAACTGTTGATACAGAGCGATAGAGAAGCATGGGCTCCAGGTTGAACATCCCTAATCCAAAACTATCTGAAATTCAAAAGCTCCAAAATCTGAAACTTTTTCAGCACTGACATGATGTCACAAGTGGAAAATTCTACAGCTGATCTCATGTGACAGGCTGCAGTCAAACCACAGGAGTACGACAAATAGTTTATTCAGAATCCCCAAGAGAAACAGGACCCTCCCACTTCTGTGCGAATTCACTTATGTGTGAATAAGTATAAGCAAATAATTGCTTATTGATAGCAAATAAATGTAGAGTCAGGAATAATGATCATGCTAAACAACAGGTCATTCACACGGGTGACTGAGGTCGTGACATAGTGACGTCTTTGCTTTCTGATGGTCACATTTTCACAAACTTTGTTTCATGGATAGAATTATCCAAAATATTGTATACCACTATTTTCATGCTGTATATATAAGGTATATATAAAACATAAGTAAATTTTGTGTTTGTAGGTGGTTCCCATTCCCAAGGTACCTCATTATGTGCATGCAAATATTCCAAAATCAAAAAAAAAAAAAAAAAAAAAAAAAGTCCACAATCCAAAACACTTCTGGTTCCAAGCATTTTGGATAAGGCTACTCAGCCCATATTAGCAGTGGGAAAAACCTAAGAACTTATTTATCTGGTCCAATTTTATCGCTTGAGTGAGAAGAAAACGGAGACAGAAACATCCTGGCCACAGAGTGAGTGTGAATTATAGAGGCCAGGACTGGGGTGCTGACACTAAGGGCAGTGTTTTTTCCCATAGCTCTCTCTTCTACCCTAAATTAGAAAGTCACTGAGATGTGTAAGTGTTATGCAGTCTTTACTATATATATGAGTGAAGGATCCAAATCCTTTTGAAAGATTGTTAATAAGCTGTAGGTGGATATTCTACATAATGGCTGACTCTGTTTTATTTATGCACAGAAAGGCACTTAATAAATGCCAAAGATGAGATCAAGTCAGGCATGGGTGCTTCTCACCAACCAAATTGAGTTATCAGCTTGTAACCTGAAGATCTGGAACCTGTAATTGTGTTCTATATTGACATGTAGAATGTCCTCCATTCATATGTATCATCATCACAAGTTCAAGAAAAATTTTCTTCTGAAGTGTGCATCTGAAGAAACAGAATGCAGCCTATAAATTTAAATTTAATAAAAAAATAATCTCCTGGGATTAAAATTAGCATGAAAGATATTTTTTAGAAATACACTTGAATTACTGAAGAAGTTGTTGCTAGCAGCCCACCAAAGATTTTTGCTCTTCCTTCCACAGTGATATGGTTAGGCCTTGCGTCCCCACCCAAATCTCATCTTGAATTGTAATCCCTATAATTCCCATAATTCCCACATGTCAAGGGAAAGAACAGGTGGAAGTAATTGAATCATTGAGTGGCTTCCCCCATGCTGTTCTCACGATAGTGAATGAGTTATCACAAGATTTAGTGGTTTTATAAGGGTCTTCCCTCTTCGCTCACCACTTCTTCCTGCCAGCTTGTGAAGAACGTGCCTAAATTTCCCTTCACCTTCTGCCATGATGGTAAGTTTCCTGAGGCCTCTCCAGCCACCCTGAACTGTGAATTAATTAAACCTCTTTCCTTTATAAATTACCTAGTCATGGCAGTTCTTTAAAACAGTATGAAAATGGACTAATACACACAGTAATAAATTGTGAGTGAAATAAGGCTGTCCCAAGACAATATTTGCTAGCTCCCCATACATCCAGCTGAGGTCATGTGAGTAATTCTCATTAACATAAGGGGAAGTGATGTGCATCGCATGAGATCAGAGCTGACTTTAAGAAGTAGTTTAGCCATCTCCACATTTTCTGTTCTGATTTCCTGACTGAATACAGAATCCTCCTAGGCTCTGGGGAGTGGCAGATCTGCAAGATGGAAGACACCTGAGTCCCTGAATCTTCATGTGAAAGAAAGCCACTTGCCAACTAGGGATATCCTCATTGACTGTTACCTGAGTAGAAACACAATCTTATCAAGTTAAGTCTCTGATATTGAAGAGTCTGTATATTACAGCAGCTAGCGTCATCTTAATACACAAGTCAAAGTAAAACTGACCAGTTTTGACCCTAACAAAATGCACTTTAAAAGAACCATACAGATTCTACAAAAGAGACATCCAATTGTACCAAGTGTTATGGGCACCAAACAAAGAGTTGTGTATCTCATACTCCATCTCTGAGTTATATATACTTAGAGTCATGAACTGGGGATAGTAATTGAAAGGTCAGATTGATGAGACTAGCACCAGAGATAAGATTTCTATGACAGGTTGATGGATACTCCACTATAAAGGTGTACTTTTAATCATAATCTCATTACTTTACTTCTGATGGTTAAGCTCACCTTGCAAGAAGCATTTGGTTCTGACAATGGTCTTCAGGTCCAGGGGGAAAGTGAGTGAACTAGCAGAGAAAAGGGACAGAAAGAGAGAGAGAGAGAGAGAGATTGAGAAAGAGAGAGAAATATGTGGGTGACGAAATTCAGCAAAGTATTGTTGGAGAAAGTGGAGAAGATGGAGAATTAGAAACTTAAAACGGCATCTGCAGATGTCTCCATAGGACCAGGAGGAAATCATCCCAAGCCAATAAGCGTATCATGGGGAGAAATGAGGATTTAAACTTAATAGCAAATAGATCCAGCAATGCAGGTTTGTAGAGCTGTGGGGGAGTTTGGTTCTTAGCCCAGAGAGAGCTTAATAGAAGTCAATAATGAAATCATCAAGATGCAAGCATTAAATGCTTAAATGTGCTGTCTTTGCCTTTGATTACAAATGCTTTGTTTCTTTCCAAGCGCAAATTCAAGTACACAATAGATTCTTCACTCAAAAAAAGTATTCACTTTAAACAACAACAACAACAAAAAAGTCATATTGTCTTAATTCATTATCTCTTTCCTTCTACAAGGAAAATAAAAAACAAGGAAACAAAAATAGTTAAGGAATGGAGACAAGTGAAAAACTCTGAATGCAGACTGCAATGTGTGTTCAAGAAGTCTTTCTTTGACAGGGAACCAGTTATAAATATTGCTTTTTACATGATATTCCCCACTCCCAAATTCAACAGGAGTGATGACCAGTTCTATAGCACTTTGAATGCAAGGGACTCTAAGTGTGTTATCAATATGTATTTATTAAACAGCATTACATTCTAGATAGGAATTTTATGATATTTTATTTACACAAAGGGTAATTTTTCAGTTTCAACACTCCTCATACTTGTAGAAGCATGAATAACAAATCTGTTATTAATTCTCTAGGAGGAATCATAGAGAAATTCTCCCCCTAAAATTAGGAATACTAACATCCTAAACTTGATGATATCAAAAATGACATTATAATTTTTGAGAAATACATAGAAAAAAATCTTTTAAAAATACATATCATTCATATATTTATTCATCAACCATATATATTGAGAACCTTCTCTGAATTAGCTACTGTTCTTTGTGCAATGGTTATAGAGAAGAATGTGGCACAGTCCCTGCCACTAAGAGAGTCAAATAGAATTACTTCATTTTCCAGGAAAAAAAAACTTAAATAAAAAAGGGAGAAACCAAAGATGCAAGGATTCATAGAAAATGAAACAATGTTTGCCAGAATAGAAAATAACAGCATATCTGTTAGTGAACATTTTCTTCTTTTCTGGTATTTAAGTTTACATGAAGAGTAGAAAACAAGGTAAAGTGAGCGTTTTCGCTTTTTACACTTTGGAAAAAAAGAATGTTCCTTCTGATTCTGACAATAAATTTGAGGCCTTATCAAGTCCTCTTTCTGAGTCCCCTCTCTCACCCTCCTTCAAGCAGGAAGTACATCAGAGAGAAAAGACAGATAACATTGTAAATTATATTCCAGATGAGAAATGTCAGAAATGGGAACTTTAAAACTCTACTGTTTTGCCTAATTCCACTTTTCTGGAGTCCTAAGACAAACATTCAAAAATGAATGTCAGGCTTACAAAGTTATGGCCACAAGAAATGGATATTCTGTTTCTATTAATTGGGCAAAGGAGACAATAGTGAGTTCATGCACTGCCTGTTGTGGACTTATTTATTCCATTTTCTGTGGGCCATAAGTTCTGACTTGAATGGGCAGCATTGAAAAAGGAATCCAGAATACCTATGAAGGTATCCTAGTAGATGTACCTACCCCCTAATAGATACCTATAAAAGTCTGAATTCATTTTTCTGGATTTCTGTTTCCTAATAGATACCTATAAAGAAATGCAAAGTTTAAAAAAACAAAAACTTTTTATTGTGGCTGGCAAGATGGCTGAATAGGAACAACTCTAGTCTGCAGCTCTCAGCGAGATCAACACAGAAGGCAGGTGATTTCTGCATTTCCAGCTGAGGTACCTTGCTCATCTCATTGGGTTAGACAGGGGGTGCAGCCCATTGAGGGTGAGCTGAAGCAGGGTAGGGCGTTGTCTCATCCGGGAAGCTCAAGGGGTTAAAGAACACCCTCCCCTAGCCCAGGGAAGCCTTGAGGGACTGTGCCAGGAGGGACAGTGCATTCCAGCCCAGCTATTACGCTTTTCTCACTGTCTTTGCAACCCACAGACCAGGAGGTTGCCTCAGATGCCTATACCACCAGGGCCCTGGGTTTCAGCCACCACACTGGGCGGCCATTTGGGCAGACACCAAGCTAGCTGCAGGAGTTTTTTGTTTTATTTTGTTTGCTTGTTTGTTATACCCCAGTGGTGCCTGAAACACCAGCAAGACAGAACCGCTCACTCCTGTGGAAACAGGGCTAAAGCCAGGGAACCAAGTGGTCTAGCTCAGCGGATTCCAACCCCATGAAGCCCAGCAAGCTAAGATCAACTGGCTTGAAATTCTTGCTGCCAGCACAGCAGCAAGGTCAACCTGGGATGCTCAAGCTTGGTGGGCGGAAGGGGCATCCGCCATTACTGAGGTTTGAGTAGGTGGTTTTCCCCTCACAGTGTAAACAAAGCCACTGGGAAGTTCAAACTGGGAAAAGCCCACCACAGCTCAGCAAAGCTTCTGTAGCCAGACTGCCTCTCTAGATTCCTCCTCTCTGGGCAGGGCATCTCTGAAAGAAAGGCAGCAGGCTTATAGATAAAACTACCATCTCCCTGGGACAGAGAACCTTGGTGGGAAGGGGTGGCTATGGGTGCAGTACAGCAGATTTAAACATTCCTGCCTGCCGGCACTGAAGAGAGCGGCAGATCTCCCAGCATAGTGTGGGAGCTTTGCTAATGGACAGACTGCCTTCTCAAATGGGTTGCTGACCCCCATGCCTCCTGACTGGGAGATACCTCCCAGCAGGGTTTGAGAGACACCTCATACAGGAGAACTTCAGCTGGCATCTGGTGGGTGCCCCTCTGGGATGAAGCCTCCAGAGGAATGAACAGGGAGCAATCTTGGATGTTCTGCAGACTCTGCTGGTGATAGCCAGGCAAACAGGGTCTGGAGTGGGCCTCCAGCAAACTCCAGCAGACCTGCAGCAGAGGGGCCTGACTGTTAGAAGGAAAACTAACAGAAAGAAATAGCATCAACATCAATAAAAAGGACGTCCACACAAAAACCCCATCCGAAGGTCAACAACGTCAAAGACCAAAGGTAGATAAATCCCCAAAAATGAGGAAAAAACAGCACAAAAAGGCTGCAAATTCCAAAAACCTGAACACCTCTTCTCTTCCAAAGGATCACAACTCCTCGCCAGCAAGGGAACAAAACTGGATGGAGAATGAGTTTGACCAAAAGCAGAAATAAATAAGTTCTTTGAAACCAATGAGAACAAAGACACAACATACCAGAATCTCTGGGACACAGCTAAAGCAGTGTTTAGAGGGAAATTTATAGCACTAAATGCCCACAGGAGAAAGCGGGAAAGACCTAAAATTGACACCCTAACATCGCAATTAAAAGAACTAGAGAAGCAAGAGCAAACACATTCAAAAGCTAGCAGAAGACAAGAAATAACTAAGATCATAGCAGAACTGAAGCCCAGGACCAGATGGATTTACAGTCGAATTCTGCCAGGGGTACAAGGAGGAGCTGGTACCATTCCTTCTGAAGGTATTCAAAATAATAGCTCACTACCTGAGCTTTTCTTTGATGAAAAACTTTTTATTACTAATTCAATCTTATTGTTCATTATTGATCTGTTCAGATTTTCTCTTTGTTTATTATTCAGTCTTGGTAGCTTGTTATGTTTCTGGGAATTTTTCCAACTCTTCCAGGTTATCCCTTTGTTGGCTTATAATTGTTAATAATAGCCTCTAATGAGTCTAGTATTTCCGTGGTATACTTTGTAATATCTCATTTTTAGTCTCTGATTTTATTCATTTAAAACTTCTCTTTTTTTTTAGTTAGATGACTAAAGGTTTGTTTACTTTGTCTTTTCACAAAACCAACTCTTTATTTATTAACCTTTATATTTTTGTCTTTATTTTTGTTCTGTCTTCCTTATTTTCTTTCTTCTATTAATTTAGAGATTTTTAAGTACAATGTTATGTTCTTTATTTGAGATCTTTCTCTTTTTTTGATGTTGGTATTTATTGGTATAAACTTCTCTCTTAGAACTCTTTTTGCTATATCCCACAGGTTTTTGTATACTAGGTTTCCGTTTTCATTTGCCTCAAGAAATGTTTTAAATTTCATTTATAATTTCTTCATCAACCCATTGGTTGTTCAGGAGCATGTTGTTTTAGTTTCCATATGTTGTTAATGTTTCCAATTTCCTTCTGTTATTAATTCCCAGTTTTATATCTTTATGGTGAGAAAAATTCTTGCTATGCTTTTAATCTTTTAAAATTTGTTAAGACTATTTTTGTGGCTGAACATATGATCCATCCTGAGGAAAGTTCTATATCCAATTGAGAAATTGTATATTCTGAAGCTATTGGATGAAATATTCTATAAATGTCTGTTAGGTTCATTTGGTGTAGAGTTTAGTTTAAATCTGATATTTCTTTCACAATTCACTGTCTGAATAATCTGTTCCCTACTGTAAATTGGAATGTAAAAGTCCTCTACTGTTACTGTATTGCAGTCTATTTATTTCCTTAGATCTACTAATATTTCCTTTATATATGTAGGTGCCTCAATATTGGGTGCATATATATTTATGATTGTCACATCCTCTTGCCAAATGAGCCCTTTTATCATTATATAATGACCTTTTTATATTTGTTATGGTTTTTAATTTAAAGTTTATTTTATCTAATATAAGTATAGCTACTCCCGCTCTCTTTTGGTTTCCATTTGCATGGAATATCTTTTCCAATCTTCTCACCTTTTGTCTACATATGCCATTACTAGTGAAGTGTACTTGTAGGCACTACATCATTGATCCTGGTTTTTAATTCATTAAGCCACCCTTTGTCTTTTAATTAGAGTCTTTAATCCATTTATATTTAAGGTGATTATTGATAAGTAAAAACTTATTACTGCCATTTTGTTAATTGTTTTCTAGTTGTTTTATAAATCCTCTATTCTTTTTCTGTCTTCCTTTGTGACTAAGTTATTTTCTCTGGTAGCATTTTTTATTTCTTACTTTTAAATTTTGATTATATATTATAGGTTTTTGATTTGTAGTTATCATGAGGCTTACCAAAAACATCTTATAGCTATAACAAGTTATTTTAAGCTCATAATAACTTAACTTTGATTGTGATAAGACTTTACTTTTTAACCACATTCTGCTTTCCACAGTTTAAATATTTAATGTTACAATTTCCAACTATTTATAGTATATATCGCTAACAAATTGTTTTAATTTTTTAAATACTTGTGTCTCTTAACATTCATACTAAAAATATAAGTGATTTACATTCTATTGTTATAGTGTTAAAGTATTCTGAACTTGATGGTGGACTTATTTTTACCAATGAGTTTTATACTTTCAAATATTTTTAGTTTATTTATTAGCATCTTTTTCTTCAGATTGAAGAACTCCCTTTAGCATTTTTTTAAGACAGACCTAGGAGTGATAACTATTTTAGCTTTTGTTTGTCTGGGAAATTTTTCTCTCTTCTTCATTACATAAGGACAGCTTCGCTTGATTAAGAATTCTTGGGGCTGGGCATGGTGGCTCATGCCTGTAATCCCAGCACTTTGGAGGCTGAGGTAGGTGGATTACCTGAGGTCAGGAGTTCAAAACCATCCTGGCCAATATGATGAAACCTCGTCTCTACTAAAAATACAAAATTAGCCGGGCATAGTGGTGCATGCCTGTAATTCCAGCTACTTGGGAGGCTGAGGCAGGAGATTTGCTAGAACCTGGGAGGCAGAGGTTGCAGTGAGCCGAGATCATGCCATTGCAGTCCAGCCTGGGCAACAAGAGTGAAGCTCCACCAAAAAAAAAGAAAAATAATTCTTGGTTGACAGGGTTTTGTTTTTCCTTTGGTACTTTGAATATAGTCCCCTCGCTTCTGGCTTGCTGAGAATTTCACTGATAATCATATTGAAATTCCATTGTATGTGTTGTGTTTCTTACCTCTTGCTGCTTTCACATTTTCTTCTTTGTCTTTGCTTTTTAATAGTTTGATTATTATATGTGTTGGTATAACTCTGAGTTGAATTTGATTGGAGAACTCTGTACTTCCTATAACTGGATGTTGACATCTATCCTTTAACTAAGCGTGCTTTGTTTTCAGCCATTATTTATTTTTTTATATCCTTTTCTTCTTCTGAAACTCCTTTGGTTCCACTCTTGTTGCCCAGGCTGGAGTACAACGGCACCATCTCAGCTCACTGCCACCTCTGCCTCCTGTGTTCAAGCAATTCTCCTGCCTCAGCCTCTCGAGTAGCTGTGATGACAGGCATGTGCCACCATACCTAGCTAATTTTGTATTTTTAGTAGAGACAGGGTTTCTCCATGTCGGTCAGGCTGATCTCGAACTCCTGACCTCCGGTGATCTGCCTGCCTCAGCCTCCCACAGTTCTGGGATTATAGGCAGGAGCCACTGCTCTAATATCTAGATCTTTGCTCTCTTAACTATCCCATAATTACCATAGACTTTTTATAGCTATAAGAAGATTTTGGTAAGATTCATGATAACCACAAGTCAAAAATCTATAATAATCTAAAAATAATAAGTAATAAGTAAAAAAAATATGCTTTACTTTTTTAACTTTTTTTTCTGACTGGATAATTTCAAATATTCTGTCTTCTGGGTCACTGATTTTTTTTTTTTTTTTTTCTGATAGGTCAAGTCTCCTAATGAAGCTTTCTGTTGAATAATTTAGTTCCATTATTGTATTCATCTCCAGGACTTTCATATTGTTCTTCTTTTACTGGTTTCTAAAATATCTTCATTAATATCTTTGCTTTTCCCAGGTTCTGTTTTCTAAATTTTATTAAATTTTCTACTTGTGTATTCTTGCTATTCATGGAACTTCTTTATGAGCATTATTCTGAATTCTTTTTCTGTTATTTTATAGATCTCCATTTTTGGACTTTGTTATTGAACCTTTATTAATTTCTTCTGGAGCTGTTATGATGTCCTGATTCTTCATAATTCCTGAGTTCTTACATTGTTGTCTGCACATTTGTAAAGAAAGCCATTTCTTCTGGCCTTTACAGGTGTTCTTTGATGGGCATAGAGCTTCACTATGTAGCCTCGCCTATATTTCTGGAAGTGCCAGCTGGTGTTGAGGCTGGGGTGACAAAACTGATTGTGAGTTCCCTAGTTGGCTGGGCCACTGCTTTGGCTCTGATGTCACATGGGGTTACTAGCTGGGCTCCACTGAGCAGTGAAACTATTGGTTAGGCTCTGCTTTTAGGCAGAACTGCTGGCTGGGTACTACAATGGCTTCTGGTCAGGCTGGTCACTAGATGTATTTTCTAGCCAGGCAATTTTTCTATTTGGGATTCTGCAGATGGGCAGGGATGCAAGTTGATCTCTGAAGTTAAGTGAACTCACTTTAAACATTTACAAATGTATGTATTCCACTATGAACAGGTGGAACCCAAGGCTATGCTCCTTAGAAATGAATGACCCAGTCATTTCCTCCCTGTTAGAAGGAAGATGGCTGAGGGTGCCAGGGAGGGGGTCTAGCAGGTGGAGGTGACTTTAGGCTGGGTTGGGCAACTGACCTCCTAGATAAAATAGGTCTAGCCCTTACATATTCTGAAATTTACAGAGGTAGGCGACTCCCTGTCTGGGCAGGTCATTGGGTGGGCTTTTTGGCTGTGCAGAGTCACTGCTTGACATCCTCAACCAAGCCAGTGTAGCTCTTTTGCTTTTCTGAGATCCATGGCAGTGGGAGTTCCTCTGCCTGGTAGAGTCGTTGAGGTGGGTTTTGAGGCTGGGTAGAGAGGTTAGCATTATGGGGACTTAAGCCAGATTGTGTTTACCACCATGCCTCTAAAAGTGATCAGCTCAGCTTTGCAGGTATGCTATGAGGTTGGCTCATATATCTAATAGAGTGCTGCAGCTGGTAGGAATGCAGAGGCATACCACCAAGATCTCTTGTCACTCTGTCACTTGTCACAATCTTTGTTTCTACCTGACCCTCAGGCAGTCAAGCCACACTGTTACCCATAGTATTCCTCATGAAGTGAGACCAGAGTGGGCTTACTGGGAAGTGCTACAGAATGCTAAGGATGCTGGATAACTTCCTTCAATTCCCTTTTCCCCCTGCAGAAGCTGTGCCTAGGGAAATCTTATTCCTCTGGCACTATGCCAACTTTGGGGAAAGAGATGGGGTGGTGCAGTCAATGTGGCAACATTAACTTATCCTCTTATTTGGATTTTATTCAGATTGGTATACCTGTGATGTCTTAGGCTTTTTTCTAGGTGTCAGGGTTTTCAAAAGAAAGTCTGTCGATACTTGCTTGTTTAATTTTTTGTGGGGATAGTGGGTAACAAGATTTATTATTCCACTATCTTGCTGATATCATTCTCATTAAAGTTTTAATTCATATTTTCTTCATGACTAATGATGAGGACCATTTCACAGGTTTATTGGTTATTCCTTTATCCTCTTTTATGAAGTATATGTTCAAACCTTTTCCCAATTTTTAACAGAAGGTTTGTTTTTTAATTGTTGATTTATAGTAGCTTTTACATATTCTAGATATGTGCTCTTTGTTATGTATAAGTTTTGCAAATATTTTTGCCTAGTTTGTAGCTTGCTTATTTATTTTCTTGATTAGGTGCTTTGGTAGGTAGAATATTTTTATTTTAATGAAGTACAATCTTTGTTTTTTTTCTTTATTGTCTCTGGCTTTTTATGTCCTGTTTAAGAAATATTTGCCTACCCTAAGGTTGCAAACATATTCACTTATGTTTATTCTACAAAGCTTATATGACCCATTTCAAATAATTTTCGTATGGTGTGAGGTAGGGGCCAAGGTCACAGGGCAAAGAATTTTTATTTTTTATCACTGTGGTCTGTCTTTAACTACTACCACACACAAACACACACACACACGCACACACATACACATATATAAAATGTGTGTGCTCACATGCATTATAAATATTTATATATGTAAAATGTCATAATATATTGATAACTTTAGATATATAGAGAAAAACACATGAATTTATCTCCATCAATAACTTTTCAGGGGTACACATATGATCAGGCCATGGTTCCTTAATTCCAAGAAGTGGAAAATAACAAATCAGAGCTAACAAGTTGTTTGGTAAGTTTTCAGTATACTGGTAAAACATGATATCTTTAAATCAATAAACTGAGAAATATGACAAAAACCTAGTCATATGAGAAGCTAGAAATAATGGGTTTGGCTAACATCTCAGGAAGTACTCAATTTTTCTCCGGAAATCCTTGGAAGGCATATAGAAAAATAAAGTATTAAATTTTCATCTAGAGTTGGGGAAAACATAACATGCAATAGTAATGTGAGATATGTAAACCAAGAGGTGATCTCAGATGTGGAAATGTAATCAGGGAAAGCCAACAAGGCATTAGCTCTGGGTTCATTATCCTAGACTGAGGTACAGAAATAATGTATATGTATACCCAAAAGCATTTTACATAAACTTATTTTAAAATCAAGGATTACACAAAGGAAGGCAGAGAAAATTGGCCAAATAGAAGCCTCTACCAATTGTCCTCCCAGCAGGAGTATCAAATTAAACAACACTTCACACAAAAAAAGGACCTTCATAAGAATCAAAAATCAGGTGAGTGATCACAGTACCTGATTTTAACTTCATATCACTGAAAGAGGCACTGAATTGCTGATGCCACCACTCTCTCATCTCCTGGCAGTGGCCACATAGTGTGGAGAGAATCACTTCAGAAAGGGAGAGCACAGTTATTGTGGGGTTTGTACAGGAACTCAGTGCTGCCCTGTCATAGAGGAAAGCAATACTGAGCAGAACTCAGTCAGCATCCATGGAGAGGGTATTTAGACAAGTCCTAGCCAGAGGGGCTCACTCATCCCAGCAGTCAAAACCTCAGTTCTGGCAAGCCTCACCACTGAAGGCTAAATACACTTGAAAGACAGTTTAGGCCACAACGGCTGCAATTTAAAGGCAAGTTTTGGTGCTGTGCTGGGCCCTGAGCCAGTGGACTTGGGTGGTCACACAACCTAGTGAGACACAAACTGGGGCAGGCATAGAAGTTCTTGTACAACTCCTTCCTCAACTCAAGCCAGCACAGCTCACAGTTCTAGAAGAAACTCCTTCCTTCCACTTGAAGAGAAAAGAGGGAAGAGAAGAGGATTTTGTCTTGCAACTTTGATACCAGTTCACCCATAGTTGGATAGGGCAATGGTCAGAATCCTGAGGCCCCCATTCTAGACCCTACCTCCTACATGACATTTCTAGACACACCCTGGGCCAGAAGGGAACCCATTGCCTTGAAAGGAAGGACCCAGTCCTGGCAGGATTCATCATCTGCCAACTAAAGGGTACCTAGACTCTGAATAATCAGAAATGGTACCCAGACAGTACTCACTGTGGGCCTTGAGAGAGATTCAGAGATTTGTTGGCTTCAGGTGTGACCTAGCACAATCCCAGCTGTGCTGGCTATGGTGACATACTCCCTCTGCTTAAGAAAATGAGAGAGAAGAGTGAAGGAGACTGAATCTTGAAGCTTACGTACGACCTTAGTCACAGTGAGGTAGAACATCAAGTGGGTTCTTGGGGGTTTCTGATTCCAGGCCTTGATTTCTCAGTGACATTTCTGAACCTTCCCTGAACAAGAGGGGAGCCCACAGTCCTGAAGGGGGAGGCCCAGGTCTTTCAGTATTTATCATAAGCTGACTGAAGGGACACTGGGCTGTGAGTAAATATCAGTGATAGCCAGGCAGTACTTACCATGGGTCTGGGGCGGGGGTGGCCAAAGGGAAAGGCTGCTCTGTTTGTAGAAAGAAAGTAGAAGAGTAGGAAGAACTTTCTCTTGTGGCTGGTGTGCTAGTTCAGCCACAGTAGAATAGAGCACCAAGCAGATTCTTAAGGTTCCTGACTCCAGGCCCTTGCTGCCAGATGGCATCTCTGGACCCAGTGGTGCTGGGAGGATCTTGCCACCCTGAAGGGAAAGACACAAGCCAGGCTGTGGTTGCCACTGCTGATTGTAGAACTCTAGGGCCTTGAGTGAACATAGGTAGTAGCCAAACAGTGGTTACCACAGGCCTTGGGGGAGACCCAGTGCTGTGCTGGCTTCAAGTCTGACTCAACAGAGTCCCAGTGGAGGTGGCCACAAGAGTGCTTCTGACTCCCCTCCTCCCGCTCCAGTCAGCTCAGAGACACAGAGATTTCACTGGCTTGGGAAAAAGTAAGAGAAAAGAAGAAAAGTCTCTGCTCTTGTTCCAGAGAATTCTTTCAGACATTATCCAATACCACCAAGGCAGTACCTCTACAAGTCTGCAAGAGCCATAACATTACTGGGCCTGGGGTGCATTTTAATGCTGGCATGGCTGCAGTAACCAAAAACATAGGTCACAACATCCAAGTCCCTTTGAAAACCTGGACAGCCATCCCAAGAAACACAGGTACAAAGAAGTCCAGACTGTGAAGATGACAATAAATGCTAAATTCATCAATGCTCAGGAACTGACAAATATCCACAGCCACAAGACCATCCAAAAAAAACATGACCTCACCAAAAAACTAAATGAGGCACTAGTGACAAATCCTGGAAAAACAGAGATATGTGACTTTTCAGAGAGAACACTCAAAATAGCTGTTGTGATTATGAGGAAACTCAGTGAAATACAAGATAAAACAGAGAAGGAATTTAGAATTCTATGAGATAAATTTAACAAAGAGATTGAAATAATTTTTTAAATGGCAGAAATGCTGGAGTTGAAAAATACAACAGACATACTGAAAAATGCATCAGAGTCTCTTAACAGCAGAATTAATTAAGCAGAAGAAAGAATCAGTGAGCTGGAAGACAAGTTACTTGAAAATACAATGTCAGATGGGCTTACCTTTGTGGGTAACCCAACCTTTCTCTCTGGCTGCCCTTAACATTTTTTCCTTCATTTCAACTTTGGTGAATCTGACAATTATGTGTCTTGGAGTTGCTCTTCTCGAGGAGTATCTTTGTGGTATTCTCTGTATTTCCTGAATTTGAATGTTGGCCTGCCTTACTAGGTTGGGGATGTTCTCCTGGATGATATCCTGCAGAATGTTTTCCAACTTGGTTCCATTTTCCCCGTCACTTTCAGGCACACCAGTCAGACGTAGATTTGGTCTTTTCACATAATCCCATATTTCTTGGAGGTTTTGTTCATTTCTTTTTACTCTTTTTTCTCTACACCTCTCGCTTCTTCATTCATTTGATCTTCAATCACTGATACTCTTTCTTCCAGTTGATCGAGTCAGTTACTGAAGTTTGTGCATTTGTCACATAGTTCTCGTACCATGGTTTTCATCTCTATCAGTTCTTTTATGGCCTTCTCGGCATTGATTATTCTACTTATCCATTCATCCATTCTTTTTTCAAGGTTTTTAGTTTCTTTGTACTGGTTACCTAGTTCTTCCTTTAGCTCTGAGAAGTTTGATGGACTGAAGCCTTCTTCTCTCAATTCATCAAAGTCATTCTCTGTCCAGCTTTGTTCCATTGCTGGCGATGAGCTGATTTCCTTTGAAGGGGGAGATGCGCTCTGATTTTTTGAATTTCCAACTTTTCTGCTCTGCTTTTTCCCCATCTTTGTGGTTTTATCTGCCTTTGGTCTTTGATGATGGTGACATACTGATGGGGTTTTGGTGTGGGTGTCCTTTCTGTTTGTTAGTTTTCCTTCTAACAGTCAGGACCCTCAGCTGCAGGTCTGTTGGAGTTTGCTTGAGGTCGACTCCAGACCCTGTTTGCCTGGGTATCAGCAGCAGAGGCTACAGAAGATAGAATATTGCTGAACAGTGAGTGTTGCTGTCTGATTCTTGCTCTGGAAGCTTAGTCTCAGAGGTGTACCCCACTGTGTGAGGTGTGAGGTGTTGGTCTGCACCTAGTAGGGGATGTCTCCCACTTAGGCTACTCAGGGGTCAGGGACCCACTTGAGCAGGCAGTCTGTCCATTCTCAGATCTCAAGCTCCATGCTGGGAGAACCACTGCTCTCTTCAAAGCTGTCAGACAGGGACTTTCACATCTGCAGAGGTTTACGCTGCTTTTTGTTTAGCTATGCCCTGTCCCCAGGGGTGGAGTCTACGAGGCAGGCAGGCCTCCTTGAGCTGCGGTGGGCTCCACCCAATTTGAGTTTCCTAGCATTTTGTTTACCTATTTAAGTCTCAGCAATGGCAGGCGACCCTCCCTCAGCCTCACTGCCACCTTGCAGTTAAATCTCAGACAGGTACCAGCCATTGCAAAAACATGTCAAAATGTAAAGTCCATCAATGCTAGGAAGAAACTGCATCAACTAACGAGCAAAATAACCAGTTAATATCATAATGATAGGATCAAGTTCACACATAACACTATTAACCTTATATGTAAATGGACTAAATGGTCCAATTAAAAGACATCGACTGGCAAATTGGATAAAGAGTCAAGACCCATCAATTTGTTGTATTCAAGAGACCCATCTCACATGCAGAGACACACATAGTCTCAAAATAAAAGGATAGAGGAAGATCTACTAAGCAAATGGAAAACAAAAAAAAAGCAGGGGTTGCAATCCTAGTCTCTGATAAAACAGACTTTAAACCATCAAAGATCAAAAGAGACAAAGTAGGCCATTACATAATGGTAAAGGGATCAATTCATCAGGAAGAGCTAACGATCCTAAATATATATGCACCCAATACAGGAGCACCCAGATTCATAAAGCAAGTCCTTAGAGACTTACAAAGAGACTTAGACTCCCATACAATAATAATGGGAGACTTTAACACCTCACTGTCAACATTAGACAGATCAATGAGACAGAAAGTTAACAAGGATATATAGGAATTGAACTCAACTCTGCACCAAGTGAACCTAATAGACATCTACAGAACTCTCCACCCCAAATCAACAGAATATACATTCTTCTCAGCACCACATCCCACTTATTCCAAAATTGACCACATAGTTGGAAGTAAAGCACTCCTCAGCAAATGTACAAGAACAGAAATTATAACAAACTGTCTCTCAGACCACAGTGCAATCAAACTAGAACTCAGGACTAAGAAACTCAATCAAAACCGCTCAACTACATGGAAACTGAACAACCTGCTCCTGAATGACTACTGGGTACATAACGAAATGAAGGCCAAAATAAAGATGTTCTTTGAAACCAATGAGAACAAAGATACAATATACCAGAATCTCTGGGACACATTTAAAGCAGTGTGTAGAGGGAAATTTATAGCACTAAATGCCCACAAGAGAAAGCTGGAAAGATCTAAAATTGACACTCTAACATCACAATTAAAAGAACTAGAGAAGCAAGAGCAAACACATTCAAAAGCTAGCAGAAGGCAAGAAATAAGTAAGATCAGAGCAGAACTGAAGGAGATAGAGACACAAAAAACCCTGCAAAAAATCAATGAATCCAGGAGCTGGTTTTTTGAAAAGATCACCAAAATTGATAGACCGCTAGCAAGACTAATAGAGAAGAAAAGAGAGAAGAATCAAATCGACGCAATAAAAAATGGTAAAGGGGATATCACCACCACCCCACAGAAATATAAACTACCATCAGAGAATACTATAAACACCCCTATGCAAATAAACTAGAAAACCTAGAAGAAATGGATAATTTCCTGGACACTTACACTCTCCCAAGACTAAACCAGGAAGAAGTTGAATCCCTGAATAGACCAATAGCAGGCTCTGAAATTGAGGCAACAATTAATAGCCTGCCAACCAAAAAGAGTCCAGTACCAGATGGATTCACAGCCGAGTTCTACCAGAGGTACAAAGAGGAGCTGGTACCATTCCTTCGGAAACTATTCCAATCAATAGAAAAAGAGGGAATCCTCCCTAACTCATTTTATGAGGCCAACATCATCCTGATACCAAAGCCTGGCAGAGACACAACAAAAAAAGAGAATTTTAGACCAATATCCCTGATGAACATCGATGCAAAAATCTTCAATAAAATACTGACAAACCAAATCCAGCAGCACATCAAAAAGCTTATCCACCATGATCAAGTGGGCTTCATCCCTGGGATGCAGGGCTGGTTCAACATATGGAAATCAATAAACGTAATCCAGCATATAAACAGAACCAAAGACAAAAACCACATTATTATCTCAATAGATGCAGAAAAGGCCTTTGACAAAATTCAACAGCCCTTCATGCTAAAAACTCTCAATAAATTCGGTATTGAGGGAACGTATCTCAAAATAATAAGAGCTATTTATGACAAACCCACAGCCAATATCATACTGAATGGGCAAAAACTGGAAGCATTCCCTTTGAAAACTGGCACAAGACAGGGACGCCCTGTCTCACCACTCCTATTCAACATAGTGTTGGAAGTTCTGGCTAGGGCAATCAGGCAAGAGAAAGAAATCAAGGGTATTCAGTTAGGGTATTCAGTTAGGAAAAGAAGAAGTCAAACTGTCCCTGTTTGCAGATGACATGATTGTATATTTAGAAAACCCCATCGTCTCAGCCCAAAATCTCCTTAAGCTGATAAGCAACTTCAGCAAAATCTCAGGATACAAAATTAATGTGCAAAAATCACAAGCATTCTTATACACCAGTGACAGACAAACAGAGAGCCAAATCATGAATGAACTCCCATTTGCAATAGCTTCAAAGAGAATAAAATACCTAGGAATCCAACTTACAAGGGATGTAAAGGACCTCTTCAAGGAGAACTACAAACTGCTGCTCAGTGAAATAAAAGAGGACACAAACAAATGGAGGAATATACCATGCTCGTGGATAGGAAGAATCAATATTGTGAAAATGGCCATACTGTCCAAGGTAATTTATAGATTCAATGCCATCCCCATTAAGCTACCAATGACTTTCTTCACAGAATTGGAAAATCTACTTTAAAGTTCATATGGAACCAAAAAAGACCCTGCATTGCCAAGACAACCTTAAACCAAAAGAACAAAGCTGGAGGCATCATGCTACCTGACTTCAAACTATACTACAAGGCTACAGTAACCAAAACAGCATGGTACTGATACCAGAACAGAGATATAGACCAATGGAACGGAACAGAGCCCTCAGAAATAATACCACACATCTACAGCCATCTGATCTTTGACAAACTTGACAAAAAGAAGAAATGGGGAAAGGACTCCCTATTTAATAAATGGTCCTGGGAAAATTGGCTAGCCATAAGTAGAAAGTTGAAACTGGGTCCTTTCCTTATTCCTTATACGAAAATTAATTCAAAATGGATTAGAGACTTAAGTGTTAGACCTAAAACCATAAAAACCCTAGAAGAAAACCTAGGCAATACCATTCAGGACACAGGCATGGGCAAGAACTTCATGTCTAAAACACCAAAAGCGATGGCAACAAAAGCCAAAATTGACAAATGGGATCTAATTAAACTAAAGAGCTTCTGCACAGCAAAAGAAACTACCATCAGAGTGAACAGGCAACCTGCAGAATGGGAGAAAATTTTTGCAATCTACTCATCTGACAAAGGGCTAATATCCAGAACCTACAAAGAACACAAACAAATTTACAAGAAAAATACAAACAACCCCATCAAAAAGTGGGCAAAGGATATGCACAGACACTTCTCAAGACATTCATACAGCCAACATACACATTAAAAAATGCTCATCATCACTCGCCATCAGAGAAATGCAAATCAAAACCACAATGAGATACCATCTCACACCAGTTAGAATGGCAATCATTAAAAAAATCAGGAAACAACAAGTGCTGGAGAGGATGTGGAGAAATAGGAACACTTTTACACTGTTGGTGGGACTGTAAACTAGTTCAACCATTGTGGAAAACAGTGTGGCGATTCCTCAAGGATCTAGAACTAGAAATACCATTTGACCCAGCCATCCCATTACTGGGTATACACCCATTGGATTATAAATCATGAGCTATAAAGACATATGCACATATATGTTTGTTGAAGCACTATTCACAATAGCAAAGTCTTGGAATCAAATGTCCATCAGTGACAGACTGGATTAAGAAAATGTGGCACATATACACCATGGAATACTATGCAGCCATAAAAAAAGATGAGTTCGTGTCCTTTGTAGGGACATGGATGCAACTGGAAACCATCATTCTCAGCAAACTATCGCAAGAACAGAAAACCAAACACTGCATGTTCTCACTCATAGGTGAGAATTGAACAATGAGATCACTTGGACACAAGAAGGGGAGCATCACACACTGGGGCCTACTGTGGGGGGGTAGGGGGTAGGGATAGCATTAGGAGATATACCTAATGTAAATGATGAGTTAATGGGTGCAGCACACCAACACGGCATATGTATACATGTGTAACAAACCTGCACCTTGTGCACATGTACCCTAGAACTTAAAGTATAATAGTAAAAAAAAAAAAAAAAAAAAAAAGAAAATACAATATCAGACGAGACAAAAGAAAAAGAATAAAAAAGAGTGAAGCACACCTACAAGATCTAATCCAAAAAAGACTACTTTAAGACATTTAATAATCAAGCTCTGAAAAGTCAGGATGAAGAAGAAATCCTAAAATCTGCAAGAGAAAAGAAAATGATGACATACAATGGAGCTCCAATACATGTGGCAGCAAACTTCTCAGTGGAAACTTTACAGGCCACCTGAGAGCGGCATGACATATTTAAAATGTTGAAGGACAAAACAAACAAAAAAAACAAACAAAAACTTGTATCCTAGAATAGTATATCCAGCAACAATATTCTTCAAATACGAAGGAGTAATAATGACTTTCCCAGACAAACAAAAGCTGAGAGATTTTATCCCACCTGTCTCACAAGAAATGCTAGATGGAGTTCTTCAGTCTGAAATGAAGGGACATTACTGAGCAACAAGAAATCATCTAAAGATGTAAAGCTAGCTGGTAATAGTAAATATAAAAAAAAACCACAGAATATTATCACTGTAATTGTGGTGCATAAACTATTCATATCTTGAGTAGAAAGACCAGAAGATGAACTGATCAAAATAATAACTACGACAACTTTTTAATGCATAGACAGTAAAGTAAGATATAAATAGAAACAATAAAAAGTTAAAAAGCATAGGATAAAGGTAGAGGTTTTATTAGTTTCCTCTTTGATAGTGTTATTAGTTTTCTCTTTGTTTTTATGCAATCACTGTTGTCATCAGTTTAAAGTAATGAGTTATAAGATAGTCTTTGCAAATCTCATGGTAACCTCAAATCAAAAACATACAATAGATACACAAAAAATAAAATAGCAAGAAATTAAAACATTCAAAGAAAATCACTTTCACTATAAGGAATACAGGAAAGAAGGTAAGAAGGAAGAGAAGACCACAAAACAACTAGAAAACCAGTAACAAACTGGCAGGAGTAAGTTTTACTTACCAAGAATAATGTTAAATGTAAGTGGACTAAATTATCCAATTAAAGACATACAAAACTTGAATGAATTAAAGAAAAAAGACTCAACCATTTGTCATCTACAGGAAACACACTGTACCTGTAAAGATACATGTAGATTAAGGGATGAAAAAAGATATTCTATATCAGTGGAAGTCAAGAAAAGAGCAGGAGTAGCTCTACTTACATTTGACAAAATAGCATTCAAGCCAAAACTATACAAAGAATCAAAGAAGATTGTTATATAATTATAAAGGGTTAATTCAACAAGTGGATATAACAATTGTAAATATATATATGCACCCAAGACTGGAACACCCAGGTGTATAATGCAAATATTATTAGAGCAAAGAGAGAGGTAGACCCCCAATATAATAATAACTAGAGACATCAATACCCCACTTTCAGCATTGGACAGATCATCTGGACAGAAAGTCAACAAAGAAACATCAAATTTAATCTGCACTATAGAATAAATGGGCCTAATAGATATTTGCAGAACATTTCATCCAATGGCTGCAGAATGCATATTCCTCTCCCCAGCACATAGGTCATTCTTAAGGATAAACTATATGTTAGGCCACAAAACAAGTCTCAAACATTTCAGAAAAATTGAAATAATATCAAGAAGCTTCACTGACCACAATGGAATGAAACTAGAAATCAATAACAGGAAGAATTTTGGAAACTATACAAACATGAAAATTAAGCAACATGCTTCTGAATGAACAGTGGGTCAATTAAGAAATTAGTAAGGAAATTTAAAAAATTCTTGAAACAAATGATAATAGAAAGAAAATATACCAAAAGTTGTGGGATACAGTAAAAGCAGTAATACTTAGAGTTTATAGCTATAAATGCCTACATCAAACAAGTAGAAAAACATCAAATCAACATTTTAATTATGCATCTTAAGGACTAGCAAAGCAAGAGCAAACCGAATCCAAAATTAGTAGAAGAAAAGAAATAATAAAGATCAAAGCAGAAAAAAATGAAATTGAAATAAAAAAATATGTAAATGATAAATAAACCTAAAAATTGATATTTTGAAGAAAAAATAAAATTGATAAAACTTTAGTGAGGCTAAGTAAAATGGACAGAAAACACAAATAAATAAAATCAGAGGTGAAAAAGAAGATATTATAATCAATACTGAAGAAATCCAAAGGATCATTAGAGTATACTATGAGCAACTATATGCTCAATACATTGGAAAATCTAGAAGGAATAAATGTATTCCTAGACATTCCTAGACCTTGGTATGTTCCTATAACTTCCCAATATTGAACTATGAAGAAATCCAAAACCTAAACAATCTAATAACAAGTAACAAGATGAAAGCCGTAATCAAAATCTCCCAGCAAAGAAAAGCCTGAGACTCAATGGCTTCAGTGCTGAGTTTTACGAAACATTTCAACAAGAACTACTACCAATCCTGCTCAAACTATTCTGAAAAATAGAGGAAGAGGAGATGCTTCCAAACAGAATCTATGAAGCCAGTATTACCCTGACCAAAACCAGACAAAGAGACATCAAAAAAAGAAAACTACAGGCCAATATCGTTGATGAATATTGATGCAAAAATCTTCAACAAAATACCATCAAACCAAATTCAACACTACATTAAAAAGATCATTTGTCCTGACCAAATGAGATTTATCCTTGTGATGCAAGGCTGGTTCAACAAATCCAAATCAATCAAAGTGATAAATCATATCAAGAGAACAAAGAACAAAAACCGTATGATCATTTCAGTTGATGCTGAAAAAGCATTCAATAATATTAAACATCCTTTTATAATAAAAATTCTCAAAAAACTAGGTATAGAAGAAACATACCTCAATATAATAAAAAGCCATATATGATAGACCCACAGCTAGTATCATCCTGAATGGAGAAATACTGAAAGCCTTTCCTCTAATATTCAGAACATCACAAGGATGTTCACTTTCTCCACTATTATCAAACATAGGACTGGAAGTCCTAGCTAGACCATTCAGACAAGAGAAAAAAACAAAGAGCACCCAAATCTTAAAGAAAGAAGTCAAATTATCCTTGTTTGCAGATGATATGATCTTGTATTTGGAAAACCCTAAAGACTTCAACCCAAAACTACTAGAACTGATAAATGAATTCAGTAAAGTTGCAAGACATGAAATCAACATACAAACATCAACAGCATTTGTTGGGAATAGGCCCCAAATCTGGCCATAAACTGGCCCCCAAACTGGCCATAAACAAAATCTCTGCAGCACTGTGATATGTTCGTGATGGCCATGATGCCCCCACTGGAAGACTGTGGGTTTACCATAATGAGGGCAAGGAACACCTGGCCCGCCCAGGGGGCAAACCACTTGAAGGCATTCTTAGACCACGAACAATAGCATGAGCGATCTGTGCCTTAAGGATATGCTCCTGCTGCAGGTAACTAGCCAGAGTCCATTCCTTTATTTCAGCCCATCCCTTTGTTTCCTGTAAGGAATACTTTTAGTTCATCTATAATCTATAGAAACAATGCTTATCACTAGCTTGCTGTCAATAAATATGTGGGTAAATCTCTGTTCGAGGCTCTCAGCTCTGAAGGCTGTGAGACCCCTGATTTCTCACTCCACACCTCTATATTTCTGTATGTGTGTCTCTAATTCTTCTAGCGCCACTAGGTTAGGGTCTCCCCGACCAAGCTGGTCTCAGCAGCATTTTTATATTCCAGCAGCAAACAAGCTGAAAAAGAAATCAAGAGTGTAATCTCATTTGCAATACCTACAAATATACAAACAAGCTGAAAAAGAAATCAAGAATGTAATCTCATTTGCAATACCTACAAATATAATAAAATGCATAGGAGTTAACCAAAATAGTGAAAGATCTATACAATGAAAATTTTGCAACATTGATGAAAGAAATTAAAGAGGACATCTGAAAATATGTAATATTTTATGTTCACTGACTGTAAGAATATTGTTTAAATGTCTATACTACTCAAAGCAATCTATAGATTCAATGGAATTCCTATCAAAATATCAATGACATTCTTCACAGAAATAGATAAAACAATCTTAAAATTTATATGGAACCACAAAAGACTCAGAATACCCAAAGCCATCCTGAGAAAAAGAACACAACTGGAAGAATCACATTATCTGACTTCAAATTATACTACAAAGCTAATATAACCAAAACAGCATGGTGCTGGCATGAAAACAGACACATACACCAATAGAACAGCATAAAGAACCCAGAAACAAACCCACACACCTACAATGAACTCATTTTCAACAAAGGGGCCAAGAACACACATTGAGGATGGGACAGCTTCTTCAATAAATGGTGCTGAGAAAACTGGATGTCCATATGCAGAAGAATTGAAACTAGACCCATATCTCTCACCATATAGAAAAATCAAACTAAATGGATTAAAAACTTAGATCTAAGACCTCTGACTATGAAACTATTAAAAGAAAACATTTGTGGATTGGACTGGGAAAATTTTTTTGAGTCATAATGCACAAGAATAATCAACCCAAGCTAAAATAGACAGATTGAATTACATCAAGTTAAAAAGCTTTGGGAAAGCAAAGGAAACAAATAAAAAGTGAAGGCACAACCCACAGAATGGGAGAAAATATTTGCAAACTATACATATGACAATGGATTCATAACCAGAATATATATAAGTAAACAATTCAATAGGAAAAAAAATCTGATTTAAAAATAGGCAAATAATCCAAATAGACATTTCTCAAAAGAAGACACACAAATGGCAAACAGATATATGAAAAGATGCTTCACATCATTGATTATCAGAAAAATGTAAGTCAAAACCATAGTGAAATATCTTCAGTTAAAATGGCTTATATCCAAAAGACAGACAATAACAAATGCTTGTGAGGATGTGGAAAAATGAGAACCCTCATGCACTATTGGTGGGAATGTAAATTAGTACAACCACTATGGAGAACAGTTTGGAGGTTCTTCACAAAACTAACAATAGAGCTACCATTTGATCCAGCAATCCCACTTCTATGTATATACCCAAAAGAAAGAAAATTGGTATATTAAAGAGATATCCTCACTTCCATTTTTATTGCAGCACTATTTTCACAATAGCCAGAATTAGAAGCAACCTAAGCGTTCATCAACAGAAAAATAGAAAAAGAAAATGTGGTGCATATATGCAATGGAGTACCATTCAGCCATAAACAAGAATGAGATTCTGTCATTAACAACAACATGGATGGAAATACAGGCCATTCTGTTATGTGAAATAAGTCAGGCACAGAAAGACAAACTTTGCATGTTCTTACTTATTTGTGGAAGCTAAAAATTAAAGCAATTAAGCCCATAAAAATAGATAGTAGAAGGATGATTACTAGAGCCTGGGGAGGGTAGTATGGGGTAGAGGGAAGTGGGGATGGTTAATGGATACAAAATATTGTTAGATAGAATGAAGAAGATCTAATATTTGATAGCACAACATAGTAACTACAGTCAACAATAATTTATTGTCCATTTAAAAATAACTGAAAGAGAATAGATTGTTTGTGATTATCCCTCATTATATGACTGTATATCGAAATATCTAATATCTAATGTTCATATATTGAATAAATATGTAAACCTACAACGGTTTTTTGAATATTAAAAAATCAAGAATTCTATGTGAACATAAGTTGTTTGTACTTAATGTATTAGTTCACCTCAGATTTCTATAGTAATTGTATAAGACAACTCTGATCTTGTTTTCAAAAAAGTTTTACTCTATAATCTATTGATTCCTATAAAACCACCCCAGGAGGTATAATTTCCTTGCATGTCATTACCAGTTTTATCTATTCCAACTTTACCACTACCACTTGGCCTGTTTTTTTCTCTTCATTTCCTTGGGGAAAAAATATTGTAAAAATGTTAGTAGGAGATCCTCTAGTCTGCTAAGCCATCTTTATGAAATCATTTAAAACCATACAAAGAACTTGAATGATCTGAAAAGTTTCCCAAAATGGGATTCCAGTAATTGTCATTTGGCAGGATATTCATGCTTAAACACAGAGAAGTGGGTTTTGCTTTAGAGTGTCTCAGAAACATCAACATGATAATATGTGTTATGAGTATAATATGTTATGTTTCTCAAATATACTTGACCATAGAGCATCTTATTAACACCTTCTGAAATAGCATCCCATTTACATTTTATCTAGCAGTGTTCTCTGAAACAGTTTGAGAAGTGGTGTTCTCGTCTAGACCAACCTGTTATGTGATCTATGAGCCACCAGCTTTTGCTGTTCCTCATGTACACAGAAATTTAAAAATTTTCTGATGTCCTTTTTAGTCATCATACAACACTAATGAGGAAAGATCCAATAATAAAGAAATAAACTTGTTGGTTTTTTAGTGAAGTTTGGTTGGCCTCACACTGGTGTACAAGAGACTTCTCTGCTCAAACCTCCTCCAGTAGCCCCTAGCCTAATAGCTTGTCAAATCACAATGTAATTCATTCTTTTTCCCCCTCTTGAACCTGCTGGAAGAGTTAGTATGTAAATTTCAACCTATTTTTAAGGGTTATTTTCACTCAAGTGAAATCTATCAAGGAAGGAGGGTTATTTTTACAGCATACAGCAACTGCTGATCACCATGGCAACCGGCCTGGTGAAATGCAATAAAGCATCCCTCTGTTATCGTAAACACAAAAGGGAAACACTGAAATCTAAAAGAAAGGCAATTATTGTAGGGGAAAGAAACAACACGCCAATGGAACGTTTGCAATATTGTGTGACTTCACAGAGCTGGATAATATTTCCAAAGCTAGCTCTGTCCAGCCTTTCAGCTCTACTAGTTGTGACTAAACAAAGGTTGGGTTAAGAGTCCTTGGGAGAAGTTGTTTTTATTTCTAACTGATAAAATCATACATTACTTCAAACTAATATAATCTTTTTCTCATTTCTTAAATCATAAAATGGGCTTGGAAAATACAGACATTAGGAAGTAGGAAAAAGAATACCCATATCAGTCTGCTTTTCGTTTGGGGAATATTTTATTGTTGACAGTGGAATTATGGATAGAAAAAAAGAGAGAGAATAGTCTGTATAGATCACAGAATTCTTTTATATATAGCTTCTTCTCCTCCTTTAATTGACTTTTACTGGGGCTATTGGTAAATTCCAAGTAGACAAAAGCAGAGACATTGTCAACAACTGCTAAAATTTAGATTGAATAAGCTCTAAGATTTATGTCAAATTTAGGGATTCCAGAGTACTTAGAAAACACACAAAAATAAACAAAAGTTAAAGGATAAGAATTTTTGTGCCCATATTATAGATTAAGGAGCTGGGGTCCATAAGTGTTCACATTAAAAATAAGCTGAATACAGAAGAGTGTCTTGGAATTATAGAAAGAGCAGTGGATCAAGAACTAAAAGACTAAGGAAACTTAACAAGGCATTCTGTTTTTTGAGGGTTTCTTCACCTACCCACAGATTGAGAATCAGTTTTTCCTTTTCCCATAAGGATCCCCTCTAACTAGTATATTTAGGACTTAGAGAGGACTGCTCTATATCTGCTCCCGGGCTGTGACCTTGACCACTGCTCCAATGTGCTGGCTGGCCACCATTCACTTAGCTACAGCTCATGGCCTGTAGATCATAGCACACACTCTTCCTCTGGTGCAAATCTGCCTCTGCTTCATGGGGCTCTGTGGAGGTGGGCAGAGTGTTTTCCTTCAGATGGCTACCATGCTGAGTTTGGGTTTATTGACTTTACTGTGTTTGCGTAAAACTAAAGGGAATTACATCATATGAAACAAGACAGTAAAACTGGCAGGTCATATATAACATTTATAGTCTAAGAAAGTACCCAGGGTTAAACATTTCATGTGTACAGTTCAGTCATAAAACTTGCCTTCTAGTCTGTAATTTTCTCTGAAAAACACTTTCCTCTTGTCTTCTTCTTCTAATTTTTACCACATACATTTCTAGACTCTTGAAAGAACACTATCTCCTGCTCACAGAAATTGGGCTTATTCCAAGATTCATCCTCCTGCCTCCATCAATACATTTCATTATTCATAAAACAAATATTTATCAAGTGCTTCCTATGTGTCAAATAATGACCCATGCCTTGGTGATGTAGCAATGAAGGAAATAGGTGAAAATTTGTGCTTCATAGAGTTTATGTTGTAGGAGAGGAGGTAGACAATAAATGGATAAACTAAATATGCAATGTATCAGATGAAAATAAGTTTTACGGAGAAAAACAAAGCAAGGAAGAAGTCTGATGAATGCAGGATTTCAGGAGAGGGGGTACAATTTTTAACAGGGGGTTTAAGGAAGACCATATTGAGATGTTGACATTGGAGTTAAGAACCAAAGGAGATGAGAAAGTAAAGCACATAAATAGAAGGAGAAATTAGTATTCCAGGTTACATGAGTAAAAATGCACTAGCACTGAGGCAGGAGCATTCCTGGCATATTCTTGGGGGCTATTCTGGCTACATAAAGGGAAGAATAGTAGGTGATGAGATGGAGAGGTGCAGAGGAACAGCTTCTGTGGGTTTACATGTGTCATTGTAAGGACTCTGGCATTAAACAGAGGAGTATCATGATCTGATCTATATTTTAATGACACAACTCTGGATTTTGTGTTGAGAATATACTGTAGGCAGACAAAGCAGAGAGCCTAATTAGGAGGCTATTGCAATAATCCAGGAGAGAAACAGATGACAGCTGGGCAAAGATGATAGCCGAAGTGAAGAAAAGTAATTTTCTTCTATATATATATTTGTATACATCTATGTATTTAAGACATAGACTAAATGATTTTCTGATGGCTTTCTAAATCTAAGTTATGGTACCTAAAATGATGTTTCAGTGCCTCAGGCAGGATAGTCCATATTGAATTGTGTAAGTTCCAAAAATATTCCAGGTTGGGAGATGGCACTCAAATCTAGCCACCTCTGAAGTTTTCTCACCAGTGAGAGTTACAAACACACCTTTTTATTCTTTTTATGATCCAACAGATATATGTTAGGTCTCTCTCTCTCTCACACTCACACCAACCCACCACCATCATACACCATGCATGCATGCATGCATGCACACAGATATACACAGGTAAACACATATGCACACACACCCCACAAGGACAAACAATAATGCTTAAAGATATTTAATGTAAACTACTGCTTCACCAAGTATGTCCATTGATTAATGATGGCCTCCAGAAACTATCCTGTAATTTGACAGATGCAGAAAAAATATAAACAATATCCTCTTAATACATTTCACAAACTTGAAATGTAAAATTATAGTTTTTAAAGACATTTGGTAGGAGTCTTAAAAGAAACACATTTTTTAAAAGTCTGAATATGCATTCAGGAATTGCATTGTTAAGTTCACCTTCAATGACATTCACTTAACAGGGTACAGTTCATTTCAGCCAATGTATTTTCATGTTATTGCCATTTATGTTAAACTTGCATCTCTCTTGTTGCATGCTGTAGCTACAATTCTCAAAAATAGGGCAATGTCTCAAAAGTGGCTTTTGGAAACATAAAGAAGTGATAAAGTAATAACTATAAATACCAGAAGCCATAGTTAGATGAGCTGTGAACAGGACTTTGGTATATACTTCTACAAGTCCATCTGTGAGTGTGGGAATTACACCAAGTGGTTTCAAAATTAAAGAGAATATAAAAGTATAAAGATGAATTCCTAAACACTGGATCTTCCTGGACTGCAGATGCATTCACCTTTAGCCCTTAGTGCCTTATATGTTTTTATAAGTAGTGTAAGGTCACTGAAGTTTTGTGCCATTACAGAACGAAGCACAGTAAACTTTCCAGAACATTAATTGTTTCCCCCTGAATGAAATGGCTTAAGTATAAAATAAATACATTTTTTATTATCAAAAACAAGGAAAAGAGAAAACTCTAGAGATATTATTCAAAATTACACTCTTTGGATTCGTGAACACCCCATATGGTGCTCAGGCTCTTACCATAAAACTTGTGCAACATTAATGACAAAGGGATTCCTTGGAGCTGACTCAGAATAAACCACTAGCAATTGTGGAGTTGAATGACACTATTTGGACATTAATGGCACAAAGTGAAAGAGCAAATCCTATTGTTTATATCTGGAGGCAGGTATTGAGTTTTATGTGAGGATGAAACGACAGGTGTTAAGAGTATGAAACAGCTCTTAACACGTATCTAGTACCAATATGAGAGAAAAATATTAGACGACAATTTTGTTAATCACAAAGGAGCCATGATATGTAGAAAATATAATGTTTTTGATTACTTTGTAAGACATGATATAAACTGAAAGTGATACATTGTGATCAATACTAACAGAAAAAACAGCTATAGAATAAAAAAGAAGATACACTTGAAGGCCAATCCACACAACATCATCACCAGAGACTACTTATTGGCCAATATATGGCTCATTATCGCAATTCACTATTGAAAGAAATAGTGAATTGTGAAGATGATCAACTTTTACCTTTTTTTTCAACATGCCAGGACAGATCATTTCTAAGACAACACTAGTGGTCTAGTCTTAGTACATTTCTAGCTCTGCAGTAGTGGCTTGTTCCAGTGGTCAAACTGATGATAAATGGTATGCTTACCACTTTGGGCCCAAATATTTATTTATTTTTTTAATGTCAGGGTTGTCTATGGTGCAAACATTTTAATCCCCAAAATTTTACTTTTTGTCGTTACTTTTGTCACTTAATGAGATCAATAAGCCATTATTTGTAATATTTTAGAACTACATAAAAATACTGCAGTAGTAATGTAACTAAATACTTTTCAGAGTTAATGAATTTCCATTTTTATTCTGGATTCAGGGGGTACATGTGCAGATTTGTTACAAGCGTATATTGCATGATGCTGAGGTTTGGGCTTCTGTTAATCCTGTCAACAGACAGTGAACATAGTACCCAGTAAGTTTTCCCTGGCCCCTCACTCCTTCTTCCTCCCACCTTTTGGAGTCTCCAGTCTCTATAATTTCCATATTTATGTCCATGTGTACCCAAGGTTTAGCTCCCACTTATAAATGACAACTTGCAATCTTTGGTTTTCTGTTACATGTCTTTTAATCTTTTACTATGACTTTAAAATTCGTTGAGTAGGAAAAACCTCTTCCTGACTCTGAGTTTCAAAAAAAAAACAGGGAGTGGGCGGGCTAGTACTGTGACTTTTTTTATGCTTACTGTTTACTAATAGAGAGCCCTTTGGTTACTTTGGTTTACAGACACTACCTCAGTTCATAAGTAAGTCATTGAACTCCAATATTGATTTCATGACAAATCCCCTCATCACAATCAGCATCTTGTGTGCTGGCTGCTTACATAGCTAGGGGAGTAAGTTGGCCCTTCTTTTTCTTCCCTTGCTTAGCATTTCTTCTCCAGTCCCAGTTAGATATTTGCTGTTTTAACCACTCTGGGGAGAGAAGACTGTAGCAAAAGATGCCAACCCTACTTGGGCAGTGCAGTTGTCTTCTAGTCTAGGGCTCCTTGTGGGCAGATGAACAAAGATGGAGTCTCTCTCAGATTTTTTTCATAAGTAGCACTTCCCTGAGTGAGCCCTTTCTGCTGTAACTCCAGTGACATCGACAGGACTTTCCTTGAAGTGGCCTTTCTCCCATCATTCATGGTTCACTAGTGATCCACTCCACACCTAGAATCCCTCTGTTGAACCCTCATTGAGTTTCCAGGTTCTCTTCTTGAGCAGAACATAAAACGTCTCCAAGGTGATGTTTTTCCACTGTGGACTGCCTCTGTCCCATGAAAAGCATGCATACATTACAGCCACCTGTTTTGATAGTTTGCATTTTGGCCCATCACTTTGGCTTACTGCATCTATTGCATCTAGGTTTTTTGGCAAAGCTTCACTTTTAACACGGCGTGCAATTTCAAACAACACCTTCCCTTTAATTCTTGACCACTAGCCACAAGCGGGCTGTTATGACTACTTGGCTCCACTTCTACATTTGTTTAGTCAGTTCACTTTTCAGCCTTCTAAATTAATATTTTACACTTCCTTCACACTTCTCAAACCATCACAATTTCTATCTCATTGTCTGATGATATTCCTTTTTATCTCACTGAGAAAATAAAAGCAATCAAATGAGAACTTCCACACTCCCACCACCAAATGTACCAAGCAATCTGCATATGTCCCTATATATTTTACCTCTCCAATCATTAAATGCATCAACTTTCCCAACCCTTATCTAAAATGAATTTCTCCGCTTATTCTCCGGATCTGAAGATGACTGCATCTAAAATAGCACTACTCTTCCATCTTTTACCTTCTCTCCTTTGCCATTAAAATTTCTCACTCTATTTTGTCACTCACATGAGTATGCAAATATGCCACATACATCATTATGCGGTGCCTTATTTTTTACCTTCCTTTACAGAAAAACTCCTTAAAAACAGATTTTTATGCTGTGTATCTCTATTTTTGTTCCTCCAGTTCTTTCTTGAATCGACTCCAGTTAGGCTTCTATCACCCTATGCTGATCTAAGGAATGTCACCAATGGCTATGCCTCTAAATTGCATTAACTTGACCTAAGACATTTGACACTAGATTTTTCCCTCTTTCACCTTCTTCCCTTGGCCCAACAATTGTAGTCTGTCTTGGCCCTCCTTCTTCACTGGATGCTCTTTTTGTCTCCTTTATTGGTTTTCCCTATCTTATTAATAGTGACTTTGTGCAAGTTACTTACATTTTCCAAATCTCCTCATCTATAAAGTGGGGTTATAACAGTATCTGACTCATAGGATTGTTTTTAGGGTTAAATGAATGAATACCTTTAAATTGCTTAAAACAAGTCCAATCCAAGGTAAAAGCAGTCTGTAGGTGTTGGCTTTTATCATCCTCCTCATGATCAATATCATCACCATCACCATTATTATACTGACCGAAGTGCCCCCAGGGCTCATTCTACAGAGCCTCTCCTTTATTCTGTTTATATCACTCCTTCAGTGATTTCCTCAGTTTTATGACTCAATACCATAAAACACTTGATAATTCCCAAATTCCTGTGTCTAGTCCTATTTTTCTCATGAACGCCAGACTCTAATATGTGACATCCTTCTCAACATTCTCACTTGATATTCAATAGTCATTTCAAACTTGAAATGCCAAAATGAGCACCTGATTTCCTCCCTAAACCTATAGCTCCCGAGATTTGTGCCTTTTCAGTAAATTGCAATTCTATTCTATTACTCAGGCCAAAACCTTAGTCTTCTAAGTAGCCTCTTCCTCTACCTATTTTGACATCTATAATTTACTTTAGAATGTTAAGTATCATCAGTAGGAGAGTATAAATATTCCAGTAATATTAAGCTTAAATCTGGGGGATACTCAGCTAACATACTATGAAAAATCCCCAGTTCTGGCATAGTCAGTCAGTATTTTATCAGTCAGAACGTCATTCCAGAAGTGGCCACTGCAAGCCCTTCTGTTATCTCTGTCTCATTGGGCAAACAACATTTGCTGATTAGCATACTGGATATCAAATTTGATTTTTATTGGTTAAACTAGCAACCTATTAATTAACATGATGGATGTTAGAAGTGGGCTGGTGTGTGTGTGTGTGTGTGTGAGTGTGTGTGTGTGTGTAAAATTAAGGCCTTCAGGATTCAAGGATAGGCTTGAAGAGCTTGGAGATTTTCCCCAACCTGTGTGCAAATATTCCTTCAATGCCTATGTTCCGCAGTTCTTATGGATCAGTCTCATGAGGTTGGATCCCTAATCATTTATGTCCAGCCAATAATTTACAACTTCTGATTGCATGATTCTGACTGTAGCACATAGAATCCTGGTTCCTGCCTTGGAAAAGTTGCCTGGTCTGCCTAGAGCTCATTTTTCTTACAGCATGTGAGAGCTTGACTTCATTAAGTATGTCTAGGTGAGTCTATAAAATATTTTGTGCCTGTTGCCAAAAAAATGTGTGGCCAGTAAATAACTCTGTGTGTCACAAAATTGGGTCTGAGATTTTGCTTATTATAATCAGACATTTTATTATGAAGTTGTGAGGAAATAGCTCTGCCTTACAACTTCAGACTTCTTTAGCAGTTATAATTAGCTACAGGGAATAACCTAAATATTGCACATGACCATATTGATTTAGAATTAGTTTACAACACTCTTTCTCTCACACTGCTTACTTAGTCCATCAGTAAATACCCCACTGAGCTCCACAAACAGGAACTGTTTTGTCCACAACTATATCCTGCGCACTTAGGACTGTGCTTGGCACAGAGTAGGCTCTTAATAAATACACTTTTATTGTTAAACAAATACTTCTCATGCATGCAAAATAAAATTTCGTATCTACGTAATGTTTTAACTTTTAAATCATCTTGGATCAGTTTTTACATTATTATTTCTTTTTCTTTTTTTTTTTTTTTTTTTTGAGACAGAGTCTCGCTCTGTCGCCCGGGCTGGAGTGCAGTGGACGGATCTCAGCTCACTGCAAGCTCCGCCTCCCGGGTTCACGCCATTCTCCTGCCTCAGCCTCCCGAGTAGCTGGGACTACAGGCGCCCACCACCGCGCCCGGCTAATTTTTTGTATTTTTTAGTAGAGATGGGGTTTCACCGTGTTAACCAGGATGGTCTCGATCTCCTGACCTCGTGATCCGCCCGTCTCGGCCTCCCAAAGTGCTGGGATTACAGGCTTGAGCCACCGCGCCCGGCCTACATTATTATTTCTTATGTGTACCAAACCTTTATCAGACAGTTCTTAGAAATCCTTAGCTTCAGAAGCAATCACCTAATACTAAAGGTAGAAGAGAAATATTTTCCAAAGTAACCTATGTATAAGGCTTTAGTTCTTACTGCCATACTTGTATTTTCCATTCCCAAGTAAAGCAACATTAATTTCATTCATTCATACCTCTCCCCGGAACACTGTGCCCCCTTGGGCCTGCCCGGGTGAGGAATAAGACTCTGCCGATCCATGTACCTCTTAATGGCTGTTCACCTAGCTACACAAAGAACCCACAGAAGCTTTGAAATTACTTCTTGTAAAGACCTGATGACTTTCTTGGATAAGGACTTTGTATAGGTTGTAGGGAGAGGGAGAAAGAATGACCCGAAACTGAGAGATTTTTTTTTTCCTTTCGTTGTTCTAAGAAGAGACTGCTGAAGTCTCTCAGATCCCTTCTAGCTCTCTGAGCCTCTCGTATTTCAAGCAGCAAAATGGCAAGAGCGCAAACGCCTTGCTTAGTCAAATCTTGTGATTTACAAATTAGGTATTTGTGTGAACTTAATAAAACCATAGTCCTGATTTCTTCCCATCCCCTACCCCAGCCAGGTGTGGGGTGCCAGGTGGGGTGGGGAGAACAGCTTGCGAAGGGAGTTAAACGTGTCTGTGCATTCCTTGGCAGGTAGAAGACACAAGCCAAAAGTGTAAAAGAAGGAAAACAAGCAATAGATGAAAAGGGTAGGGGAAAAGAAAATTTAAAAAGTAGATTTCAGATAGAAGAGGAACTTGGTCTATTTTTTGAACTATAACCAAACTGAGCAGGTTTTAACAACCAGGAAGTCTCCACTCTCCTTTTTCTTATTCTCCTTTTTCTTCTTACTTCCTTCTTTTTCAAATTTTTCTACTTTTCTTTCTTTCCTTCTGCTAAAATCTAAAAAGGTAATTACATGTCAGTGAGAAAGGCAGGACTTTCATAAATCCTTGTGGTTTTTCACTTCAAGCTTTTTTAAAGAAACAATATATGATCAGGAATATTGCCATGTGGAGAATTAGGTCCTGTTGCACAAGCAGGATAATTGAATACGGGATGCGTTCTTAGTGCTGATTGTTACCTTTCCCCTCCTTATACATTCAAATCTACCTAGTTTTTCTCTACTCCAAGAATTTAGTCCCAAATTCTAGAAAGAAAAGTTTACAGGACAAACTCTCAGAAGTATAATTTTTGGTTCTGGTCCCAGGCCCCTCCAGCTAGTTATGTGGCTTTGGTGTATGTCACTTACCTTAAGTCATAATTACTATTCTATATTTTGTCCATTGATTTTTCTGCCTTCATCTTCCATTCTGGTCATTCTCACAGACTATTCAGTGTAAATGGATGATTATATGTGGCAGTTCACTTAAATGTGAATGCAGGTACCTCCTCACGACATTTTATGCAAATCATATATGATGATGTATATTGAGTACTTTGAAAACTGTAAAGCACTATACAAATATTATTCATTTATATCACTCCCTCCCTGCTTTTTGTACCCTTGTCCTTCTTGCATGGAAATGTACCAAAGGATGTGAGTTCAATGAATATATGTAAGTTCCTCTCCAGAAATGCCATTGTAAGTGGTAGTTATAATGTCAAATTTCAGCAGCTGGCTCTCCAACGCAGACTTGTTTAACTCAATTGTCATTCAGCTGGTAATCACCTTTCTTTCCTGGAAAAACCACAGGAGTGATGTTTCATCAGCAGCAAGATGGATAATAAAAGGGCACAACTCAGAGATGAAAGAGAGAGAGATAGACCTTGCACATGCATAGACAGTGAGAGCAAATTTGGATAACCGTAAAGTTGACTTTAGGTAGTATTTTTGTTTCTCTTCCCTTCTACTGATGGAAGGGGTGTGTCCTGGAAACTCTTAACAACCAGGTCAAGCAATATTTTACCTGGAGGATAGGTGACTTTTTTTTAATTATTAGGTGACTAATTCAATCAGCTTATGGGAACTATTGGTTCTAAAACAGTGGTTTCTTCCCTGGTATTTAGAGAATCTATAGTTTCATTTGGAATGCACTCATATTCATTTAGATATACTAGAAAATTTGGGATAATTTTACACGTTAGAGGACCTGGAGGGACATCATAATTTCCTAATATCTAAGTGCAAGTTATTCAAATCTTAATCTTAACAACTGTTTTGCCCAGCTCATTAAGTCAGTCAAATTCAAATGGCATTAGTTTTGCCTTTCCTACTCCATGTTTGTAAGGAAATATTAAATTGGCCCTATGGAAAGCATACATGGCCAGACATAGGTGTTTGGGGAAGACATTTTTCCTCAAAACTTAAAATGTTGTACTAAACACCTTAAAGAATTTCTGATTGTGTTGTATGCACAAAGATTCAGTCTGTTCAAAATATATCAGTAGACCTCAAGACTTCTTCAACTGCTGTCCTGGAGAATAAAACGTCTGTATTTTCCTAGTACTTAATTTTAAAGAATATTTTTTGCTATTTGAATGTTCATCATCTATAACTTTTCCACATCTGACTCAATATTTCCAGTAGATCGGGTTAGGAAAGCAGTCATAACCCTTATTAGAAGGTTTTCTAATACGGCCTTAATATTTACATATTTATTAAGAATTCTACATATGTATTTGCATGTCTAGTTTCTGCAGCTAATATGTAATCACTTGAGAACTGAGGACATATTTTATTCATGTCTGTTCTTACCGTGACACTTTATATTACAAAATTTGTGTGTGTATATTAATTCAACAGTCCTATGGTTAAAATGTTATCTTTAGATTGTATATATCAAGAGCCAGCAAACTATTGCCCATGGCCAAATCTAGCCCACCACCTGTTTTTGCAAAGTTTTATTGGATAACATCCATTCTCATTTGTTTACATATTGTCTATGGCTTCTTCACTCTACAGCTGCAGATTTGAGTAGGTGCCACAGAGACTGCCCAGGAAGCCTAAAATAATTAACTGACCCTTTACACAAAAAGTTTGCTGATCCTTGGTCTATATAGTGATGTCATCATATGAAAGAATAATTCTTGGTCTGAAGGCACTAGAGCTCAACTGAACAGAAATTACTGAAAGGAGAATAGAGTCAATAACGAAAAAGTCCCCGTTGCTTTATTCCTTAATCATCCATGAATCTTATTTGGCATGCACTACATGCCAATCATTATTCTAGTGCTTAATGTATAGTAGGGAACATAGCAAAGTCTCAGTCCTCCTGGAGCCTTAATTTTTGTAGTGGCATCAAGAAATAAGCACACAGGCAAAGTAAGTTCAGAGTCATAAAAGCTAAGAAGAAAATAAACAGAATAATGGTGCAGACCAGTAATGTCCAATAGAAATATAGTACAAGCCACATACGTAACTTTGAATGTTCTAGTAACTCAATAAAAATTTTACACTGGGGACGATGTTTCATGCCAGTAAGTCTAGCACTTTCAGAGGCCAAGGCAGGACAATCACTTGAGTCCAGGAGTTTGAGGCCAGCCTGGGCAACAACTATCTTTTGCCATCTATACAAAATACAGAAAAATTACCCAGGCATGATCATGCGTGCCTGTAGTCCCAGCTACCTGGAGGCTGAGGTGGAAGGATGGCTTGACCCTAGGAAGTGGAGGCTACAGTGAGCTATGATCATACCCTGTACTCCAGCCTGGGCAACAGAGGGCAGACTTTATCTGCTTTTTAAAAAAGTTTAAAAAGTAAATTCAATTTAAAATTTTAAGATTATGTTTTATTTAACCCAATATATCCCAATATCATAATTTCAACATTTAATATTGATGGTATATTTTGTATTTATTTTTACACTAGGTCTTTAAAATTCAGTCCATATTTTATGCTTATACTTGCAGCCCTTTTCAACGTAGACTAGTCACCTTTCACATGCTTATAGTCACATGTGGCTGATGACCACTGTATTGGGCAGTGCAGGTGTAGAGAATCAGCTTCTCTAAGAAGGTAGCATTTGCCTTACCACCTGAATCATGAGAAGAAGGCAGCTAGACAGAGGAATCAGCTGCTGTATGAGGACTGAGGAAGACTCAAGAAGCTCCAGGGGGTAGGATGAAGTTTGGGAATAAGAAGAGATTGAGAAGAGACGAGGAGGAAATGTGGGCCGGGACTAGAGGACTAAAGGCCTTGTGGCTAACGAAGAAGCCTGAATTTAATTCTACATGGGATGAAAATCCACTGGGTGGTTTTGAGCAAAAGATTGGCGTAATTTGATTATTCTCTTTAAAAATTACTCTTCTTGATATGTCTTCTGTACAGAGTATACCGGGACAAGAATGGAAACAGGGAGATCAATTTGAAGGAAAACAGTGACTTGGATATTTATGCAACATTCTATGGATTTCAGAATGCTTTTGTGTGTACATCTCCCAGTGTTGTTATGAAAGCAATTGTGTAAAATCATGCGGGAAGTGATTAGCACAGTGCCTGACATATAACAAGTGCTCAATGTTTGCGTGATATTATTAAGAAATTTAAATCTGGAAGATCCTTCTGCCTAAACTAGAGCAGTATTTTGACAATAAGGCAAACGTGCAGCCAGGTAATTTTAGGTTGCTTTATTTAAGCAAGGAATACAGAGTTTTCAAATTCTTCTATTTATAAGGACTTATTATGAGGTAAACATACTATTGTAGGAAAGGCAGGAACCTCAGGGATCCTCAGAAACTCCTTACAGCTGTATTAGTCCTTCAGTAGCAAGTGTTCCTTGTCCTTAACTCTTGGGCATTGACATTCTTGGGAGCTAGCTACTTTTCTCTCTCTCTTTCTCTCTGTCTCTCTCTCTCTCTTTTCATTCCCTCTCACCTCCATCTGAGTAATTCTCCTCTTATTTTCTGGCCCAGATTCCTAGGAGAGACACTCTAATCAACATAGCTAATCACTTCCCCCTTGTTAGGTTACAGTTTTTTCATCCAGATCACTGAGCAATCTATGGGCTGATTACCCTTTTGTCATGTATCCACTCTTGGTTCAATCATCTATGGTAAAGTCATACAAGGGTGAAACCACAGAGTTATGTAGTACAGAACATGCAACTGCTGAAGGGAAAAAGGTTTAACTTAGCAGTGACTATGAATGAAGCTTTGTCCACTGAAAGAGGATTGTGTGTATAGTAGGCACTGTGACTAATCTCTTCAACACCTTGTTTTCATTCAAAAGGTATTGCTTACTGTGTGCAGTCTGGTACTAGAGATAGGATATGGCAATGAACAAAACATACAAATAATTCTGCCCTTCTGGATCATGTATTCTATAGGGAAGCCACAGACATTACAACAATAAACTCGCAAAATAAGTACATTGGCTAGTAATAAGTATTCCAGGCAAAAACAAGGCAGGAAGAGTGATGAACAGCATCGTGGGGAAGAGCGCTTTGATTTTATAAATGGCAGCCAGGAAAGGCTTGAAGTAGATGAGGTATTAGTGGTGTAGTTATCTAAGGGAGGGCGGGGGGAAAAGCAATTCAAGCAAAAGTGAACAGCCAGTACAAAGGCCCTGAGGCAGGAGACTGGCTGGAATGTTTGAGAACAGGGAGATCAGCATGGCAGGAGCAGAGAGAAGGAGGAAGAGAATACCAGAAAACGAAGTCAGAGCGGTGGTAGGGACTAAGCTACGTGAAGTCGTGTAGGTCATTATAAGGACTTTAGCATCTACTCCGAAGTAAACAGGAAGCTATTGGAGGATTCTATGCAGTGAGTGAGACCTGAGCTGACTTCTAGTAACAACAACAAAAACAACAAAATCACTTTGCCATGAGGGAAATACAAAGAGATACAAAGGCAGAAGCTGGGAAACCAGGTAAGAGGCCTCTGCAATATCCAGAGAGAAATGCTGGCAGCTTGAAAATGATAAAAAGAGTCAGATATATCTGGGAAAGCTCTAGCTTGGAAAGAGCTTGGTCAGTCCTTCTAGGAGCGCTCCTGAGTGGGATGAAGCTGGACTATCCACCTCCTTTGTTTACCTGTAATTGCCTGTGGCATTAGAAACCTCTTTGGTAGCCCTCCAGATAACTTATGGGATAAGACGTTGTAGTTCTTGATGGCTTATTTCTCAGGATGGATAAGGAATTCAGGAGAAATGTGTCTGAGGAAGAGGCCAAGTCCTCAGGCAATGATAACGGAGATGACCTGCATAGGAAGGGGCCAGTTATTTCAAGGTCAATGCCATAATATCTCCTAAGCTTAGGGTCAATGTTGGAATTGGAACCACAGCAATTTTTGTTTGCTGCCTTTATCTCAGTGAGCCACCCATTTGGCTTCTGGTTACAGCCATCCTGACAGAGGGCACCTGTCCACTCATGGTGAGTGCAATCAGATGGAAGGCACATTCCCCACCCAGCTGCCCAAGGCTCCTTCCAACCATCTGGAGTCACTAGAGCATGACTGCTCCAGCTGGGGTAGGTGAGGAAGTGCTCTGAAAAAGAGCTGGAAAGTTGAGGGATCCATGCAGTTTAATAGAGAGAACCAGGGTCCACATTCAATCTGGTCCATATTCTCTTACAGGAAATACAATAGTATATGTAAACTCTCTTCAATAAACATATACCACCCATGTGTCAGGCACCTACTACAGCCACAAATATAGATAATACACATCCATAACTTTAGGGAACTCATTCTATCAAAGGAAATAAATGCATCAATGAATAACTTTAAAAAAGATGGCAAATATTATAAAATGTATGGACAAAATGTTGTGGGAACATAGATTAAGGTGGGACTCATTCTGGCTGGAGAAAGTGAATAATGTTCTATGGTTTGAAGAAACAACCGTTGGAGACAAGAGAAACACATTGCAGGTTGAATATGCAGTTTCAAGAATACACAGAAAGATATAAAAATGAATGGCATATTTGGCAAATGATGAATAAAAGTTTTTAACCAGAACGCAGTATGCAGGCAGAGTGACTGGAAATTTGGAAAAGTAGGTTGTTAACAGATTGTAAATAGCTGTTATTGGATAGGAAATATAAGCTTATAAAACATTTCATGTTTCTTCTTTTTATTAGGAGAGTCACATGATGATTTTATAAAGCAGGACATAAATGTCTTCAAAAACTGAACTTGAATCTTACTCTTCTCTTACTCACATCTTTTTTTTTTTTTTTTAAACGGAGTCTCACTCTGTCACCCAGGCTGGAGTGCAGTGGCCAGATCTCAGCTCACTGCAAGCTCCGCCTCCCCAGGTTTACACCATTCTCCTGCCTCAGCCTCCTGAGTAGCTGGGACTACAGGCACCCGCCACCTCGCCCAGCTAGTTTTTTGTATTTTTTTAGTAGAGACGGGGTTTCACCGTGTTAGCCAGGATGGACTTGATCTCCCGACCTCATGATCCGCCCGTCTTGGCCTCCCAAAGTGCTGTGATTACAGGCTTGAGCCACCGCGCCCGGCCTTACCCACATCTTTTCACTTTGTTTTTTTCTTATTTCATTTCCAATTCTCCACACTGCCCCTGATTTTCCCTTTTATATCTCTCCACATTTTCGTCTATCTTCTTCCACTAAGATAGAAATAATGATATAATGTACACCAATAAAACTGTTACAATATCAAAAAGGAAAAACTAGAAAATATCTGTTCTGTATGGTTGATGAATATGTAGGAGTTGGGTCCTCACAAACATACAGAATGTCACGAAAATTCTTTTCTGACTTTAGATGCAATCCATAAGTCATGATTTATTTTCATTTCAACCCAGTCACATGAAAATATCAGTTAATTTGCTTGAAAATTAAAGCCTTTGGAACTGTGCTTCTCCCTTCATGGACACAGAATCTATAAACCTATTGTTTGTATAGAATACACCTATTGTTTTCCTTTTTTTTTTTCAAATCAAGATAATTCTGTGGGTTTTTTGTTTGTTTGTTTTCTTTCAATTTCTACTATCAAAGGACTATGTACATCTAAATAATCAGTAATTTCTTTGTTATCATAAAATGTCAGAGAAAAGTTTATTCAGATTCATTTGAAACTATTAAACAAGAAGACTTCTTCTATAGGTTTGACATCATGATGGGAGGAGCACTAGACCAGACATCAGGAGACCTGGCATGGCATCAGCTAGCTTTGTGACATATGACAAAGTCCTTCAGTCTTCTGGACACTTCATCTTCACTAAAAATGAGGAATCTGGAGTTAGTCTGCCTAACCATTCTTGTAAGTTCAAATTTTAATGGCAATAAGCTTCAGTGGTGTTACTCTATTTGTAGAATTACTAGCCACAGAACTTTATGGAAACTGCCAGTTGGTTAAGCCAATTCCAAAAGCATACCTGCCTATCTGACTTTCCAAGGCATCTCACTATTCACAAGTTTGCCCATGATAAGAGACTTAATTTTTGAATCATTTATCAAATTACATAAATCACCAAGCAAGAATTCCTATTCATCCAGTCATGGTTTTGAAGAGCTAATAAAGAGTAAAAAGGGAGAGGGTGAGGAATGGGAAAATTGGTGATAGAGAATTTGAGATCCAAGAAAAGATAATTCTCGCTTTAGTACTGAAGTTTGCTTTTTCATAATTTTCCTTAATGGTTTATCCAAGCATTGTAAAGTCAGAGATTCTTATCTCTCCGTGAGGTGACACAGCCATCTATCACACTCAGGCTAATGTAAATGCTTTGCATAACTGTAAAAGGGTTTGGGGGCATATTCTTTATCCCAGGCTTTCTTTTTTTTTTCTTCTTCCTCCTTTTTCTGATTAATAAGTTTTTGTGGAACAGAGAAATACATGTTAATGCTCACTTTGAATTGTAAGTAATTCAAAAGGATTTCTAATGATCACTTTCATATTGAAATATTAGACGGTCAATTAACAGACACAGCGCCAATCTCCACCATCTCTTACTAGAGGGAAATGAACCATAAGTGCTGTTCTGCAGGTAGATGAGATTCACTGAGTTAGTTAGAGCACTGTGACCTCTCACAATATTAGACCGAAAATTGTGTATTTTCATCAAATAATTGTTTCTATATGTTCCCAGGTAATTTCTTTAGCAGGACTTTCTCTTCCCCTTTCAAATAGTGTCCCTGCATGATCAAATCATCATGACTCCCAGATTAAAAGGTTTTTTGAACACTAGGGTCTCGATGACTGTTTTTACAAGTCAGCCAGCCTTTTTCTTAAGAGAGTTTTCAAAGACATATGACCATCCTCAAACTACTTAAGTAAAACCCTCCTCATCGACTACATATCCTTTATGTTTTTCCTTTTCCATAACACTTTTTAAAACATAATACAGTTATACTAGGTTGTCCACATTGTCTTAAACCAACAGAAAAAAGAAAAGAGGGATGGAATATTTCTGTAGATGTGAGATGCCTGATTCCTTTACATTTACTTCCCTTGGAAGGATCAGTGCTTCTTTTCACAACCAATTTTCTCTGTCCTCTAAGTAGCATAGACCTAACATAAGAATCATGACCTATACACCAGACTACTGCTACATGTGCTCTGAACATCTAATTTTGGATTACATCAAAAGTAAGGGAATTACATACCTCACCTGCATGCCATAAAAATGTCCAAATAATAACAGCACTAATAATAATAATAGCTGCCATTTAGCAAATGTTTTCTATGTGCCAGGACTGTGCTAAGAATTTCAAAGATATTATATTAGTTAATCCTTAGAATTACCCTTTGAAATAAGTGCTATCATATCAGTTTTATAGATAAGGAGACTGAGACTCATAAAATGTAAATAACCTGCCAGGAAAAATTAGTAGACTTGGTAATTTAACTCAGGTCTTTTTGACTTCAAATCATCTATTATTTTTACTACACAAGAGCTTTTCAACACTGGGTTTGTGACTTATTTGCTTTTGCTATTTTCTTTTATTTGAGGTAGGTCTCACTTTGTGGCCCAGCTGGAGTGCAGTTGTGTGATCACAACTCAGTTCAGCCTAGATCTCCAGGGTTCAAGTGATCCTCCCACCTCAACCTCCTGAGTAGTTGAGACCACAGGTGTGCATCACCACACCCAACTAATTTTCATTTATTTTTTGTACAGATGGGGTCTCACTATGTTGTCCAGGCTGGTCTTGAGCTCCTGGGCTCAAGCGATCCTCATGCCTCAGCCTCCCAAAGTGCTGGGATTTCAGGTGTGAGCCATCTCACTTGGTCATTACTTTTTTTGACTCATAAAATCACAAAAAAATCTGAGTATCACACATAGTAACAGTCATCATTGTCTTGTGAAACTTTCATTGTAGTCTTCATACATGTGTATGTGTATGTGTGTGTGCGTGTGTGTGTACATGTACTGAAATTTGGTGTAAACTATTTCTCGCAGTAAAAAGAGTTTAAGAGCTTCAGTATTATATTATGGTTTTTCTACACCATATTAACTCCTTGCGGGTAGGGACTCTGTTTTGCTCCCTATTGTAACCCAAGTGTATAGTTGATGGTAACAAATTTTTTTTTCCGGATATGACTATGGTGGCTATTTTACAATCAAACTATCATTCTATTATTAAATCAGTGGGTAAGGCAGAGTTTCACTTGAATGGTGAAGTGGCAGATATGAAATATATCTTCCAACTAGGAGGTGAAAGTGGAGAAAAAGCCCAGGAGTGCAGTGCACTGACATTTAACTTCTCATGGTATTGACCCTGAAGATACTGAAGGTTTCACAGCGAGGTCCTGAACTGGGGAATTCACTTGCCTGCATCCTTCATTTGGAGGCAGGCTTCTGGCTAAGCAGTATAAAATCAAGGTAGGCAAATGTAAAGAGCTGCTGGCCGTATGGGGATAGAACATAAATATTGCCAGACAGTAGCAAACAAGGCAGGGCTTGACAGTTCTGAGAGCAAAACTCCTATACCTTATTAACTGATTTATATTTCTGTAATTCTTCTATTTTCCATGTTCATTGTTATTTTTCTATTGTGTTTTTCCATCATTGGAAATTTCCAGTATTTCAATTCTGTCCTAGCAGGCAAAGGAAGGGAAGGAAGAAATTGTTGTTCCCATTGTTAGTTGGTTCTCAAAATAGCATCACTTGTTTCTTTTTCTATTTTTTAACCATGATCTTTGTAAAACAAAATTTAGTAAATTTGGAAAATCATGAAGGAGAAATAAAAATTACTTGAATCTCCACACCGAGACAACACTACTGTTAACATGTTGGCGTATATATCTCTATTTTATTTTATGAACTTGTGTGAAAATATTTTTGAGTGTAGTCATACTCTACATACAGTTTATATCACATTTTGTTCTTTTAACTTTGACTTTCAAGCATTTTCCTTTGACTTTAAACAGTCTTTAAAAAATATTATTATAGGGGTGGCTGGCAAGATGGCCGAATAGGAAACAGCTCTGGTCTACAGCTTCCAGCAAGATCAACCCAGAAGGTGAGTGATTTCTGCATTTCCAACTGAGGTACCCAACTCACCTCACTGGGACTGGTTAGACAATGCGTGCAGCCCCCGGGGGCCAAGCTGAAGCAGGGTGGGAAATCACCTCACCTGGGAAGCACAAGGAGTCAGAAAACTCCCTCCCCTAGCCAAGGAAAGCCATGAGGGACTCTGCCATGAGGAACAGCGCATTCTAGCCAAGATACTATGCTTTTCCCACAGTCTTCGCAACCCACAGATCAGGAGATTCCCTCGGATGTCTACAGCACCAGGGCCCTGGGTTTCAACCACAAAACTGGGCGGCTGTTTGGGCAGACACTGAGCTAGCTGCAGGAATTATTTTTCATACCCCAGTGGCACCTGGAATGCCAGTGAGACATAACCGTTCACTCTCCTGGAAAGGGGTGGGAAGCCAGGCAGCCAAATGGCCTAGCGCAGCAGATCCCACCCCCATGGAGCCCAGCAAGCTAAGATCCACTGACTTGAAATTCTCGCTGCCAGCACAGCAGTCTGAAGTCGACCTGGGACACTCGAGCTTGGTAGGGGGAGGGACGTCTGCCATTTGAGGCTTGAGTAGGCAGTTTTCCCCTCACAGTGTAAACAAAGCCACCTGGAAGTTCGAACTGGGCAGAGCCCACCGCAGCTTGGCAAAGCCACTGTAGCCAGACTGCCTCTCTAGACTCCTCCTCTCTGGGTAGGCCATCTCTGAAAGAAAGGCAGCAGCCCCAGTCAAAGGCTTATAGATAAAACTCCCATTTCCCTGGGACAGAGCACCTGGGGGAAGGGGCAGCTGTGGGCGCAGCTTCAGCAGACTTAAAGGTTCCTGCCTGCTGGCTCTGAAGACAGCAGTGGATCTCCCAGCACAGAGTTCAAGCTCTGCTAAGGGACAGACTGCCTTGTCTCCTGACTGGGAGACACCTCACACCAGGGGTCGACAGACACCTCACACAGGAGGGATCTGGCTGGCATCTGGTGGATGCCCCTGTGGGACAAAGCTAGGGACAAAGCCAGCAAGGGAATAAAACTGGACAGAGAATGAGTTTGACAACTGGACAGAAGTAGACTTCAGAAGGTGAGTAATAACAAACTCTCCAGGCTAAAGGATCATGTTCTAACCCAATGCAAAGAAGCTAAGAACCTTAAAACACAGAGGAATTGGTAACTAGAATAACCAGTGTAGAGAAGAATATAAATGACTTGATAGAGCTGAAAAACACAGCACGAGAACTTTGTGAAGCATACACAAGTATGAATAGCCGAATTGATCAAGCAGAAGGAAGGATATCAGAGATTGAAGATCAACTTAATGAAATAAAGCATGAAGGCCAGATTAGAGATAAAAGAACGAAAAGGAATGAACAAAGCCTTCAAGAAATATTGGACTATGTGAAAAGACCAAACCTACATTTGATTGGTGTACCTGAAAGTAATGGGGAGAATGGAACCAAGTTGCAAGACACTCTTCAGGATATTATCCAGGAGACCTTACCTAACCTAGCAAGACAAGCCAATATTTAAATTCAAGAAATACAGATAACACCATAAAGATACTCCTTGAGAAGATCAACCTCAAGACACAATCATCAGATTCACGAATGTTAAAATGAAGGAAAAAATGTTAACGGCAGCCAGAGAGAAAGGTCAGGTTACCCACAAAGGGAAGCCCATCAAACTAACAGTGGATCTCTCTGCAGAAACCCTATAATCTAGAAGGGAGTGGGTGTTAATATTCAACATTCTTAAAGAGAAGAATTTTCAACCCAGAATTTCATACCGAGTCAAACTAAACATCATAAACAAAGGAGAAATAAAATCCTTTACAGACAAGCAAATGCTGAGAGATTTTGTCACCACCAGGCCTGCCTTACAAGAGCTCCGAAGTAAGCACTAAATATGGAAAGCAAAAACCGGTACCAGCCACTGCAAAAACATACTAAATTGTAAAGACCATAGACACGATGAAGAAACTTCTTCGATTAATGGGCAAAATAACCAGCTAGCATCATTATTTCAGGATCAAATTCACACATAACAATATTAACCACATCGCACTTATTCTAAAATTCACTACATAATTGGAAGTAAAACACTTCTCAGCAATTGCAAAAAAAAAAAAAAAAAAACAGAACTCATAACAGTCTCTCAGACTATACAGTGCAGTCAAATTAGAACTCAGGATTAAGAAACTCACTCAAAACTGCACAACTACATGGAAACTGAACAAACTGCTTCTTAATGACTACTGGGTAATAACAAAATTAGGGCAGAAATAAATAAGTTCTTTGAAACCAGTGAGAACAAAGACACAATGTACCAGAATCTCTGGGACACAGCTAAAGCAGTGTTTAGAGGGAAATTTATAGCACCAAATGCCCACAAGAGAAAGCAGGAAAAATCTAAAATTGACAGTCTAACCTCACAATTAAAATAACTAGAGAAGCAAGAGCAAACAAATTCAAGCGCTAGCAGAAGACAAGAAATAACTAAGATTAGTGCAGAACTGAAGGAGATAGAGACATGCTTGAAAAAAATCAGTGAATCCAGGAGGTGGCTCTTTGAAAAGATTAACAAAAGAGATAGACTGCTAGCCAGAATAATAAAGCAGAAAAGAGAGGAGAATAAAAAAGACACAATAAAAAATGATAAAGGAGATATCATTACTGATCCCACAGAAATACAAACTATCATCAGAGAATACTATAAACACCTCTATGCAAATAAACTAAAAAGTCTAGAAGAAACTGATGAATTCCTGGACAGCTAGACCCTCCCAAGTCTAAACCAAGAAGAAGTAGAATCCCTGAATAGAACAATAACAAGTTCTGATACAGAGGCAGTAATTAATCGCCTACCAACCAAAAAAACAAAAAATGCTCAGGACCAGACGAATTCACACCAGAATTCTAACACAGGTACAAAGAGGAGCTGGTACCATTCCTTCTGAAACTATTCCAAAAAAACAGAAAAAGAGGGACTCCTCCTTAACTTATTTTATGAGGCCAACATCATCCTGATACCAAAATCTGGCAGAGACACAACAAAAAAGAAAATTTTAGGCATGATGCCTCCTGCTAGGCATCATGCTACCTGACTTCAAACTATACTACAAGGCTACAGTAACCAAAACAGCATGATACTGGTACCAAAACAGATATATAGACCAATGGAACAGAACAGAGGCCTCAGAAATAATGCCACACATCTACAACCATCTGATCTTTGACAAACCTGACAAAACAAGCAATAGGGAATGGATTCCCTATTTAATAAATGGTGCTGGGAAAAATGGCTAGCCATGTACAGAAAAGTGAAACTGGACCCCTTTCTTATATCTTATACAAAAATTAACTCAAAATGGTTGAAAGACTTAAACGTAAGACCTAAAACCATAAAAGCCCTGGAAGAAAACCTAGGCAATACCATTCAGGACACAGGTATGAGCAAAGATTTCACGACTAAAACACCAAAAGCAATGGCAACAAAAGCCAAAATTGACAAATAGGATGTAATTAAACTAAAGAGCTTCTGCACAGCAAAAGAAACTATCATCAGAACAGGTAACCTACAGAAAGAGAAAAACTTTGCATTCTATCCATCTGACAAAGGACTAACATCCAGAATCTACAAAGAACTTAAACAAATTTACAAGAAAAAAACAAACATACCCATCAAAATGTGGGCAAAGGATATGAACAGACACTTCTCAAAAGAAGACATTCATGCGGCCAACAAACATGAAAAAAAGCTCATCATAACTGGTCATTAGAGAAATGCAAATCAAAACCACAATGAGATACCATCTCATGCCAGTTAGAATGACAATCATTAAAAAGTCAGGAAACAACAGATGCTGGAGAGGATGTGGAGAAATAGCAATGCTTTTACACTGTTGGTGGGAGTGTAAATTAGTTCAACCATTGTGGAAGACAGTGTGGCAATTCCTCAAAGATCTAGAATCAGAAATACCATTTGACCCAATAATCCCATTACTGTGTATATAACCAAAGGATTATAAATCATTCTATTATAAAGGCACATGTACATGTATGTTTACTGCAGCACTATTCACAATAGCAAAAACTTGGAACCAACCCAAATGCCCATCAATGATAGACTGCATAAAGAAAATGTGGCACATATACACCACGGAATACTATGCAGCCATAAAAAAGGATGAGTTCATGTCCTTTGCAGGGACATGGATGAAGCTGGAAACCATCATTCTCAGCAAACTAACACAGGAACACAAAACCAAACATTGCATGTTTTCACTCATAAGCAACAGTTGAACAATGAGAACACAGGGAGAACACAGAGAATGGACACAGGGAGCAGAACATCACTCTGGGGGGCCTTTCAGGGGTTTGGGAGTGGGGCTAGGGGAGGGATAGCATTAGGAGAAGTACCTAATGTAGACGATGGGTTGATGGGTGCAGCAAACTACCATGGCACGTGTGTACCTATGTAACAAACCTGCAAGTTCCACACATGTATCCCAGAACTTAAAGTATATAAAAAATTATTTTAATAATCTGTCTACTGTTTTGTTATATGGTTTTATCACTTTTTAAAATACATTTTCTTATGTTTAATACATACTTCTTTTGATTGTAAGGGAGAAGATTTTATCAGTCTTTATTCTATTCACTCTCACAATTTTCCAGATGGATACTTCATACTTCTGTCTCCTGACACCTCAACCTGTCCCTCATTCTCATTCTTAACTGATGACTTTGCTTCATATTTCATCAGAAATATAGACATTATCAGAAAAGAACTTCTGCAATATGTATTCATTTCTTTATTGGCATCTACCTGCTTTTTGCCTGTTAATATAGAACTTAGTTCTTACTTGTTCAGACTCATCCCTCTACTTGTGCATAAGATTGCATCCCCTCTTGCCTACTCCAGGTTATCACTCTGGCAATTCTCCACTGACTTTTCCACATTGTACATTTTTTTTCCTGTCTCCTGAATCATTTCCATCTTTCTTAATTAAAAAAAAAAGTCTGTGAAATGTAATTATTTATATTTTACAGACATGTAAGTGAAGACTAAGTGAATGCTAGATTGTAACCTTATCCTGACTTTATTACTATCTTTTTCTCCCCGGTATCTGTTAGTTTTTGCTGCATAATAAGCATTTCCACAATTCAGAGGCTTGAAACAACATTCATTTCTGTAGTTCATGATTCTGTGGAATTCACTGGGCATGTCTCCTCTCTAGGTCAGCTCAGCTGTTTTCTTATAGGCTCCTTGCTGCATCTGCTGTCATTAGCAGACCAGATGGTAAGTGTATAATCCAAAATGACACCACATAGGTGTTTGCCTGCCCTTTGGTTCTTCCTTACAAGCCTCTTTCTCTCCAGCAGGCTAGCTTGGGCTTTTTCATATGCTGATGGCCTCAGGGTTCTAAGCATAGTAAGAAAAGGCAAGCTCCAATACACAAGGGCTTTTCATACCTCTGCTTGTTCATATTGGCTAATGTACTATTGACCAAAATAAGCCATGTTTTAAGAAGTCTGTTGTAGGGAGAAACATAACTAAAAGTAGATAGGTGAAGGAAAGGGAGAGGAAAAGACTCTGAAACCCTCTACACTTACAAAACTTCAAATTTAGCAGCATCATTACTTTGGTAATGCCCTCGCAGATGTTATGAAATGTTTTAATATGTACTAGTTATTTTGAATATTAATGTTTTGTCCTCCTGAAATGTAAGACTGAATGGAAATAAGCAGTTGACTACAGATGCATGAATGAACCCAGTAGAAAACAACCAAGGTCTCAATAGGAGCTATGTCCTGTTATTGTTAATATCAAGATAGAAGGGGATCTGTAACATCAATCATAATATCATCTGCTGAACCTAGGAAGAATAGCCTCCCAAGCACTGGTGACAACCGGTTTCCTAGAACAGGAGATAAGAATTGATAACATAGAATTTTAAAAATAAATTTAATTGACTATATAACATCAGCATTATGGGAGTAGGTGATATATCTCAATCCTACTTCAAGTTAGGTTTTGTTCAAGGCTCATATAAACAAAAATCTTACTTCTCCTAATTAGTCCATTACTAATTTAGTGGACAATGAAGTTTAGGCAAGGAAAGAGGCAGTATAGGTTATCTCCAGTGATACTGTTTAATAACAAAGTTAAAAAAAAATCCAACAAATACAAAAAAAAAGCCTGTAACAGTACATAATCTTGGAGATTAAAAAAGAGTTCGTTGGGGGAAACAAATGGTAAAGAATTTGTAAGGGGGTGAGGGGTTTGGGAGCTAGAATTAAAGCTCAATGTAGGGAAACAGATAACATTAAAAGGTAAGGGCAAAGAGTGGCATGATCTGAACCACAGATTCTAGGGTGGGAAACTTATATCAGAATAGGGACAGGGTAGAAGTTTATTACTTATAATCCTTCAACTAGGGCAGAAAACTGGAGAGAGCTAGGGCTTTAGGATAATATTCAAATTCTTGCTTACATAATTCAGTTTCTTCTGCCCCATTATGAATATCTAACCAGCCAAGGGCCTTCATATCATTTCATGAAAGTCACCCAGACTCTGAAGTGAGAGGTGCTGAATAACATACTGAAAAGTGCTTGGATTTTGAAGTCAGATGGCCCTAGGTTTGAATCTACTTTCTACCACTTATCATTTGTGTGACCTTGGGTAATGAATGCTTCTCTGAGCCTATTCCCTTTTCTGTAAAATAGAAATAGTGATACACGCTTAGCTGGATGTTTCTGAGAATTAAATAAGAATATATATGTGGTGGAAGACACATGAAGCGTTCAGTAACTAATACTGTCAGATAATGTGGGTCCAATTGCTGTCTCAGTTACCTATTTTGTAACTTGGATAAGTTACTAATGTCCTTGGACCTCAGTTTCCTTTTCTGCAAAATAAGGATATTTTTAATTTGTGAGGTTCAGAGAGTCCCCAAAATCTTATTAAATTGTCCGTAAATATTCTAAGTAGGGTCTACAGCACATATTTTTCCTGTGCCCTTGAGGAAGCTGGAAATCAGTTATCACTGCCTCTGTCCTTTCCTTAGATCGTGGTGAATAATTCTACTTGAAACTAACTGTGGCTTTTGAACTGTGGGTGAAGAAGGCGAGATGTGTACAGCTGAAATATATTCCTCATGTACAGTACCTGCCCCTTGTGGATAGTCTAGCATATTTTGCACAGATGTCTCTTTGTTTCTGAACAGAAAACTAATTGCTTTTCTTGTTTCAGTCTGAGAAGTTTTCCTATATTGCTTCACAAATAACAGGAGACATTTCTCAAACTTTGCAAAGCTCTTCCCCAATGGGCCTCTCTAATCAGATGCCCCTCGAGTGCCCCACATCACAGGAGGCAACCTCCATCGTGTAAGCTGAAAAATCACCTTTTTACAGTTATTTTATGATTATTATTACTAATTATTTTCACTTGCACACAAATCTGACAGTGAGAGGAGGAATGATTAAGGAGAAAATGCTTTTCAGGCTTCCTGCTAAAATCAGAAATCTTTGTTTGTTGTTGCTCATAACTGATGATTCCAGGGATGGTAAAATGTGCTAAACAGAGAGCCCAGGAGTCAGAATACACTTTCCCATAGGACATGTACCTCACAAGCAGCAGCTACCTGACATGTCTAGCTTCCCTGGTGCCCCTGCTATTGTTTCCCTAGTAACCAGGCAGAACATGGAGTAGCCCTGAAAGTCCTGCACAGTTCCTACAGAAACTCCAGGGCTTTCCTAATTAGATGCAAGTTGAGCCGTAGCTGGTGGGGATGGGTAGACTTGCTTCCTATGGGAAAACCCTCCTTGAAAGGCAAACCAGAGCACCCTTTATCCATTCACATTTTGCCTCTTATCCTGGTGAATTTATGCACACTTGATTTGCCTCATTCTGTGGATGAACAGCACTGGGCCTTGGGGCATTGAAGCAGTCTTCAAAACCCTTGGTGTAAAGCAGAGTCTCATAGATGGAGGCTGTGTAGCTTCCCAGATGTTCTGGGACAGGCTTGGTTTCAAATACTCTGTCCCTTGTCTCCACAGGTATGGATATATTTGACAGTTTATTGTGAGGCCTGATTTTCATTTGTTATTAGAAATGGCAACAATATGGTGATTTTTAGAGAGTTAGTTGGCTGGTGGAGGAGATGAAGTTTGGTTGGAAACTATTTGCTCATGCCCTTCAATTACAACCAGAGGTGGGTGAAAACTTGTTATTTGTAAAAGGTCAACCACCTCTTTATGATAGAACCTATTCGTCAACACCATAGAGACTCAGCTTTATTAGGTGATCAACTTAGACTGAATGTGTGATCAGTGGAACTACTTTCTCGCTAATACTTTTAACTCTTTGTGCCAATTTTCTTCCCTTATCCCAACTCAGAAAACCCCAAACTCCCATCCATCATGTAAACTCTGCCACTTTAATTTGATAAGCAACACTGCAACAAACAAACAGAAAACAAAAAAATACAATCGTGTTGTTTGGGGCCACAAACAACCGACAATCTCCAAGCTTACACCTGGCTTTTGCTCACTCGTCTTTAATCATTCTTTATTCCCATTTTCCTCAGTGACTGTTCCTAGGCTTTATCTATTTCCTCCAGAAGTCTCTTTCCTCCCTGCTCATTTATTACTCTCCTTACTTTCAGCAGACGAACTCTTTTTTTTTTTTTTTTTTTGATGGAGTCTCACTTTGTCACCCAGGCTGGAGAGCAATGGCACGATCTCGGCTCACTGCAAGCTCTGCCTCCTGGGTTCACGCAGTTCTCCTGCCTCAGCCTCCTGAGTAGCTGGGACTACATGCACCCGTCACCACTTCTGACTAATTTTTTGTATTTTAGTAGAGACAGGGTTTCACTGTGTTAGCCAGGATGGTCTCGATCTCCTGGTCTCGTGATCCACCCGCCTCAGCCTCCCAAAGTGCTGGGATTACAGGCGTGAGCCATTGCGCCCAGCCCAGCAGATGAACTCTTATGCAAGTTCACCAGAGTAAACCAACCCCAAAGTTAGACTACAAAAAGAACCAAAATCAGAACTGAACTGAAGAAAAATTGAAATGTGAAAATCCACCCAAAAAATCAAGGAAACCAAAAGTTGGTTATATAAAAGAGTAAATACAATTAATAAACTGCTAGCTAGATGGGAAAAAAAAAGAGAAGATCCAATTAAACAATCAGAAACAACAAAGGTGACATTACAACCGATCCCACAGAAATACAAAAAATCCTCACAGAGTATTATGAATACCTCTATGCACACAAACTAAAAAACCTAGAAAAAATCTGATAAATCCTGGGAACACACAGCCCCCCAGGACTGAACCAGGAAGAAATTAAAATCCCGAACAGGCTAATAATGAGTTACAGAATTGAATTAGTAATAAAAAACCTACCAACCAAAAAAAGCCCTGGACCAAATGGATTCACAACTGAGTTCTACCAGATGTGCGAAACAAAGCTAGTACCAATCCTACTGAAGCTATTCCAAAAAATTGAGGAGAGACTCCGCCCTTACTCATTCTCTGAGGCCAGCATCATTCTGATAACAAAGTCTGGCAGAGACATGAAAAATAAAGGAAACTTCAGGCCAACAACTCTGATTAACATAGATGCAAATATCTTCAACAAAATACTAGCAAACCAAATCCAGCAGCACATCAAAAAGCTAATCTACCACGATCAGGTAGGCTTTATTCTTGGGATGAAATGTTTGTTTAACATATGCAAATCAATAAATGTGATTCACCACATAAACAGAATTAACAACACAAACCACACGATCATCTCAAAAGACACAGAAAAGGCCTCTGATAAAATTCAACGTCCTTTCATAGTAAAAACCCTCTACCAATCAGGCATCAAAGGAACATACCTCAAAATAATAAGAACCATTTATGACAAACCCACAGCCAACATCATATTGAATGGACAAAAGCTGGAAACATTTCTCTTGAGAACCGGAACAAGACAAAGATGACAACTCCCATCACTCCTATTGAACATAGTACTGGAAGTCTTAGCCAGAGTAATCAGGCAAGAGAAAAATATAAAAAGCATCCAAATAGGAAGAGAGGAAGTCAAACTATCTCTCTTTGCAGACAATATGATTCTATACCTAGAAAACTCCCTAGACTCCATTAGAAGGCTTCTAGAACTGATAACTTCAGTAAAGTTTCAGTAGACAAAATCAATGTACAAAAATCAGTAGCATTTCTGTACATCAATAATGTACAAGCTCAAAGCCAAATCAAGAATGCAATCCTATTTACAATAGCCACAGTAATAATAAAACACCTAGGAACACAGCCTACCAAGGAAGCAAATAATCTCAAGAATTATAAGAACCATAAGAACAAGAATTATAAGACAACACTGAAGAAAAACAAAGATGACACAAATAAATGCAGAAACATTTTATGCTCATTAGTGGGAAGAATTAATATTGTTAAAATGGCTATACTACCCGAAGCAGCTTACAGATTCAATGCTATTCTTATCAAATTATCAACATCATTTTTCACAGAATTAGAAAATACTATTCTAAAGTTCATATGGAATAAATAAAGAACCTGAATTGCCAAAACAAAACAAAAAAATCTACACAGAAAGAATCAAGCCAGAGGCATCACACTATCACCTAACTTCAAACTATACCACAAGGCTATAGTAACCAAAAAAGGATGGTACTGGTACAAAAACAGATACATAGACCAATGGAACAGGATAGAGGACCCAGAAATAAAGTCACACACTTACAACCACCTGATCTTTGGCAAAGTTGACAATAAAAATTAATAGAGAAAGCACTCCCTATTCAGTAAATGGTGCTGGGAAAACTGCTAGCCATCTGCAGAAGACGGACACTAGACCACTTCTTTTCACCATATACAAAAATTAACTCAAAATGGATTAAAGACTGGAAACAATAAAAACTCTAGAAGAAAATCTAGGAAATGCCATTCTAGACATTGACCTTGGCAGAAAACTTATGACTGAGTCCTCAAAAGCAATGCAACAAAAACAAAAATTGGTAAGTAGGACCTAATTAAACTCATGAGCTTCTGCACAGAAAAAAAAAAAGGAAAAAAAACTATAATGGGGGAAAATATTTATAAACTATGCATCTGACACAGATCTGATATCCAGAATCCATAAGGAACTTAAATCAGCAAGCAGAAAGCAAATAACCTTATTGTAAAAAGAGCAAATGACATGAACATATGCTTCTCAAAAGAAGACATACATGTGGCCAACAAATATATGAAATATACTCAGAATCATGAATCATTAGAGAAATGCAAATCAAAACCACAAAATAAGATACCATCTCACACCAGTCAGAATGGCTAGTATTGAAAAGTCAAAAAACAACAGATGCTGGTGAGGTTGCAGAGCAAAGGGAACACTTATACATTGTGGATGGGAATGTAAATTATTTCAGCAACTGTGGAAAGCACTGTGGAGATTTCTCAAAGAACTTAAAACAGATCTACTATTTGACCCAGTAGTCCCACTATTAGGTATCTATCCAAAGGAAAATAAATTATTCTACCAAAAAGACACATGCACTTACATGTTCATTGCAGCACTATTCACAATAGCATAGACATGGAATCAACGAAGATGCCCATCACCAGTGAACTAGATAAAGAACATATGGCACATATATACCATAGAATGCTACACAGCCATAAAAAGCAATGGAATAATGTCCTTTTCAGCAACATGGATGTAGCAGGAAGCCATCATTCTAAGCATATTAAAGCACATATGTAAATTTAGCACACTCATAGGATCCAAGGTCAATATCTTAAAAAGTAATTGTATTTCTATGTACTAGCAACAAACAATTGAAACATGAAATTAAAAAAAAAGAACAAAAAGTCCTGCCATAAATAATAAAATAAAAAAACAAAATATGCAAATATTTATAATAAAAGATGTGCAAAACCTGTACACTGTACAGCTACAAAATATTGCTGAGAGAAATCAAGAAAATCTAAATGAATAGGAAAAAAAGGTATAGTAATGAATTGGACAATCAATATTTTAAGATGCAATTTTTTCTCAAAATGATCTCTAGATCCAAATAAAAATTCAAGCAGATACCTAGAGCCTAAATGTTGGTTTCTAAAGTTATTTTCAAATAAAAAGAGTCAGAATTCTTTTGATCAATGTTTGATGTTATAACTAAGGCAGGAAATATACAAGATAAGCCTGGAACATTCTGTAATGTCAGAAAGTAAATAAGTGCTCAAACAGTAAACATTGGGATATGTCAGAGAGATACAGGAGTCAACCAAGTGAAACCAAATAAAGTAGTATTGGATTATCATCCAAAGGGTAAAATAAATATCCATGAGCTCATACTGATATAAATAAATAAATGGGGAAAATAAGCAAATTTCCTATGCAAAAAAAATTCTTAATAATATATGTAGATGTGCAGCTTCAAGCAGGTAAAATACAAATTCTCACTCCTAAAGTGTGGGCTGTGCAGAGTAACTTCCAAAGGTTATGTTATGAAAAGGGGAAAAATCAATTTTGTGAAGAAAACTAACAAATATTTCCTCAGCCAGATGATCAAGGTTGGCATTAACAGTAAAAAATAATGCTGAGAGTATATGCCATTGGTATAGTAAGAATGGCACATTACCTCTCTGGTCATCTTCTCAAAAACATATCTACTCATGACCAAAACATCAGAAAAATCCCAAATGGACAATATTCTACAAAATACCTCTGCAGTAGTCCTCAAAATCAGGGAAATCCTGAAAAACTGACATTGCCAAGAGAAGCCTAAGGAAACATAACTAGATGTAATGTGATATAAAAAGGACATCATGTAAAATCTAAGAAAATATAAATAAATGATGAACTTTAGTCTAAAATGATTTATCAGTATTGGTTCATGAATTGTGACAAATGCACCAAACTAATGTAAGATGTTTAAAAGGAACATTTGACGTGGAAATTCTCTGTATTATCTTTGTAACTTTTCTGCAGATCTAAACCATTTCTAAAATAAGCAATTTATTTTAAAAGTTTTAAGATATCCAAAAAGGGTTTGTGTGATTTTTTTCAGCTGATTCTAAAATGCATACGAATGTACAAGACCTAAAATAGTGAAACAATCTAACTAAAAATAAAACTCCAGTGCTAGGCCATCATCCACAGCCCCATCCTCCAAGCCCACCTGAGTGTCAAGATAGCCTCTGAAGTCCAGGCTTCAGGCCCACCCCAGCACCAGTTCAGCATCCACAGAAACAGATTTCAGGCCTGTTCAGCACCAGGTCTGCCTCTCCAGACCCAGGTTCCAGGATGGCACCTGTTGACTCAGGCTCCAGGTCCACCCCAGGCCTCAGACTGGCCCAGTGCCAGATTAACTCAGCCCCAGGCTTCAGGCCTATTCTAGCACCAGGTGGTCTAGAGTCCAGGACAGCAGCTACACACTCAGTCTCTAGTCCTACTCCAGTGCCAGGTTGATACTTGGAGATTTCAGCTCTAAGCCAGCCCTCATGGTCTCAGGTACCAGGCCAACACCCATGGACCCAGTGTTCAGGAAGTTCCCTACTGACAGAGAATTCAGGCCTACCCAGTACCAAGTTAGTGCTTATGGTCTCAGACTTTAGATTTGCCCTCATAGATCCAGGTTCCAGGTCAGCCTTCACAGACCAAGGCACCAGGACCACCTCATGGAACCAGTCACAGGTCCTCCACAATGAACACTGGTGTGAGGCCTCCCTCAGTGGACTGAGTTTCCACATTTAACCCTGCAGATTAATGCACTAGGCCCACCCACTTACTCCCTCAGGCACCAGGACAGCCTTCTCAAGGACCTCAGCAGCAAGCCCACCATGGACTATACCAGGCAGCCTGCCCAGAATATCTGGATTGGCAGACTACTGAAGACTGCTGGCTTTCCTGCCAAAGCCAGTCTATAAAGACTGAAATAGGGCCTACTTCCTCAAATTCGTATACTCCAGTGCTTTGCCACAAGGATGACAAACAATCAGGGAAACATGACACCAACAAAGACACAAAACAAAGCACTGGTAACCAACATTTTAAAAATGAAGACTTATGAACTGCCTGACAAATAATCCTAAATGATCATCTTGAAGCTGTAAGAGAACGAACACACACACACACACACACACACACACACACACACACACACAAATGAAATCAAGAAAGGAATACATGAACAAAATGATAAGTTCAACAGAGAGATAGCAACATAAAAACAAACCAAACAGAAATACTGAAGCTGACAAACACAATGACCAAACTAAAGATTTTAGGGAGAACTTCAACGATGGACTAATTTAAGCAGAAGAAAAAATAAGTGAGCTCAAAGACAGATCATTTGGAATTACCACATCAGAACAACAACAACAACAAAAAAAGCATAATAAAAAAGTGGGGAAAAGCCTATAAGATGTATGGAATACCATCAAGTGAACCAATATACAAATTATGGAAGTCTCAGAAGGAACAGAGGGATAAAAGGAGGTGGGGACAGGAAAAACTAACAAACAAACAAACAAACAGAAAACTTTCCAAATTTGGAGAGATAAATGAACATCCAAATGCTTGAAGGCCGAAAAGCACAAGATAGATTAAGCAGATATTACCCAAGGTACAAAATAAAACTCTCAAAAGTCTAAGACAAACAGATAACTGTGAAAGCAGAAAGAAAAAAAGTCACTTGTCACGTAGAAGGGAACTCCTTCAAACAGCACATTTCTTAGTAGAAATCTTTCAGGCCTGGCTTACAAGAAACCCTAAAGGGATTTCTACAAAAATTGAAAGAAAGGCAAAGACAATAATTTGCAGCATTAAAACGTGAAAGTACAAAACTCATTGGAAAAGTAAGTAAATAGTTCAATTCAGAATACAATAATATTATTGTGATTCATAAATCACTCATCTTTAGTATAAAGATGAAGCTATTAATAATAGCTACAATAATTTGTCAAGGAATGCAAACAAAAAAGAAATGAATTATGACGCTGAAAACATAAAATGAAGGGTAGGCAGAGTAAAAGTATAGAGTTTTTTGTTTTTTGGTTTTTTTTTTTTTTAACATGATCAAAGTTAAGCTGTTATTGGCTTAAAATATCCTGTTATAACTATGAGATGTTTGATGTAAGCTTCATGGTAACCACAAATCCAAAACCTATGGTAAACACAAAAAGATGAAAAAGTAAAGAATCAAAGCATACCACTAGGAAAAATTATCTAGTTATAAAAGAAGACATCAGGAGAGAAAAATAAAAGGAATAAAAGATCTACAAAACAACCAGAAAACAATTGACAAAATGGTAGTGATAAATCTTTACCTATAAATAATTATCTTAAATGTAAATAGATTAAATTACTGAATCAAAAAAAGAGTAGGTACAAGATACTCAGTTTACCTTTAAGGACACATGTGTTGAAAGTACAGGAATGGAAACAGATATTCCATGCAAGCGGAAACCAATGAGAGCAGAGGTGGCTGCACTCATATCAGGCATTAATAGACATTCAGTCAAAAATTGTAAAAAGAGACAAGGTTATTATGTGATAATAAAGGGATCAATTCATCAATAGGATATAATAATAGTAAAAGACTTCAGTATTGCCCTGCCAACAATAGAGAGCTCATCTGGATAAAACTCAATAAGGAAACATTAGATTTGAACTACATTTCAGATCATATAGACCAAACAGATAGATATAGAATATACCATCAACTGTAGCAGAATACATATTTTTATCCATTGACATGGAACATTCCTCAGTATAAACCATATGTTAAGACAAAAAACAAATTTTAAACATTTAAGAAGATTGAAATTATATCAAGTATCTTTTCTAAACACAATGATATAAAACTAAAAATCTATAACAGGAAGAATTTTTTTAATTAGCAAATATGTGGAAATGATACAGCATGCTCCTGAACAAACAACAGGTCAAAACATAATTTAAAACTGAAATTTAAAAATATCTTGAGACAAATACAAATAGTAACACAGCATATCAAAACTTACCAGATGCAGCCAAAGCAATTCTAAGAGGAAACTTTGTAGCAATCCATGTCTACATGAAAAAAGAAGAAAGATCTCAAATAAACATTCTATTGCTATAACTCAAAGAATGAGGGGGGGAAAACTAACCCTGAAGTTGGTAGAAAAAAAAAATAAAAGAACAGAGCAGAAGTAAATGAAATAGAATGTAGAAAAGCAATAGAAGATCAACAAAACCAGGAGTTATAGTTTTGAAAAAATAAAATCAATACATCTTTAACTAAACTAACAAAAAATAGAGATGAGCCTCAAGTAAATAAAAGTATAAATGAAAGAAAAGACATTATTATTGATACCACAGAAATAGAGAGGATCATGAGAAACTACTAGGAACAATTTTACGGCAACAAGTTGGATGACCTAGGAGAAATGGATACATTTCTAGACACAACTAGCCTAGCAGGACTGAATAATGAAGAAGTAAAAAATCTGAATAGACCAATAATGAGTAACAAGATTGAATCCGTGATAAAAAGTCATCAAAGAAAAGTGCAGGCCATGAGAGCTTAAATACTAATTCCACCAAATATTTTAAGACAAACTAAACAATCTTCCTCAAACTCTTCTTAAAAAAAAATAAGAGAGGGCTGGGAGTGGTGGTTCATGCCTGTAATCCCAGCACTTTGAGAGGTCAAGGGGGGCGGGATCACCTGGAGTCAGGAGTTCGAGACCAGCCTGACCAATATGGAGAAACCCCATCTCTGCTAAAAAGACAAAATTAGCCAGGAGTGTTGGCTCATGCCTGTATTCCCAGCAACTCTGTAGGCTGAGGCAGGAGAATCTCTTGAACCCAGGAGGCAGAGGTTGCAGTAAGCTGAGATTGTGCCATTGCACTCCAGCCTGGGCAACAAGAGCGAAACTCAGTCTCTAAAATAAAATAAAATAAAATAAAATAAGGAATATTTTAAAACTCATTTTAAAAGGCAAGCATTAATTACCCTGATATCACAGACAGACAAAATCACTCTAAGACAAGAAAATTACAAGCCAATACCCATGATGAACATAGATGCAAATATCCTCAACAAAATATTTTCAAGCTGAATTCAACAGCACATTGAAAAGATCATTCACCATAATGAAATAGTGAGCCAAAATCATGCCATTGCGTTCCAACTTGGGCAACAAACAACAACAACAACAACAACAACAACAAAGAAATCTCAATACAAAAAAAAAAAAAGGTAAGAGAATCTCTGTCTCCAAAATCTCAAGCTATCGTAGTAGCCCTGTACTTCTTACTCTTACTTTTACATGAGAGAAAAATATCAACCAACTATGGCAGCAGCAGGGATCATGTGTTAATCATCTTGTTTCCCTAATGCCTAATATTAGAAGAGATAAAGTAAATATTTGTTAAACTAAATTGAATGTTTATGTAGAGAAGACCTCTACAGTATTTCCATAATTCAATGACTCCATTGGTTCAACCCATTCAAAGGCCCAAATGCCCTGCCCTGAGCCATTACTGAGGTTACTTAAGAATAAGCCTTTTAGGCAATACACATAATCTGGTATTGGTTAATGGAAAATGTTGAGTCCCTTTCATTATGATTTATTTTGTATACTTCCAGTTTTGTTTCTATTTTTTATTTGAGGGAGGGGGGAAAATTAGGAGTGGACATTTTCCCCTTCCAAGGAAATGTGGAAATATCCTGAATATGCCATCAGGAAGGGAAGCTTTCAAAGCATGATGTATTTATACATTGTTGAATTTTGGAAAATTCCTAAGTGAACCTCAACAGGTTATTTCTGTACGATTACAAAATTTCCAGTCAGTTTCCCTAGAATGTGTGCTACAGTGAAACTGATTAAACTTCCAGTTGTGTTTAATTCTTACACATAGCTGAAGGTGTGGGCCTATACTCGCTTTGAATTGTAACTATCTCTAAAAATAAATAATGCTAATTAAGCTAAGCAGGAGATCTGAAGAGAAAGATCACATACAATCAGCAAGAGCTAACCTCTCCTGAAGAAAAGTAATAATCCAGTTTGCCTTTTCTCCCTGCTGGTAAGACCATCCTAAACTGTCCACATCTTACCCCAGACAGGAGTTATTTAATAAGGTCTAACTACATGTTTTGGATTTCATGCTCTTCAGTCCAGTCCATCTCTTGTAAGTTGCTGTACCTACCTCAGTTACATATGTCTTGGTCTCATCATCGAATGCCTATTCCTTACTCCAGACCTCAACCCATTTCTAAAGCTTATCTCACCCTGTATACCTCTCTGTTTTTTCCTGTATTCCCTTATTACTTGATTTTGCATTCTCATTAGAGTTTAAACCTGATATGGAAATTGCTATCATGGTTCATACTTGGGCTTCTGGAAAATCAATAATAAATTTCCAATTTAACTTTATTGTCTCTGGTTACTGGGATGACACTTACATCAGACAGCATGAAATTACCTTTGTTGATCATCTTAATTTGGGCTCATTCAAAGGACTGAGAAATCACATAATGCAGTAGTTAAAAGTTGGATCCCTAGAGTCAGATGCCTGGATGGGAATTCCTTGTTTGACTTGTTCATATTTAAACTCTCTGTGCCTCAGTTTTCACATCTATAATAAATAGTATGATAATAAAACTCAATTCTAGAGATGCAATAGGAAGTACATAAAATAAAGTATGTAACACAAAGAACTATATCCAGCATGTATTAAATAATCAATAAACATGCATTGGTACCATTATTAATGTATCATTGCTCTTATTGGCCATCATTATTATAACTAGATGCCTACCTTAGGACAGAGACAACTGTTCATCTTGGATGCAGTCTAGTTAACTGGATCCTAGTTTTGTTTTCTTGTGACTGAGATCCTGTCTTGATAAACGTCTTCCCAAATAAGTTCAGGTCTTTACCTTGTTTTTACTTTTTCTCTCTCTGATACCATTTGTTGTCACATGCTGGATCCCCAGTCAAGTATCCGATGCCCTGCCAACTGCCATATAGGACATGACTAGTTTGACTTTACAAATTCTCTCTTCCCCTGGGTCCCCCTATTGCTTTGAATTGGATCCCTATAGATACACTCTGTTAAGCCAACTGAATCTTTCTCATGCCAATAATTCCATAGGAGTGCCACCTGTTACTTATTGCCATTATCTTTGAAAAGACTTCCTTCTAGCTACTATAGCTGGATCTGTTCCCCCAAGCATCTGCTGCACTTTACTTCTGATTACAAAATCTGACCCATTTGAAATGATTTGATTGTACTTAAAAAGAACTCGCTTTTCCATTTTTAAAATAGATGGCATATCAAATAGAATTTGATATGTAAGTTTGGATGCTTATATATTAATTTAGCTCATGGATAAAATAAAGATTTTCTCAAGACCTTTCTTAAAAAATATTTCATTACTTAGTTTTAGACTTATATTCCTCTGAAATAATATATATTTGACATTTTTCATCTTGTAAAATAATATTAACTTTTAGCTATAGAATATTTTAATTTAGAAGTCAATTCTTTCGCTCATTTGATCTTTACAACTACTTTTTAAAATTTTAGTAGAGCAATTGGAACCAAAGTTCAGCAAGTTACTATAACTTGTTTCAAAATATAGAGTAGGAGCCAGAATTTGAAAGTAGGAATTAAAGTCTCCTGAATCTAGGGCAGGTTCTTTTCCACTAAGATCAGATTTTCTACCTGGTGCTAATGGCAATGGACATGGAAATAAATATAAAAATTTTATTCTTTGTCATTTGGTCAAAAAAACCAAAAGGACATTTTGTGTTCATTTATGGGTTTCCCATATGTGGCCCACAGATAGGCACTGGAGGTCTAGGGCTTCACTCTTGCAATTGGATCTTAATTAAATCAGCCAGGTGTTTTCTTACTCAGAACAAGACCCACCTTTTTAGGGTCTCATGCCTTGGCAAAAATGATGATGGGTATTCTTCTGACTCATGAAAGGTCATTTCCCTTCAGACAATTTGCTAATTATAATTGTTTATTAATGAACCTAAATAGCAATGAAGTTGTAGCATACACCTCCTGAGCAAGGTATTGAATGAGAATTCTCTTTGTGCCTAATACAGTTGTTCTTAGCACCTGTGAGGAAGTCACAGTGATATGACACTTAGTTTTCCACGCAATTCCTGTCATCACCAGGCCACTGTGCTTAGATGCAGCACTAGTCAGAAGGTGTCAGAAGGAGAGAAAGTTAGAAAGATGTAAGTGTTTTGTCATATTATTGTAACAATAGGACTGAGAACTTTATATGATAGATCACACATTCTGAAAATTGAGAGTGTAGCCATTAAAAGTCACACACAGAAAATTAGATTTGGCCAAATGATCTGAAGAAATGTGTCTTGGTTCAGGCTGCTATAACAGTATCTTTGACTAGGCACCTTAAACAATACACATTTATTGCTTACAGTTTTAGGCTAGGAAGTTCAAGCTCAAGGCACCAGTAGACCCAGTGTCTAGTCAAGGACCTCCTCCTGGTTTGCAGGCAGCTTTCTTCTTATAGTATCATCATATGGCAGGCAGAGAGAGTGAGCAAGCGAGAGAGCAAGATTTCATAATTTCTTTATAAGGGCACTAATGCCATTCATGAGAGCTCCACCTTTATGACCTAATTATCATCCAAAGGCCCCATCTCCTAATACTATCACATTAGAGTTGAGATCTCAACATGTGAATCTGGGGAGGATATTCAGTTTACAACAGAAGAGTATACAAGAAAAATATTTTATATACCTCCCTAAGGAGTTTGCTAGCTAGAACATTTTCCAAGTAACCTTTTAAACACTGAATCCTATGCTGTGGCTGTGTCCACAGCTGGTTCCTTCAGGTGGGTTTGTGGTCTCGCTGATTTCAAGAATGAAGCTGCAGATCTTCGCGGTGAGTGTTACAGCTCTTAAGGATGGCATGGACCCAAAGAGTGAGCTGCAACCAGATTTATTGCCAAGAGCAAAAAACAAAGCTTCCACAGCATGAAAGGGGACCTCAGTGGGTTGCGCTGCTGGCTGGCCGGAGGCAGCTTTTATTCCCTTTTATATCCCCTCCCATGTTCCGTTTCTGTCCTATCAGAGTGCCCTTTTTTCAATCCTCCTCGCAATTGGTTACTTTTAGACTCCTGCTGATTGGTCCATTTTGCAGAGTGCTGATTGGTGCATTTTATAAACTTCTTGCTAGCTGGAGAGCACTGATTGGTACATTTTACAATCCCCTTGTAAGACAGAAAAGTTCTCCAAGTCCCCACTCACCCAGGAAGCCCAGCTGGCTTCACCTCTCATAACTACTTAGGACACATTCAACACAAATCAAAGTAGTAGCATGGACTTTCAATTTATATTATGAAAACATATATCAAAATTATATAATTATGGAAGAGGAAATATATCAACAGCATAGTACGTGTTGAATATATACATGTTGAAAGAGAGATTTAGAGTTGAGAAATGATCAAAATTGAATAGAAGGTAATCAGGGAAGATTTCTAGAGGAAGGTGTTTCAAATTGGGCCTGAAAATATTAGTAGAGGGCAAAGGAGAGTGATTCCCAGTTGGGGTGAATTGAATCAGGAAAACTATACACAGTTTAAATATGAGAAACAGTGAAGAAGTAAGTTTGGTTCCTGTAGAAGGGCTGTATTGACCAAAAAATAAGAAAGAATATTAGAATATAATGATGGCATTTTAAAAAGTAAGAATGATGTGCATCTAAACTAAAAATTCTACCATATCAAAATCAGTCTTATAACACTGTTTGGATCACATTACTCTCCTGCTCAAAGCCTTCATTAACTCTCATTATTCATTAGGCAGAAGAGTGACATCATCAGAGTGAGATCCATAGACAGACATCTGGCTGCATCCTGTATTTCCAGTTTATTTCCGCACTACTTGGCCCCTCCACCTCCTCCCACACATGCTCTTTCTTATCATGTGGTCCAGCCAAATCAACAACCTGTCGTTCTTTAAAATTGTCTTATACATGCATCAACCTATTTTCTTTTTAAAGCACCATTTAGAAATACTTAACACTGCACAAAATTTACTCATCCAAAATATACAGTGCAATAATAAATAATATTAGCATATTAAGACAGTTGTGAAACCATCACCATAATCTGTTTAGAACATTTTATCACTCCAAAAATAAACTCCTATGCAATAGCAGTTACTCCCCATTCTACCCCTCTCTATTTCTTCCTTAGAAAACTACTAATGTACTTTCAATTCCTACATAGATTTGCCTATTCTGAACTTCTCATATAAATAAAATAACAAAATATGGTGTTTTGTGACTGGCTTTCTTAATGCAACATAATGTTCGAGGTTTATAAAAGTGCAAGCTTATATCTGTGTTTCATGCCTTATTATTGCTGAATAATATTCCATTGTATAGATGTACTACATGTTTTTATTCATTTACCAGTTGATGTACATTTAGGTTGTGTCTACCTTTTGGCTATTATGAATGATAATGCTATAAACATTGGTGTACAAGTCTTTATGTAGACATATATATGTTTTCAATTTTCCTGGGTTTATGTTTAGGGGAGAAAATGCTGAATCATACGGTGTATTAGTCCAGGTTCTCCAGAGAACTAGAACCAATAGGATATACACACACACACACACACATATCCATAGCAAAATAAGAAATACTAATGACACTTGCAGTCCTTATTTCTATAACTGGTCACATGGTTATAGCTGGTATTTATATCTAACGTTTTCTGCTATCCATTCTGTGTTCTCTTTGCCTTCAGCAAGCACCTTGGCTGGCTGTAGTTATTTACCTGGTGAGTTGACTAAAACCTTCCTTCCTGAAAGATCTGGCCATTTATTAGGCCTGTGTATATTAGATTGTTGTAGTTTTCCACTGACCTTAATCACAGGTCATGGTAATACTAAGAGACAACCTAAGGGATCTCCTATATTCCAAACATACTCCTCCTTACCTCCATTGTATATTGGCACTCCTTCTTGGCAGTTACGGTCACTCATTTCACCCACCACAGTAACTCCCTTCTTATCCTGTTGATTTAGTGTCAGGAGGAGTCTTAAAAAGTGACCAAGTGGCCATCTTAACTTCCAATTCGATGGAATAATTATTATTCCTGAGGGAAATATTCCTCCCTCTGAAACTAAGACCTCTAGTGCAGTAGAGTATGAGGTCACCAGAACAGAAAATAAAAAAATTTCTAGTGGATCACTAGCCATAATAGTGATGGTACAATTCACGTTTCCATCCCTTGATTCCTGGCCCCAAAACTCTTGGCTATGGGAGAAACAGCAGCATATATTGGATACAGATTCAGAGCATATATGGTCTTCTGGAGAACCTTGCTCCAGGCCTACAAGGCATTGCCACCCAGCTGACAAAGGCATTGCCGCCCAGCTGACAGTTCCCTCAAGCCAGTTGTCTCAGAATGCTGAAGAATATGGTGAAACCAGTTAATACCATAAGCATGGGCCCACTGAAGCACTTTTATGTCGTGTTTCTTCATGGAAGCAATGTTGTGTGGAATACTATAACATGATGGATAACGCATTCTATAAGTACAGGAACGCTAGCTTTGACAAAAGCACTGCCTGCAGGGAAGGCAAATCTGTATTCAGAGGAAGTGTTCATTTCAGTAAGAAAAAAATGCTGTCCCTTTCATGATAGAAGCATGCATATTTGCATTATTTCTTTGTGTAATTCACTTGACCCTTCAGGGACGGCTCTGGCCTGATCCTGTATATATCACTGTCATCTGATGATTGAATACTACTGTTCATGCCCCACTTTATGGCTTGATGGGTCACATAACACCCAGTTCATGATGGCAGCTTAGTTTGCATGGAAACTTGGTGGCCATTTCAGTCTATACTAAAGCCCATAGCAGACCAAGAGCTGTTTCTCAAAAGGAGAGCCGTTTTCTGTGGAGGAGGGCAGGGCTTTGCTCCAAAATCCTAAGGGTGTGCCCTGTGATTCACCTACAGGGGACAGCCAAAGGCTCGAAATAGCGTATTTGTCTGCCACTGACACTTGAGGCACAATTGGATTTGCTGGACCAAATAGCCCCAGCAGCAGAGCAGCTTGGACAGCAAACTAGACCTCTTGTCAAGCCGTCTCTTGGTCTGGACCTCACTCAAAAATAGCAGCCTTTCAGGTCTTTCAGTAAATGAACCAGAGTACCACACCCAAATCAGAATATGTTGGCTATGAAATCCAAAGCAGCACACTAGGCATTGTTCCTCTTTTCTGGTTGTAGAAGAGGCCATATTCAACAACTTATCCCTTTCCTTGAAGGAATATCTTGACATGTCCCGTACAACTGGACACCTAGAAATTTCACTGAGACGGAAGACACCTGAATTTTACCCAGAGTTAGTCCTCACTCTCTTACACATGAATTTCTTATGAATTAGTCTAGAGTAGCTGCCACTTCTTGCTCACTATGTCTAATGAGGATAATATCATCAATGTAATGAATCAGTGTGGTAACTTGTGGAAAGCAAAAATGATCAAGATACCCACAAAGTAATTTATGACACAGGGGTAGAGAGTGATACACCCTGAGGTAGGATAGGGGAGGTGTATTGCTAGCCTTGCCATTTGAGAGCAAACTTCAGCTAAAAGTCTGTACTAACAAGTAACTAAAAAAAGCATTTGCCAGCTCAATAGCTGCATACTAGGTATCAGTGGATACGTTAATTTGCTCAAGCAAGGAAACCACATCTGGTACAGCAGCTGCAATTGGAGTCATAACTGGGTTAAGTTTATGATAATCCACTGTCATTCGACAAGATCCATCTTTCTTATGCACAAGCCAAATAGTCAAGTTGAATGGGCATGTGGCAAAAATACCACTCTGGGCATCCTCTAAGTCCTTAATAGTGGCACTGATCTCTACAATCCATCCAGGAATGCATTACCGGTTTTGGTTGATTATTTCCTAGGTAGAGAGAGTTCTAATGGCTTTCACTTGGCTTCTCCCACTGTAATAGTCCTCACTCCATGAGTCAGAAACAATGTAAGGTTTCTGCCATCTGCTTAGTATGTCTATTCCAATTATGTGTTCTTGAAATGAGGAACTAATAAGCACATTGTGAAACAGACCTGAGCTAAAACTCCATTTATTACCTGATCTTCATAAGCCACTTCTCTGACTAGAAGGCTACAATGGGATCTCCTGGAATAGTATCAGTTCAAAGTTGGTGTACAGTCATCCCCAAAAGCTCTCATTATTTCCTTTTCCTCGATGCACAGTTATCCTGGTAAAAGGTTATATGTTTCTTTGGGAAATGCTGAGAGAAAGATAAACCATATAATTTTTCGGTAGTGTAGTGTGGTTTTTCTTCAAGTGGACTTGGCCTTCTTTTCACTCAAGGGGCTCTGGATTTGTAAACTGGTTCAAGTCTAGGAATCGCTTGAATGGCCATGACTCCCTGTTTTTTATTTAGGTTAGTTTTTTTTTTTTTCACTTGGCCTAGAAATTTTCTGCTTATATAAGTCAAGTAAGAATTCAGTAGGCTTCCCATCTATTTCACTTTTTAAAATGCCATGCTCAACTAGCCAACATATTACATCTATCATAGTATTCTGATTGCTACTTTGACTCTACCATCCATCACAGTAACAACACCCACCTTGTCTTTGGTCTTTAAGTGTCTCTACTTGGTCTCTGCCACTGAAAGCCAGTTACTTTCATTATATTGAGGTTTGCCAATTCAGTGACTGCAGTTCCCACTGTAAACATAGCCTACAACAAGGAGCTATCAGGGATCTCTTGAGGGATGCCAGGGCTCCCCTCACAAATTTATTTATCTCAGTATTTGTGAAAGGTATGTCTTCTGGACCCTCACAGTATGGTGAGGAGGTGTTTTCTTTCTACATCCCTGAGATTTTTTATTTGTACATTTGCAGTTTATTTACAGTTCTAAATGTGATGTAATCAGAGAATAACTTTCTATGATTTCCAATTTTTGGAATGTTATAATTTTTCATTCTACTCATCTACACTTTCTTTCTACTCTTTCTACTCATTCCTTCACATTTCCCCTGGATTTATGTTTGTATAAATTCAAAAATTCAAGTAGTTATTTTGTGGTTTAACACACCTTCTCATGGGTCACACTTGGTACATCACATGTACCAGCCTGCTGGAACTTGAATCAGACACATACAGTGATTAAACACTGTATGTTTTCTACAGTTACAATAAGAAGAATACAGAAAGTCTGCAGTGTTCAAATTTATTAATATATGTTTTTCAATGTCCTATACATATATGACTTCATTAATTGAGTTATATACATACACTATAGCCTACTTTACTTTTAAATTTAATTTTATTATTTTAGATTGAGGGGTGTATGCGTTTGTTTGCTACATGAATATTATATGTGTAGTGCTGAGGGTTGGGCTTCTGGTGTACCCATCACCCAAACATTAGACATTGAACCCAGCAGGTAATTTTTTAACCCTCACTGCCCTCCCACCTTTTCCCCTTTGGAGTACCCAGAGTCTATTTTCCCCATTTTTGTGTCCATGTGCATTCTCTTTTTAGTTCCCACTTATAAGTGACAACACGTGATATTTGAATTTCTGCTTCTGTGTTAGTTTACTTAGGAGAATGGCCTCCAGCTCCATCCATATTGCTGCAAAAGACATAATTTCATTCTTTTTGATAGCCACGTAGTATTCCATATGTGCACCATATTTTCTTTATCCAATCAACTGTTGGTTCACACTTAGGTTGGTTCCATGACTTTGCTATTGTAAATAGTGCTGCAATAAAAATAAGAATACAGGTGTCTTTTTGGTATAATGATGTATTTTCCTTTGGGTAGATACTCAGTAGTGGGATTGCTGGGTCAAATAGTAGTTATATTTTTATTTCTTTGAGATATCTCCATACTGTTTTCCATGGAGGTGAACTAATTTACATTCCTACCAATAGTGTGTGAGCACTCCCTTTTCTCCACAACCTTGCCAAAATCCGTTGTTTTCAAACTTTTTAATAAAAGCCATTCTGACTGGTGTAAGATGGTATCTCATTTTGGTTTTAATTTGCATTTCTCTAACGATTAATGTAGTGAGCTTTTTTAAATGTGTTTGTTGACTATTTGTATTTCTTCTTTTGAGAAATGTCTGTTCATGTCCTTTACCCAGTTTCTAATGGGATTGTTTGTTTTTTCTTGATAAATTGTTCAAATTTCTTGTGAATTCTGGATATAAATTCTTTGTTAGAGGCATAATTTGTAAATATTTTCTTCCATTCTATGGGTTATCAGATTATTCTGTTGATTATTCCTTTTGCTGTGCAGAAGCTTTTTAGTTTAAGTCAACAAATCCACTGTAACATTTACATCTCCCTAAGCATTTAAATTCTTTCTTCTACATTAAACCAAAGCAGATCTAGCATATACAGTTCACTCACTGAGGGCCACGTTTTTGTTCATATTTCAGCCAGTCAACTGATCTTTCTAACTGCCTATGCTGTAACATTAAATGCAGAATCTCTGCTTTGTGAGCCTATATCAATAAATTCAGCCTGATACTACTCTATAATTTCTTCTATCATTATCCCTAATCCTTAGTACTCATTCCTTCACATTTCCCCTGGATTTATGTTTGTATAAATTAGAAAATTCAGGTAGTTATTTTGTAGTTTAACACACCTTCTCATGGGTCACACTTGGTACATCACATGTACCAGCCTGCTTGAACTTAAATCAGACACAAAGAGGGGTTGCTGGGATGGGTCCTGGGAGAAACAGCATTTTCTTGCATGACAACTGCCTCATAAGAGGCCATTACAATTTCCTCAGGCAATGCAGGATTAAGCCTCTCAGATGGAGGTGAAAAGATCCATAACACTGAGTGGGGAGGTCACTTCTACTGAGAATGGTGAGGTTGCTTCTGCTGCTGCTTCCACTTTTGCTGGAGTTGGGGAGACCACTTCCATTGACAAGGAATACTCATCAGAGTTTAAGGGCTTAATGACCCCAGATTTATCAGGATCTTTCCACACATCCCCATTCCAACTTACAAGATCCCATTCTTTCCCAATCCATGTTCTTCCTAACAGTAGGCCCCCTATGAGCCTGGAAGTTTAACTTGCATTGTAATTGAGCCAATTTCAGATGAGATTCTGTATTTGATTTCCATTAATTACACTCCTGCAACTACAGGATATAAAGATCTCCTTCAAGACGTATGTAGATACCTTCAGATTATTTATATAGCTCTTGAACAGGGAATTTGAATCTCTAAGCTCATTCTTTTCTCTTACCAGTTTTTCCAGCGATATTAGGAGCAACCAGCCAATCTCATTATATTCTTCAGTTTTCTGAAAATGTTCAAAGCATCATATACACAGGCACCTAGCTCCTTGATTTTTATAAATGGTTAGTTTGTTATCTCCCTCAATCCAGGAACTGATATAAGCAAATATCCCACTCTCAGTACCAAAATATGTATTATTTATGATTTTCCAGAGAAATATAACCATAGGAGCTATAGATAGATAGATGATAGATTTTGAAGTGTGTCTCCTAAAAGCAGCAAATAGGTATATCTCATTAGATGGTAATGTTGGCCCTGTAAAATAAATTTGGAACTATTTTTTCCTCTTCCATTTTTTTTGAATAATTTGAGAAGGATTGACATTATTTCTTCTTTAATGCTTGGTAGAATTGATCCATGAAGTCGTCTGGTTCTGGGCTTTTTTTTTTTTTTTTTTTGAAAGGAGGTTTTTCATTACTGATGCAATCTTGTTACTCATTATAGGTGTGTTCAGATATCCTATTTCTTCACTATTTATTCTTAGTAGGTTATATGTGTTCTTTCTTCTAGGTTGTCCAATTTGTTGGCATATAATTGTTCATAGTAGTCCTCATATCCTTTATATTTCTGTGGCATTAGGATAATATTTACCTTTTATTTCTGTTTTTATTTATTTGAGTCTTTTTTAGTTAGTCTAGCTGAATGTTGTCAATTTTGTTTACTTTTTTTAAAAAACACTCCTACTTTTAAAATCTTTGTTATTGTTTTCTTTTCTCTATTTCATTTATTTCTCCTGTAATCTTTATTATTTTCTTCCTTCTGCTTTGGCCTTAGTTTCTTCTTCTTTTTCTGGTTTCTTGATGTGTAATGTTAGGTTGTTTATTTGAGGCATTTTTGCTTTTGTTTTTTTCAAAATAGGCATTTGTAAATATAAATAAACACTCTCTTAGGATTGCATTTGCTACATCCCTTAAGTTTTGGTATTTTATGGTTCTAATTTTTATTTGTCTCAAAATATTTTTATTTCCCTTTTGATTTCTTCTTTGATATATGGGTAGTTCAAGAGTGTGTTATTTAGTTTCCACATGTTCATGAAATTTAAAACATTTCTTCTGTTATTGATTTCTATTCTCACTCCATTGTGGTTAGAAAAGATATACTTGATATGATACTAATCTTAAGTTTGAAGACTTGTTTTATGCACCAACATATGATCTAGCCTAGAGAATATCCCATGTTTTCTTGAAAATAAAGTGTATTCTGTGGTTGTGGTTGTAATGTTCTATTTATGTCTGTTAAGTACAGACATAGTGTTATTCCAGTCTTCTCTTTCCTTATTGATTGTCTGTCAGAATGATATGTCAGTTATATTATCTTGTATAATTACTTACTTAATCACTTTACCAACACTATATTTGGGGGAATGTATTTGAATTGCTGTTTAGTGTCACTTGCTTTCAACCTAAAGATCTCTTTACTTTTAAGGCAGGTCTGTGAAGAACAATTTTTCTCTCTTTTTAATTATCTAAGACTGTCTTTTTTCTGTCTTAATTTTTGAAAATAATTTTTCTGGATATAAGATTCTTGGTTGATATTTTTCTCTTTGAACGTTTCAACCATGTCATCCCATTGCCTGTGGCTTCTATTTTTTCTGATAAAAAGTCTGCTGTTAATCTTATCCGGGTTCTCATGTTCTTGATGAGTCATTTTTCTCTTCCTGTTTTTCAGATTTCTTCTTTGTATTTTGCTTTCAACATTTTGAATGTGATGTGCCTGGGTGTGGATCTCTATACATTTATCTAATTTGCAGTTTGTAGTACTTTTTGGATGTGTAAATTAATCTGAAGGAAAACATTAGATTTGGGAAGTTTTCAATCACTATTTATTTGCATATACTTTCCCCTTTGTCTCTTTTCTCTATTCTTCTTTCTTTTTCCTCTTTCTACTCACATTATGTAGTTGCTGGTACACTAAAAGGTGTCCCACATTTAGTCAGTTGTACTTTTCAAATCCAGAATTTTTGTTTGTTTTTTGGAGATGGAGTCTCACTCTGTTGCCCAGGCTGGAGTGCAGTGGTGCGATCTCAGCTCACTGCAACCTCTGCCTCCTGGGTTCAAGCAATTCTCCTGCCTCAGCCTCCCAAGTAGCTAGGATTAGAGGTGCCTGCCACCACACCTGGCTATTTTCTTTTGTATTTTTAGCAGAGATAGGGTTTCACCATGTTGGCCAGGCTAGTTTTGAACTCTTGACCTCTAGTGATCCACCTGCCTTGGCCTCCCAAAGTACTAGGATTACAGGTGTGAGCCACCATGCCTGGCCCAGAATTTCTATCTGGTTCTTTATTTAAAAAATAATTTCTATATTTATACAGATTATTTGTTAATGAGATATTATCACCATACTTCCCTTCGATTCTTTAGACAGTGTGACTTTCAGTTGTTTGACTATATTTATAATGGCTACTTTGAAGTCTTAATCTGCTAAGTTCAACCAGTGGCCCTCTTCAAAGCAGTTTATATTGCCTGCTTTTTTTTTTTTTTCCTGTGTATGATCTCTGTTTTGTGTTTCTTGTTGTCTTGTATTTTGTTGCCATTGTTGTTGTTGTTGAAAACTGGGCATTTTTGATAACATATTGTAATAACTTGGGAATCTAATGCTCCCATCCCACTACAGGGCTGATAATGTTGTTTGCTTAGTCATTTACTTATTTGTTTAGTGACTTGGCTTAACTGACTGTAAAATATATTTTCACCACTGTATGCAACTTCAGGTGTCTATGCTCTGATTGATTTTTTTCTTGCTTTTATCTTTTAGTTTGGCAACTGAGGGGCTGCTCCTGAATTAGCATAAATCACATATTGTTCAAAGCTTATGCTTAATCCTTCTTCACCAGTTAGATTTTTACCTTTTTACCATTTAATGTGTGTATGGCTTTTAGAAATCTTTCACAGTTTAAGAAGTTTATCATTTTTTCTATGATTAGCCAGGGACTAGTAGCTTGGATTTTCTTTCTATGAACACTCAGAAAGGGCACAATCTTGGGCATGCACATAGTCTTTCAGACTATTAGGAATGCGTGTTATTTTTCATTTTTAGTCTGACTTTATTAGGAGTTTCCCCCTCATTCTGTGTAGCTTATGATTCAATTAGAGTTTGAGCAGAGAACGCACTTAATCACCGAGGGCAGTGAGGTTTCTGCCTATTTGTGATTGTTCAATGTGCATCTTGAGAATGTGTTTAAGTCTTTTCCTTGCCCTTCTCTGACTGTTCCTTAATGGGTGCACACCATGCTCTAATTGTTTCTAGTATTTATGCACATCTTTTCTGACCCCCGGGGTTTACTGTGATCCCAGGAGGCACTTTGTGGCTGTCTCTTTTTCAGGTAGTCACCAGTTAACTTTTGATTGCTCTGATGTTTTTATTGTTGCTACCTTTATTATAGAGCTATGAGCTCCTCTTATTTGCTTTCCACTCAAATCTCCATTTGTTCAAGATAAAATCAGTTCCCTCAGGCAGAGCTGTGGAACTCTTCATCATTAAGGACTTCCTTGCAGCCTGCCTCTCAGCCTGGGCAGAACCTTTGGGCCACTGCACAATAGCTAGGGGCGGGGACAATATCCCACTTCCCTGGAGTGGCACCCTGTTCTATAAGCAGGTACTGGGGGTGTGGTAGGTACTTGTGTTCTTGTGTTCCTGACATGGAATCTGCACCCTATGAGTGAGCTGGGGCATGAGTGATCAGGGAATAGTGTTCTCAGCCTTCTGTATCTGGGTTAGTGTTCCTGCCCTACAAATGAAGACACGGTAGAGAAAGAGAGCTCAATTATCTTGATTGTGACTGCCCAGAATAGAGCTTCTCTAACCCAGGGCTGAGAGAAACAAGAAACACTAGTGGTCTGCCCTTATTGGGGTTAAATTGTATTACCAGATTTGCTTTCTACCCAAATCTCCATTGTTTTCAGTAATGGGGTTACTGTATGTAATGTGGGTTTTCAGTAATGGGGTAAAATTGTATTACCAGATTTGGCACTAGGAAAAGAGGAATCCCCATTTTCCTGATCACACCCAACTGGATTAGAGTTCTCCTAGTAGTTTCCATTGGAAATAGCTGGGTATAGGGGAATGTCGGTCATGGCTCAAACACCAGTCTCTTGCTATTCTTATGGAGATTTTATGGATTTTCTTGAATAAATATTTTTCTATTTACTGTGTGCCCATAAAACAATTTCCAGAGATTTTAAATGATTGTGTTTGTGTGTGGGTGTTTAAATAATATTCCCAGTTAAATGGTTATTTGTTGAGGAGAGAGTCTACTTCACTCCCCACTTCTTCCATCTCAATTCTAGAAGATATCTGAGTGTTTATCCTTTATGATCACCTATCCCTCCACTCTAATGATTCCTAAACTGCCAATTTATTCATGACTCTCTGTCCCCCAGCTGCCCACACAGATCAAGTGAATTTAGACTTACATACTTGGGAGTCTTTCTAATGTTTCTTTCTGGATATCTATTTTCCTGTCAAACACAATATCATGAAGACTAAGCTCTTTATCTTGCCACTATAAATCATTTTTGAATTCTTCTTTCTACTGTTTTATTTTAATCCTATTAATCTATTTTTCCAAAATATAGCTTTGGTATAGAAATCAGTGCAAAAAGAATATTTTTAATGTTTTCATGTTCCACTACGGTAGATATTTTGGTATCAAAGTTAAGTAAGGTATGTTCACCACTGCATGCCTGTAGATCCAGCCACTCGGGAGGCTGAGGTGCAAGAATCACTTGAAGCCGGGAGGCGGAGGTTGCAGTGAGCTGAGATCACACCACTGCACTCTAGCGTGGGTGACAGAGTGCAGCTCCATCTTAAAAAAAAAAAAAAAAAAAAAAAAAAGTTCACCACCTTTGATAAACTCAATAGAATTTAGATGCTAGGTTTGTGAAGAGATCATTGTAATTAAATGTATTCGGTTTCGTAAGACGTCATAAGAGTATAAACAGAGAAGAATGTACTCATTTACAACGTCTTTATTTAAAACAACAACAATAAATTATTTCTAAACCACACTACTCTGTTTAGCTATCTTTGTTCTTCCCTTCACAAACTTTATAACAGACCTTCTTTAGAATAATTTACGCTTATTGACCACATCTCTTTCTTCAATTCAGTTTTCAATCTAAGGCAATCTGACTTCTGCCTTCATCACTCCACTGATTTTATGTTTGACAAATTCATCAATGATCTCACATTTCTATATCAAAAAGATACTCTTCCATTCTTATCTGAATTGACACCTTCCCAGCCTTTGACACTGCCAATGACTACCTCCCTCTTAAAGTGTTATCTTTCACTGGATTCTATAGCATTACTTGTGGTACCACTTCCATCTTTCTAGATGTTTCTTATTCTCCTTTATTATTCCTTCTTTTCTGCCTCCTTTAAAGGGTGATGCTCTTCAAAATTCTTATTTGCTGAGCTCAACACTCTCTTGTATTCCACTGCCATCAACTAACTAAATCTCTTATTTCTTACTCATCTCACTTCCATGACTTCTAGATGCATATTGAAAATCTTCTTGGCTATCTTATAGACTTTAGTCCTTTCCCAAAAACACTGCATATAAGGAATGATTGTAAAGCCACATGCTCTGGCAAGACGACTCTTCCCCATTCCTCCTGCAAATACCCAAGATAATTGGAAGCTCATGTAATCAAGTTATATCCCCCCATCTTTGCCTGTGATCCTGGTGACTCCTCTTGTGTTGACTGATGACTTTAGCATCTGACACACTTTATTCTCTACTCCTGCTCCCATCATGATGCTTGGTAATACCAACTTAATTGAATATCCACCAATATCCTGGCCTCTTTTTTTAAAATCTCATTTCTATTGACCAAGTTCTTCACCCATCTCACTTACCCAATTCTATATCATGGCCAATTGTACTTTCTCTGAAATCTAAATTTCAAGACTTTTGGTCTCTCACCCTCTGTCTCTCTTTCTCTCATACCTCTTCTGCTTGTATTTTTCTCTAATAACTCCAGTCCAATAATTTCCCCCTCATTTAAAGGCTGCCTATCCCTTTTCCAACTTTCACTATCCATCTCTCCTTCATGCACATTCTATGATACAATATTATAATCATGTACTTGCAAACATTATTGATTTCCTTATCTTTAACTCCCTAATACTATCAACAAAAGTCCAAATCTGCATAAATCTAACTATATATTTACTTTTCACTTGCACTCAAGCAACAAAATATTACTCCTCTCTTCTTTTCACAAATCTCCAAAAACTCTTTCTCACCTCTTATCTTCAATCAATACTTTTCCTCATAGTCCTTTGAGAAAATAATAGGAATAAGAAGAAAACAGCCTCATCTAATTACCATCCTATTTACCAATCTACTTGCATCTATAATTACATCCTTATTTGGTAACCTGCTTTCTTATCCCTTTAAAATCAAACCATTTTCTACACAAAAGTCAATTAAAAGTCCCACCATGTTACTGCCTACCAAAAACCTTTCATTATCTTCTCATCTGTAAGAAAAATATTAAAACTCTTTACCAAAACCTACAAGTTTCTACATGTTGGGGTCCCTGATTAATTGTGTGGTCTCATGACCTACCACTCCCTTCACACACCTGCTCACTACCTTTAATCGTACAGATCTTACTTCAATGCCACCTTAAAGGCTCTGCACTCACTGGTTCTTCTGCCTGAGATGCTGTGTTCCCAAATCTTTACAAGACAACTTCCTACTCATCATTGCTGAGTGTCCCATAGAACAACTTCTTGGAGAAAACTTCCTTGATCATCTATTTTTAATGTTCTCTATCATATCTTGTTCTTTCCTTTCTTGTTAGTCTTCTTCTTAGCACTTCCCACTATGACTCCAATATCTTACCACCATAGGATTGGCATATTCACATATTTGGCAGTTTGTTTCCTTTTGCTTTCTCAACCTGAATGTGAGTTACTTACATCAAAATATTTGTCCTGCTTGCTTTTCACTATGTCTAATGCCCAGAAAGACATGACCCAGGGCTGCTGCTCAGTAAATCTTTTTCCATGGTCTGCTTTGTTTCTGATGTTTTTCTACCTCAAAGGATTATCTTAATACCACACCACCTGCCTATGGCAGAAATCTCAGCTTATACCTTAGCTTCTTTCACTCACTGCCCATACCCAAAAGACAATTGTGTTAAATTTTCTTCCAAATTCTATCTCAAATTTGTTTACTTATCTGCGTCTCCATTGCTGCTACTGTAGCTCAAGCCACCAGCATCTCACCACTGGGTTTCAGTAATGGCTCCTCATAAGTCTCTACTTCCAGCTATCCCACCTCTAATCCAGGTTCCATAAAGAATATGAATTCTTTATCAAATGAACCAAATTCTTTCTACTGTAAAATACTTCCATAATTCTCTGTTATCCTCCTGATGAAGAAAATACCTTTAACATGCCCTGCAAGATCCTGCATCATTTGCTCTTTCCTCTTCTTGCTAGCATTGTCTCCAGTACTTTCTCTGTGTCACTCACACCTGACACTTCATGTCACATACCTGGCATTCAGTAAACATGTGTTTAATGACTAAATTAAGCTATGCATTTACAAATGGCACAAATAACAGTTAATAATGTTAAGATACTTGATAGTAAATGATACACTTTTTGATATTATGCCTAGACAGTTGATACAAATAACTTGTTCTTTAATAAATCATTCTGAATTATAATGGTAAAACATGTGAAAAAAGTCCACGAAAGCTTGATAACTCTGCTAAAGCCATTATCTTTATGTTGTTCATCTCTTGAACCATTTTAATTTCTATGACACAGAAGTCTTTTTTTTTTTCCTTCATTTTCCAAGAACAATTGACTCTGCCTGCCTGGCCTGAGGAAGGCTCCTGGGCATCATTGCTCTGGCAGGTGGTTTTCATTTGCTGTCTAGAGATGCTGGCACTCCGGCAAATACAGTTCCCATCTCACGCCCAGCCAGGTCCCCAACACTGCCTGCATCTGATACAATGGCTTGTTACCGCCTGGAATATGTAGTTCTAACAGTAACACAACCCTCTTTTTCTTCAGCAACCATCAGAAAAAAGGATTTCTTGGACGATTACATTGCAAAATATATTTTTACTTTTCAATTAAATATACTACTTTAAAAATATTTCTTCTGAAATAAAATATATTGTCCATTTAACCTCTGACAAAGAAGCTGAATTGGAGTGGGACCTCATTGTAAAGCCCTGGCAGCTGCTGCCTAGGTTCAGTTTCCTAAGCAACCTAGAAACTTAATTAGACCCAAACAACAAGGATGAGTATTTAGAGAAATAAGATTTCGTGGAATCACTATCATCAAGGATCTAAGAACTGAGATTATTGAGGGAAAGAAATGTAAAAATGAGGTAAAGCAATCTGATGATTAGGGAAATTAGCTACAGAGCTTTTAAAATAATATTTTGAAAGAACTTCAATATTTTAAATCATGATTAGCCTTCAGATTTTCAGTGGCAGATGAGATTACAAGTATTTAAACAATCAGCTTGAATTGCATTGCTTGAGACAGTGTTTGCACCTATTAGCTGCTGAAAGTTACAGAGATATTCCTTTAAGGAATGATCCTTGAATTAGACCTTGGAAAATGGGTAGAATTTGAACATGTAGGTTTATGTATTTTTATGATCACAACTAGACTGTTTATTCAATTCAAATTCCACATGTATTGTCATCACTGTTTGCTGTTATTCTTCTTATGTCTCCTCCTGCACCATTCCACTTCCCCACAACCCTTGTAAACACTGGTTCCAAGCAAGGTTAAGGAGTTGTGAAGAATCTAGGTACTCCTATAATTGTTGTTAATTTTTCTAATGCAATCTCAAACCTTTGCTTATATTACATTGGAAGTCTTAAAATTAAAAGGCTTGTAGAGATCAGATTCCAGCACAAACTTCTAATCTATTTGCCTATTAGCATCTATACAGATATTCAAAGAGATTCTATAACACATCCCATTGAATAAATTTTCCCAATTCATGCAATAGCCTATATTGGTTTTGAAAAATTCTAAGGTAAAGTCTTCCTAATATGAAACCAACGTCTGCCTCCTTGTGTATTCTTTTTTGTCCCAGTTATACCCTTGAGTCTAAATGAACCCATTTCTCTTTTACTGAGCTTTTAATATTTGAAGTTGATGATGTTTCTTATTTTTGTTCTCTTCCCATACTAATTACAGGACCTCCACTTCTTCCAATCAATTTTCAAGTTCTAAAAAATAAAAGATTTGGAAATCAGAGGTGCATTTCCTTTATCATCAGGTGTTAAGTATTTTCCTATCATAATTTGTTATTCTTCTCTCAATTTGCTTCCTAATATTGACTAAAACTGCTTACTATTTTTTATTTGACATAATCTTAAGGTGGAAAACTCCACACTCTTGATTACCATTTTAATCAATTCACTTCACTGCTCTGGGAAAAAAAAAAATGTGGTAGATGACATTTTAGGCTTAACCAACCTGGAGAGCATCCAAGCACTTTCCATTGGTGTGGCACAAACTGCACTCATGCTCACTTTACTGAACAGATTCGATTCTCTGGAATAGCAGATATGTACTATCCAAATATCATTTGCTTACTGTAGAAAATAGAAGAGAATGATTGTTCAGTAAAATGTTTGCTTGTATAATCTGTGTGACCAAAATAATTTGCTGTTGGTCCCCATGTATATCTTGTCAATTAACACATCGTATATTTTCCATTTTCCAGTTTTCCTTTCTGGAATTTATTTCCTGTTTTCTTGTGTGGCAATTTATCTTTAGTCTCTCAATGATGATTCTTAGAGTCAAGCAATGTTATAGTCACACATTTGTTCCAGAAATGCCCTCCGACACTTTGTTTGCTGTCTCTGTTCTTCCATCTCTCCCCTCATCCTCCCATCTTTCAGTTCCTTTCCTCTGTCTAGGGCACACTAAAAATAGTTCATCTCAAAATTGTTTAAAAAAATCAGAAGCAGGTTATAAGGTTATTGAGGCATGTGGCCATGAGTCAAAAAAAAGTTCCACTCAGGTGACGAATATAATGATCTCCAAATATAATTATTACTAAGGGAGAGTAATGTCTTCTCTGTGTATATTATCACGTAAGAGAGTCTTGGTTTAAGCCTGTCAAGTGCTCAAGCACCCAAGTTCTCTGAGCTTTGAACTCTCAGAATTTAAGATTGGAAAATACATTAGAGAATATTTGTACAAGCCCACCTTAGTTACTTTCAGAAAACAAGATGGATCCAAAGAAATCCATAGCTCAATGTATTCAATTTAGCAACTATTTTACTATACCACATTACCTTGCTGACGCAAAACAATTGCAGAACATCTAACTATATACATCTTTCTGTCTGCCTATCTCTCTTTTCATTTCTTTCTCATTTCCATTTCCAGTGAATCTGGCATGTATGATTAAAAGAATACTCTCTGGGTTCAAATCTTGTCTCCATCATTTATTAACTTCAGGAATGTCAATGCATTTCTTCAAGCTTCAGTTTCCGAATTTATGAAGTAGAGATAATATCCACATTATAGAGGTGTGGTGGACTATTAAACAAGATGACTCATAATGATTTTAGCACAGTATCTATCAGATAAGTGCTCCTCAAATGTTAGACATTTTTATTATTAATATAAATAATGCATACTTACTATAGAAAATGTGGAAAGGCTAGGAAAAATAAGGCAAACTATTAAAATGGCTAGTAACCACTCAATTTAAAGATAATCACTGTTAATATACATACATGTGTATACATGGAAAATATCACATGTACTATGTTCAAACCTATTTGTGTATATATAATTTTATATAGTTGATTTCACAGAAAAGAATGAATCTGATTTGCTAAACATAAATTTCTTTCAAGTAGTTTTGTTAGTTCCTAATATTATCTTCATCCTGAAGAATCTAGAAATTAATCAGGGAAACTTGAACTTGATGATTCTGTTATCAGCTTCAGGCTGAATATTGAGAACAGGAAATAATAAAGTGAGTAATAAACATGTACCTTTAAATTGTACTTCTTATAAAGATTTTCAAGACTTTTACAATTACAATGTCTCATTAACCTTTTAAAGAAACTGGTGTTATGGTGTGGCACATCTTATAGTGTAGTGTAAAGTTAGACTAATCCTGAAAGAACCACTGAGATCCTATGTATCTATCTAGAAAACCATACTACATAAGGCAGTGATGAGTTTTGAGAAGTTGTGTGGTTTAAAATTTCTTAGACCCTTCCCTGACCACATCATGTGTTTGGTTTCTTAGATACTGACCTTGTTTTGTTAATCTTTGCCCTACTCATTCACTCATTCATTTATTTACTTCTTCTATGTTTGCTGAGTATCTACCACACACTCAATATTATACTAAAGGGACTGAGGCTAAAAATATTAATAAGAGAACTTCACTGTGATAAGAAGTTATAATTCAGCCAAGGCAATGAAATGAAGAGAAAGGTTTAGTGCACTGTGATAAGCACAGTGAAAGGAAGCAAAGGACACCATAGCAACCTGCAGATAGAGATCCATGTTCCACATGGATGTCGTCAAAGAAGGGTCCATGAAGGACATGACATCAAAGTTAAGTTTAGTCTTAACACAATATTTAGAAGGCATCCCCTTTTAAAGGTCTGTGTGACCTCAAATACATATGCTTAATACCAAAGATCTCTTAGCTTCAACTGCTGCATAAATTTGTTGTAGGAGTTAATGTAGCATCTGTAAATAGTAGATATTCAAGAAAAGTTAGTTCTCTTTTTACCATTATTATGTTGCTTTCTCACTTTATTTTGTGTCCATACATATTATTTGTTCTCTACCTAATTGTCAAGTAATGTTCTTTTACGAAAATATTTTATAACTTTGGAGATAGGACACAAATTTAATATCTATGAAAAGGATTGTGTTTATTTGAGGGTAGCAGAAGACTTGTAAACACCCAGGAATATTGACAAGGAAGTAGAAAATTAAGTCTAGCATGTCACTCAATCCAGATGTTCCACTGGCAGTTGTGTAGTCATCTGTCACTTTCCTTAGCCATAACTTACTCCTAATTTAAGAGACAATGTTATTCAGTGTTATGTTTTTAAAGGTATCTTCCTCTTAAACATCCCTTAAGTCACTCGTGTTTTGAGAGTGATGTATCTACTATAATAAAAATAAAACTCTAATGGGTAAAAAAAAAAAAAAAAGTGAATTGAGAAAGCTATCAACATTTCAGAACATGCTTCATGGTACTCAAAAATAGAAGAAAATAATAAATGAGTGTAAGGAAAGTAATTATTTGATATTCAATTTGATCTCCCATCTTTGCAAATGGCTGTTCCAAGTTCTGTTCCAAAATGGTGTCAGGGCTTCGCTGCTGTCATCAATTGCCATCAGCACTGCCTTTAACTGACATAATCACTGATTGTTACAATTAGCGCCCATTAGTAGAGAGTGAAATTAGAGTCTCAGTCATATAGAATTGCCCATTATGTCCATAGAATACACAAAGTTCATCATTTATGATTAACATTACCAGAGAGAATTCAAAAGAAATTATGGAAGACCTGTCACTTTATAATGCTGCCAGATGTGAATATCAGAGATGATGTACCAACTGTCAAAACTCAATGTTCTGCTATACAACACCCAGATTTTTAGATTTTTAGATATGAAAGTATGAAGAATTAGAAAAACAATGTGTTTAGTGGACTGGAACTTTGAAGGGACCAGTAGACAAGGTACATTGTTGAACGACAGAAAAATATATAGAATACATCTGATGTAGTTAGGTCCCTTTGTAAATTTATTTGCTTTTTTATTGGTTTTAATTTATAAGCCAAAAGAAGCACCAAATCAATGGTGAAAAAGGCCAAAGTGAACATAGTTTTTAACCCCTGACATTTTAATTATAAAAGAAATTAGCCAGTTGTACCATTCTTGTTATAATGATTTTTCACACTCCACTCTAAATAAATACATTTTAAATAGAAGGCAGAGAAGTTAAGACAAAATATGTGATGCCTGGAGCTCCAGCCTCCATTTTAGGTCATGCGATGACCTTGAGGCTGTAATCTTCTCAGATGGTAGAGCAGAAAGGCAGAAGCAGCCCAAGTCCTCATTAACTGTGGAGCTCCCATTCTGGCAGTCTGTTTATCAAATGCAAATTATATGACTAACCACTGAGAATATTAAGATAATAAGAGAAAAAATTTCCACCGTGTAGACATCTATACCTATGGAATACCATGTATGTTTCAGCAAGGTGACATCAACTCAATATATATTTCAAACATTTTTATGAGATATTTGTTATAAAAATTATAAGCCTGAATGTATAGTATAAAGATTTCCATCCTGTTTCTAGAAGTACTTATTTTTAAGTTACATGTCTATCTTTTCTGGCATTTTCTATGCACATAAAAGCATTTATATATTTTATTTATTTATTTATAATATATATTTCATTGCATATAACAATGGTACTTATTTGTGGGGTATAGTGTGATATTTTGATACACATATACAATGTGTGACAATCGAACCAGGAGAATTAGCACATCCATCACTTGAAATGTTTATCATTTATTTGTGTTAGTAACATTCAAAATCTGCTCTTCTATTTGAAAAAATACAACAAATTATTGTCTAACATAGTCACCTGACAATGCTATAGAATACTATAACATTGCTCCCATCTAGCTGTAATTTTATATTAATTAGCGAATCTCTTCCTGTCTCCCACTCCCTTAGATCTTTCCCAGCCTCTAGTAACCACTCTTCTACTTTCTATTTCCATGAGGTCAAGTGTTTCAGCTTGCACATAGAAGTGAGATCATGCAGCATTTGTCTTTCCGTGCCTGACTTATTTCACTTAACATAATGTTCTCCAGTTCCATCCATGTTGCTGCGAATTACAAGATTTCAGTCTTTTTTATGTCTGAATAATATTCCATTGTGTACGTATGTCACAATTTATCCAGTAATCTGTTGATGAACACTTAGGCTAATTCCATATCTTGGCTATTGTGAATAGTATAAAAAAATAGGAGTTCTCATATCCCTTAAACACATTGACTTCCTTTCTTTTGGATATATAACCAGTAGTGGGATTTCTGGGATATAGAGTAGTTCTATGTTTAACTTTCTGCAGAATCTCCACACTGTTTTCCATAATCACTGTACTAACTTACATTCCCACTACCAGTTTGTAAATGTTCCCTTTTCTCTGCATCTTCTCCAGCATTTATAATGTTTTTGTATTTTTGATAATAGCTATGCTTACTGGGATGAGATGATAGCTCATTGTGAATTTGATTTTCATTTCCCTGATGAGCAATGATATTGAGAATTTTTTTCATATATTTGTTGGCCATTTTTATGTCTTCTTTTGAGAAATGTCTATTCTAAAACTGGGTTATTTGTTTCTTTACTGTTGTTTGAGTCTTTTGTATGTTCTGTACATTAATTTCTTATTGAATTCTCTTTATTTTTCAATAGATGTATTGTAATATTTTACTGTCACTTACCCTTCTCATCACTTTCATATTCTATTTTACGTCACCAGTATTGATATTCTTTCATATATCATGGCACACGGTATATTTAATTTTACAAACATATGAGTTTAAACTATAATCTACTTATGAACATAAATGTTTATGAAACATGATAAGTGAAAGAATATCAATAAACTACATTTCACCATTAAACTACATTTTTTCATTACACCAGAGAGTGAAGCATTAAATATTCTTATATGTTTATCTGTAGATATTTAGAATAAGCTTCTAGAAATGAGATTGCTAGGTTACATTGTAAATGTTGAAGTTATTGTACATTTATATCTACATCTACATCTTTTCTATTCAAATTGCCTTCCAAAATGTTTGCTTTTATTAACATTCCCAACACTATGCAATGGAGCATTACCAAACTTAAATCCTCACCATGGATATAAATGTCCATGGATGAACATTTAGATTGTTTCCACTTTAAGGCTATTATAGATAATGTTACTGTAAACATTTGTGTATGAGTTTTTGTGTGGACATATGTTTTAGAAATCAGTGGATTTTACATATTGATCCTGTATCCTACAACTTTGATGAGCTCATTTATTGAACTTTAATAGATTGCTTTTCTGTGGAATTCTTATGCTTATCCATGTACAAGATCATGCCATCTGTGAATAGAGATAAGAGATAATTGACTTTTTCTTTTCTGATATTGTTGCCATCTCTCTCTCTCTCTCTCTCTCTCTCTCTCTCTCTCTTTCTTTCTTCCTGCCGCTCCAACCCCAACCTCGCCCTCCAGCTTTTTTACTTATGCCCTAGAAGTTACAGTTCAATATTGGGTAGAATTTCAAAACAGACATCCTTGTTGGTCCTTGCCTTAGTTCAGGTTGCTATGACAGAGTATCATAGACCGGATGGCTTCAACAGCAAACATTTATTTCTCACAATTCTGAGAACTTGGAAGTTCCAGGTCAGGGTGCCAGCAGATTTGGTATCTGCTGGGAGCCTTCTTTGTGTTTTGCAGACAGCCATCTTCTCATGGCTTCATACAGTGGAGAGAGAGCAGACAGAAAGCCAGCTCTTTCATACTTCATCTTATAAGGACACTGATCTAATTGTGAGGGCCCATCTCCAACACCATTACATTGGGCATTAGGGTTTTAATATATAAATTTTGGCATGGAAAAAACATTCATTTCATAGAAGTTCTTATCTAAGTTGGAAAGCATTCAATCATTCTCCATTAATTATAATAATTGTGGGGATTTGGTATACGCCCCTTACTGGGTTGAGAAAGTTTCCTACCATTCCTATTTTGTTGAGTGTGTTTAGCATGAAAGTGTATTGTATTTTGACAAAAGCACCTATTGAGATGACTGTGTGAAGTTTGATTTTTATTTGATTAATATTAATATATTCTTACATTAATTTTTAGATGATAAAACAATCTCACATTCCTGGGATACACTCCACTTGGTCACAGTGTTCATTCCAATACATTTTATGTGTTGGCCATATTCATTTCGTCAATACTTTGTTAAGGCCTATGTTTACCTATTTGCAAAGACTAATAATATATAGTGTTCTTTTATAGCAATGTTTTTCTCTGCTTTTGTTATCTCGGTAATCTTAAACACATGAAATGAATTGAAAAGCAGTCCATCCTCTTATAATTTTTGGTAGAGTTTGTAAGCGGTTAATATTAATTCATCTTTAAAGCCTTTGTTAGAAATCACGATTAAAGTCACCTTAGCTTGGGCTCTTCTTTGTTGGAGGTTTTAAATTATTAATTTAAGCTCTTTACTTGTTTATGTCTGATGAAATAATCAATTTTTTCTTGAGCAAATTCTGGTGGTTTGTATCTTTCTAGGAGATTGTACATTCCACCTATGTTATCTAATTGGTTGGCATACTATTGTTCATAATAATCTCTTATCCTTTTTTACTTCTGTAAATGAGGACTGTGCTCATTTGTATGCTCTACATGTTTGAAATTCTGAGACTGTAACCCTTTTTGCTTCTTTCTTTATAACAACACTAAATCAATGCTGCTAATTATACAGATTTTATTGAAGAATTGTGGTGAACTGTAGGCAATTAGAGTTCAGGCATAAAATAACTTCAATTTGAATTTCAGATAGACTTCCTATAAATTCTATGATTCAGAATATCAGAGTTTAAAAACTGGTTTTATCTTTTATTTGCTGAGGAGTTTTAAATAATAATGGTGGTGAGCCCTCTTCTTGTGTCCTTGTTCTGAATGTGATTGCTTCTATTATGTCACTGTTAAATATGGTGTTACATTTCTATTTGAAACATTATCAAGTTTTTTTCCATTTTTTGTGGTCTAATTCTTCTGTTTTGATGTTAATAGTTTTCTTTCTTGGCTCTTGAATCTTGGAGTTCAGTAGTTTCTCATACTGGGTTAACTCGTCCTTTTGATGTAGAGTTTCAGTTATTTCTTAACTCTAAGAAAGCCAATTGTGTAAATATGGCATCTCCATCTTATCTCTCCTACTTATATAATTTTGTGCTTTTTGCTCTTATCTATTTTGGTTTATATTATTTCACCAAGTCATATTTTATGACTTCTACTCTTTCAAGCAACATCTATTCTAATTCTGAATACTTCTAATGTGCTTTTCATTTTCATAACTAAATATACACACACACACATATATATACACACACATACAAACACACACATTTTTCTCTTTTCTCTTTCTTTCTTTCTTTTACTTTGCCAAAGTATTTTTAACAATATCATCTATTGCCTTATTTTTCTACTTGAGTGCTTACATTTCTTCTTTGCATGAGACAATGCACTTTATAATTTATTTTTATATAAGAAATGTATATGTTTCTTATCTAATTCTTCTCATAAATTGTGTCTTCAAGTCACTTTTTTATTGTTTAAAATAATTGTTTTGCATAGAACAAACATTGGATACTTTTGCATATTAATTCTCTTTAAAAAGGAAAATTCTATTTGAGCCGACCAGTAGAGATGAGTTGAAAAAAAAAAATGAGTTGGGAAGGTCATCTCTTCAATTCAAGTAAAATCCTTTATATATAGAGAGAGAGATATAGATATATATTTAATATACAAATATATAAATATTTATAAATATATATTTATTTTATATTTATATATAATATATATTTATATTTTATAATATTTTGTATTATATATTTTATATATTAAATATTATATATTAAATATTATAAATATATATTTATATTTATATATTAATTTATAAATATATATTTATATTAAATATTTATATTTATATTAAACATACATACATATATATATATATATATATATATATATATATATATAAATCTCTTACATATTTCAATCCTGGTGAACAACTCTTCCAAGCTTGCCAAGTTTACTTCTTGAAATGAATAAACTATCCTGGTAAAATGACAGCATGATATACTCAGAAAGTTTTTGTTTATCTGTTTGTATTTGTCTCAGTTCAGCTGACTTTTGCCAACAAGTGTAGAGTTATTTACTGTGCTCTCTTTATAAATGTTTTATCATTATGTTTTTGTTTGTTTGGTTTTCTTCTTTTTGGTGGGGAAGATGGTGGTGCATAGAAACATGGAAAAATTATTCCATTAATTTCCTTCCATCTTGCTTTTTTCTGGGTGGAAGAGTGTTTCTCTAGGAAGACTTCTCTTTTGCCCACATTTGATACCTATGTATACACCTATTTCTCATCATGCCAAGGAAACTATCACTATTTGCATCTTCCAAGACTTTCTAACTTATGAAGAAGACTGCACCAGGACTGAGTAGTACGAGTTGGTGGACAGTGTGCCTTCATTTTAGTCTTCATCCTATTTGGCAGATATGTTTACTTTTTTCCTGGAAAATAAATTTTTCTTCTTTTTTTTCAATCTTTTTGTTTTTTATGGAGTAAGTTTCAGGGAATGGTGTGAAATAAACATTTTGCTCCATTGTCATTTATCACCAGTCTTAAAAATAGGACATTTTCCTTTGCAGAGGGCACGGATAAAGCTGGAAATCATCATCCTCAGCAAACTAACACAGGAACAGAAAACCAAACATCGCATATTCTCACTCATAAGTGGAAGTTGAACAATGAGAACACATGGACACAGGGAGGGGAACATCACACATCGGGGCCTGTCTGGGGGTAGAGGGAAAGGGGAGGGAAAGCATTAGGACAAATACCTAATGCATGTGGGGCTTAAAACATAGATGACAGGTTGATGGGTGCAGCAAACCACCATGGCACATGTATACCTATGTAATAAACCTGCACGTTCAGCACATGTATCCCAGAACTTAAAGTAAAATTTTTAAAAAGGACTTTTTTTTTTTTATTATACTTTATGTTCTAGAGAACATGTGCACAACATGCGGGTTTGTTACATATGTATACATGTGCCATGTTGGTGTGCTGCACCCATTAACTCATCATTTACATTAGGTATATCTCCTAATGCTATCCCTCCCCCCTCCCCCCACCCCACAACAGGCCCTGGTGTGTGATGTTCCCCTTCCTGTGTCCAAGTGATCTCATTGTTCAATTCCCACCTGTGAGTGAGAACATGCAGTGTTTGGTTTTCTGTTCTTGCGATAGTTTGGTGAGAATGATGGTTTCCAGCTGCATCCATGTCCCTACAAAGGACATGGACTCATCAAAAAAGGACATTTTAATACAATATTACACAGAAATAAAATAATTCTTCTATTACCTAGATTGTCAAGAAAAAATTGTGATATATTTGGATATATTGTATTAAAATAACAAATTTTTAGTCTTGAGTTTTCTATAAGAGAAGAAATATTTCAAAGGATAACCCTTAGTGGAAAAGATCTTTCTTTTCCCCTGCTGTTGAAGACATAGTTCCTGAGAGCTATAATATATCTCATAACATGGCTCTGATGAGAAGTTTAAGGTAATTATAATACACATACACGTCAGCTTGTCTTTGACCCCCAGGTTTCAACTTTATTAAAAAGCAAACCCAGATATTTTCTGAGAAAAAAATTTGCCTTGTAATTTGATGAATCGACCATCGTGTGGGTTAATAAATATTCTAGGCTTGATCTGTGGTAAGTCTTGTACATGAGTTGACTTCTGTGAAGTTTGGTCACCACTAAATCTCACTGGGTTTCTTCTGGGGGAAGTTAGGCTTTCCTTCCTCAGAACCTTCTGCTCTTTTGTCAGCGAGTCCTCTTCATTCAGTATTCATCCATGACATTGTTTAGGAAGGGTCAGTAGTCCGAGACTTTATCTGTTTGACCCAAGCAAGAGAGTTGTCAGATCAGAGAAAACAGCTACAGCCCCTTGCCACTGCTCTGGTCATAAGTTTATAGTTCAGGCTTCTCTTTGCAAAGGATCATCAACATCAACATGTTGTTTCCAGGGTCATAAATTTGCAATGTGATGAGACATAACCAGATGTTGCCAAACGTGAATTGACTCATAAAGCAGCCTCTCTCCTGCTCTGTCTTTCTTCCCAACTCAGAGAAGCTGGTGGTCCATTTAGTTCTTCATATCTAGCTTGGGGGGCTTGGTGGTTCAAAATGAAGTCAATCATTTTCAGGACCAATTATATTTTTCAAGCCGAATACTGGTGTGGTCATTAGCACCTACTCCACAGATATTTTCTGTGACTTGAACTCCTGTATGGAATTTACTGCCATTCTTGGACATACTTTTGTTTTATATTTCAGTTGTTGCAATGGTGGCTGTTATGTTGCTGTTCTTTGTATACAGTGATGGGAAAAAATGACATGTCAATCTACAGTCCTTGCTCCCACCTGACATCTACGGCTTGATTTTACATGATTCCAATTATTTCAAATGTGTTAGGACTTGTTTTAATGCCCTAAGATACAGTATTTCAATAAATGTTCCAGAGTGTAGTTCTAGATACAGCAAATTTTTGAAATTGTTGGGTTTTTGCACATTCCCCAGCATTTTGAAGATTTTAAAAAGTTGAAGCAACTTAGACCATGGAAGTTCAGCAAATCATGCAAGCTCAGACCATTTGTTACTCAAATCCAAGGCTCCAGCCTTCTGCTTGGGTATGTCATTGCACTTCTTTAGGAAACCAATAGTTTATAACCTGGACACAGTAAAAATGCGTAATTGTAATCTTAGCCCTTTAGATGTAAAGCTAGGTTAAATTTAAAGCAAAGTTCATTGGAAGAAAAAGTAGACTTTAAAAGTCAGATGTTCTAAGCCTTCATGGTAGGTTATTGTTTTTCTAAATTCTAGTTTTCTATTTTATAAAACTAGAATCATAGTAACAATACATCACTGTATCATAACATTATTTGTAAGGCACATAGATTAGGAGTCCTCATAAAAAGTCCTTTGAATTATCTATGAAAAAGGTCTATAATATTATCTAATTTGTAATTTTATGTCAGACTTTTTTTTTTATTCTTTCCTGTTGGTTCCTACGCTTAGTGGCATGATTAGGGTTGTTTCAATAGCAATTGGCTGTTCTTTTATGACCAGCAGAGCTAGGGAAAAGTACAAGAGAAAAACAGCTGACATAAGAATCAAGCATCTTTAAGTACCGTAAGAATTCTATGCCACTTCAATTTTTCAGGAAAAAAAGCTAACAAGTGATTTATGTATTCTGCATTGGTAATTGTTATTGTTTTGTTTTATATTACTTATGTTGTTCTTAATTTAAGACTCTTTTACTTCTGCAAGTATGTTTTCTTTAAATAAAACATTGATTTTGGGAGTTCTTGTTTTCTTCAGATTAAAATCTAAAAATGCTCTTTATTCTGTAATTTTAGTTTTTCTCAGTACTTGAAAAAATTAAATCCAAATTTTATATTTCAGCAATCATTCTTACCTGCAGTTTACAATAAAGTGTGAATACTATTTATTTGTTTGTTTGTGTTAGTTATTAGACACAATCTTAAAAATCATACGGGAGACTGGCTTTCCATATTTACATTCAACTAATTTTGAAGAATACAGGAATCCATGCCCATCCCTATAGATTGTGATTTAATTTGCTTACATCCAGGCATAGGTACTTTACAGAAGCTCACAAGTCATTGTAATGTGTAGCTAGGAATGAAAGCCATTAATGCAGTACAAACCTTCATTAATGAAACAAGATGAAGAACTTCAAGTTTACTGACATTTTGTACCTTCTCAAAGCAGTCAGTTAGTGCGAGAACCCAGCTCTCCAGTCACTTATTCTATGTTCCTATCTCCCCAAAACAGAATGCCGGAGGAGCCTGTGACTTATTTCTCAAGCATTTCCCAGTGGCTTGCACAATATCAGGCACATCAAAGGTACTCAGTGAAACACTTGCTAAATGTTGAATGAATAAATAATTAAACGAACGTAAGATGGCTCCCCATGTCTCATTTATTCTGTAGCTTCATTGAAATAATACTTGTTGCTGAGTGTTGAGACAAGAGTGTCAGGCTTGGTAGAAGCCCAACATCCACTCATAGATGCTAGGAATGTTGTCACATTTTTAAGCAATAGAAGAATTTCCAATTGGCTAAGGAAGTAGAAAAAGAGAGTAGAAATTTACAATGAAAGAAGGTCACTATAACACTGAAGGTAGTGCTGAAAGGAGAGGAGTGAGTCTTCTGAACATCTGGATCCCAGAAAAGATGCTGTAACAGTTTCCGTGACCAAATATATAAATGGAAGAAATTCATCAATCTGAGTATCAAGAATTCAAAAAGGAAGGCACTCCAGGCTCTCAGGGACCAAGGCCTGTCTATTGTGACTGCTAATCCAAGTGAGTTTGGGTTAAAAGGGGTTAACAGCCCTCTGCTGTAACACATGATTGGTCTTTATGAGGTTGAAGCTCTTGTCTGTTTGAGGCCTACAGATGATGCTAAAGAGCCAATAATGACAGCAATTCAAAGCAATCTAATTATGCAAACGGGAGGCTAAACAATTTCATCATCCTTAAATTAGATTGTCCTAATGAGATAAAGACACCAATTAATCCTGAATTAATTTCAATAGCCTATTTCAGGCAAACACTTTAATATGCAAATGTAAATGAGAAACAAAGCCTACTGTAGAATGCCAGAGTTCAGAACCTCTCTCTTCGCAGCTGCAGCGGGTGTAAATAGTGCCTAATGAGTTTGCATGGAAAGACACAACCAGCCGAAAATTTTAGACTTCATAAAGCACAGCCGGTGCCTCAGGTATACGGGATGTGGTCTGGAGCCAGACACGAAAGGAGGGGGATTGCACAGAAGAATGTTATGGTGAGGTAGGTGCACACTGCTGCAGTCATACATACCATTCCCTAAGCAAAAACAAGGCTCAGGTTTCAACTGTGCGATGTGTGCATGTGTGTGTCTGCATGCGTGTAAGTGTGTGTGTGTGTATGTGTGGTGAAGGGGACATGGAGAAGAGAAATAGTGAAGTGAGGGGAGGTAAGAGGGGCAGTGTGAATGCACTTTTTAATGAGTTGATATTTAGAGAGCCAAGTTGTCATAACATACATCTGGACAGAAGTCTCTTCTGGACATAAAGTTGGTTTTTAATTAGTGACCACTTAATCATTTTAAATGAGCCATTCCTGACCCATTTAATATTTCTAAATAATTAATTTCCTAAATAAGACATGGGAACTGATTCAAAATCTTAGGAGCTTATGCTGAATTCAAAGGTCTGTGATTTTAATGATATCTGGCTGGGGAACTCTTGAATGGGCTAATTCCTTTTCTAACTACCAAAATGTCCCCACAGGTATTAAACTGGATAATAGTCTCGTCCTTCTTGAAAAGAAAGTGATAGCCAATATTGGGAGTGAATCCAAATCGAAATAAAGAGAAAGAGAATAGTACTCTTCAAGGCTGTCAACATTAACCTAAACTGTCTGGGTTCAGTTTAAGTGAATAAGAAAAATTGGTGATCAATTTCCTTATTATTACAACACCAAGGGTACAAAATAATGCCTAGAATTGCCATATGAAATATAGAATGCTGAAGCAATATTTTGGACATACTTATGCAAAAATATAGCCATTGTTTAGCTGAAATTTAAATTTAGCTGGGTGACCTGTATTTTTATTTGCTAAATCGAGCAATTCTAATAATGCCAGATGCATAATAGGTGTTCAATAAATATTCATTGAACAAATCAAATCAACCTGAAGTCAGAGATTTGGAATGCCATTTGCGAAAACAAAAAGGTGTATAATATATTTTGGGATGTGAGTCCCCATGTTCAAGGAGTGGATTAGGACTCAGAACAAGATCCTCTTTTTAAAGACAATGTACTCCCAGCTGAGATGTTTATAAAACATGACCACCTCTCTTGAAGTGCCCATCTCACTCAATCTTGACAAGGCAGAGATTGTGCTTCAAAGATTCAGAATTGAGCCTGAGGAACTAGAATTATATGTTTCCAGTACTTTGAGCTTTAATGTGTAAATTTGGTATTCAAAGGACAGCAACTACTACTAGGTAGAAGGAATGTGGTGTTATGGTTAATAGTGTTAGTCCTGGAGTCAAACAGGCCCCTTTTCAAAATTTTGGTCTATAATTTAAGAGTCTGGAAAAATTCCTTAGCCTCTCTGAGCCTCAATTGCTTCACCTGTAAAATGGGAGTATGTCATAAGGTTGTTGTGGGCATTAAATTAGCTACTATGTAAATGAAGCACAAAGCAAGTGGCTCAATAACTGCTAGTAATGAAGGGAGTCTGAGTATTAGAGAAAGGATCTACAAACAGAAAAGAAGGAAACTGACTTGCAGGTGAAGTCAAAACAAAAAGTGGAAAGAATATTTCTCATGTTCCTTATTATTTCTCCAATTCCAACCATATTACTGGCTTTGAGTTTCTTGACATCTTCTAGCCTCTAGGTTCACTCCAATAATGGCCCCACACTTGCCCTTTTCTTCTTGGGTTTGATTGAATCTAACTAAAGCAAAGATATTTAAAATTTCATTAGCCTTAGTGGAAATGTAGGCTAATTGTCCAAGCCAGAAGACGTCTTTTAGAAGTAAACTCCCAAGTATTCTAAGTCTCTGTGACTAAAAGGATAATTAGAAATATCCCATCATTGCCCAGCTTTTTTCTGAACTGCCAAAACATTTTCCTCCTTACCATTTCTTTCACACTCCTCAGACATAAAATCTGAAAATCTTATCATCATTTTTAAATTTCTGAGTCATTGTTAGATTGAGTGACTATATTTTATCCTCAAAAATTGTAACATGTGGTCTGACAGCATGAGTATACTTATGGAGGACAAGAAGGCCAGCTATTTGATATTAAAACTGTTTTGGAAAATCTGAGATATATGGGTTCTTATCTCTAAATATTTTGCTAACCTCTTTGTACGTCTGCTTAACTCTAAGCTATACTCTGGATGTCAGGTGATGAGGGTAGCACTCCCCTAGCATATCCCAGTCCTTTGTGGATCAAAGTATAGTGGTTCTCTGAATGAATCCTGTCTACAGTCCTGTCTTCGGCTTATTTCCTTGATCTGTTCAAAGGCAGAGAATTACGGATTACTTGATTTACAGATTTTTTCCTTGCAAAGTCTACACGGAATTTAGCGGGTGTTGGTAAGAGTATTTCTCACAATCTCTTTGGTGCCTAATTTCTGTTGCATTGGTCTCTGGGGAAGTGTTGAGTTAGGGGTTCCATCTTAATTAACATTCTATCACGTTCAACAAAACATGTTAAGGCTACATCTGAGAGCTACTTTGTCACCAGACTAGGTGTCCATAATTCAAAGATAAAGGTAAAACTCATCAGGAGTTTCAGAGTCTAGTAGAGGAGAAATCCTATTTACAATTTCCTGCAGAACAGTGTGATGCATGTGATAATACAGATATGTAGGCGAGTCAAATTTAGCACAACAAAGGGCATAAGAAACTGCCTAAGAGGTATACAGAGGCTTCTTTAGGAAAACAGTGCAGTTTGCCAAGCTAGACAAAACACTTTATGACTCCCAGGTACAAGGAGTGAGGTAATATGACACATGACAATAATTTGCATCAGAAGACAAATGTCATCAATGGATAGGTAAGGCTAATTACCAATTGATATTTTTGAACTTTTACAAAATCCCATGAAAAAGAAGTACCTGGAGAAGAGAGATTAGTAAAGTACTCCTGGTCTCCTCCTCCTCTTCCTCCTTTTCCCTTTTCTTCTTCTTCTCCTCCTCCTCCTCCTCCTCCTCCTCCTCCTCCTCCTCCTCCTCCTCCTCCTCCCTCTTTCTTCGCATTCATCAGTGGAAAACCTGCTTTAATTTGGCATTCAATAAAGTTGAAAGTGTAGTTATGGGTAGAGGTTGTGAATGGCATCTATAAACAGACGTTCTATATATTTAAGAACAATATTTTGTCATTAGAAAAGAGAGCATTTGTATGAAAAATGTGCTTTGGGTTGCTGAGGGTTATACTCCTGAGTATACATTGTGCTGTGATTGCACCCTAGCCATTCTCATGTTAGTGACTTAATTTACTAACATTGTGTAGTTCTCCTATCTGTAAAAGTACTTAATACTGGCACAAAAAGTAGTTAAAACTTAAGCTATTGGTAAAGTCAAATAAGATGAAAAATATAAAAGTAGTAGTCTGTAAAATACAATATGCTACCAAAAAGTGCCAGTAATTTCTTTTCCTACACAATAACAAGCAAATGTAATAGTTACTTCCTTAGAAAGGAGTCAAGGCCCTTAGAACTTAATTGTATTACTCCTAAAATGGCATCATACCAGAATCTATTTCCTTTTACGTGTACAACTCATTACCCTTGCCCCTATTGTACTTTGAATGGACTCTTGTAGAGCTTTAATGAAATGCCAGTCATATTTTAACCATGAATGTGAGATGTTATTCACAGAAAACTATTGTGAGATAAAGTGGGATAGAGTTATGATAGCATTTTGGCACATCCTGGCCAGCAGACCAGATAGACTGCTGTTTGATAAACCTAATAAAACAGTAGAGCTTATTGATATTGCTGCTCTACTCGGTTGAAGCAGCCTGAGATTGTCTGTCCTCTGGCATGGAAGCTGAACCCAAGGTGGAATGGAGTGACAGCCTAGGGAAGCCAGCTGTCTCAGCAGCTTACAGGGCTCTGATTACTTGATTTGACAGTGCCAGAAATTTGCGATATGCTGGTATTTATTCTGAAGATAAGAATAGCTTCTTGATCAATGTCTTGTGTTAATAGGGGCAATTGGTGTCTTTGATTGAACTCTGAACACTTGTTGTGCTGGTCTTGGCAGGACAATACAGAAAGGTTAGCTGAGACTCTAGTCTACTCAAAACACAGTAGTACTTGTGACAGTTGGAAACATCATGTAAAGATAACCTGGATAGCTTACTTTTATTGCTTTTTCTTCTAAATAAAAGTCTTATGAATTAATTTTATATAGCTACACTAAGAAAGTATGTTAGGTTTCATTAGCACCATAGAATTAATAATAATATATGCTAGATTGCTCGTTAACACATTTGTCACACACGAAAAGCAAGTATCATCTGAACAAAGTTCAAATTGCATAAACTTAATGATTTATCACCAAAAATCAATGTTTATTTTTCTAACATTCAAACCTGGTTCTTTTCTTCTCTGTATCACTAAATAGCATCATTGTCTAATCGGTCTCTCAAGCCCAAAACCCAAATGTAATTAATCATTGATTCCAATTCCTTGAATTTATATAACAAATTCATTCAAGTCCTATCTACTTCCAAAATATCACCTATAACCTATTGAGATAGTAAGAAAAATTTTGGGGTCCCAATGGATAGAAGTCCATAAGATCACTAACTGGACACAGCTAGGAGAAACATTATTTCTTAACTAAACTTCAGAAATAGACTCTTAACTTGGTCATGCATGCTATCCTTTGTTTGCTGAAAATAGCAGCCAAGGTAATCTCATTAAAACAGAAAGAGATGATCAGAAGATGTTAAAGTCCTCCAAAGGTATGCCATTAGGATAAAGTCAAAACTACTTACTTTCTCTCCCAATATGAGAAGGTGACTTAGGTATGATAGTGATTGAGGAGAAGCACTCGACACTCTTTTATTTGCATTACTAGATAATTTAAGTGAATGGAGAAGTAGACTTGACTCATTTGATAGGAGCACTTTAAAATCAAGGCTTCAAAACAGCCTTATTTTTTAAAATGTCTTCATCACAAGATACATAGTCTTAAAGTGGTTGTGCCAAAGAAGCTTGAGTTTAAAAGTCCTGTTTCCTCTGTACATAGCTTCACATACTTATCCTTTTATGTTTACTGACTATATTTTCAACTTAAGTAACATTGTATTTAGCCATATTAACATAAGTGTTGCTTATAATTACTTGTTAATGAATAGAAAATTCCAAAGCAGAAATTGTTCTACTTTGGGTATTATTGAAGGATAATCTTATATAGATATTTGTCTGGCCTATTTAAACCAATGAGATTTTCTGGGTTAAAACTACATTAACACATTGAAGCATTCTATATTGTATTGAGATAATAATCGAAACATTTGGGTCTGAATACATGAGCAGATCATTTACCTCAGTAAACATTTTTAACATCCAAAATAATTCTACCATTATTCTGAAAAAAAAAAAAAAAATGGCAGCATGACATAGAACAACCCAAGAAGGTAAAGATAAAGGTTCAATAGCATATCACACCATATGAATTAATTTGGAAACAATATAATTCCCAAGGAGTTGCTCTCTCTTGAAGTTGGTTGTTATTTAACAAAGAAAAGAAAAGAAAAAAGAAAGGAACTGGCAGGAGAAAACCACACAGCAAGTACCAAAATTATCATTACTGTTTTTATTATTTTACCCTCCTCTTAGCTCATCCCTAAGGGACTAAAATTATTAAGTGTTTAGTTTGTACCAGGCAGTTTTAAGAACCTTGTAATAATTCTAGTACATAGATGCTCTTACTTTTTCTAATTGTAGACTAAACAACAACAAATGAAATGAGATATTAAGTGTTTTCTCCAAGGTCACAAAGCCACACCAGATGGTCTAGATCTAGAGCCCTCATTCTTAACCACTGTCCCATATGGTCTGATTATGCAAAAGACTGACAGAGAAAGTAGGAGAATAAAAGAAAGGTGTTAAAATAATGAACTGACCCTATGAAAAATGGAAAGGGCTACAAAAGGGGCATCATCCCTAAGCTAAATAAAAATGTTTTGACACATTATCAGTGACTGATTGGTCCATATTTTATTGTACATTTTTGTGGATTTCTATTTTGATGTAATTTCAAACTTGAAGAAAAATAGCAAAGTAGCAAGACGAGTATAAGGAATTTCTGTACACTCCTTAAAAAGATCCACAAATTATTTACATTATGGACAATTTGACTTATTATAATGTGTCTCTCTGCCTCTCTTTGTTTCTCATTTGTATCTATTATCTTTCTTCCCGAACCATTTAAAAATACATTAGAAGTTAAGATCGCTAACTGGACACAGCCAGGAGAAACATCTGCCACCAAGAGACCAGGACATTGGGAAGACTGGCACACTCTGGGCAGATCTTCAGAGGAAGGGTATTGAGAGTGGACAGAGGGAGGATCCAGACACTGGGCTGAAGGAGGTGGAAGCTGGGAACCCTACAAAGGGCTACTGAGCACTGAGAATTGTTCCTGGCCCCCAGCAACTCCTAGGGAAGGGGTGAGTTGAACAGGTAAGGAATGGCCAGCTCTCACCATGAACCTTGGTAATCCAGGCAGCAGGAGACTCCGTGACCCCCATGGACACTGGAGCTGTCAGGAAGAGCTGCTTAGAGAAGTGGTAAGAGCAGGACTCCAGCCTGAGTGAAGCCCATAGTGTTTGGTGCAGGAATGTCTGCAGTGAGGCATGGTTAGCAATGCCCAAGGCACGGTTAGTGAACACCAAGGCTCACCATGCTCCTTTAGGAGCCTTTAGCCACAGGGTGACTGTTGGACCTGGACAAAGCAGGGCAGTCTTGCCCATGAGAGAGGGCCAGTCCAATCTGAGCATCCCTTAGTCTACTGGCCTCTCTTGGGGTCCCAGCCTGGCCACACTGGCTGGAGGCACAGTCTCAGATGTCCAAACATGGTGCTTTCTGGGGACCCTCATGATACTCATTACAGCTGCTTTGCTAGCAGACCATGCCTGACTCGGAGAGCTCTAGCAGAGTGGCCCCCACCAACATGCACCACCCCACCCAGACCCTCCCCCAGCCACAGCCTCCCTGCGCTGCTTTGTCAGCATGTGCTCGCCCACAGCCACCACCCCACCATTTTGCCAGGGCACGCATGGGCAGCCCTTTTTTTTTTTTTTTTTGAGACAGAGTCTCGCTCTGTTGCCCAGGTTGGAGTGCAGTGGCATGATCTCTGCTCACTGCAAGCTCTGCCTCCCGGATTCACACCATTCTCCTGCCTCAGCCTCCCGAGTAGCTGGGACCACCACGCCCTGCTAATTTTTTTGTATTTTTAGTAGAGATGGGGTTTCACTGTGTTCACCAGGATGGTCTTGATCTCCTGACCTCGTGATCCACCTGCCTCGGCCTCCCAAAATTCTGGGATTACAGGCGTGATCCACCGTGCCCAGCCCATGGGCAGACTTTGCCTCCCCTTTCCCACTGACACACGTGCACACCTACCCTGCCGTGCCACTGCTGCCAGTGTGAGCCTAACCCACCTCCCCCCCATACACCTCCCCACTGCTGCAAATGAGCACACGGATGCAAGCAGCCCCACCCCCAACATGCTAACACCACCACTAGTACAAATGCGTGTATGACACTTCTAGGTGGATATTTCATAGACACTTCAATTTCCACAGGTGCACAACTGAATTTATCATCTTTCCCCAAAAACCTGTTCCTTTTCTTCTATGCCTTATCTCAGTGAAAAAATCACTACGCATCCAATCATGAAAATAAAAAACCTGGAATTTGTCATAAGTTTCTCTCCTTCTCCCACTCATTCAACCCCCAAATCCAATTACTTACCAGCACCTGTAATTCTGCCAGGTAAATGCCTCTCAAACCTATCATTACCTCTACATTTTACTATCAAAACCTGAATTCAATCTCCCAACATATTTTTCCTTGATTGTTATTGTATTCTTCTAATAATTTTCTCTACCTTTAGTTTTACCGGTTTCCAACACTTTCTCCACATTTTGACAAATGTTACCTTTCTAAAATGCTTATCTAGGGGAGCCATGTCACTCCTCTGCTTAAAAGTATACAGTGGTTCCCTCACAGTTTTCAGGGTAGTGTTTGAATTCCTTAGCACGCACCCAAACATGAGGTCCTTCACAGTTTAGTTCAAGCCTTCTTCTTTGCACTTATCTCCTGTGAATTTTCAACAAATGCTTTTGCTTTTATAGAAATTGTGGTCATATGTTTATGTCTCAAGGGTCCTGCATATGCTGTAGCCTTCACAAATAACTCCTCTGTATCCCTTACTCCCTCTAATTTTGCTAAATCCTAATAATTTTTCAAACTCAGCTCCAATGTGTTCTTATCTGGAAAGGATTTCTTACCCTTCTGTTACTCTAATTATTTAATGACACACACTCTACTCGTCTGGTCTCACATATCACCCCAGACATACTTTGATTTACATCACATTGTACTCAATTTATTAATTTATTTGACCATTCTATGAGACTGAAGATTCTTGAGAATAGGACTATTACATTTTCTGGATTTGTATCCCCAATGACTAATATGATACCTGGCAATAAATAGGTAAGAAATGAATTCTGAAGAGTTAGTGAGTGAATGCACAGAGATTTAAATATTAATAAACACTAAAAAAATGAAATTAAAGTATTGGAAACATAGTTGGTGTTGTAGATTAATAATATTCAAAGTATTGCATGATGAAAGGATATCCCAGAAAAATAACTCTAGGGTTGCACCTAGAATCCTAGCATTATGACTTGTTACAACTGAGTTTTAGAAAATGTTAGGAAAACTAAAACACACTATCCATGTTCTATCCAAGTAGAACTAGAGAGCCTGGCAAACAGTGAGTTTCAGAATATTTGAACTCGTGTTGATTACTCAAAAAATACATAAAAACAGGGATTATGCCTAAATACAGCTGGACAGATACATTCATCATTAGCCAAAGAACTTTACCTAATGAAGAGCCAATCCAAAGCAGGAACAAATATGTGCTTCCCTTTCTACAGTTGTGGTGCTAATAACACAAAGAGAGAAACTCCGAATGGTAGCAAATCCACTGATGAGTATTAAGCTCTTAAGCTAAGTTTGGCTGGTGATATCTTAAATTTGACATCCTAATGTGATGTCAAGAAAAACATTAGGGCCGGGCGCGGTGGCTCACGCCTGTAATCCCAGCACTTTGGAAGGCCGAGGCGGGCGGATCACAAGGTCAGGAGATCGAGACCACGGTGAAACCCCGTCTCTACTAAAAATACAAAAAATTAGCCGGGCGCGGTGGCGGGCGCCTGTAGTCCCAGCTACTCAGGAGGCTGAGGCAGGAGAATGGCGTAAACCCAGGAGGTGGAGCTTGCAGTGAGCCGAGATCACGCCACTGCACTCCAGCCTGGGCGACAGAGCGAGACTCCGTCTCAAAAAACAAAAAAACAAAAAAACAAAACAAAAAAAAAAACAAAAAAACCAAAAACATTAGAAAATTTAGAATTAGCGTTCAGGGAAGAAACCACAGTTGATGGTTTAGGTTTAGGTTTGATATTTTTAAATATATTTTTATATTCTTTTATGTATGTGTGTGTGTATATATACATATGTATGTATATGTATATATATGTATGTGTATATGTGTGTGTGTGTATATATACATAATAGCCAACAAATCATCTTGCTCCAATATTGTAAAGTCTGGCCATTTCCTGGCTCTACAGATGTACTTGAACTTGAAATTTCAGCTTTTCCAACATTGCCTAGAAGTCAGTTGTGACTAACCAAGCCTAAGTCAGAAATTATGGCACAAATGACACAAGTGGGTATTTACTCAAATAAATAAAATCACTACACGAATCACTACAAAAAGAGAAGAGAAAACTACTCACTAAATCTTGGAATAATCCCAATTTTACTGGAAAAAGGACAAAAAGGAGATAGCACAAAGAAGTGTTGGAATATTTTCTTTAAGATAAAGAGTACATTATCATGAAATATAAAAAAATAGGAACTTCATTTGGAATGACCATGTTTAGTCTCAGAAACTAAGGAAATGTAGAAATTATAAACACTGAAGAAAGGTCATAGATTTCTATAATCAGAAGATTAGTGATGACCTTCAAAAGAGCATTTTGTTCTCCTCAATTTGGTAATTGAGTTTGATTGCTGGCCAATTCAGGTGGTCGTAAAAGATTTATATGTGACCTGAAGTATCACCAAGATCAGTTGGAGAAAAGTGTTGTCATACAGTATTACCACAAAAGGTCAATTTCTCAATGCCCTTATACATTTTATTGTCAAGACGAAATACAGTAACTGTTGCTTAATGGGCATTTGGTTTGAGCCTCCATTTCTGAATGCATTAATTCATGACTTTTAGCTTCTTTCTCAAAGTAGCCTTTTTAAAAATTAAAGCAGATGTTTCATTTTGATAAACCGTTTATGCAAATAACTTTGTTGTGATATTACAGTTGTATGGATATCAATGTTTTTAGTGCTACAGATTTGATCACTTGTTTTTTTTGAGCTGAATGTAAATAAGCACATTGTCCAAATCAGCAAGTCAACATTCAGATTTTCTACTCAGTTTCAAGGGGCACCAGCATATCTCTCTGTTTCTCTATACACGGTTATGTATGTATATCTACATAGATATGTGTGTGTGTGTGTGTGTGTGTGTGTGTGTGTACACACTAGGACTTTTACTTCAGTATGTGTTATGAGTCATCGTTTCATCTACAACAGTTGCACAGCTTTAAGGATTTTCTGGATGTCAGATATTCTGTGTGTGTGGTAAATGCCAATGTTTGGTTACAAACATCTAATCCTAAAACCTAACTGACGTCAATAAGTATATGGTTTTGGTCTTGTTTTTTTAGAAATGCTATATACTTTAACTTTGTAAAAATGACCCTTGGGAAGCAGGAAATGATCCGGGAACATTTTCTTCCTCATTCCATCCAGACATCTCTCTAAAGTAGATTTGTAAGGCCAACTTTTTGAAACTCAGTCATATACAGAATGCTGGAAAAAAAATGCATTTTCCCCTTTGAAAATGTCACAGGGCATCCAGGCAATCTCTTTTACTTTTATCTTGGCAAACAAATGTCCACTGATCAATATAAATGAAGAACAGGCACATAAACATCAATAGGAAATGACTTTTGTGAAGTACATTTTGATTCATGGCACAGAGTGGCCCTTACCAAGTTGTGTTCTATTATCAGCTTAAAAGAAGAAGATATCATAAAAGGGGCCTCCAGATGACTGTCATTTTCAAGTGGGGTGTTCTTAAGTTATAGACTTCTGCCACCTCAGAGATAAATGACTGGCTGCCCTTGACTGACCCTGTCTTTAAAGAAGGAAAGGCTGTCTTTACAGACACAGGAATGTATCCTGAAAAACTTTGAAAGACATAGCATTTAGAGACAATTTTATTTCTTTATCAACTGATAGTTCTCTATTTCACTTCTCAGGTTTTTATCACTTGCTGGCATATGTGTTGAAATGAGATCATGAGGTCTCAGCACTCTTTTTCCTTGGCCTCTTAAAGACTTACTCTATTGAAAGTGCAATCTTGTACTTAGTGGAGGCAGCAAACATTATGATGTCGCACCCCCAAGGGCAATACCTGACATTGCGCTTGATCAGCAGTCTGGCATTATTATTTAACAATAACATCCTGTTTTCCTCATGGTATTTTTAATGATAAGAGAGTGAATAGCAGTTCTGTGATATGCAACCACTGATGGGATTGTTTAGAATTTTGCCATGTAATGACAAATATTTCATGAAACTCTAGCTAAGAAAGTTGAAAAAGTATTTACCCGTTTCAGTGGCTGTCATGGGACCAAAATAACCTTAGTTATTGTAATTAGTTTTGAGAGTCAGAATAAAGAATGGTTGATATCTTGACCCCAAAAGCCAGAGTAGTTGGGTTAAACGCCCCAGTTTAACCCTAACTAGTTATGTGAATTTGGGCAAGCTCTTTAACTCCTGTGTGCCTCAGTAACCTCATATACAAAATGAAGATCATGAGAGGACCTCTTGATAATGTTGTTGGGAGAGGACCTGTTTATAAGCACTCTGAATAGTGCTTTTAACATTTTCAGTGTTCAGGATCTGTTAGCTGTTGGCATTCTTCATCCTTATTATTATTATTACAGAAAGTTCAAGCACATTTTATTTTCAAGTAGAACTTTCCTAAAAAGTAATTAAGCTAAACCCTAAGTTCCAATGTTGAAAATTACCTATGTCCTGAGAGCATTTTTACAATTCAAGAGTTTTATGTCCAATATATATGATCAGAGCTTGACAATTGCTAAAGAAACTGCTTCTAAATCCTGCCAACATCTGCTTCATTCCTATTTTCCATTCAGCTTTAGTAAATCCTATCTTTGGAATGAATGATATGAGGCTTACATGCTTCTTTTTGTCATTGTTTTAAAACACATAACTTCATGTTGATGGTATGGTGTAGGGAAGTTTTTTAAAAAAGATTTCTTCACACTTGGCCCATAATAAGGAAGATATTTTAAATCATGATCTAGCACACACATATGTGTGTGCAGAGATACTGTTAACTTATGTGATAATTTCTGAATATTCAATGAAGTTGTTCCCTCTGGATGGGCAAATTAGAAAAAAGATGCCATTTCTTGCAGATATAGGGCCTGTGGCACATGACATTGCGTATGGGAAGACGGCTGTATTTGTTTCCTATGACCCCTAGCTGGGTGTCTCTGTGGAGTACCCAAACTGCATAACCATATTGAAACTATGTATGTGTAAACATTTCTCTAACAAATGTTTCTTTCAAAAAATAATTACCCTTACTTTGTGGAATGCCTTTAACAGTTTCTGGCTTTTTTATTGTATTATTTCTTTTTAATTTTTATGGGTACATAGTAGGTATATATATTTATGGCGTACAGGAGATGTTTTGATACAGACATGCAATGTGAAATAAGCACAATATGGAGAATGGGGTATCCATCCCTTCAAGCATTTATCTTTTGAGTTAAAACAATTCAATTGCTCTCTTCATGTTATTTTTAAATGTACAATTAAGTTATTGTTGACTATAGTCACTCTATTGTGCCATCAAATAGTAGGTCTTATTCATTCTTTCTGTTCTTTTGTACCCATTAACCATGCCCACTTCCCTGCTATACCTCCACTACCCTTCCCAGCCTCTATCTACTACTACTATCATTCTACTCTCTGTGTCCATGAGTTCAATTGTTTTGATTTTTAGATCCCACAAATAAGTGAGAACATGTGACATTTGTCTTTCTTGGCCTGGCTTATTTTACTTAAAATAATGACCTCCAGTTCCATCCATGATGTTGCAAATGACTGGATCTCATCTTTTTTATGGCAGAATGGTACTCCATTGAGTATATGTACCACATTTTCTTTATCCATTTACCTGTTGATGGATACTGAGGTTGCTTCCAAATCTTAGCTATTGTAAACACTGCTACAACAAACATAGGAGTGTGGATATCTCTTTGATATACTGATTTCCTTTCTTTGGGATATATACACAGCAGTGGGATTGCTCGATCATATGGTAGCTCTATTTTTAATTTTCTGAGGAACCTCCAAACTGTTCTCCATGATGGTTGTATTAATTTACATTCCTACCAACAGCATAAGAGGGTTCTCTTTTCTGTGTATCCTCACCAGCTTTTATTATTGCTTGTCTTTTAAATATAAGCCATTTTAACTAGAGCAATATGATTATTTCATTGTAGTTTTAATTTACATTTCTCTGATGATCAATGATGTTGAGCAGCTTTTCACATGCATATTTGCCATTTGTATGTCTTCTTTTAAGAAATGAGGCTCACGCCTGCAATCCTAGCACTTTGGGAGGCCAACGCAGGCAGATCACCTGAGGTCAGGCATTCGAGAACAGCCTGGCCAATATGGCAAAAACCTGTCTCTACTAAAAATACAAAAATTAGCTGGTTGTGGTGGTGCATGCCTGTAATCTCAGCTACTCAAAATGTTAAGGCTGGTTAATCGCTTAAACCCAGGAGGAGGAGGTTGCAGTGAGCTGAGGTTGCACTGCTGCACTCCAGCCTGGGTGGTAGAGTGAGATTCTGTCTAAAAAAAGGAAAACAAATGTCTATGCAGATCTTTTGCCCATTTTTTTTTTGATTGTGAGATTTTTTTCCTTTAGAGATATTTGAACTCTGTATATATTCTGGTTATTAATCCCTTGTCAGATAAGTAGTTTGCAAATATTTTCTCCCATTCTATGAGTAGTCTCTTCACTCTGTTGATTGTTTCCTTTGCTGTGCAGAAACTTTTTTAACTTGATGTGATCTCATTTGTTTATTTTTGCTTTGTTTACCTGTGCTTGTGGTGTATTGCTCAAGAAATCTTTGCACAGACCAATGTCCTGGAGAGTTTCCTTGATGTTTTCTAGTAATAGCTTCATAGTTTGAGGCCTTAAATTTAAGTGTTTAATCAATTTTGATTTTTGTATATGGTGAGAGATAGGGATCTAGTTTTATTCTTCTGCATATGAACATCTAGTTTTCCCAGCCCTGTTTATTGAATAGACTGTCTTTTCCCCAACGTATGTTCTTGGTATCTTCGTCAAAAATGAGTTGACTATAGGTGTGTGGATTTGTTTCTGGGTTCTGAATTCTGTTCTATTGGCCTGTGTGTCTGTCTTTATGCCAGTACCATGCTGTTTTGGTTACTATAGCTCTGTAGTAGAATTTGAAGTCAGGTAATGTGATTTCACCAGTTATTTTTGTAGGGGGAGAGGGTGGGTGTTGCTTGTTAGTTTGTTTGTTTGTTGTTCTTGTTACTTTGCTCGGGATAGCTTTGGGTATTATGGATCTTGTGTGGTTCCATATACATTTTAGGATTTTTTTTGTTTGTTGTTCTTGTTTTTTTGCTCAGGATAGCTTTGGCTATTCTGGATCTTTTGTGGTTCCATACATATTTTAGGATTTGTTTTCTATTTCTGTAAAGAATGTCATTGGTATTTTGATAGGGATTGCATTAAATCTATAGATTTCTTAGGTAGTATGGACATTTTAACAATATTAATTTTTTGGACCCATTAACATGGAACGTTTTTGGTTTGAAAGAATAAATATTATACAAATGACATTTCTTGATGTCCTCCAATGATTTTCATCAGGGTTTTATGGTTTTCACTACAGAGATCTTTTGTTTTTTTAGTTAGGTTAATTCCTATTATTAAGTGTTATATGTGGCTATTATTAATAGGTAAATGGGATTCCTTACTTTTTTATTTCTTTCTCACATTGTTCTCTGTCGGCATATAGAAATGCTACTGATTGTTGTATGTTGATTTTGTATCCTGCAATTTTACTGAATTTGTTTATCAGTTCTAATAGATTTCTTTCTTGTGGAGTCTTTCCAAGATTTTCCAAATATAAAATCTTATCATCTGCAAACAAGGAAATTTGACTTTTTCTTTTCCAATTTCAGTGCCCTTTATATCTTTCTCTTCTCTGATTGCTCTAGCTAGGACTTCCAGTACTATGCTGAATAACAGAGGTGACAGTGTGTATACTTGTCATGTTTCAGATATTAGAGGAAAGGCTTTACATTTCTCCCCATTCAGTGTGATACTAAATGTGGCTATGTCATAGATGGCTTTTATTATGTTGAGGTATGTTCCCTCTATCTCCAGTATTTCTTAGGGTTTTTATCATGAAGGATAACATTTATCTGATGCTTTAAAATTTATCTGATGCTTTTTCAGCATCAATTGAAATGATCATTTACTTTTTTTCCACTCTGTTGATATAATGTATCACATTGATCGATTTGCATATGTTGAACCATCCTTGCATCCCAGGGACAAATCCCACTTGGTCATGACGAATTATCTTTCTAAAGTATTGTTGAACTCAGTTTGCTAATATTGTGTTAAGGATTTTTTGCATCAATATTCATCAGACATATTGGTCTATAGTTTTTTTGTTTGTTTTTAATGTGTCTTTGTCTGGTTTTTGTATTCAGGGTAATGCTGGCCTTATAGAATAAGTTTGAAAGTATTATCTCCTACTCTATTTTTTGAAATAGTTTGAGTAGAACTGGTATTTGTTCTTCTTTAAATGTTTGGTAGAACTCAGCAGTGAAGCCATCAGGTCTCCAGGTTTTTCTTTCCTGGGAGACATTTTATTATGGCTTTGATCTCATTAATTGTTATTGATCTCTTCAGGTTTTAGATTTCTTCACAGATAAATCTTGGCAGGTTGTATGTTGGTAGAAATGTTTCCATTTCTTCTAGATTTCCCAATTTATTGGCATATACCTGCTCATAGTACTAATGATTCTTTGAATTTCAGCAGTGTCAGTTGTAATGTCTCCTTTTTCATTTCTGACTTTAATTATTTGGATCTTCTCCTTTTTTTCTTAGTCTGGCTAAAGGTTTGTCAATTTTGTTTAAGTTTTCAAAAAAGTAACTTTTTGTTTCATTGATCTTTTGGTTTTTTGTTTGTTTGTTTGTTTCCATTTCATTGATCTCTGCTCTGAACTTCACATTTATTTTCTTCTACCAATTTTGGGTTTGGTTTGCTCTTGTTTCTTTAGTTTTTTTTAAGACGTATCAGTAGATTGTACAACTATAGCTATAGTTTATAGCTGTAAGTGCCTATATCAAAAAAGAGGGAAGATAATATTTTCCTCTTAGTACTGTTTTTGCTGTATCCCTTAGGTTTCGGTATGTTGCATTTCCATTATCATTTATTTCAATAAATTTTTCAAATTTCTTCTTAATTTCTTATTGACCCACTGATCATTCAGGAGCATATTGTTTAATTTCCATGTATTTTTACAGTTTCCAAAATTCCTCTTGTTATTAATTTCTAATTTTATTCTATTGTGGTCAGAGAAGATGCTTGATATTGTTTCAATTTTTTTGAATGGTTTAAAACTTGTTTTGTGACCTAATATATGGTCTATCCTTGAGAATAATCCATGTGCTGAGGCAAAGAATGCGCATTCTGCAGCTCTTGGATGAAATATTCTGAAATATTTCTTAGATCCATTTGATTTATAGTGCAGATTAAGTCTGATGTTTCTTTGTTGATTTTCTGTCTGGAAGATCTATCTAATGCTGAAAGTGGGATATTCAAATCTTCAGCTACTATTGTATTGGGGCCTCTCTCGTTACCTTTAATAATATTTGCTTTATCTATCTAGGTGCTCTAGTGTTGGGTGCACAAATATTTCAAATTGTTATGTCATCTTGCTGAACTAACCCCTTTATTATTACCTAGTGACCTTCTCTGTCTCTTCTTATAGTGCTTGTTTTGAAATCTATTTTGTCTGATATAAGTATAGTCACTCCTTCTCCTTTTTGGTTTCCACTAGCATGGAATTTCTTTATTTTCTTCACTTCTTTATTTTCATTTCTTTATTTTCAGTCTGTGTGTGTCTTTAAGGTGAAGTGTGTTCCTGTTGGCAACAGATCAATTGGTCTTGTTTTTTCATCCATTCAGTTAGTCTATGTTTTTTGATTGGAGAGTTTCGTCCATTTATGTTTAATGTTATTATTGATAAGTAAGAATGTACTCCTGCCATTTTGTTGTTTTCATGTCTTCTATTCCTTCTTATTTTTCTTCTAATCTTCCCCTAATGAAAGTGATTTTTCTCTAGTGATATGATTTAGTTTTATGGTTTTAATTTTTTTGTATATCTGTTGCATGTTTTTCAGTTTGAGGTTACCATGAGACTTGCAAATATCATCTTATAAGCTATCTTTTCAACCTGATAACAACTTAACACTGTTTGCATAAACAAGCAAAAATAAAACTAATAAAACTCTACGCCTTAAGTTTTTCCTCCCACTTTTTAACTTTATGTTGTTTCTATTTATATCTTACTGTACTGACTATGTCTTGAAAAGTTGTTGTGGTTATCATTCTTAATTGGTTCATTATTTAGTCTCTCTAGTTAGGAGAAGAGTAATTTATACACCACAGTCACAGTATTATAGTATTCTCTGTTTTTCTGTGTAATTACTATTGACAATGACTTTTCTTTTTTTACCTTCGAGTGATTATTGATTAGTAATGTCTTTCTGACTGAAGTACTCCCTTTAACATTGCTTGTTGACACAGTTCTGGTGCTGGCAAAATCCCTCAGCTTTTGTTTGTCTAGAAAAGTCTTTATTTCTCCTTCTCGCTTAAGGGATATTTTCACCAGATACAGTATTCTGGGATAAAAGGTTTTTTTCCTTCAACACTTTAAATTTTTCATGCCACTCTCCTGGCCTATGGAGTTGCCACTGAAAAGTCTTCTGCCAGATTTATTAGAGCTCCACTGTATGCTATTTGTTTCTTTTCTCTTATTGCTTTTAGAATCCTTTCTTTATCCTTGACCTTTGGGAATTTGATTATTAAGTGCCTTGAGGTAATCTTAGGGTTCAGTCTGCTTGGTGTTCTCTAACCTTCTTGTACTTGGATATTGATATCTTTCTCCAGGTTTGGAATGTTCTCTGTTATTATTCCTTTGAATAAACTTTCTACCCCATCTCTTTTTCTATCTCCTCTTTAAAGCCAATAACTCTTAGATTTACCCCTTTGAGGCTATTTTCTAGATCTTGTAGGCATACTTCATGTTTTCAAAGTTCTTTTGTCTCCTTTGACTGTATATTTTCAAATGGCCTGTTTTCAAGTTTATTAAATCTTTTTTCAGCTTGATTAATTCTGGTTCTAAAGGACTCTGATGCCATTATTCAGTATACCAATTGCATTTTTCAACTCCAGAATTTCTGCTTGATTCTTTTTAATTATTTCAAGCTGTTTGTTAAATTTGTCTGATAGAATTCTGAATTCCTTCTCTGTTATCTCAAATTTCGTTGAGTTTCCTCAACACAACTATTTTGAATTCTTTGTCTGAAAATTCACATCTCTTTCTCCAGGTTGGTCCCTGCCTTATTTAGTTCATTTGGTGAGGTCATGTTTTCCTGGATGGTGTTGAGGCTAGCTGATGTTCTTTGGTATCTGAGGATTGAAAAGTTAAGTATTTATTGCAGTCCTCATTGTCTGGGCTTATTTGTAGCCATCCTTCTTGGGAAGGCTTTCCATATATTTGAAAGGACTTGGCTGCTGTGATCTAAGCTGTATCTGCTGTAGGGAACACCCCAAGCTCCATAATGCTATGGTTTTATGGTTCTTGTAAATTCATAAAGGTATTGCCTTTATGGCCTTAGAGAAGATCAGAAGAATTATTTGGATTACTAGACGGAGACTCTTGTTCTCACAAAACATACAGGGTCTCTCTCTCTCTGTCTCTCTGTTCTGAGTCACCTAAAGCTAGGGGTGAACTGACATAGGCAGCCCTGTGGCCACCACCACTATTACTGCACTGAGTAAGACCTGAAGCCAGCATAGCACTGGGACTCACCCAAGGCCTGCTGTGACCATTCCTTAGCTACTGCTACAATCAGCAGTGGGACTCTACAATCAGCAGGTGGCAAAGCCAGCCAGACCTGTGTCCTTCTTTTCAGGGCGGCAAGGTCCCCCAGGTCCTGGATGGGTCCAGCAGTGCAGTTCAGGAGTCAGGGACTAGAGTCAAAAACCTTAGAAGTCTACCTGGTGTTCTATTGTACTGCACTCAAACAAGATGGACTCCTTCCCACTCTCCCTCCCCTTTCCAAAGGCAGAGCAGCCTCACCCGCTAGCCACTGCCACCCCAGGCCATGAGGAGTACTCTCAGACTACTGCAGATGTTTCCTTTGTGGAAAGGTTTGTGGGCACTCAATTTCAGACCACTGGGATCAGCAATTCCCCTCTGGCTAAGGCTGGTTTAAATGCTGGGTTTACTTTCTGGTTTTTTTTTTTTTTAGACGGAGTCTCACTCTGTAGCCAGGCTGGAGTGCAGTCCTGCGATCTGGGCTCACTGTCACCTCTGCCTCCCAGGTTCAAGCAATTCTCGTGCCTCAGCCTCCCGAGTAGCTGGGATTACAGGCACACACCACCATGTCCAGCTAATTTTTGTATTTTTAGTAGAGACGGGGTTTCACCACGTTGGCCAGGAAGGTCTCAAACTCTTGACCTCATGATCTGCCTGGCTCGACCTCCCAAAGTGCTGGGATTACAGGCATGAGCCACCACTCCCAGTCTTACTTTCTGTTCTAACAGGACAACACTGAGTTGAGGGCCTCACAGTTGCTGTGTTCTCCCTCACCCAGCACCCAGAGACACTCTCCATACCAGGCTGCCACTGTCTGGGGTGGGAAAGTGGTGGCATCCACAATTCAGAACTGTTTTTTTCTATCTCTTCATTCCCTTTTTCAGCAATGTGAAGTTAAAACCAGGTACTGAGTGCTCACCTAATTTTTGATTTTTAGGAAGGTGTTTTATTTCTGTGTAGATAATTGTTAACTTGGTGTCCTTGCTGGGATAACAATCAAGGGTGCTTTTTATTCTGCCATCTTGCTCCATCTCCCTCCTCTGCCATTTTAAATATGGGGTGGGACTCCTGAACTGATTTTGCAACTCACTACAGAGTCACTGTTTGAAATTTGGGAAACACTGTAATGGGGATAAAGAAAAGAGGGCTCTACAACCAGAAAACATTGAAAAGACTCTGATTCTATAGTTTACCAGCTGTGTCCTTGGACAAGTTTCTTAGCCTTCCTTGGCCTCAGTTTCCATCTCCATAAAAAGTGGACATATAAGAGTATGACCTTTATGAGGCTAATGAGAAAGTAAATGAGTTAATATATTAAAGACACTTAGAAGGAGGTCTGTCACATAGCAGCTATGTTAGCTACTTTCCTAATAGTGATTGACAATTATATGTTCATTGAACTTCCTCTTCAAAACCAATTCTTTCTGTAATACTACAGTGCTGAGTGGTACAAAGGAAAATAGAGCCTGGGGATATGGGAATGGAATAGCAGCAGTAGCCACGCAATATTCCCAAAAGTTTGGAAGAAACTACACTGTCACAGGAAAACTTTGCTGTAAAATATCCTGTTTCTCCTCAAAAGGAAACTTACCAAAACTTACGAGATTTGCCACATTAACTCATATGACTTTGTATATGACAGTGTGCTATAAATTGTAGAGTGCTATGCAAATATTTATGATGATTATTCAACAAGCATTTATGAAACAATTGCTTGGGTAAAGCATTGTCAACTCTGCTGGGGATGAAGAGGCTGTATTCTTGAGAAACTAGACTTGTAAATAATTATAACAATAAGATGGCTGAAATTTAAAGGCATAAATGAGGCCCTATGGAGACTAGAGATAGGCCCCGTGTCTATTATATATAATAGATATTATCCCTATTTCCATAATATATGTTGCAAGTATGTTCTCCTAGTTTGTCATTTGCCTTCTGACCTTACTTATAGTGTTGTCTGCCATGCAAAAGATGTTCAGTTTTTATAGTCAAACTTATTAATCTTTTCTTGAGTTGCACCTGATTCTACGTCCTAGTTAGAATGCCCTCTCTATGCTCAAGTCATAAAGAAATTCAACCATGTTAACTTTTAGCATATTTATAGTTTCATTTAAGTTAAGGTTTCTAATCCCTTAAGAGCTGATTTCTGTGTATATATAGTTGATAAATAGTTCTTTATTTCTTTATTATATTTTTCAAATGACTATTAAATTGCCCCAAAATATTTATGAAGAAGTTTCAACTTTGCCCTAGTGATTTGGAATGCTGCCTTTATCACTTGAGTCTATTTATGAACTCTCTCTCTATTCTATTTTATTGATTATTTATTGAGGTACAAGTAGTACGATACTGTTTAAATTAGGACTTTGTATAATGTTTTAATATCTGATCATTCCTCCTTTTCAGGTTTTCCCCAGATAGCCTTGTGTATTTATTTTTCACATAAACTTTAATTCAGTTTTCTAACATCATAAAAATTTGTGGTGTTTCATATTGAGATCGCCTTAGACTTATAAATTAACTTAAAGAGAACTGACCTCCTGATAATGCTGAGATAGTCTATCGAAGAATAAGGGATATTTTTCCGTTTGTGTGTACAGGAGTGTTTTAAATTTTCTTAATGAAGGTTTTAAACATTTTTTGCTAAGTAGATATTTAAGCATTTTAACTTTTCTTGTTGATGCTACTATAAATGAGGTTTTCTTCCTTCCAATATGTTTTCTCAGTAGCTATTGATTTTACATGTAATTTTATATCTTTATATTTTGCTCATTTCTTTTTTTGTTTGTTTGGATTAGCTTTGCCACTGATTCTCAAGGTCTAGTTTTGTGTTTCCCCTACCCCCACTCCCCAGTAATGTCAAATCATCTGCAAATAGAGACAACCCTCTTCCTTTTGCAGTTCTTATGCCTCTAGTTGTTCTCTCTTTTCTACTTGCATTGGCTAATCCCCTCAATATACTCTTAAATAATAATAAGGGTAGTGGACATCCTTGCCTTTTTCCTGGCCTAAGTGGGAATGCTTCTAAGTTTTTCCCATATGTACAATGTTGGCTTTGGGATTTAAAAGGTATCTATCCATTTCTATGTTCACAGTATTTTTATAATAAATATACTGAATTATTCTAAGGCTTTTTCAGCATCTACAGAAGATAATTATGAACTTTTTGTTTACTTTAGCTGTATTAAGATGATATGTTATAGAGTACGTTTCCTTATGCTGAACCATGTTTGCATTTTTATTTAAATTTCACTTAGCTATAGTATATTATTTTTTACAATTTGGTGTTGGAGTTTGCTCGCTAATACCTTATTTAAATTTTTTCATCTATTTCACAAGTTGTATTATTCTGGAATTTTATTTATTTAGCTATATTTATCCAGTTTAAGTATATAAATGTTACAGTTGCTTCATAAAAGAATATACATTTTCTTGCTTGATTTTCTATGCTTTGAAATACTTTATTTAACACTGGAGTAATCTGGTCTCTAAAGGCTTGACAGAATTTCCCCTGAAATAACCTGAGCCTGGTGATTTTGTGTATGTCTTGTTTTGTTTTCTTTTGGTGGCCTAACTCTTGATAATGTGTTCAATTTTCTGTGGCAAAAGGAGTTTTAAGTTTTCTGACTCTAATATAGTCAATTTTGGTTTGATATATATTCCTAGGAAATTATCTATGTTATTTGGGTATTCAAATTTATTTGTATACAATTGTATAAAACTAACTCAGAATGTTTTTTACCAAATTCCTTTGTACCGATAGTTATTTCTCTTTTATCATTTCTTGTTGTCTCTATTTGTGTATTCTCCCTTGTATCTTGATTACATGGACTAGTGGTTTGTCTATTTTGTCCATTTTTTTCAAAGAAACAAGATGTTGATTTATTGATTTATTCTTCTGTTGTCTTGTTTTCTACTTCATCAGTTTGTTTCATTACTTTTTTGGTACTTTCTCTTAGTTTACTATGTTGTTCTAGACTTTCTAGATTCATGAGTTGGAAATTTAATTTTTTATTTGTATTGTTTTATTTGCATTTATATAGGTGCCTAAGTCTGTGAATTTTCCTCTAATCACAGCTTTAAATTTATAAATTCTGTTTTGTAATATTTTCATCATTTTGACAATATTTTGTAATTTGTAATTTGTATATTCCTTTTAATCTAGTTTTTAATTTACTTTAACTTACCATATAAAGCTCTTCTTCTTAAACTTAATATTTTTGATTTCCTGTTTTGCTATATTGTGATTAGACATTGTCATTTGCAATATTTTTATTTTATGAAAATTAATGATTTTCATGATCAATTTTTGTCATTGTTTTACGTACAACCGAGAAGGTGTATGATATGTTCCCTGTTTTCATAGTGTTTTACACACACACACACACACATACACACACACACTCACATCTACAATGTTAGTCTGGATTGATGATATCATCTGTGTCTTCAATATCCTGAGGGATTTTTTATTTTATCCATTTGACCTGTTATAGACTGACAGTGGTGTTCAAGTCCTCTTTTATTAATATGTTTCTATTGATTTCTCCTTAAGTAGTATGTAGTTTCTGCTTTAGGTCATTGGCATTTTATTGGTGCAGAAATATGCATGACTATATTATCTTCACTGAAAATCATGATTTTTAGCATTTAGAATGTTCTACTTTATTTCAATTTGTGCTTTTTGACCTGTAGTCTGTTTTGTCTGATAACAGTATCATGAAATCTGCTTTCATTTTTTCCCCATTTGTCTGACATATCTTGGCACATCCCTTTAATTTTTGTCATTTTGAATCACTTTATTTTAACACTGTCTCTATACAATATAAATTTGGTTTTTCTCTACTTGCCAGTTTTTAAATCTTTTTCTTTTTACTATGACAGTAAAGTCCATTTAGTTTTATTAATGATGTTAATACATTTGGTCACAAATCTTGCCTTTTTTATATTATAATTACTGTGTATATTATACTACATTTACGTGTTTCTAAGTGGTATGTTTTCTCTGCTGTCTTTCTGTCTATTTTTTGGTATTTAAGGTTTACCCTTTAGTTCTGCTGGTTATAATTGTATCTGTACATTTTCTAGTGGCTCTAGTCCACCTCCTTTTTTTTCATATTCAGTATTTTACTAACTGGTTTTTCAAACATAGTATTCTTTGACTCCTGTCCATCAACTTTATAATAAGTTATTTTATACTATTTTCTCCTTTATTTCCCTTCTACTCATATTTTTAGCTATATTTCTATTTTGTCATAACATGTAATAACTTATATATCATGATTTTAACCCTGTCTTCACCTTTGTTTTAATTTTGAATCCATAGTTACAGATGAAAAATGCTCATCATTACACATTCTTGCTTTCATCCCTTGTTTAAATGAATCTCATCCTTTAGTATCTTGGTTGTATGAAGTGTTCATGAATATAGTATTCTCTGAGTTGCTCTATGCTTAAAATTGTTTATCCATATCATTGATTTTTAAAGAATAAATTAGCTGCATATAAAATTGTGTTTCATATTTTCTTTCCTGGAGATTCTTGAAAATGTTTACCACAGTTGCCTTATATTAAGTGCTGCCCTTGTTTCAAGATTCTGGTGCTAATCAAATTGTCTTTTTTCTTTTTTTTTTTTAATTTATTTTTTATTATTATTATACTTTAAGTTCTAGGGTACATGTGCATAACGTGCAGGTTTGTTACATATGTATACTTGTGCCATGTTGCTGTGCTGCACCCATCAACTCGTCAGCACCCATCAACTCGTCATTTACATCAGGTATAACTCCCAATGCAATCCCTCCCCACTCCCCCCTCCCCATGATAGGCCCCGGTGTGTGATGTCAAATTGTCTTTTTTCATCAATGGTTTACTACAATATGTCCTAGAGTTGACTATTCTGTGTCAATTTTCTCTGATACTTAATGGGCTCTTGTTAATATGTGCATTGTGATTTTTGCCTTATTTCAAGAATATTTTCCTGAATTATAAATATTTGCTTTCTTTTATTGTATTATTTTTCCTCTGCTAAATCCAAGTAAGACTATGTTATAGCTGCTTTTTCTGTTTTGTTTTTATTTGTTTGAGTTTGATCAACTCTCATTGCACCTCATCCTGCTTTTGTTAATATTTCTTAGTTTTTGAAGTTCTGATTCTAGACACATTAGTTTTCCATTACTGCATAACAAATTACCTTAATCCTACTCTCCTAATATCCATTCCCACAAAAATTCAGAAACATTTCAGCTCAGTAAAACTTCTAATAGTTCAATTACAGGGACCATGTCAAAATATTTCTTCCAGGGTGATTGACTAATTGGTACATCTGGCTCGTCTCACAGTGGGCCTCCTTGGATTTGGGGCACATCCCATTCGGATGCACCACTGTGACCCATTAACTAAGAGACTTGAGAGATACTAGCTTTGAAAAGGGTCCAGAACAAGAGAAGACTTTTCAACAGGCCTAGCCTGCCATGAAAGTGACCCTGACACTTGAGACATATGATCCAGGAGATATAATGGTACTTGAAGTGTCAGTGGCAAATAGCAATGTTGTTTGGACATGTTGGCAGCCCTATATCAGTGAATTATGACACTGACCTTTAGGATTTTGGAGCAAAGTCATGTCATGTGTGAATAACTAGTCTTCTTTTCAAGAAATAGCTTTTGGCCTGTTACTGGCCCTTAGTGGAAACTGAACAGTTAACCATGGGCCACTAAGTTATCATGCAACTTTGGCTTCCCATCATGAACTGGGTATTGTCTGACCCACCAAATCATATGGCTGGGTGTGCACATCCAAACTCCATTGTCAAATGAAACTGGTAAAGATGACATTGAACTGGAGCAGACCCTAAATGCACAAGTAAATTTCATGAAGAAATGGCCCAAATGTCAATGCCCAAATCCCACTACACATGACTTTCTCTCTGTCAGCCTGCACCTGTGCCATAATGGACAGTCCCATATAACAAGCTTACTAAGGAAGAAAATAACTTAGGCCTGGTTTACTGGTAGTTCTGTATGATATGCAAGCACTTAACTGAAAGTAGACAATCCTAGCCCCCGTCTAGGCTACCACTGAAGGACAATGAGAAAGGAAATCCTCCCAATGGGCAGCACTTCATGCAGTGCACATGATTGTTTATCTGTCTTAGGAGAAGAAATCACCCGTTATTAATCTATACCATTTCATGGACTGTGGCCAATGATTTCACTGGTTGATCAGGCCCTTGGAAGGATCATGATCAAAAAATTGATGACGGCTGGGTGGGGTGGCTCATGCCTGTAATGCCAGCACTTTGGGAGGCCAAGGTGGGCGGATCACAAGGTCAGGAGTTGGAGACCAGCCTGACCAGGTGGTGAAACCCCATCTCTACCGAAAGTACAAAAATTAGCCAGGTGGGATGGTGCATGCTGTAATCCCAGCTATTCGGGAGGCTGAGGTAGGACAATCACTTGAACCTGGGAGGCGGAGGTTACAGTCAGCCAAGATCATGCCATTACACTCCAGCCTGGGTTACAGAGAGAGATTCTGTCTCAAAAACAAACAACAACAAAAATAATTGATGACAAGGGAGTCTGGGGAAGTACTATGTAGACAGACCTCTCTGAATAGGCAAATAATGTAAAGATTTTTGTGTTTCACGTGAATGCTCACTAAAGAGTGACACAGCAGAGAAGGATTTTAATAATCAACTGGATAGAATGGCTCATTCTATGAATCGTAAGCAGCGTCTTTTCCCAGGCACTCCTGCCCTCGTCCAAAGTGCTCATAAAGAAAGTGACCATGGTAGCAGCAATGAAGGTTATACATGGGCTCAGTAACATGGATCCTCATTTACCAAGCCACCTGGCTACAGCCACTGCTGAATGTCCGATCTACCAGCATCAGAGACCGCGCTAAGTTCCTGATATGGCATCATCTCCTGGGGTGGTCAGCGAGCTACCTGATGGAGAATTGATTGCACTGGACCACTTCCATCATGGGAGGGGTAGCACTTTGCTATTACTAGAACTTGCTCTAGATAGATATTTGCCTACCCTACCCACCATGCATCAGCCAAAACTATTACCTGTGGACTTACAGACTGCCTTTCCACCATCATGGTATTCCACACGGCATTGCTTCTAACCAGTAAATTTATTTTATAGTAAATAAATTGTGGCAATAGACTTGTGGACATAAAATTCACTCTTCTCACCATGTTCCTCACCATCCTGAAGAAGTTGGTATGATAGTATGGTAGAGTGACCTTTTGAAGACTCAGCTATGGTGCCTACTAGAGGGCAATACTTTGCAGGACGGGGGCAGTATCATGTCAGATGAGATATATACTACAAATTGGCATCCAATATATGATGCGTTTTCTCCCACATCCACGATTTACAGGTTCAAAAGTCAATTTATGGAATTTGGAGTGGCTCCTCTCACTATTACCTCTAGTGATCTACCATCAAATTTGTGTTTCCAGTTCTTGTGACCTTCAGCTTTGCTGGTGTGGAGGTCTTAGTCCAAATGAAAGAATGCATCTACCTGGGGACGATACAACGAGTCTATGAAATTGAGACTGCCATCTGGCAACTTTGGGCTTCTCCTATCTCTGAATCAATAAGCAATGAAGGTTACTTATGGGGGTGATTGATTTTAACTATCAAGGAGAAATTGTGTTGTTATTATAGAATGGGATAAAGGAGGAGTATGTCTTGAATACAAGAAATCCCTTAGAATGTCTCTTAGTATTTCTATGTCCTGTAATTAAGGTCAATGAAAAATCACAACCCAACTCAGGCAGGATTGCTAATAGCCAGGCCCTTCAGGAATAAAAATTTGGATCACTCCAGAGAACAAATCCTGACCCTCTGAGGTTCTTTGCCTCAGCAAAGAAGGTAGTTATAAATACAAGCTGCAACTGCATTGCGAAATGAGGACAGTAACAGTTATGCATATTTTCTCTTCTCATATGAATTACATTTGCACATGTATTAACCAAATATTTTCAGTATTTTCCCTTTTTTAACAACCATAAGACATTTTAAGAGTAGATTTTTTTTCAATATTTAAGTTACAGCATCTTAAAGAAGAGCCAATATTACTCAAGGACTTGGTATCTTTTTCTAAGGAAAAGGTTAGTGAGTTTTCAGTTGTATGCAAGATACTTGTGTCATATTAAGAAGATGCATAATTTTGTTGCGACCTTTATTTGGATATTAAGTATGATTAAAGAGATGTGTTATATGGGTGCCAATTTGACAAGGGGAGGACTATGATGGCTTTTTGATATGTCATCTTGGTGAGGCTACAGTTGCTGATTAGTCAATCAGTCTACTTACTCCTGCAAAGAGATTTTGGAGAAGTGATGAAAATTCCTAATCGGTGGGCTTTAAGTGAGATTATCCCAAGTGAAGCTGACTTAATCAGTTGGAAACCCTTAAAAATAGAGAACAAACCATGAGACTGAGGCTTTTCCAAGAGATAAGAAATCCTCACTGTTAGACAAAAATTGTAGCCTGTGCCCCTGGAATTCTAATCTGCTTCTGCTCTTCATTTCCTGATGGATTGTTCTACAGGCTTGAGTCTTGCTTAGCCAGCCTGTGCAATTGCTTAAGCCAGTTCCTTGTTTTATATGTACATATTCTGCTTCTCTGGTTTAACTCTGGTACAGTAGATATGTTTTCTTATTTCTCACAATGGTTGCTTGAGGATATCCTCACACTGGATATTATTCCAAATTGGATATATCCAACATATCCAGTTGGAATAATATCTCAAATTTCTCTTCTGCTTCATGGTTGGTTTTTAGGGGAAGTTTCATCAGTTGAAATATTTTTATTCTCTCTTTTTTTTTTCTTCCTTATAGCAATTCTCTGTGGAGTTGGTCTGATTGTTCCTATTCCTAGGCATTTGTATGCTGAGGTTCCTAGTTCATGAGCACCTTCCCTGTCAATATAGTAAAATGTAATTTCTTTAATTGCTGGCTCCTTGTTGTTGGAGAGAGAGTGTGTTAGCGAATCTAATAAATCATGTTTCTATAAATAGGGTTGCCAAGTAAAACACAAATATTTCATGTAAAGTATATCAATACTAAAACTTATTGTTTATCAAACATTCAAATTTAACTGGATGCCCTGCATTTTCATTTGCTAAATTTGAAAATTCTGCCATGAACATTCTTGGAGCTTGATCCTAATGCACATGTGATATAGTTTCTTGTAGCCTTTCTCAACTGGAATTCCTCATATGCACCACAGAACACAGAAAATGATGGAAATTGTTATTTTTTCAATTTCCCCAATGATGGTACGTAACTAGTTTCATTCTAAATGGGTAGAAAAATTAATTGGTTATATTTGCTGGATGCCTTAGGGAATGGGGGCTTAATTCTTAGGAGAATCTTCATGCTAAAACATTGTTGCAGAATGAAATTCCCAAGACCTAGACTATGAGGATGTTCCTTCGAATGGAACCTACATGAAGGCATGTGTTTTTCCTATATTTTTTTTCAGTTATATTCACAAGTACCCAGAATAGTACCTAATACAGGATAGAGGTTCAATTATTATTTTAAAATAAATTTTAAAGATAATACAAATAGTTTCCTGATATATGTTAAATGATTTGTACTGTCATCCAAAGTGTATAAGAATTCTCACTTGTCCACATTTTTGCCTTCACGTGGCACAATTTACTGAAAAGATGGTCCTTTCTTGACTGTTATAAAGCACTAATTTTGTCATAAATCAACTTTGACATGTGTGTTGTTTTATATCTAGGCTCTTTAAGTTACATTGGTCTATTTGTCAAAATCTTATTAATATAATATAAATGATGACTTTTTCTGCCTGCTAGATTTTGGTAAATTTACAAGTCCACTTTTAATTTTATGTACTCATTTTATATCCAGCCAACTGAATAAATTATTTTATTGATTCCCACAATTCATTTGTAGATTATTTTAAACTTGCTATATCATATCATTTGTAAAGACTAAAACTTCAGTATTTATTAAAGCTTACTAAAAACTTTAATCTTTACTAAAACTTTCTTCTTTATTTCCAATGTTTATATGTTTTATGAGTTAATTCTTGTCTTGTTTTGCTGGCTAGAAACTCTAGTAAAATATTGACCTATACTTGATTTCTAAATTTTTAGAGCAGACTTCTAATGCTCCAACTTTAAAAACGAAGTCATTTTTAATGAGTTTTTTAAAAACACCCTTTACTAGGTTAAGAAAGTTTACTTCTACACCTAGGATGTTGTGTGTTTTCTTTTGTTCTAATTTTTTTCATAAATATTTGCTAGATTTTTAAATTGCCACCTTTGGTCTTTTAATCAATTATTCAGTGAAGTGAATATTTAGACATTCTCATGTAATATTGTTCCTGGGGTAAACACACTGAATAATGTGGCTTTATCGTCTTTATTTTTATACACTTCTGAATTGAATGTAATCATATTTTGTTTAAGATTTTTGGATCTATTTTCCAAGTATTGAGTTTTGCACCTATTTTCATGTTAAGACTGATCCTATAATTTTCCAATCTTTTGCTTTTTTTAACTGGTTCTTATTTCAGGGTTATCTGGTCTCACGAAATGACTTTTGGTGTGTTCTCTATTTTTTTTTTTTTTCCAGTCTCTGAAGAGAAATTTTGCATAAATCGGAAATTACCCAGTCCTTGAAAATTTGGTGAAACTCTTGTAGAAATAGTTTTCATTAATCACTAATGCCAGAGGTTTATATTTATTATTTGTTTCCATCTGTATTATATATGTTTTTTATTTCATTGATTTCTGCACTTAAATTTATTGTATCCTTTATTCTACTTTCATTGGCTAGATTCTGCAGTTCTTTTCCTAACCTCTTGTTAAGACTTAGCACATTCATTTTCTGCCATCTTTCTTCCCAAGTATTGAAGTTTACATATGCGATTTGAAGTGCCACTTCTATTTTATTCTATAATTTTTACTTATGTAGTATTTTGATTATTTAGCTTTTGTAATTTAATTTATGATTTCTTCTTTGACCCAAAAGTAATTAGAAATGTTTTGCAATTTCCAAACATAGGAGCATTTAACTTGCCTTTTTTGTTATTCATTTCTAACTTAATTGCATCGTTGTCAGAGACTGTGATTCTTATGGCTAATTCTTTTATATTTGTCAAAATTTGCCTTATGGCCTAATACCTAGTTAACTATTTTACATATTTCATATATGTTTAAGGAGACTATGTCTTTTGCATCTATTACTAAGATGTGAGATTTTAGATATGCCCATGAAATCAAGTTTATTAATGTTATTGTTTAAATATTCAATTATGTTGATATTTAAATATTCAACTATTCTTATCTATTTTATCTCATTGTCATTAAAAAGTAGTGTATTAAAAGCTCCAACATTGATTGTGAACTAGTCAACTTCTCTTTGTTGTTTCAACAATTTTTTACCTTACATATTTTGAGGCTATTTTATTAAATATGTTCAAGTTAGCTGTATTTTCAGGTGAGCTGAATCTTTTATTTAATATAATGTAGTAACTCTCTTTATTTTTAATAACTATTCATCTTGTATATTGTTAATACATCCTCCAGATTACTTCTGGTTTGTATTTAATTGGCATATCTTTTTCTATTATTTTATTTATTGTTTCTGATGTTTTAAATGTATACCTAGAAAGAAGACCATATCTAGACTTTCTCTTAAATCAATTTTGAAATGCTCTGTCTTAAATGCAATTTTGATTATTTGTACATAACATGATTATGAAAACATTTTGTCCTTATTCAGTTATTTTGCTTTATTTCTTATTTATCACATATTTCTTCTCCCATCTTATCCATTTTGAAGTAAACTTGATACCCTGAAAAAAGCATCCCTAGAAACAACTAACATGCTTAGTAATAGGCAAATTATGTCTTTTTAAAAAATGCATCACTTTCTAACTCAATATATTTTTTAAAAATGCATCACTGAATTAACAATGAAGTAAAAAAAAAAAAAGATTATTAAGATTATTAGAGGTAAAAAATAAAATAGAATCCAGAGAAGAAAACAGAGAAACAAACTGTCTTTTATATTGAGAAAATTTATCAAATTGGATGGACTTTAATTTTGGTTATCAGGCCATAGAAACACACACAAGGGCTACACAGAACCCCAACTGAGCATCTACCCCATTTGGGAAGTCTAAAAGGAACTTGAACTTTATACACCACATAAAACTAAGACTCTAATGTTCTATGCTCTCAGTATAAATTAAACATTATACAAACCTACCCAGGAGACAATTTATAAAATTGTCCATCTTGAACTTGAGCACTGAACAAAGGAAACAAAATATTCTCTGAATATCAGTAACCACAAGCTAGCCTCCAAGCAGACATGAAGCTTGAATTTCTACTCCCTAAGTATTTTGAAAAATCTTAAGCTTACAGTCTAGTTTAAATTTTCACACAGGATTATTCCAGTGCTTGCTCTTTGTCACTGCTCGTAGCTCATTGTGGTTTCAGCTCACTGTGTTTCAAAACAACTATGCTTGTTTTGGCCTTTAGGGGTTACGTTTATTTGCATTAGCCTCAAGAAATGCATCAAAAGGTCTTTTTGTTGTAACATATTTAGGATTGAGATGTGATGTCATTGGAGTGCCTTTAAATGTACCATACCAAAATGTTCTGAACCCTCCTCTGAAGTGGTTGCCTTTTCTTTAATTTTCCAAACAGCAATAATCTGAGAACTCATACCATGTGGCTGTAAGAAGTCCAGTCCTTTACTGTTTTTCTTTCCCTGATATCTCTGGGCATCTGTGAAGAAGAATTTCACATTACACAGATTCAGCTTGATTTTCATCCATAACCTCATAGGACAGACTGGCACCTAACGTGCTCAGCTCCTGAAATCACAGCCTCTCATTGCGTAACGAGTTGCTGTGGCTCTTCGCATTCTGTTTTACCCAAAATGATAACATCATTCTGCTTTCTAACTTCACAAAGCTTTTTAACATTTATAAAAAGTAAAAACTTGACGGATAGCTTAGGGCAACAGAGGAATTAAAGTTCAGGAAAAAACCGAAAACAATAAAACTACAATAACAAAAAACTTAATCTGAAATATAACTGTAAATATGGTCACCTATAAGGAAATCTGTTCTTGATACCCAACAGAAAGGAAAAATCTCAATCTTCTTCTTACTCCAATCAAGGGCTAGGCTTCCCACCAGGATATTTTGCAGGAATGCAGCTCCACCTACAGCGAAGATAATTGTCCACCTTTTATGAGAAAGTTTTAGCCCAGCTCCTTGCCATTCTGGAATAGTATCACAGTTTCACCTTTGCATATCCAAATCACATAAAGACATTATTAACATTCATCAAAAGACAAGAGAATAATTACTTTCAAAGAAGTCAAATCTCTCCCCTACAAAAATGGAAGAATTGCCACCAACTTTGAAATTCAAGTTTATTCTTTCTAACCAAAAAGGTTTCCAAAAAATGGCAAGCCCCTGTCCTAACTAGACAACTGAATATTGTGTTACCATGTTTGTCTCCCCCAAACAAAACCCTTCAACTTCTTCAAAGGCAAAAATATTGTGTTATTTCCCTTTTTGTTTCTAGTAACAGACAAAATGCCTAGTACACATTCATGCTCAATAACCCTTTGTCAAGTGCATGAATCAGTGAATGACTATGTAAACCCCTTTCCATTAAATATTTGGAGAGGTTCAGTATAAGAAACAGTATTTCATTTTTACAAAATGTCTTCCAGGAAGTGAGGAGAGAGAGAGAGAAAGGAAATTTGTGAATGTATGTATGTTCTCCTTATGGGAACAACAGGTTTGAATACTGATGAAGTGGAACCTCAGAGCCACTGTGTGCATTGAACTGGAGTAAGACAGAAAAATACAGCAGACTCGTGACCAAACCGAAAGTGCCCCATCCTGTTGACGCAGCATATATTCTGAGCCCAACCAGTAAGTAGCAGACATTGACATGAATGAATATGGTTAAAAGCAAATGAAACAGCCATCAAAGATGTTTCTCTCCCTGACTCGGTGACTGCAGGCTTTCAGATGCACCCAGCAACAAGGGAAGGGGGAATCTGCATAAAATATTCTGAGCAGAGCATGGGTAGCTGGTTCCAGACTAGATAAACAATTTGACAAACACCCAGGAAGAATGTCTCTAACCTTCATAAAACTGAAAGGACAGGCAAGAAATGAGATGGACGACACTGTCATGGAAATTACAGTCTCAGCGATTTGGAGACATTTCATTCTGCAGAGGAGCTGGCACACTGGAGGAGGGATAAACAGGAAGTTTAAAATCTGTCTGAAATGGCACGGCATATTTTTCTTGGGGTATGGTATCAAATGAGACTAAAGTTCTCTCCAGAAAATAATATCACCTAAAGTTCAACTCATCTTTTGAACAACTTAGACTATTGACAGGAAGTATTTAAGCAATTGCAAATGTCACTTCTTAAAAATCATGAAACTAAATAGAGTATAGGGAAAGAAATTGCTTAGAGGAGAAGAAACATTCGTCTATTAGTAAACTGGAAAATATATAAATGATGACAGAGCACATCTACATGTGAAGTCCTTTTGTACTTAGAGCCCTATCCTAGGCACTCTGAATAAATGAAAACTAAGCAGCTTATTCTTATCCTTGAAGGTTCTAGTTAGGAGACAGACACATGGGTATACATGAATCAACAAATGCATACCGATTTCTTATCAGGTGAATGCACAGTTCAGGAGTGATCTAAATATATGTGTTAAGCAAGAAGAGCTTCCCAAAAAGTGCAAGTTTGATAGTATGATTTGAGGGGAATTTTTGAAAAGTATATTAAGCAATTGATATTTTAATCTTGAGAAATAAATTTGACTATATATTATACACATACACACACACCCCTATATATGATGACATTTCTACCCCAAGGCAACTTTTTAACTTTCTGTTTAAAGGCAATTTTCTTACATCATAGAATCACATTGTGATAGTTAATTTTATGTGTCAAATTGACTGGGCCTCAGTATGCCCAGATAAGTGGTTAAACATTATTTCTAGGTGTGTCTGTGAGGGTGTTTCCAGAAGAAATTAGCATGCAAATTGGTGGACTGAGTAAACTTAATGAGGTGGACTCTGTCTAATTCTTTGAGGATCTGAATAAAACAAAAAGGCAGAGGAAAGTTGAATTAATTCTGCCTTTTGAGCTGGGACATCCATTTTCTCCTGCCCTAGGTACTCCTAGTTCTCAGACCTTCAGACTCAGACTGGAGTCTATGCCACTGGCTCTCCAGCTCCCAGGGCTTGGAACTATACCACTGGGTCTCCAGCTTACATATGGCAGATCATGGGAACTTCTCAACCTCCATAATGATGTAAGCCAGTACATCAGTTCTATTGGTTCTGTTTCTCTGAAGAACCCTGACTAATCCATAACATATTATTTAAGCCTTAGAAACCAAATAGGTCTAGCATTTCCTAAAGTGTTCAATGGAACTCTGTTAAAAGATGGTCAAAAATAAAGAAAAAAAGAAAACTATAATCCAGATTTAGTGAAACATTTTTTATTCTCCTTCTTTCTAGGACTTCTAAAAGCATGTCAGCTTATTAAAGGTTTTGAGAAATCTTTCAGCAAAGAAATCTATTTACTTTGTTTAACCCAGAATTTTCGAATCTTATTTTACAGAGCACTTTTTAGTTTTTAGGAAGTCTGTCAACATCTTAAAAAATCCATAAACAATTTTGGAACCATGAATCCAGTTCAGCTTCTCAATTTACAAGAAAAAGAAGTGGAGCTAAGCTACTTGCCCATGGTTACCAGCTGGTTAATGTCAAAGTAAAGCCCAGCATACTATTGTCCAGTAGAACTGATAAGTCCTACTCATGACTTCTGCTTTGTAATTGTATTGAAATCAAACACTGTGAGTTTACATTTTTGTTAAAATTAATGGCCTTAAGCTGGACCGTGGGGTCTTAATAAAGGGTAAAAACTGAAAGAAAGTGATACCTGGCTCAATAGAATAATGAATTTTCAAAGAGAGCTTGCTAGAAAAAGAGTGGCTCCTTAGATAGTCAATTTTCCTTCCCCAGAGGTCTTCATGAGGAGATAGGATAGTGACTTGTACACAGGATTGAAGAAGAAATTTGTAAATCAGTTAGGAGGTGATAAACTCTAAAGTGCCATTTTTGCTTTGAGTTTGTTATTCTGTTAAAAGCTTGATATGGTTAGGTTAATCACAGTAGGACTGCCAGCAAGGAATCTGGGATCTGAAACCACCACAACCCAGTTGGCCAGACAAGTGCCAGGGAAAAAGACCTAGTTGCAAGTGCTTGAAGGAAACATAGCCTCAAAGCAGGTCATGATGGTCACAGAACCGGTCATGAGACTGCAGGTATTAATTCAGGCATGCACTTACATGGCAGGTGGGCAGATGAAGCCAGGGACTGAAGCAGCAGGCAAATACTTAGCATCAGAAAGTATCTCAGCAGATGGTAGAATTACTAACATAGGAATGGGGTCCATAGGCAGCACTCTATTAATAATGTTATATAATGCATTCTATGCAGATTGGCTGATTCTGAGTAGACAGTCTTTTTATTTTCTATCCTAGAACTGGATAGTCAAGGAAAGGTGGAATGAGTTTGGTATAATCAGATATACATTTAGGGAAAAACCACAGTATCCTTATCAAATCAAATTTTATATATATATATATATATATATATATATATATATATATATATATATATATATGTGTGTGTGTGAATATTGTAGGAGCTTAGTTGATAAAACTAGACCAAGAAACCTCAACAGAATAACAGTAAGAGTGGTATGTTACTGAGTCTGTTTCCCTCTGCCCTTTCCAAGAAGTGGTTCTAAAGACCACGTTGGGGCAGTCCTACAGGTAGAAGTCAAGTGCCTTCAGCTCCAGGAAGAGAAAAATCGCAGAAGCTGAGCTCAATAGCTGCTTCCCTTCCCAAAATGCATTTCATCAAAAAATATATATATATATACACACACATATATGTGTGTGTGTGTGTATATATATATATGAAGCAATGTCCTTAATTACTTTAGTGTCTTTCTGTCAACAACTTATGAGGCAGACACAGCGAGCTTAGAAAGTAATAAGTTTATGTTCAAGGATATGTGTTATATTAGCCTGAGGGGTGATAGCCCTAATTTTAGTTGGTGAAGAAAGGATATGGGAGAGATGAGAAGTTAGCCAAAAGAAGTAGAGAAATATTTCTGTGACCCATCATTACAGCATTGTGTCATCCTAGGAGAGACGGTGTTGCTTTCTTTAGAATATTAAGCGTGAGACAGACCTAGGAAATCACGCTATAATTGAGAAAGAGTACAGTGTATTGGCTAAGAGCACAAATTCTGCACTCAGTACTCCTCATTCACATCATGGATCTATCATTTACCAGCATGTGGCTTTAGGTAAGTTACTTAACCTCTCTGTAATTCACATCCTTAATCTATAAAGATGAGGATGATAATACCAGGTATTAATAAAGTTGTATGATATATGTATTTATATGGATATGCTTATTTGTCCAACAAGGTAAAATTCATTATATCAGGCAACTCTACACAAAATCATCTAAAAAATTAAAGAGAGAGGATACATCCCCAGTATTACCCTGATACCAAAACAACTTAAAGACATCACAAAATAGAACAACAATAGATCAATATCCCTCATGAACATAGATGCAAGCATTTTAAATACAATTTTAGTAAATCAAACCCAACAATATGAAGATAATACATCATCACCAAATGAGGTTTGGTTATGATGTTTCTTATCATGTTTATTAGTCTGTTTTCATGCTGCTAATAAAGCCATAACCAAGACTGGGTAATTTACAAAGGAAAGAAGTTTAACGGACTCACAGCTCCACATGGCAGAAGAGGACTCACAATTATGGCAGAAGACACAGAAAGAGCAAAGGGATGTCTTACACGGAGGTAGGCAAGAGAGCTTGTATAGGGGAGCTCCCATATACAAAACCATCAAATCTCATGAGACTTATTCACTACCATGAGAACAGTACAGGGGAAACTGCCCCCATGATTCAGTTATTTCCACCTGGCCCTGCCCTTGAAACGTAGGGATTATTACAATTCAAGGTGAAATGTGGGTGATGACACAGTCAAACCATCTCATTTTTTCTCTGCGCCCTCCCAAATCTCATGTCCTCACATTTCAAAAACAATCATGCCTTCTCAATAGTCCCCAAAAATCTTATTTCAGCACTAACTCAAAAATCCACAGTCTAAAGTCTCATCTGAGACTAGGCAAGTTCCTTCTATCTATGAGCCTGTAAAATCAAAAGCAAATTAGTTACTTCCTAGATACAATGAGGGTACAGGTATTGGGTAAACACATTCATTCCAAATAGGAGAAATTGGCCAACATGAAGGGGCTAAGGTGCCATGCAAGTCTGAAATCCAGAAGGGCAGCCAAATCTAAAAGCTTTAAAATGATCTCCTTTGACTCCATGTCTCACATCCAGGTCATGCTGATGCAAGAGGTGGGTTCTCATGGTCTTGGGCAGCTCGGCCCCTGTGGCTTTGCAGGGTACAGGCTCCCTCCCAGCTGCTTTCACTGGCTAGCATTGAATGTCTGCAGCTTTTCCAGGCACATGGCGCAAACTGTCAGTGGATCTACCATTCTGGGGTCTGGAGGATGGTAGCCTTCTTCATACAGTTCCACTAGGTGGCGCTGCAGTAGGAACTCTGTGTGGAGGCTTCAACCACACGTTTTCCTTCTGCAGTGCCCTAGCAGAGGTTCTCTATGAGGTCTCCACTCCTGCAGCAGACTTTTGCTTGGACATCCAGGCATGTACATACATCCTATGAAATTTAGGTGGAGATTCCAAAAACTTTAATTCTTGACTTCTGTGCATCCACACACCCAACACCACATGGAAGCTTCCAAGGCTTGGGGCTTGCACCCACTGAAGTGATGACCTGAGCTCTACATTGGGCCCTTTTAGCCATAGCTGGGACACAGAGCACCAAGTCCTGAGACTGCATAAAGCAACAAGACCCAGGGCCCAGATCATGAAACCATTTTTTCCTCCCAGGCCTCTGGGCTTGTCACAGAAGGGGCTGCTGTAAAGGCTTCTGAAGTATTCTGGAGACATGTTTCCCATTGTCTTGGCAATTAACATTTGGCTTCTCATTACTTTTGTAAATTTCTGCAGCCAGCTTGAATTTCTCCCTAGAAAATGGGTTTTTCTTTTATCACATTGTCAGCTGCAAATTTTCCAAACTTTTATGCTCTGTTCCCTCTTGAATGCTTTGCTGCTTAGAAATTTCTTCCTCCAGATACCCTAAATCATCTCTCTCAAGTTCAAAGTCCCACAGATCTCTAGGGAAGAAATAAAATGCCACCAGTCTCTTGCATATCAAGCATGACCTTTACTCCAGTTCCCAAGAGGTTCCTCACCTCCACCTGAGACCACCTCAGCCTGGACTTTATTGTCCATATCACTATCAGCATTTTGGTCAAAGTCACTCAACAAGTCTCTAGGAAGTTCCAAACTTTCCCACATTTTCCTGTCTTCTTTTGAGATCTGTAGACTGTCCCAATCTCTGCTTGTTACTCAGTTCCAAAGATGCTCCCACATTTTCAGGTATCTTTACAGCAGTACCCCACTCCCGGTACCAATTTACTGTATTGATCTGTTCACAGGTTGATAGCAAAGCCATACCCAAACTGAGTAATTTATAGTGGAAAGAAATTTAATGGACTCACAATTCCACATGGCTGGGGAGGCCTCACAGTCATGGTGGAAGATGAGGGAAGAGCAGAGGAATGTCTTACATAGCAGCAGGAAAGAGAGCTTATGCAGGGGAACTCCCATGTATAAAACCATCAGATTTCATGAGGCTTATTCACTACATGAAAACAATATGGGGGTAACTGCCCCATGATTTAATTATCTCCACCTGACGGTGTCCTTGACATGTAAATATTATTACAATTGAAAGTGACTTTTGGGTGGGTTTATTCCAGCAATGCAAATTAATATTAAAAAAACAAACAATGTAATTCATCATATTAACACAGTTGAAAATAAAAAACAAATTATCTTCTTAATAAATGCAGAAAAAGCATTTGACAAAATTCAACAGCTTTTCCTGATAAAATATTGTAGCAAAATAGGAAAATAAATAAACTTACTCAACCTGATAAAAAGCATTTACAAAAACCCTACAGTTAACTAAGTACAGTTAACATACTTAATGATGAAAGACTGAGTGCTTTCCCCACAAACCTAAGTGTGGGTCAGTTGTAAGAATATCTGCTCTCACCATGTCTATTCAACATTATACTTTAGATTCTGGCCAGTGCAAAAAGGCAAGCAAAAAATACAAATAAAAAGGATTCATAGTGGGAAAAAAGTAAACCTTTATTCTTAGGCAACATGAGTCTCTTTGTAGAAAACCCAATGGAATCTACAAATAAGTTACTAGATCTAATAAACAAGATAGGTAAGGTTGCAGCTTTTGAGATCAACATACAAAAATCAATTGTATTTCTAAATACTAGCAATGAACCATCAGAAATTAAGTTGTGAAATGCTAATTTCAAAAATAACAAAGAGTTGGAACCAACCCAAATGCCTATCAATGATAGACTGGATAAAGAAAATGTGTCACATATACACAATGGAATACTATGCAGCCATAGAAAAGGATGAGTTCATATCCTTTGCAGGGACATGGATGAAGCTGGAAACCATATCATTCTCAGAAAAATAATACAAGAACAGAAAGTCAAACACTGCATGTTCTCACTGATAAGTGGGAGTTGAACAATGAGAACCCATGGATACAGGGAAGGGAACATCACACACCGGGGGCTGTTGGGGGATGGGGGACTAGAAGAGATATAGCATGATTCCATTTATTCACAATTCTGAAATGTGCAAAGTAATCTATAATGACTGAAAGCAAATCAGTGGTTACCTGAGGATGGGAAGGAGAAAAGCAGGGAGGAGGAGAAGAGATCTAACAGGGGCAGGAGGAAAGTTTTGGGGATGATGGATATAGTTCATACAGTTCTAATAAGGTAACTATATTAATAACTATATGGTAACCGAATGAACAATTATATCATTCATATAGTTCCAGTAATGGTTTTATGACTGTTTATATATCTCGAAGCTTATCAAGTTGTACATTTTAAATATGTGTAGTTTATTATAGATTAATTATGCCTCAATAAAGCTGTTTAAAAACAAATTACTATTTTTTAAAAGAAGATTCTTTTGTAGTTAGAATTGCCAGATCTCTGTGATTGTATTTGGTTGATGAGGAAAGCATGCATCTGAGATTTTGGATTGAGCACAGGATGATGATCATGCCATCCACTAAGAGAGTTAAAAGAGGCTAAGTACAAAAATCAGTTCTAAGCCTGCTCATCCACCTGGGTTTTTCATTCTAGTTAAAGACAAAAAGATCCATTCACTGACTTAAAACTAAAAACTGGGGCTCATTCTCAAAACTTTGCCCTTCTCTCTAAATTTAATCAGTCAGAATAAAGATACTTTTGAATGGACAAATAAATGGTTACTCAGATTAATGAATTAAATGGCAAAAGACATTCTGGAATTATTCTAAATAGAATGTGTTGATAAAATTTCAAGAAAATTTATTTCATTGGTATAATCTTTACATGTAAGGATTCACATAGAATCTACATACTCTCATAAAATTATAATATTATAGCACTTTATCAGTTCTCAGACTGAATGTATGCTTGAGAATATTCAGAAATACTGGCAACAATATCTCCACAATAAAATTTCCTACCTGGAGACCACTCCAATTTCATGATGTTTTTAAAAGTTTACTTGTATGAAAGCAAACAAAGTGACATGGAGGTATGTTTTATTTGCTGAATGCTTTCCAGCTCATAGTACAACCTCAATAAATAACGCATCAATGGATAGGTGGTCAAAAATCCCTAAGGCTCTAGTATTAAGAACAAGTTACAAATACCATCTTCTCAATATGGAGCATAATCCACATCCATCAATTTTCAAAATGGCAATATTGCATTTTACTTATCAGGAAAAAAATGTATTAATAAAAGTAAAACAAGCATGAATTGCTCTAATTCCACATTCTTTGGATTAAAATTTCTTAAAAATTATGTGAGTTCAAGTTTTCCCATTTCTCACAAATGCTGATTAAAAGTCAGAGACAGATTTTATATGTAAGCATTTTCCGTATGCTGCAGCACTCTTGCCTTGTCTTGTATTTTTGTGCATCCAATCACCAGTGGAAATGATTAAATCTCCAGGTATCATTCTATCTGAGGGAAATGAAATCACCGGAACAGAACATGTTCTAAAGATTATCTGTCTATTTATCCAACCAAAAGTTTATGTGTTACCTGTCATTTGGTTGCTGCTTCAACAGAGAGGTGGGCTGGACTGAATAACAGAAATATAGTTTCTCAGAGTTAGTGAAAGAAGCAAGAGTTCCTCTGGTGAGTTCACTGAAATGCACGAGAGAAAGATTACAATTTTCACAGATTTTTGAAGCCTGCCAGAGACTCCCTGAGATCCCTGAAGTCGGAAGTTACTTGTAGTACCCTTAAAAACAAAAGTCAAGCAGGCAGTTTGGGGAGCAGTGATGGCAAGCATAACAATTGCACAGTACCCCCTCGTCTTTTGTTCTCATTTTTTTCCAACTTCATCAAGGTATAATTGACAAATGGAAATTGTATCTATTTAATGTGTGCAACCTGATTTTTAAATATATATATATATATATACACACACACACACACACACACAATAAAATGATTACCACTATCAAGCTGATTAACATATCCATCACCTCACATAATTTCCTTTTTATTTTTTGCGATGAGAACATTTAAGATTTATTCTGTTAGCAAATTTCAAGTGTACAACACGGTATTATTAAGTATAGTCCCTATGCTGTGTATTAGATCTCCAGAGCTTATTCATCCTGAATAACCAAAAGTTTGTATCCCCTTTGATCAACATCTACTTATTTCTCCCACTACCTTCTAGCCCATAGTAATGACCATTTTACTTACTCCTATGAGACTGACATTTTTATATTCCACATATAAGAAAGATCATGCAGTATTTGTCTTTTGGTGCCTGGCTTATTTCACTTAGGATTATGTCCTCCAGGTTCATCATGTTTTTGCAAATGAAATGATATTCGTTTTTAAAAGGTTGAATAATATTTTATTTTATATAGACATATGTGAAATCTTACATTTTCTTTATTTATTCATCCTTCAGTGGGCACTTAGGTTGACTCCATATTTTGGCTATTGTAACAATGCTGCAGTGAACATGGGGGTGTAGATGTCTCTTTGAAATTCTGATTTCAATACTTTTGGATATATATATATATATACACAGAAGTACAATTGTTGGATCATATGGTAGATCTATTTTTAATTTTTTGATGAATCTCCTTATTGTTTTGTTATGATGGCTAGACTATTTTACATTCCCATTAAGAGTGTGCAAGGGTTCCAATTTCTCTGCATTCTTGCCAATACTTGTTAATCTTTGTCTTCTTGATAGTAGTCATTCTAAGAGGTATGAAGTCACATCTCATTGTGGTTTTGATTTACATTTTCCTGATGATTAGTAAGGTGGATTATTTTTTATATACCGCTCGACTATTTGTATGTATTCTTTTAAAAAAATATCTGTCCCAAGGTTCTTTGCCCATTTTTAAATAGAGTTACTTGTTTCATTGCTATTGAAGTGTTAAGTTCCTTATGTATTTTGGAAATTAACCCCTTATTTGATGTATGGTTGGAAAATATTTTCTTCCACCCTGAAGTTTTCTTTACTCTCTTCATAGTTTCTTTTTTCTATGAAAATTTTTTAATTTGATGTAATCCCAAACATACAATCTATCATGGAGAACGTTCTATGTGCACTTGAGAAGAATGTGTATTCTGCTGCTCTTGGATGGAATGTTCTGTGCATTTCTCTTTGGTTCATTTGATTTATACAGTTGTTCAAGTCCTCTGCTTCTTGGTTGACTTTTCTATCTAAATGGTATATCCATTATTGAAAATGATATATACAAGTCCCTTAAATTATCATATTTCTATTTATTTTTAACTTCAGTTCTATAAATACTTACAATACGTATTTAGGTACTAGGATGTTGAATGCATTGATATTTATAATTTTTATATATTCTTCAATTGATCACCTTATCATTATATAATGACCCTCTTTATCTTCTTTTACAGTTTTTGACTTAACATCTATTTTATCTAAGTGTAGACACCCTTGTTCTCTTCTGACTACTATTTACGTAGAATATTTTCTTCCATATTTTCACTTTCAATCTGTGTGTCCTTAAATCTTAAGTGAGTCTCTTGTAGGCAGCATATAATTGTATTTTTTAAATGCATTCTGCCTTTTGATTGGAGAATGTAATCCATTTACAAGTAATTAGTAATAGGTTAAGACTTACTATTGCGATTTTGTTAATTATTTTCTGTTTTGTAGTTCCTTTTTTACTTTTCTTCCACTCTACCTGCTTTCCTTCGTGACTTGATTTTTATAATGGTATGCTTTTATTCCTTTCTCTTTATCTTTATTGTATCCACTACAGATTATTTTTGTGTGTGGTTACCACGGGGCCTACATAAAAATTCTAGTTGTTAACAGTCTATTTTAAGTTGATAACAACTTAACTTCAAACACATACAAAAGTTGACACTTTAACTCTCCTTCCCCTCACACATCATGTTATTGGTGTCACAACTTACATCTTTTCATATTGTGTATTTATTAACAAATTATTGTGTCTACAGTTATTAATACCTATGTCTTTTAACTTATACTATAGTTAAAAATAATACACACTTCCACTTCAGTATTAGAGTATTCCGAACTTGACTATATTCTCACCTTTATGAAGAGTTTTATAATTTCATATGTTTTCATGTTGTTAGCACCCTGTCATTTCAACTTGAAGAACTCCCATTTGCATTTCCTGAAAGGCAGATCCAGTGGTGACAAACTTGCTTAGCTTTTCTTTGTGTAGGAAAGTTTTTATCTCTTCTATATTTCTGGAGGAGAGTTTGCTAGCTGCAGCATTCTTGGTTGGCAGATATTTTTAACACTTTGAATACATTATTCTACCCTTTATTAGCCTACTGTCTTCCACTATTGCTGTCTTCCTTTGTGACTTGATTTTTATAATGGTGTATTTTCATTCCTTTCTCTTTATCTTTAGTGTACCTACTATAGATTTTTTGTTCTTTGTGGTTGCCATGGGGCCTATATAAAAATTCTTGTAGTTGTTAACAGTCTATTTTAATTTGATAACAGTTAAACTTCAAACACATACAAAAATTTGACACTTTAACTCTCCTTCCCCTCACATTTCATGTTATTGCCTTCACGATTTACATCTTGTATACTGTGTATTTAACACATTATATTGGTTATATATTATATATAATTTTCAACAGTAGATATATCATTTAGACAGAAAATCAGCAAAAACAAGAGAACTTGAACAACCGTATAGATCAAATAAACCTAAGAGAAATGCAAAGAACATCCCATTCATCTAATAGCAGAACACACATTCTTCTCAAGTGCACATAGAACATTGTCCAGGATAGATCATATGTTTAGGATTACATCAAACTAAAATGTTTTCAAAGAAAAAGGAAAAAAAATGAAGAGAGTAAAGAGAACTTAGAATGGGAGAAAATATTTTCAAATCACACACTTAAAAGGGATTAATTTCCAAAATACATAAGGTATCTGCTGTAATATTTTCTGATAGTTTTATGGGGATTTTCTCTATGTGACTGATTACTCTTGCTGCTTTCAAAAAAAAAAAGTTTCTCATTTCTTTCGCTTGTGATAATTTGATTGTAATGTGTCTTGGTAAAGATCTCTTTATATTTAATCGATTTGGGGTCCCTTGGGGTTCATGGGTCTGCATGTTCATTTCCCTCTTCAGATTTGTAAAGATGTTTGTCATTATTTAAATAATTTTTCTTTCTTTTTCCCTGCTTCTTCTGAGACTTACATAATTTATATATTGGTTCACTTGATGGTGTCCCATAAGTCTTATAGATTTCTTCACTGTTTTTCACCTTAATTGTTTGCCCCATGACTGTAATTTTAAATAATCAATCTTTGAGCTCATTGATTCTTTCTTTTGCTTGAGCACATCTGCTGTTGGAGCTCTCTATAAAATTTTTTAGTTAAGTAATTGTATTTTTTGGTTCCAATTTTTTTTTTTATGATTTCTATCTTGTTCTTGAAATCCCTATTTGCCCATATATTGTTTTCCTAATTTTGTTTTATTTATATTTGTTCTCTTATAGCTTACTGAGCTTCTCCAAGATGATTATTTTGAATTCTTTGTCAGGCAGATTATACAACTCCATTTTAAAAAGTTGGTTACTAGTATTCTATTTTGTTTCTTTGGTGGTGTCATGTTTTCCAGATTGTTTGTGAGGCTTATACTGTAGGTTGGTGTCCGTAGATTTGAAGAAGTAGGTACCAATTCCAGTCTTTATAGACTAGCTCTGGCAAGAATAGCTCCACACCAGTCAGCCTGCCAAGAGATTCTGAGTGGGCCCATGGGCACGATTACTGCTAGATTACTCAGGTCAGCCTGAATCAGAAGGTGAGTGAAACCGTTGACTTGGTACATGGGGGCAGCCTAAAGCCTGGGTTTACAGGATCTGATTGGCACTGGGGTGAGCCTCAAGCTTGAGTCTGCAGGAGCTTGCCTAGCCCTGGGGTGGCACTGGAACAGCATACAGAAGTGTGCCTCAGTCATGTGTGCCTAGGAGCTGGCTTAGAGCCTGGGGCTACGGGGGCTGTTGTGGTGCTTGAATGAGCCTGGAGCCTGAGGCCATGGGGACCAGGCTGCACCTGGATCTGAAAGGGCTAGCTTGCTGCTGGGGCAGACTTGGACCTTAGGATAGTAGGGGCCAGGCTAGTACCAGGGTGGGCCCAATACTCTCTTGCTTGACAGAAGCTTGACTAAAACACTGGCTGTAGATATGCTCCAGTTTTCTACACTTTATTTTTTCTTTGGCTCTCAACTACATTGAGGTTGTCTAATGTAAACTATTCTATCTTTATTACCTCTCTCTAGATACAGGTCTGACTACTTATCTTTGCTGTTTGATTCCACCATAATATCTAAATTATTTCATCAGTGGTCCTCAAATTCCCTATTATTAGCCTTCAACCACAGTCCACTCCTAGTTCTTCAACTGCTTTGGTTGGTTCTTCTTACTGTTATGCATCAATCTCTGAGTGATCCAATATGAGTGACGGCCTTATCATTGATAATAGACCTCCATTCAACATTTAACCCACCATAGTTCCTTTCCTGTCCCTGTTCTTTCAGTATTTAATGTTCTTTACTCTTTATAAAATAATTTTTCAAGTAATGCTTACTTTTGTGATAATATTAACTAATATGACTTAATGACTCAACTTTTTTTTTTTTGGAGAAGCATGGAAGTAACCCATGGTGCATAATCAAACATTTTTAGTAATGTAAACAGAGAAATGTCAAAGGAACAGTAAAAAGAGAGAAGCAATTGAAGAAGCATTTGATTGTTTAGTAATATGTATAAAGGCATATTTTATTAATTGTAACACACACCCACATGTACACATAAATGTTGTATGTGTATGATCAAAGTTCCTAATAAATTATAATTTATGAGCTGTTTTCACTAATTAGGAGTGTGGACAAATTGTTTGGGATAAAATTCTGACCCACTTTTTTGTAATGTTTGGTCTTCCACAATTTAACCTTTCTTTCCAACCTCAGTTTTCTCATTTGTAAAATGGCTCTAATAAAACCTTTTTCCTAAGGTTATTGTGAATATTCGTTAAGATAGTCCACATGAAAGCACTTAACATAATCCCTAAGGCTTAGTATTATAACCAAACACCTCTCCAATAACTTTTAGTCATCTTTATTTATTAAAATAACTTTCATTCTATTTATCATTGAATATTACTTACATTTACTATTACTATTATATTGTAGTCTATTTAAAAGTGATCCCTCAGGTTTTCTTCTAGACTGTAAAACTTAAATTTCTGTAGCTTTCACCCATATGCCTTCTATATGTCTTATTAAAATTATATTTGGAGACATCATTGACTTTTACATAACTAATATGGAGAGAGAAAGCCTGGGTATGGCACTCTAAGATTCTGTGGTAATTATTATTATCACAAAAAATAACATATACATATAGTAGAGATTTGTTAAAGTGCTGTGACTTGATTGACTTATTCCCTGTCTTGAGAGTTTCTAGTTTACAAGAAACAATAGTTATCATGCATAAAAGAAATGCAAATAACTGACCCCATACAAAAAAGATTTTAATTTTAAACAATTTATTTCTTAAGCTGAGTAGTAAATATGGAGGTATTATGTAATTATCTGTACTTCTGTGTTTACCTAAAATATTTCATATCAAATAAACTACTGTAAGTATTCAGAAATGTAGAGGCAGACTTGAGAACAGGTGAATTAATTTATAACATTTGTTTTTATAGACTGCAAAACTGTGCTTAATTTATTTTACATTAAAACTTGTTTGTGTACTATAATTTGAGGGGACTTTATGCTTTCTTTAACATAGGTGAGATTTGCTTTAAATTTATTTATTTTGTGATCCACACTAAGTGCTGACTCACAGATATGTCTAATCTGAGAAATATATGTAATTTTCTATATTCTGTTATATATCTCATCTTTCCACAAGTGTATTTTCTCTTATTAAATATTCCATATTTCTTACAGCTTTGAAGCATGCTCTAGTTGTACTGAATTTTAATACTCATTCTACTAACTAGTATAGTATCATTTGCATACCTAATGAAGATGGTCATTCAGGTTATTGATTGAACCATTAAATCCCATTAAATGCAGGAATAATTGTGATAAAAAATCAATTGATATGTCATTCTAGGTTAACATAACCCATTGATATCAATTATTTACATATTCACTAGTGATAGCTACCCACCTTAATATGTATATATGGTCTATTATGCCTACTCAGGTAATGGATACATATATATCATCCAAAACAGAATCAAAAGCCTAACTATGATGTAAGAGATTAGAACCACAACATTTCCTTTGTATAAAATCAGCCATCAGTTCACCATAGAATTTAAGCAGTCTCGTAAAACTATTTCTCAAAAAAAAAAAAAAAAAAATCAAGCAGTCCTCTGAGATAAGACTCAATAATCTCACTTATTATCAACATTTTTAGGTGAAATAACTATGGCCCTGAGAGCATAATATGGTTTCGTTATACGGTTTTCATTTTTTGTGACTTTCCAATACAAATACACTTAAAACAATTTCAGGTTAGTTTCTAATGTTACATTATCTTTTTAATTTTAGATGGTAATTAATTGGTTTCTCCATTACCTTTTCTTAACATTTTCCCAGGAATAGAAATTAATGGATAAAAAATTTTTCATCAATCTTCCAATAATATTGAAATATGAAAATAATAGGCTCATAACATTTTAGATGAGTTGTAAAGGATTCCAAATGTCAATAATTTATTTTTTTCCTTGGAAAGCTTTAATAATTTATGTATTAATTATGTCATTCTGATTGATAAGATAGAGCCACAGTATTAATAGCCCAAATATTCCAGTCATGGAAACATTAATGAGAATCTGATGCTATCATTAGAATGACCAATGAACACAGCCACTGAACAAATCAGTCTTGTAGCCATCAACATGACCATTGATTGCATGGAGACTTAGCATGTGTTTGTCTTTCTTTTCTCATTAACACCTATATTTTCTAAATTAGTCACAAGTTTGTTTAAAAGACACAAAAGATTCAAAGCAGGCAGAATATTAGCTCACACATGTTATAAATCTCAGACGTTCTGAAAGGTCCTAAAGCCAGAATTGTTTTTGAGATTCTCAGTCCCACAGTTAAATGTGTTAAAACTAATACTAAAAATATTTCCCAAAAAATGAATTAATGAAAAGAAGCAGACTTGGAAAATTTGAATAACTAGAAAGATGTTTTTAGACCTAAAAAGTCATTTTTGGATCCCAATTTGCTCTAGAAAATGACAAATCTCCAATAAACCAGAAAACTATCCCACTTGATCTCGCTGAATTAACTCTGAGGCAATTCAAATCTTTCTAGAAAAAAATAGGGGTTTTTAAAATTTAAATAAACATACTCTGAAGAAACTCCAAAATAATACTGAGCAATATAAAAGAAGACTTGGATTATAGAGCTATATTATGTTCCTGGATGGAGAGATAATATTGTAAACACATCAGTCAAAACTCAAATTGTTTTTAAAGTTTCTTGTAATACCAATCAAAATATCAGTGGGGATTTTGAAGGAAACTGGGAGAAAAAACCAAAATGATGTTAGAATCAATTTTGAATAACAAGCAAGAGGGAATCAAAATTTTCATAAAGATCAAAGTTATCATGAATGGGAAGACTTATCCTGACAGATTAAAAAAAAATTCTTTTTGTTTCTTGTTGTTGTTGCTTTGTTTTTTGAGATGGACTCTCACTCTGTTTCCCAGGCTAAAGTACAGTGGTGCAATCTTGGCTCACTGCAACTTCCATCTCTTGGATTCAAGCAATCCTCCTGCCTCAGTCTCCCAAGGAGCTGGGACTACAGGCTTGAGCCACCACGCCCAGCTAAAGGAAAGTATATTCTTAATGTGTTGTTATGAAAGCCTTGTGCTCCTTGCACCAAAACTACAGAGAGCTCAAAAACCAAAATAGGCCAAGAACAGCTTCTGATGTATAAGCTTGTCAACAAATAATAAATTAAGCATTATAAATTAATGAGAAAGAGTGATAGTCAATAAATAGTGTGGCAAAAAATTATTAGCTACATGGCAAAAGGTAAGTGTCATCTTTACCTTACCTAATGTATATATGTGGGCCTACATATATCCAGATTTTTGAAGGGCATAAGTTATCACAATTCTGAGTCTCTCTTTAAGAAAAAGAATACACTGTTACAAATACAAAATCAGTTATGAAAATGAATTTTAACTTAGGATGAGAAAAACACAAACTTCAAAAAAAGCAAACTTCAAAAAAGCTAATAGATTGCACAAATACCATGAAATCTGGAAAAAAATTATTTTAATTAAATACTTGTTTGGCAGTTCTATGATACTTTTCCCTGTACGTGTTTTGGCTACATACTCTGATTAATTCTTCATAAAAACAGCAATTGTATTTTTTAATATTGACAATTTAAAGAAGTTTCTTTCAGATTCTCAAATCATTATTAATACTGTCATGTAAATTTTTAGAACTATTGTCAATTTTGGGTAAACCTCTATCAAGTTTCTTTCCTATATGATCTGTAAGATCTGGAGAATTCCCACAGGCTAACTTCTGACTTTATACATTTCAAGCCTTGATGCTCCCCAACTAATTACGCACTTTCAGTGCTGAGTATCAGGGAACATATTCATAGTGCGTTAGAAACTCTACCCATCCATCTTAGTGTCAGAACATCAGGAGTTTGGCACAGTGGAAACCATTCCTCCACTAGTAGGGCTAGCAATACATGAAGGTGGTGGTGAGCCATATAAAAGTATTCCACTAAACCCAAACTAAATGTATCCCCAACTCAATTTCTTCTTAGCTGAAACCCCAAATGCCTGCAGGTACCACAATGCTCCCTGCCATAAGGGGAAATGTTATCGAGGGAATATGTGGTGGAGGAGAAGAGAAATAAAGGGGAATCTGCAATGGAAAGAGAGAGTTGTGTTAACTGAGTGTGGTTAAAATGCCTTATTTCTGCAAATTAAAAAAAAAAAAAAAAGTATAACCATGTGAGTCCAATTCTAAGGTCCTTTATTATGTTCATGGCAAATCTACCTCTGATTATCCCCACTTTGTAATTTAGGAAATAGAAGCTTGAAAAGTAAAGTAACTTATCCATGATCTCACAGTTTATAAATTGCAGAGCTGAGCTAGGAAGTCAAGGTTGAATGATTCCAAAGATAGTGCTCTAAAACACGAAGCTATACTTCTAACAAAAGTGAAAAGGTGTTAATATTCTTAGTATATGAAAAAGCTATTTTGAATCAGTACAAGATCACCCTATTTCAGTCCAAAAATGGACAATTTACTTAGAGGAAACAAACGGACAAATGGCTAATAAATTGTTTGTAAAAATCGCACAACTTTAGAATGAATATATATTTTTATCAAATTTGAAAATAATCTTTAAATGATAATACACAGCACTGAAGGACAAAGGCATGTGCAACACCTCTGAGAATATAAATGTGTACAAGTTTCAGAAAATTAATTTATCAATTTGGCAAAGTGTACTGATAGCCTTAAAAATGCTCATCCCATTTCACGCAGTCATTCTATTTCCAGGAAAATAAAATGAAATAAATACAGACAAAGCTTTATACACAAAGATATTACACTATTTATAAAGGAAGAAAAGAAACAACATAAAGGGAGTGGTTAAGTGAATTATGGGGTTATGATATAGAAAATGAAATATAGTATGTGCCATTAAATTATATTATTTCCATAATATGCAGAAATACAGAATGGCAAGTGAAGAAAGGAATTTTATGTATAATATATAATACAATATCAACTACATAAACACACACACACACATATAGACATGTAAGCGTAGATTTAGAGCTACTTATTCAGATTAGGAGCTATAACTTCAGAAATGACATTGTACCATTTTTACTTAAATTTAAAATGCAATGTTTCAAACAATTGTTTTATTTCACAATCTACAAAACAGAACATTTGTACCTACTTCTCTCCTTCTTGTCAGCAAGTTCAAGAATTGATGAGGGTGTGACTATATTGTGGTACTGAAAGCATATATTGTTTTCAAAGCATTCAATTTAATACAATTTGGAATAGGCATCTGATATCCTCAGCTTCATGCACGCCTTCCCCACTGTCGTTACAGTCCGCACAGCTGTAGCTGTCTGCCTGGTGGTCTCCCAGAGGTGACTGTGTTTCATTGCAAGGCTGTGCTAGTGAAACCCCTGGGCTCTTATGAGAGGAAAGGCACTATATAAATGCAAAACAGTCTATTTTATTCATGCTGTCATATAAATAGAGATCTACTTTATGCTAGCAGTTTTTCAAGGTAACTGGTTATTCTTAGTATCTAGCTTCTCATTCTCAGGGCCTCTATAATGTATTGGGCAAAAATTATTTTCCACCCCAGAACAACAAGTGCCTTTCTGAGTGTAGAAGAGTCATTGGAAATGTCACCTTAAGCCAGTACTAGTTCACAGAGGATGAGATGATTATCTAGATGGTTCAAACAATAGCTGCTTCCAGATGGCCCTGGCTCTCGCTGAAGCTGCGGTTGTCTGGCTGCAAGGACATAAAGAGCCCACTCTTTTCTACTGGTCTCGGCAATAGTCACCTTTCCTACTTCCACCTTTCACGCTTCACTAACATCGTGAAACAGACAGGCTGTGTAGTTAGGTTGACCTAGGTTTAAATCCTGGCTATGCATTTAAGAGCTCTCTGTTTTTGAGTCTAACTCTTCATTTTCAAAATGAACCCATCTACCCATTGGTGATGTTACAGGATGATTAAATGAGGTATGGGTGAAAGTCATTTAGCACAATTGCAGGCACACAGTAGTTTGATACATGTTATCTATTATAGTCAGAGGTTCTGCTTCTCTAAATCAGCACCAAGCTGAGAAATGTGTTGAGGACATTATACTACGGGTAGGGGATAAGGGAGCAGCTGGAGGACAGGAGTTAAAGGACATTGTATCTGCCTCTTAAAGAATTTACAAGCTCTGGCCGGGCGCGGTGACTCAAGCCTGTAATCCCAGCACTTTGGGAGGCCGAGGCGGGCGGATCACGAGGTCAGGAGATCGAGACCATCCTGGCTAACACGGTGAAACCCCGTCTCTACTAAAAATACAAAAAGAAATTAGCCGGGCGTGGTGGCGGGCGCCTGTAGTCCCAGCTACTCGGGAGGCTGAGGCAGGAGAATGGCGTGAACCCGGGAGGCGGAGCTTGCAGTGAGCCGAGATCGCGCCACTGCACTCCAGCCTGGGCGACAGAGCAAGACTCCGTCTCAAAAAAAAAAAAAAAAAAGAATTTACAAGCTCTAAACATAGAAAAGTTAGTGCTAGATGCGACCTTAGAAACTATTTGTTCCACTCTGCTCATTTTTCAAATAAGGAAAGCTTATTAAAATAAAGCTAATAGGGCAGCATGGTTCTGTCTGACATGCTGTGAGCTTCAAAATGAATCAAATATACTTGACACATTTGGTCAAGAGATTATTTGGGTTATATGCCTCCCTTTTCTGTTTTTTCCTTCCCCCTTTAACATGCTACAATAAAATTGCACTGTAGTGATGAGAGGGGAAGCTGGCTGGGCTTCTGGGTCGGGTAGGGACTTAGAGAACTTTTCTGTCTAGCTAAACATTGTAAATGCACCAATCAGCACTCTGTGTCTAGCTAAAGATTTGTAAACGCACCAATCAGTGCTCTGTCAAAATGGACCAATCAACTCTCTGTAAAATGGGCCAATCAGTAGGATGCAGGTGGAGCCAGATAAGGGAATAAAAGCAGGCCACCCGGACTAGCACTGGCAAGTCACTTGGGTTCCCTTCCAAGGTGTAGAAGGGTTGTTCTTTCACCCTTGGCAATAAATCTTGCTGCTGGTCACACTTTGGGTCTGTGCCACCTTTAAGAGCTGTAACACTCACCACAAAGGTCTGCAGCTTCACTCCTGAAGTCAGCGAGACCATGAACCCACCAGAAGGAAGAAACTCCAGACACATCTGAACATCTGAAGGAAAAAACTCGGGATACATCATCTTCTAAGAACTGTAACACTCACTGCGAGGGTCCCCAGCTTCATTCTTGAAGTCAGGGAGACCAAGAACCCACCAATTCCAGACACAGGGAGACCCACATTCTTTTCATAATATGCTACCTTTTGGTCTCCAATCATCATCATTGTATAATCTCACCTGTTATCTTGATCAGCCTCCTATTGTACTTTTAGCATTAAATCTCAACCAAGTAACCTGTGTTCCTCAGGTGTTTAGTAGAATCACATGTTTAGTTTTGTCTCACCTTGCCTTTCTAAATGTTGATCCTCTTAAGAATAAAGATGTGTTTGGAGAAACGATTTTAAGCATACAGGCCAAATGGCAAAGGAACAGAGTGGGTGGTTTTTCCATTTGTATTACACTCTGCTGCGGCATTGACTCCAACCCTCCCCAAATCGAATTGAAATTGGGCATCAATATCCCTGCCTGCTCTCCCTCGGTATTTTTTTTTTTTTTTTTTTTTTTTTTTGAGACGGAGTGTCACTCTGTCTCCCAGGCTGGAGTGCAATGGGACGATTTCGGCTCACTGCAGGCTCCACCTCCTGGGTTCACACCATTCTCCTGCCTCAGCCTTCTGAGTAGCTGGGACTACAGGCGCCTGCCACCACGACCGGCTAATTTCTTTTTGTATTTTTAGTAGAGATGGGGTTTCACTGTGTTAGCCAGGATGGTCTCAATCTCCTGACCTCATGATCTGTCAGCCTCCTACTCCCCAAGTGCTGGGATTACAGGCGTGAGCCACTGCGCCTGGCCCCCACTCCGTATTATTTTATTTTATAGAGCTATAATTGAAACTCTTAAGAGAAAGAAGTTCTTTCCCTCTATCTCAACTCTGTAGAGGGGAAATTAACCCCTCCCTCTCATGCCTCCATGTCCACTCATCCCTATCCTAGCTCCTTTTTAAAAAAAATGAGGAGTTAAGAATATGGCTGCACAGAGCTTAGGACATTCTTTAGTCCTGGTGTTTCTAGTAAGATCATCTTCTCTGTAGCCCAGGCATCTTAATTTTTTTATACCACATACTCCTTTGACAGACTGAGGAAGCCTATAGAGCCTTTTGCTGTATAGTGCTTTGAAATGCAAGACATAAAATTCATAAATTACAAAGAAAACTAATTATATTGAAGTAGTTAGCAAATTATGAAAAAATTGTGATGTAGGACCATATGTGCCTTTATTAACATATTAAATAAGATCTAGTGGTGGGTCTAATAACCACCATAATCTCAAAGCAGCGATGAGCACAAATGTTATTCCTAGACAGCTGCAACAACTGTAATGTGGTATGAAAATGTCTATGATTTCTATTGATGACAGCCGTAAGCTGTGATTTCTTTCCTACATTCATAATGGAAGAAAATGCTAAATTCTAGTTAGTAGTCAGAAAAAATGAAGATGTAATCGTTTCCCATTTACATTCAGGAACCCAGTGAATTCTGCCCAAGAATCTCTTTGCCCAGGTTAAGAACCCCAGCTGAGCTTCCCACCATAGACCTCAGTAGGCCTGACCCAGGTTAGACATTCCATCCAGCACCACCTTTTCCTTTCCTGAAAGCAGAACTAAGGAGCTAATTTGCGGCTACTCTTGGTGATGGGCTATTTCTTCTCTCCATGTCTTGCTTCAAGAATATCTAGATAGGAAGGTCGAAAGCTTTTAATTTTGGTCAGGGGGAAACAAATGTACTTTACCAGTTAGGAAATGGTTTCTATAGTAGCAAGTTCTCTCTTCTCCTACCCAAAGTCTTCACTTCAGATATCTACATAATTATGTTTAATGATTTAATGTAATCTGATTCTAATTCTCTCTGTAGACACATAGATAGAGTGATAGATAGATACAAATAGAAAGAGGCATAGTGCGTGTATATATAAATATAGACATACATATATATATTTTGTATTTTTCATCCTTTAAAATTTGGAGATGACCCTGAGGCTTTTTCCATAAAGAGAACTTTACTAGAAGAAAAGCTACATGAGGGCAGGGACTATGTTTTGTTCACTGCTGCTTCCACAGCAATTAGGAGTGTCTGGTCCTACTTAAATATTTATTGAGTATATAGCTGAAAGGTATTCTGTAAGTACAAGTGGGCTTCTGAGGATTTTGGGGTTTACATGAAACCAGTGTTAAAAGAGAAAGCCAAGTATCCCAGAAGTAGTCTTAATAAAATCAATACCAAGCCTTAACTTTTCACCTTAAGCAAATAAACAGATACATACATACTTAATAACAACCAAGCCATAGTGTCATGAAATAGCAAAAGATTTTGTTTTACTTTTAAGTCAAAATGAAAGGTTTGTATTGCTATAGTAATGATCAAGAAGACATGAAACAAAACTTACAACTAAGGAAGTGGAAGTAAATCTAACTATGTATGCATACCAGTACAGAGGAAATCGAACAAAGTAAATGGAAATTCTTTACTGAACTCTGTGAACACTGGTAGAGTGGCTGTACCACCATGGGTGACTGGTACAGATGTGCTGAATAAAAGAATGAATGAGCTAACAATTCTATACTAGGTAAATTCTTCCTCACCTCAACCTTCCAACACTGCACAGCGATGCTAGACTTTATACAAGTTGAGTAAAATAATCTAAAATATGAGTATTTCACTGGGAGAAGGATTATAGAGAATAAGGGAGGAACTAGTGGTCATACAAGTGTGACTTCTGGTCAACCACAAAAAACTAGGTGGTGCCAGAGCTAGCTCAGGTTCTGATATGATAAGATGGAGAAAGATGCTCAGGAGTGAGAAGTCCGTAAGGAATGTAGAGGGACTCTGCTCATGCATGTTGCCCAATTGTAGCATTGAAGTCTTAGAGTCCCGGAATTTATTTAGATGCTATGTAATATATTTCATATTCTAACAGAAGATTTCTCAAGCATGCCTAGCAAATGCTCATACAATCTCCCTTAGAATGTCTCCAGTGATACAGATCATACCACTTTTTAAACTGGGCAGCTCAATTACTAACAGACATAATTTCGTAAAGCTTCATCTTTATAATGTTTGAAGTGTACCACTTTACAATTGCACCCAACACTGAGCACAATGCCTATACAGAAAAACCATTCACCAATTTTTTTTTTGTTGAATGAACAGTCTCATTTTTCCCTTTGTGTGGGGGGACTCCACTTACTTGCAGATGATGGACTTTTTTCTCAAAAGAAGAGGGTAATTAGGAGCAGTGCCATAGGAGATAAGAGTTCAATATTTCATGGTCACAGTTCCATTTATTTATTTAACAGATATGTTTTTCAGCCTTTTAAAACAATACCTTCTTGATAATACTAGGTGAGAAAAGAGGATGTATGAAAGCAATACAACTCTTTAAATAATATCATCCACTTCCAGGGACATCACTCTCAAAATATTCCTTTCCCCAGGAAAAATTTTACAAAATCTATCAATAGTCATAATTTGCCCAGTCATCAGCCTTTACCATGGGTGCTGAGGTTTATCAGTTTCACCCTTGGTATTCCAACCTAGACCAAGACACTCAGGAGGTGTGATGTAATCTCATCAGAATACAATGAATCCCTCGTAATATTGGATATAAACTAGGAGTTCCACTGACACATTAACTGAAACATTTTTGTCAACAATTTCATCACACACTGAGTTTGCAATTGTATAAAAGTAGAGTTTCACATTTAATCTGTGTCTATTTTTCAGCCAGGTCTTTCCTATAAATTCACACTTTTTACTTTAAATGCAGAACTTAGTAACTACTCCTATTAAAATTTTTATTTTGTTGGTTTCAGTGTAATAGGTCAACTTTTTAAGAGCTTCTATATTTTCATTCTCCTTCCGTTTTTCTTTATCTAGCTGAGACGTTAAAGTATCTTTGCACTCTGAATTTTGATTCCCTCCTTCTTTCGCCAGTATTGCACCTGCCTTTCTCAAACTTCCCTTAACTCTCTTTTAAATTAGATCTTTTGCACTTCTACATGCTTTCACTGAAATTGGGTTCAATGATAATCACTTAATTTTCAAATCAAAGGCATTTAAAGTTTTTATCCTGTTGAATCTTTTCTTAGTATTTAGTGATGTTGATCATCTTTTATTTGTGAAAATCTCTCTTTCCCTAAATTTTATTACATTATATTTGCTTATGGCTCATCTTGTACCATATTCTCTTTGATCTTCTTTTCTTTTTAAGTATCATTGTACCTCATGCTTTCACATTTATTCTCCATTTACTCACTTACTTCTGTGTCTTCAAAGGTATGTCACCACTCTTAGTCTAGATTTCTTTCCTTAGCTACTAGACATATATTTTCCACTGACTGCTGGAAAATTAAATCTCTACACCCTTAAACACCCTAAACTCAATATTTTCAAAATTTTTAATTTTAGCCAGCAAGATTCTCTGCCTTCTTTTCTATGAAATTCATCCTCTACATCACTGTCCAACAGATACCAAGCACAGACATTATCAGGTCAATTATATTATTACAGAATACTTTCTACATTTCTTTAGCTTCCTCTGTAAGACTTCACAACACAGTGTGTATATTGACTTCACTATATGCAGACTCAACTCTAAGTGCTTTATTTATATTAACTCATTAAATTCAACAACCCTATAAAGTAGGAACTATTACCACCATTTTAGAAATGAGGAAATGTGTGCAACAAGGAAATGACTTGCTAAAAATCAATAGCTATAAGTGTGGGAGCCAGGACTCAGACCCAAGGAGTCTGGCTCCAGGATCTATTATTTTGACTACCATACAATATTGCTTTTCACAAGGTGGCCTCCTTAGGTTTTCAGATTTAGCTTGCTGTAATTCTGCACCACACTTACTGTTTTTCAGAAACAAAATATCTTGCTGTTTCTCTCAACCTCTGTGTCTTTCCAGGACTCTATGCCTCAATTTTAGTGTTACTGGGGCCAGAATGCATTTCTATCTCTCTTTATTCTTGGTATCTTTGGGGTCTTATGAACAGAATAGGGAAAGGTAAGAAGCTAACCAAGATTGTGTCTTCAGGTGAGGTGTAGTCTCACTTAATTCCTCGGGGAGGTCTGGATTGCTTCATTTTAAGGAGAGCAGAGTTTTATACCTCTGCACCTGTCAGTTACTGCCTATATACATGGGATAAGGTGATGGGGACTGTTGTAACTCCCAGGCATCTCCAGTTAAGACAACTTCAATCATCCAAGGGCAATCAACTGTCTAATTGCTTCTGCTAATAAAAATTGAAATTGATCTAAGCTGACTTAGTTTTACTTAGAACAAAATGGAATATAAATTATTAATAAGTTGATTATTTGTTCATGCTTCCATATCAAGATAAAAATTGTAGATATCTCTTGAATTCAGGGTTTTACATAAATAACAACAACAAAACAACACAATTAGCTAATCAAGTCAGATTCTAGCACAATACCTCTCACTTAATAGGTGTGTAATAAAGAGGTGACAGAGAAATAAATGACAAGTGAAGCTGTATTTACTGTATATTACACCTTTTGGGTTCCAGTGTAATATATTTCCTAATGCCAAAAAGCAACACATACTTTATGCAATTTCAAAAGCAAAACATTGAAAACCATTAAGACATATACAGAAGGCAGAATGTATTTTTAATCTAAAAATTAAGGTATGTCTATGTTCACAATTTGATATATGTCCATATACTATACTATGGTTGATCTTAGCCAAAAGGCAGAGAAACAATGTCCATATAATATATATGCACATATACATATACATAGATTGTTACATAAATAGAAATACTTTATATATAATTTTCTAGTTTTTTTTCTCTAACAGCATAGTAGTAAGAATACTTTCATATACTATTCACCCCTACCCCCAACAGATCTACTAGTTGTACATAAACTATTTATTTAAAAATTTATCACTTTTACTAATGACTTGAAATACCACTGTTATTATATATTAACTACCCATTTGCATTTGGATTTATTTTTGCACCCTTTATCTTAGTCTCCTAATTTACCTATTTTATACACCAGTACTAAACAAGTTTTAGTAACAATGACTTTTTTTTAAATTGCCCAGATACAGACTGGAGAACTTTTGATAGATTATAGGTTTAGTCCACACCTCCATTCTCTTCTTTTTTAGAAATTTCTCATACAAATTTCTCATCTATCCACAAATGATAATCTTAAAGATATTTCTATTGAAATTGCAATAAATTTCAGATTATTGAATAGAGAAGAGATAACTAACATATTTACAACAATATGTATTTCTATTTTGAAAGTGTACTTTTTCATTGTACTTTAAGTTCTGGGATACAGATGCTGGATGTGCAGGCTTGTTACATAGGTATACATGTGCCATGGTGGTTTGCTGCACCTATCAACCCATCATCTAGGTTTTAAGCCCTGCATGCATTAGGTATTTGTCCTATTGCTCTCCCTATCCTTGACACCCCTGCCCCAACAGGCCCTGGTGTGTGCTGTTCCCCTCCCAGTGTCCACGTTTTCGTTTTCTCATTGTTCAACTCTCACCTATGAGTGAGAACATGTGGTGTTTGGTTTTCTGTTCTTGTGTTAGTTTGCTGAGAATGATGGTTTCCAGCTTCATCCATGCCCAGGCAAAGGACATGAACTCATTCTTTTTAATGTCTGCATAGTATTTCATGGTATATATGTGTCACATTTTCTTTATCCAGTCCACCATTGATGGGCATTTGGGTCGGTTCCAAGTAAAAGTGTATCTTTTTTAAAAAACAAGAGATCAATTTCTGTTCCCAGATCAGGAGGAGGAAGGTTACATTTCTCTTAATACGGGTCCTAAATGTTCCTTAAGAGGCCTAACTTTCAGTATTTTATCATTTGTGTTTTTATTGAAAATGATATATTTACTTCTTTTTTCTCTTTGATGTATATTTTATTTATTTATTTTTATTATTATACTTTAAGTTCTAGGGTACATGTGCACAACGTGCAGGTTTGTTACGTATGTATACATGTGCCATGTTGGTGTGCTGCACCCGTTAACTCGTCATTTACATTAAGTGTATCTCCTAATGCTGTCCCTCCCCACTACCCCCACTCCATGACAGGCCCCACTGTGTGATGTTCCCCACCCTGTGTCCAAGTGTTCTCATTGTTCAATTCCTACCTATAAGTGAGAACGTGCAGTGTTTGCTTTTCTGTCCTTGCAATAGTTTGCTCAGAATGATGGTTTCTAGCTTCATCCATATCCTTATAAAGGACATGAACTCATCCTTTTTTATGGCTGCATAGTATTCCATCGTGTATATGTACCACATTTTCTTAATCTAGTCTATCATTGATGGACATTTGGGTTGATTCCAAGTCTTTGTTATTGTGAATAGTGCCACAATAAACATATGTGTGCATGTGTCTTTATAGCAGCATGATTTATAATCTTTGGGTATATGCCCAGTAATGAGATGGCTGGGTCAAATGGCATTTCTAGTTCTAGATCCTTGAGGAATCGCCACACTGTCTTCCACAATGGTTGAACTAGTTTACATTCCCACCATCAGCATAAAAGCATTCCTATTTCTCCACATCCTCTCCAGCACCTGTTGTTTCCTGACTTTTTAATGATCGCCATTCTAACTGGTGTGAGATGGTATCTCCTTGTAGTTTCGATTTGCATTTCTCTGATGGCCAGTGATGATGAGCCTTTCTTCATGTGTCTGTTGGCTGCATAAATGTCTTCTTTTGAGAAGTGTCTGTTCATATTCTCTGCCCACTTTTTGATGGGGTTGTTTCATTTTTTCTTATAAATCTGTTTAAGTTCTTTGTAGAGTCTGGATATTAGCCCTTTGTCAGATGCGTAGATTGTAAAAGTTTTCTCCCGTTCTGTAGGATGCCTGTTCACTCTGATGGTAGTTTGTTTTGCTGTGCAGAAGCTCTTTAGTTTAATTAGATCCCATTTGTCAATTTTGGCTTTTGTTGCCATTGCTTTTGGTGTTTGAGTCATGAAGTCCTTGCCCATGTCTATGTCCTGAATGGTATTGCCTAGGTTTTCTTCTAGGGTTTTTATGGTTTTAGGTCTAACATTTAAGTCTTTAATCCATCTTGAATTAATTTTGTATAAGGTGTAAGGAAGGGATCCAGTTTCAGCTTTCTACATATGGATAGCCAGTTTTCCCAGCACCATTTATTAAATAGGGAACCCTTTCCCCATTTCTTGTTTTTGTCAGGTTTGTCAAAGATCAGATGGCTGTAGATATGTGGTATTATTTCTGAGGGCTCTATTCTGTTCCATTGGTCTATATTTCTGTTTTGGTACCAGGTTTATGTCTGCTTGGTGCAGAGTTGAGGTCAAGTCCTGGATATCCTTGTCAACTTTCTGTCCACTGATCTGTCTAATGTTGACAGTGGGGTGTTGAAGTCTCCCATTATTATTGTGTGGGAGTCTAAGTCTCTTTGTAGGTCTCTAAGGACTTGCTTTATGAATCTGGGTGCTCCTGTATTGGGTGCATATATATTTAGGATAGTTAGCTCTTCCTGTTGAATTGATCCCTTTATCATTATGTAATGGCCTTCTTTGTCTCTTTTGATCTTTGATGGTTTAAAGTCTGTTTTATCAGAGACTAGGATTGCAACCCCTACTTTTTTTTGCTTTCCATTTGCTTGGTAGATCTTCCTCTATCCTTTTATTTTGAGCCTATGTGTGTCTCTGCATGTGAGATGGGTCTCCTGAATACAGCACACTGATGGGTCTTGACTCTTTATCTAATTTGCCAGTCTGTGTCTTTTAACTGGGGAATTTAGCCCATTTATATATATATATATATATATATATATTTTTTTTTTTTTTTTTTTTTTTTTTTTTGAGACAGAGTCTCACGCTGTTGCCCAGGCTGGAGTGCAGTGGCGCGATCTCGGCTCACTGCAAGCTCCGCCTCCCGGGTTCCCGCCATTCTCCTGCCTCAGCCTCCTGAGTAGTTGGGACTACAGGCACCCGCCACCGCGCCCGGCTAATTTTTTGTATTTTTAGTAGAGATGGGGTTTCACTGTGGTCTCGATCTCCTGACCTTGTGATCCGCCCACCTCGGCCTCCCAAAGTGCTGGGATTACAGGCTTGAGCCACCGCGCCCGGCCTAGCCCATTTATATTTAAGGTTAATATTGTTATGTGTGAATTTGATCCTGTCATTATTATGTTAGCTGGTTATTTTGCTTGTTCTTGATGCAGTTTCTTCCTAGCATCAATGGTCTTTACAATTTGGCATGTTTTTGCAGTGGCTAGTACAGGTTGTTCCTTTCCATGTTTAGTGCTTCCTTCAGGAGCTCTTGTAAGGCAGTCCTGGGAGTGACAAAATCTCTCAGAATTTGTTTGTCTGTAAAGGATTTTATTTTTCCTTCACTTATGAAGCCTAGTTGAGGTGGATATGAAATTCTGGGTTGAAAATTATTTTCTTTAAGAATGTTGAATATTGGCCCCCACTCTCTTCTGGCTTGTACAGTTTCTGCCAAGAGATCTGCTGTTAGTCTGATGGGCTTCCCTTTGTTGGTAACCTGACCTTTCTCTCTGGCCGCCCTTAACATTTAACTTTGGTGAATCTGACAATTATGTGTCTTAGAGTTGCTCTTCTTGAGGAGTATCTTTGTGGTGTTCTCTGTGTTTCCTGAATTTGAATGTTGGCTTGCCTCGCTAGGTTGGGGAAGTTCTCCTGGATAATATACTGCAGAGCGTTTTCCAACTTGGCTCCATTCTCCCCGTCACTTTCAGGTACACCAATCAGATGTAGATTGAGTCTTTTCACATAGTCCCATATTTCTTGGAGGCTTTGTTCATTTATTTGAACTCTTTTTTCTAAACTTCTCTTCTCGCTTCATTTCATTCATTTTATCTTCAATCACGAATACCCTTTCTTCCACTTGATCAAATTGGCTACTGAAGCTTGTGCATACATCATGTAGTTCTCATGCCATGGTTTTCATTTAAGGACTTCTCTACACCATTTATTCTAGTTAGCCATTCATCTAATCTTTTTTCAAGGTTTTTGGCTTCTTTGCGATGGGTTTGAACATCCTTTTGCTTGGAGAAGTTTGTTATTACTGATCATCGGAAGCCTTCTCTCAACTCATCAAAGTCATTCTCTGTCCAGCTTTGTTCCATTGCTGGTGAGGAGCTGCGTTCCTTTGGAGGAGAAGAGGCGCTCTGATTTTTAGAATTTTCAGCTTTTCTGCTCTGGTTTCTCCCCACTTTTTTGGTTTTATCTACCTTTGGTCTTTGATGATGGTGAAGTACAGATGGGGTTTTGGTGTGGATATCCTTTCTGTTTGTTAGTTTTCCTTCTAACAGTCAGGACCCTCAGCTGCAGGTCTGTTGGAGTTTGCTGGAGGTCCACTCCAGACACTGTTTGCCTAGGTATCACCAGTGGAGGCTGCAGAACAGCAAATATTGCAGAATGGCAGATGTTGCTGCCTGGTCCTTCCTCTGGAAACTTCATGTCAGAGGGTCACCTGGCTATATAAGGTGTCATTCGGCCCCTACTGGGAGGTGTCTCCCAGTTAGGCTACTCACAGGTCAGGGACCCACTTGAGGAGGCAGTCTGTCCGTTCTCAGCTCTCAAACTCCGTGCTGGGAGAACCACTACTCTCTTCAAAGCTCTCATACAGGGATGTTTAAGTCTGCAGAAGTTTCTGCTGCCTTTTGGTCAGCTATGCCCTGCCCCCAGAGGTGGAGTCTACAGAGGCAGGCAGGCCTCCTTGAGCTGTGGTGGGCTCCACCCAGTTTGAGCTTCCCAGTGCTTTGTTTACCTTCTCAAGCCTCAGCAATGGCATACACCCCCCTAGCCTCTCTGCTGCTTTGCAGTTCAATCTTAGACTGCTGTGCTAGCAGTGAGTGAGGTTCCATGGGTGTGCGACCCTCCGAGCCAGGCACGGGATATAATCTCCTAGTGTGCCATTTGCTAAGACCGTTGAAAAGATGCAGTATTAGTATTAGTAAAAGGGAGTGTCCCGATTTTCCAGGTACTGTCTGTAATGGATTCCCTTTGCTAGGAAAGGCAATTCCCTGATCCCTTGTGCTTCCTGGGTGAGCGATGCCCTGCCCTGCTCCATGGGCTGCACCCACTGTCTGACAAGCCCCAGTGAGATGAATCTGGTACCTCAGTTGGAAATGCAGAAATCACCCATCTTCTGTGTTGTTCATGCTGGGAGCTGCAGACTGGAGTTGTTCCTATTCGGCCATCTTGGAACCTCCCGAAAATGGTATCGTTTCTTTTTTTTTTTTTTTTTTGAGACGGAGTCTCGCTCTGTCACCCAGGCTGGAGTGCAGTGGCTGGATCTCAGCTCACAGCAAGCTCCGCCTCCCGGGTTTACGCCATTCTCCTGCCTCAGCCTCCCGAGTAGCTGGGACTACAGGCGCCCGCCACCTCGCCTGGCTAGTTTTTTGTATTTTTTAGTAGAGACGGGGTTTCACCATGTTAGCCAGGATGGTCTCGATCTCCTGACCTCGTGATCCGCCCGTCTTGGCCTCCCAAAGTGCTGGGATTACAGGCTTGAGCCACCGTGCCTGGCCAATGGTATCTTTTCTTCTATGTGATTGTTATTAGCATTCAAGAAAGTTCTTCAATTTTGAGTATTAATTTTGTACTCTATCATTTGTTTAAACTCTTTTATAAATTCTATTTGTTTCCTTTTGAGCCTTTCACAAATACAATCTTAAGTCTATACCATAATTTTGTCTCCTTAAGTTTTATATCTTTTCTTTTATCTAATTTATTGACAAGTACATCTAATTTTTGAATTGCTTAAAAATATAAAATAAAAATATAATAGTAAATATGGTAATATAGTTGTCTTATGTATGGTTAATTTTAAGGAAGATGTTACTGGCATTATTAAACCTCATATTACATCCTAATTAAAATATATGAATATATGTGTGTATGAAGAGATAAAGGAGAAGGAGCAAGAGAAGATGAGAGGTGTGATTTTTTAAAAATTATGAAGCTTTCATAACATTCAATGACATATTTCACCAACAGCTTTTGTTGTATTTGGCTTTATAGTATACACTTTTATTGTTAAATTTACTGACATTGAACAAACCGTATATGTTCCTATGATTGACTTGATTAAGATCACTGCTTTAGATGAGTCTCTTTTACCCTTCATATGGGTGGGCTTTCCTTTTTATTAATCTCTAAAGTAATTTTTAATATGTACATCCAATTAACATTTATATGATAGAGAGGTTTGGTCTTATTCTGCCACTGTGTTTTTAGGTTTTAAAGTCCTGCTCTTATTTCTCTACAACATGCTATGCATTTTCTGTGATTTGTGTGTTTGTGATTTTACTTTGGGCAATTTGGGGGTTTGTTGTCTTTTTATTTATTCTAGATATGAGCTCTGCAACTTGAGATAATGTCCTCAAACCTCTATTACTTGAGATATAATCTTTAAACAATTAGAATACAAGGTATTTGTACACTGATATTTCCATTTATCATTCACATTCCTCCCTGCACCACTCAATTCTCAGTTCTTCTAATAGTCATCCTTATTTATTACAGTAATATACTTGAACAGTGATTATTTGATTCATCCACTGTTAATGGTGTATGTTAGCACTTCTGCTCTGAAAATGAAAACATTTACTTATTTCTACAATTTTCAGTTCTCCACTATAACAAAATTTGGCATACTTACTTTTATTTTTATTTATGTACCATTATACTTTCAATGGTTTAGCCTTAGTCCCATATTAATTTTAACACCTTAACTATTTCCAGGATTTCCCTATTGATTGTTCAGGTGTCTTAAAATTTTCTTATGCTCATTTTAAAGTGCTCATGACTACTAATTTATAGGCTTTCTCATGCTTAAAATAACTATTTCTTGCCTTAGTTGAGATGACTTCTGGCTTTTTCTTTCTCTTAGAATTCTACAGACATTATTCCACTGACTTCTAGTGCTAAATTTTGCTGTGGTTAAGTCTGATGCTAGTCTGATTCTTAATAAGTGGTAATTTGGGCAGAGGGGTGAGACAGTGCCTATATCAAATAGTTCCCCCTCTATTACAGATATATAGTAACTTTGCCAGATTGTGTCTTGGTGTTTATAACTGTATACCTTAAGACACTGTAAGTCCAGTATTTCAACTATTTCATGATTTTTTCTGTTATAACTTTGAACTTTTATAGTTTCATTTGTCCTGTTAACTTTCTAAGGGACACCAGTGATGCACCTATTAGATCTTTATATGAATCTCATGTCTATTATTTTTCTCTTACTCATTTCCATTTATGTGTTTGCTTTTCTCAATCCTATTTCCCATGTTCTTTACTGTTGTTTCAGGAGTATCTATTTCCTTTTTTTTGCTGCTACTAATATGACTTTCATTTACAAAATGTTTCCACTTTTATTTGATTCCTGAATTCTCTCACCTCAATTTTTGTCATATTCCATTGTCTTATTATTTCTTCTTTAAGCTCTCGTATCCTTTTTTAAAAAACTCTTGTGTCAAGAGGTCATTTTCTCTTTGATTTTCTTAGTTTCCTTGGGTGTGTTAACCTATGGTTGTCTGCTTCATAATATAATGTGTATACCTTATATTCTGCATTTTAGTGAAGATTTTTTTTTTTACCTTTGTTTCTTATAGTGTCTGGTGGGGACTATGTCTGTTGTTTTCTTGTTATCAGTTTGAATGGGGACCATTTATTCATATAGTTAACTATTTGTTGATATATCATATAATTAGAGGAGAACAGAACTGAGTTGGGTTAAGAGACAGCTTTGATGTTAGTCTGCAATCTCTTCCTTACCAAATGACCAGTTGTCTTTGTTTAACTGCTCTAACAAAGTACCATGCAATGGGTGGCTTATAAGAAACAGAAATTTATTTCTCACAATTCTGGAGGATAAGTCTGAGATTAGGTGCCAGCATGGTGGGGTTCTGGTGAAGGCCCTCTTCTGGTTGCACTACCAGTTTTTTTGTGTAACTTCATATGGCAGAAAGATGGCAAGAGAGCTCTCTGGGGTCCCTTTAAAATGACACTAATTCCATTTATGAGGGTTTACCCTCATGACCTAATTATCTCCCAAAGCTCCCACCTCCAAGTACCATCACACTGGGGATGAGGATTTCAAAATATGAATTTGGGGGACATAAACATTCAGTCTATTGTACCAATACTCCATAAATGTGCCTTTGCTCTGAGCTACCAGGATGCTCTGGATTTGAAATCAGAACAGACAGCTCTGAATTCTGGTGTCAGCTCTTCTTAACTCTATAACTTTGGTAGGTTACTTTAACTCTCTGAAACTTATTATCTGAATTTTAAAAATTTGTGTAATAACACCCACTTCACAAGGCTATTGAGGATTACAGATAATTCATGTAAAGCACTTAGTACAGTGTATGCTACATAGCAGGTGCTTAATAGTATTTATTGTTAGATCAAAACCCCATTTAGTCTTTGGTGTAAATATTTAGTAATTTAACATTAAAATAGACCTAGTAATCCCATTACTGAGTATATATCCAAAGAAATATAAATTATTCTACCATAAAGATACATGCACATATGTTTATTGCAGCACTATTTGCAATAGCAAAGAAATTTGAATCAACCTAAATGCCCATCAATAGTAGACTGGATAAAGAAAATGTAGTACATATACACTATGGCATATTATGCAGCCATAAAAAAGAATGAGATCATGTCTTTTGCAGGAACATTGATGGAGCTGGAGGCCATTATCCTTAGCAAACAAATGCAGAAATAGAAAACCAAATACTGCATGTTCTCACTATGGGAGCTGAATGATGAGGACACATGGACACATAGAAAGGAACAACAGACACTGGGGCCTACTTGAGAGTGGACGGTGGGAGGATCAGGAAAAATAACTATTGGGTACCAGGCTTAATACCTGGGTGACAAAATAGTCTATACAACAAACCCCCACGACATTAGTTTACCTTTATAACAAAATTGCACATGTAACCCTGAACTGAAAATAAAAGTTAGAAATAAAATAAGCTTAGCATCTGCAAGACTGACTGCCATCCACTGTTTCTCCTTCACTCTGTCACAGCATGTGTCAGTTTCCTATTGCTGCTATGCCAAAATTACTATAAATTTAGTTGCTTAAACAAACATATATTTATTAACTTACAGTTCAGGAGGTCAGAAGTCCAAAACAGGTCTCCCTGGGCTAAAATCAAGGTGTTGACAGGACTGCGTTCCTTTCTAGGGCATGTAGGAGAAAAATCCATTTCCTTGTCTTTCTAGCTTCTCTAAGTGGCCTGCATTCCTTGGCTGTGGTCCCTTCCATCTTCAAAGCCAGCAATGGACAATAGAGTCTTTTTCTTAATGCTTTCTGGTTCTGACTCTTTTGCCTCCCTCTTTCCCATGTAAGGACCCATGTGATTACAGTGGGCCTACCTTCATAATCCAGAATAATCTTCCTATCTCAAGGTCAGTTGATTAGCAACTTTAATTTCACCTGCAATCTTAACTCCCTCTCACCATATAACCTAGCATGTTCACAGGTTCCAAGGATTAGGACATGAACATCTTTTCAAGGCCATTGCCCCATAGCAATAGCCTGCTTTCTGCAAAAATGATGTATATTTTTAAATCAAGCCCATCCCTTTTTTCTGTCTGTAGTGTCAGACAAGGTTGTTTGAGAATCCCTCCACATCCCTAGACTTGCATCTCAAACTAAGAGCCATATATTTTTGCCCTTTAGTATGTCTAATCTTGTTTTGGAGAAGTTTGCACAGGGCTCAAATTCTATAGGGAATGAATCTGTTCTCGGTTTCCACCTTTGACTAGGTCTGTTTTTCACAGGCCCCAGATATTCTTTTTCATAGCTTTGAGGTGTGAATGCTCTCTAGAATGATTGAAGATAGAGTTTTCTGCTTTAATTATTCCATTTTTAGTTTATTTTAGGAAGGCAAGCAAATGTACTTTTACTTTGCCATCTTCACCAGATATATCCATCTGCTTTTTATGTCATGTGTATGAGAAATTCCTTGAAGTGTCTATATGTATAACGTCCTTTCCTACCTTCCAACTCAAATGCAGGTTTTTCTCTAACATTATACTGCCTTGGTCATTTCAAGAGGTTCAATATCCTATTCAAGAGATTACATATCCAAGTTCAAAGTACCACATTACCTGAACACTCACCCACTTGATTGCATATTTTATAAACTGTTACCACATTTCTTCTCTGCCTATATATATATATATATATTATAAATATATATATATATTTATAAACATATATGTGCGTGTGTATGCGTGTGTGTGTGTTTCTTGCTGTTTTTACTTTCTAGAAAGGAGTGACAGTTTAATCCAATTTTATGTGAACGAACTGTGATCCTACAAATAATTGTAACCACTGTTTTGAACTGAATGGTGGGCTAATTGCTAAGAAATTTAGATATTGGAGCTTGGAAAGACTTCAGAAATTGTCCTCAGCTTCTCTGATCATTTATTGCATTCACAGATCTGGTAACAGTAATTACTTAATATTAAATATTTTGTGCTCAATACGTTACAAGAATCTAAAGCAAAAGTGTGTTTGGGAAGTAAATTATCCCCTAAATAGGTGACCCTGAAGCCTCATGAACTAACTGTACCTTCCTCACTTATTAATAAGCATCATTTCCAGGCAACCAAGATGTATTGAGTTGGGAGTCCCTAAGTGTGAGAGGGTCCAGAAATAGCTTTGACTTTTCCTTTTTTTAATTTACCTTGTGGGGCTATGGGGAATGAGCAATCCTTTAGTCTGTCAATATCACCAGCAACAGCACCGCATGAAGTGAGGATGGGGAGGGGAGGAGTGAAGTGATGGGGGAGGCTCAGCTGAGAAGATGGAATATCTATTTGACACAAAGAGGGTCCTCAGAACTCTGCAGAGCTGAAATTTCAAAAGCAGCCACTGAAAAAGAACTGAGTCATCAGAATTTTGACACCGACAGTGCTACACTACATATGTGTGAATTCTAATACCACTAACACTAACTGCTATATCCATAGACTAGGAACATTCTGTTTCCATCTTTAGTCTTTAGTAAGTGTAATTATTTTATATTTATTTATTCTTCTATTTCTCTTCTCTTTTTTATTTTTTTTTATTTCTTTCACTCAACATACACTGGTATTCATTATGCTCCTAAAACTGTATATTTAAATATCCTTAAAAAGTAAATTTTTCTTACCTAATTGAGAGGGCTATTCAGGAGATCAAATAAAATTATGTATCAAAAATACTACAAAAAGTAGAAAATAATACAAATACATGTTATTTCTCTTAACCAAATTTACAAAATTGATGCAACCTAACATATTGAAGATACTACTACAGTATCACTTAATTATAATTTTACAACAAAGCAAAGATACCATTTGCACAAAATGTAGAATGATATTTTCTTTGCAGAGTTTTCTTTTAATTTCTTCAAACATTATAATTCTTAACTGACAAAACTAGATGCCACTGTTTTCATGCCCTCATCTTATTTAGCAGTGTTTTTGGGCAGAAGTCAACCTTTGGCAAAGTTGTTGCTAAACCAAGCATGAACTTCTGAATGGGAAGAAAATTCTCATGGTTTCATTAAAAATATGATGTTAGAAAAACAACACAGTATGGTGCTGTGGAAATATTGCTAGGGTCAAGTATATATCCATCACTAAAGACCTATGTATCTTTGTCAACCTCTGTGTCCTAAGTCCGTTAACTCATTTCCAAAATATAGCAAATAACAGCTGCCAGTAAGGTGGATTTGAGGCTCAAAAATAAGTTATTTATGGAAAAATGTTGTGTATTTATGTAATTATACACAGAATATGCATATATGTGTATATGCATGTATATATATGTGTATATATATGCATACACAGACACACACACACACATATATATATCTTATTGCCTTGGGGAAAAAGGAGGAAAATTAGGGGCCTTCTAGACCTGCACTATACAAAATGGTAGCTGCTATCTATATGCTTAATATGGCTACTTAGCCCCAGTAATGTGGCCAATGCTAATGAGGATATAAATATTCAATGTAAAAAAATAATTTAAATTTAAAAACCTAAAGTAGTGTAAAATATTTTCCCATCAAATACCACTTTATTGATAAGGTAAGACTATATCTTATTTAATCAATTAAAAACATAACATTCAAATTAAGATATGCTATGAATAGAGAATATGTGCTAGATTTCAAAGACTTATTTAAAAAATGGAAAATATTTTATTAATAATTTTCATATTAATTACGTGTTGCAGTCTGAATAATGTCCATCCAATGATGTCAGGTTCTAAACCCTGGAGTTTTTAAAATGAAACCTGATTTGGAAAGAAGGTCTTTACATATGTGCTTAAATTAAGGATTTTGAGATGAGGAGATTATCCAGAATTATCTGGATGGATCCTAAATGCAATCGCATTTCCTTATAAGTGGAAGCCGAGGAAGCTTGGACAACTACGAAACAGGAGATGGCAATGTCACCATGGAGGCAAATATTGGAGTGATGCAGCCACAAGCCAAGAAATGCAGGTAGACACCAGAAGCTGAAAGATGCAAGGAACGAATACTCCCTTAGGGCCTCCAGAGGGAGCTTGGCTCCGCTAATACTTCAATTTTTGCCTAGTGACACTGATTCAGACTTGGGCCTCCAAATCTCTCTATTCTCCAAAGAGAATGATTTTCTGTTGTTTTAATTCACCAGGCTTGTACTAATTTGCTATAACAGCTCCAGCAAACTAATATACTTACTGAAATGATATTTTGGTCATATGAGTTAAATGTAATGTTTATCTCCACTTATGAAATAAAGATATAGGTGATACGGCTTGGCTGTGTCCCCACCCCAATCTCATCTTGAATGGTAGCTCCCATAATTCCCACGTGTTGTGGGAGAGAGCCAGTGGGAGGTAATTGAATCGTGGGGGTGGTTCCCCCATACTGTTCTCATGGTAGAGAGGAAGTCTCATGAGATCTGATGGTTTTATAAGGGGTTTCCCCTTTCACTTGGCTCTCATTCTCTCTTGTCTGCCGTCATGTAAGACATGCCTTTTACCTTCCACCTTCCACCGTGATTGTGAGGCCTCCTCAGCCACATGGAACTGTGAGTCCATTAAACTTCTCTTTCTTCATAAATTACCCAGTCTCAGGTATGTCTTTACCAGCAGCATAAAAACAGACTAATACAATAGGGCAGTATTTTTTCAAAATTAATTTACCCTATAGTTTATCCATTGTCTCCATTATTTTGAATAAGGTTTTCCTTGTAAATATAAACATCAAAAATAAGGAGATTTTTCTCTATCAAAATCTTATTTTAAGGAAAGAACACAAATAGTGTACAGAGAAGGTCATTTGTTCTTTGGCTTGTCTAACAATCCCTCTTTAATAAAAGATAAGAAAAGTAGAATCCTGGACATCCATATTGCTTTCAATGGTAGAAAAACCAAATCTACACACAAAAGAACCTAATATATCCCAAAAGACCTTATTAATGTGTACACATTCACATACTCCATATGTAGAGATTATTTTACTAAGTGCTTAAAATGTATTATCATTTACACAGTACCTTCTTCTTTAAAGTGGTTTGCAAATATGAACTTTTTGTTTTGCTATCCTTATTAAATATCATATAATACTGAGATGGGGGGCCAAGTGAGGGTTGGAGAGGAATAATTCTTGTTATGTGGATTTTTGTTTCCTGGCCTTACCATTATATAAGTCAGCCAACAGAATATCAGTAATTATAGGCAACACACTGTAATGAGATAATTTGTTACAAACAATCTCTATTGTTACTTTATCAGTGTGATCCTACAGAGAATCTACAGATAGCAAAATTCTGATTTGCTGGGGTTTGTACATTTATAAGCACATTATAGACAGATGGGGGCTCATCTCTTCTTGCTTTGATTGAGCTCCTCATAGAAAGGAGCATGCATGCATGCATTAGCTGAACCATTCCTGTCCTCTTGTGTGATGCCCTCATTCTTTAGAAGAGGAAACAGGACTACAGCGGGGCAGCACCACTCCTGCTCCCTGGAAAAACACTGCTTTATGGCAAATTATCCTCCTTGTTTTTAGAAGAGATTGCAGACCTTTTCTAAAACATTGTCAATCAGAGTTGAACTCACCTTCCTGCTGTGTGGCTCTTCCTATGTGTTTACTGTCTCCTCTAACAACAGTGCCATCTTCATGACATAATTATGTCCCCTTCAGATCATCTCTGTCCTCACCCTCACTTCTAATTCTTTCTTTAATCTGTTCACTGAACCTATGTAGTGCCTCTTTTAAAGTTTCCTCTTCTTTCCATTTCCAGAGCTGCTCACTTAGTGGCCCCAATTGTCTTTTATTGAAGTTTGCCTGACATGTAAAAAGCTATATATATCTAATGTATATAATTCTATAAGTTTGAGGTTAAGTATACATCATGAAACCATCACTGCCAACAGGGTCATAGACATATCCATCACCTCCCTAAACTTCTTCTCACTGCCTTTATTATTATTATTATTATCATTCTTATTGTGTGTATGGTAAGAACACAACATAAGTTCTACTCTCTTAGCAAATTTTAAGTATGCAGTACAGTATTATTAGGCATAGACACCATGCTTTATAGTAGATTGTAAGTATTTATCCGAAGAAACTGAAACCAGGATCTCGAGGACATACCTGCCCTCCTGTGTTCTTTGCAGCATTAATCACAACAGCCAAGATATGGAAACAACCTAAATGTCCATTACCAGATAAATGGATAAAGAAAATGTGGTATGTACATATCTTAAAATATTATTCAACCTTAAAAAAAGGAAATCCTGCCATTTTTAACAGTATGAATGGAACTGTAGGACATTATGCTAAGTGGAATAAGGCAGACACGGAGAGAGAAATACTGTGTAATCTCATTTATACATAGGATCTAAAATAATTAAACTCATAAAAGCAGAGAGTAGAATGGTGGTTGTCAGGGCTGTGGGGAGGGAGAAATAGGGAAATGATATTCAAAGACTATAAAGTTTCAGTTCACTCAATTACCTTTCAACTTGATATCACCATGGACTTTTTACAAACTGTTCAGCTTCCAATCTTTTTCTCTTCTCTTCTTCCCTCCTAATCTATGCTTCATAGTGTCGCCATATTATTCTTCATAAAATCAGTCTGGGCACAGTGGCTCAGGCCTATAATCCCAGCACTTTGGGAGGCCAAAGAGGGCAGATCACCTGAGGTCAGGGCTTCGAGACCAGCCTGGCCAACATGGCAAAACTCCGTCTCTACTAAAACTACGAAAATTAGCCAGGCGCGAAGGCGGGTGCATGTAATCCCAGCTACTTGGGAGAAGGAGGCAGGGAGAATTGCTTGAACCTGGGAGGCAGAGGTTGCAGTGAGCTGAGATCATGCCACTGCACTCCAGCCTGGGCAACAGAGTGAGACTCAGTCAAAAAAAAACCTTCATAAAATCAATCTCTAATCATGTTCCACTCAGCAGCTTCCAATTCCATTAGAAATAAAGTTCACACACCTTTTTTTGGCATTCACAGCCCTCCAAAGTTGGACTTCACTCCACCTTTCAGCATCTCTGACAGGTCCCCCTCATGTACCAGACCTGCCAAATAACCATGACTTCTTGTTCTTTTCCAAGCTTCCTCTTCAATTTTATGCCTCTATAAAGTTGTTCATGTGATTCCTTCTGTTTTTCATGTCCTCTTTCCATTATCTTTACCTTAGCAACAGTTTTTACTCATCTTTTGATGCCCAGCGTGAATTTTTCTTTCTCCATGGAGCCATCTATATGATTCCTATTATTGAAACTGACCTCTCTCACCTCTGTGCTTTCTTAGCTTTCTAAGGAACTCACTATATTCTGCCTTATATTGTCTCGTGAGCATATTTTATCTCCCTTTCAGAGTAGGAAATTAGGCAATTAGAGACCATGTCTTTTTTACCTTTCATTCTTGGTGGTGCCTAGAAGATGTCGTTTGTTCATTGAGGATGCATAGAATGAAATGCAATGAGTCCAAGCCACATTGGGTTTACAAGTAAGAGCAATATACACAGTCACATTGAACTGAAACTTCTTTGGGGGTGAAAGTAGAAATGGGAGAGACAAGAGACACCAAAACATAGTTTCTGAAGTTGGAGCTAGGCCAGAGCAATGGGCTTAACAGCAGTGCTCTTAGGCAAAGTGCTTGACCACATAGAATCATTAAAGCTCCTTTGCTCCCTTCCTGCTGGGAAACCCCTACAAGGGGAACTTGCTTTGAGAGAACGAGGCCTGCACACATGATTATTCTTTCTCTCTAAACCCCAGGGGTAGGATGCTGGTAATTACTTTTGGATCTATTCAGTGTAATTACACAACAATCCACAGCCACCTATAAATACTATGTCATTACATGGCATTGTCCTGGTAAACTCTACTATGTTTCCTTGTAGGATAATTATTGCTGTGCCACAGGGCAAAGATTAGTGGCACTAAGGACTTCTAGCATTACACTCACATATCAACTGCAGCACACTTTCCATTTGTAGAAACATAAACTGCAAAGAGGCAGCAGGTTATGAAGTCTGAGGTGAAGAAAGAGCTTTTTCTCCCTACCGCGAGGAGTTAGGGGAAAGATATCAGAATAGTTGACCTTCATTTTCTCACAAATCAAGGTGGAAAGAATTAAAGTAAGGAAATGAGTAGTAGATATCTATGCTGGTTTCTCTAAAAAATAAAATAGAGAGTACCTATAAAATATATCAAAGCAATAACTCATCTCGACATAAAAATAAGAAATAAAGAACCAAGTAAGTAGTCTACATGTTTGCCTTTTTCACTATATTATATAAACCTTTAAAAAGCATTAAAAAATTTTTTTTCTCATCTTTATACCTTCCTCACTCCCAAGTGCCTAAAATGTGGTCTTTTTGCATGAGAGACTCAATACATAATTAAAAAAGAAATGAAGGGTGAACAAAGGGAATAAAAATAGAAAATAAAGTAACAGAGGAAGGAGGAAGGAAAGAAGGTAATAAATATACCCATCAAGTCCAAAATTTTTGTTTTGCCCCTTTTTCATATATGTGGTCAGAACACTTAACATGAGATCTATTCTCTTAATGAAATTGTAAGGATGCAGTGGCTTGTTAACTATAGTCTATGATAGCTCATTGTTAGCTATAGTTTGTGTTGTACAGCAGATCTCTGAAACATACTCATCTTATATAACTGTAACTTATGCCTGGGGAGCAACACCCTATATTCCTCTCCCCCCATTTTCTGGTAACCACCATTCTATTGTCTGCTACTATATATTTGACAAAACTGGAAGCATCACACTTCCTGACTTCAAATTATAGTATAAACCTATATTATACAGTGCATGTCAAAACAGTATGGTACTGCCATCCAAATAGACGTACAGACCACAAAACAGAGAACACAGAAGTAGACCCATGCATACACGGCTAATTGATCTTCAACACAGATGCTAAGAATATACAATGGGGAAATCTCCCCACCAATTTGTTTTTAGAGGCTGTCTGGAGTACCACCGTGCTGAGAAAGACTGCATGAGAATGATTCTTGTGAGTGCACAGGAGTTACTGAAGGCATACGTCAGGTAAGCTGCAGAGCTCAGAAAATCACTGAGCCCTGAGGCCTACACTGAACACCTGGAGCCATCAGATCTCTTTCCAAGGATGACTGTGGTGGAGTTGGTATTGCAGAGACATGGAGGAGTTTTTTGGTCAAATGAACTGACCACTTTCATATCAGTTAGTTAACCAGCCAGCTAATCTAAGCAGCCAGGAAAATAGGAGAACAAGGAAATGATGTAGAGATAAAATATAAATACTTATTGAAAAAAAGTATTGTCTGGAATTTTAAAAAGATGGTTCTACCCCTGTACTTCATCCATTGTTCTTTGTAATCCTAAACTATAGTTGGTTTTAACCTTATTTCCTGTTACTGTTAAAATTAACCTGTTAAATTATTTCACCATATCATGACCACTTATAAACTCAGCAGCATCCAGTCCAACTCCTTCAGTTTCTTTTTTTTTTTTTTTTTTTTTTTGAGACGGAGTCTTGCTCTGTCGCCCACGCTGGAGTGCAGTGGCTGGATCTCAGCTCACTTCCTTCAGTTTCAAGATGAGGAAATGAAGCCTTTGAAGGTAAAGGGGCAGGTGGCTGGTTCTAGATTAAAACTCTCATTTGCCAGTTTCTATGCCATTATTTTGTTTTGTGTTTCTAACTGAAGGATATTGATCATTACGAACTACATTTTGAATCTTAAAGATGTTACTGCCTTGTCAAATAATAAGTCTGTAGATATATATTTAATAGTTGTCTCTAGGAAGAGAAATTAAGATGAGTTTCATTTTACTTCTTCATGTATTGCTTACACTTTTACAATGAATGCATAATATTTTATAGTTATATATTTTTTTCTTTTTATATAAAGCTATCCTAACATGCTGTTAGTGGTGAAACTGGTAATGAATACATGGGAGTTTATTACATGATTCTCGGTACTTTATAAAAGTTTTATCAGTAAAAATCTTAAAGGCTATGATGATTCTAGACTAGCACAATGTTAGAATTGAAAGATATTTCAGAATTGCTTTAAGTACCTCATTTTATGGGTAATATAATTAAGATCAAGACAGCAGGTGATTTACCTCATTAAAACCTATAAATACATAAACAAAAATATAGGCATTGTGCAATCTGAAAAGACTTACAGAGTCTTTTTAATTCTGCACAGAGCCTATATAGTCTATTATTCCAACTGTATGACATCCTGGAAAAGGCAAAACTATGGAGATAATAAAAACATCATATGGACTTTCTGCATCCTGAGAATGAAAGATCAGTCGTTGCCAGGGGTTAGAGGGAAGGCAGGGATAAATACTCAGAGCCGAGAGGGTCTTTAGGGCAGTGACAATATTCTGTGCATTACTATAATGATGGATACATATCATTTTACATTTGTCCGCACCCATGGAATATACAACACCAAGAGTGAACCCTAATGTAAACTATGGACTTTTTGAGTCATAATCGTGTGCCAAAATAGGTTCTTCCGTTTTAATATATGTACCACTCTAGTAAGAGGTGTTAATAATAGGGGAGGGAATGCATGTGTGGGAGCAGGGGACATACAGAAATCTCTGTACTTTCCTCTCAATTTTGCTTTGAACCTAAAACTGCTCTAAAAATGTTTCTCTTATATATGTATGTGTGTGTGTATATATATACGTACATATATATTTATATATGCATTCTGTATCATAAAAGGGAGAATGTTCTTGAAAATTTATGTCGCTTCTATTTTTTTCTGGTATAAATGAAGCAAGGACTATATTCTCTTAGAAAGAAAACTAACTTTTGTTGAACAACTTTTACATGGCAGGCACATGCACAAACTTAATCTCATTTCTTCACAACAATCTTATGAAGTTTTACTGTTTACAATTTAGGAAACCAATGCTCAAACTGTTTAAAATACAAAAGATGTCAGACCACAAATTATTGTCTTTCCATTGTAATTATACAATGTATATAATGTATACAATGTGTAATTATTCCAATGTAATTATACAATTATTTCCTTCCTTTACTGCACTCCTTTTGAGATGAGTTGGAATTTGCATTCCCTACAGAAGGGATTCATAAAGGTCTTCTGTATTCTTGTAAAATTAACCAATATATATTAAAGTAGGGGTAGTCTGTTAATTGCCTCTGTCTCCTTAATAGGAGTACCTGCTTGTACTGGGCCGAGACCAGGCATTTCTTGTTAAAAGGAAGGTCACTTTTTGATACGTGTAGAGACTCCTTTAAGACTCTGAAGTCTAGAGATAGGACCAATACATGACCTATAAGATAACCATGCTGTAAAAATCATATTACTTTACATTTCTAACTCATTTTACATTATTCAATGGCTTTCACCAGGTAGATGAGAAAACAATAGCATCACCAACAATGATTTGCCCAGCACTGAGGAGTTTCTCAGGACTGGGTAGTTTCAATGCTAAAACCAGAACAGTCCAATATCAACTGGAATAAGTTGATCACCTTAGGAAACAAAGACAGAGGAAGGTTAAGTATTTCATCCAAGGTCACACAACAAGTTAGTTGATAGAACTAGACTAGAACCCAGAGCTCCAAATAACTAGTTCTGAGCCCCTCCAACTAAACTATAATGATTGATTGTTAGATTTCTGCAGCACAGAATTTGACCCATCCCACAATCTCACATACTTAAATCAAATAGATGGTATATTGGCAATTAAAACCATGACAACATGCAATTCTATTTTGTTCCAGTATCTCCATCCTGACTTTCTTATTTAAGTGAAGCTAACTCTAACCCTGAGCTGTGACAGGTGGCCACTGGAAGTTCACAGACCTGTCTTTATCTTCCCCTCTGTAGCTGCCACATAGGTAAACAACACAGGCCCACGCAAGTTCACACACAAAAGATTCTGCAATAGTAACATTTATCTTGTACATGTTCCATTTATCTTTGGCAAAAAGCTTCAGACCCAAACTATCTTAAGTGATCTCAAAAAGACAGTGATAAGTACCTTCCCCGTCATTATTGCTCCATTTTATCACAGTGGTGATAGCAATAATGGTGGTTGTAACCCCCATCAAGTCCATTTAACATGGCTCATTTTCAAAAGCCACTCAATGTCTTGTGACAGTCTGGCCAGGCGGTATGAAAAGATCACTTAACCCCAATGATCTGAGGAAGACTCTGAGTGGGGAAAGAGGACCCTGCAGTCAGGGGCGAGACGGTGAAAGAAGAGAAGGGATAAAAAAGACCATTGATTTTATGACAAGGGGCAGAGCCACTGTCAAAACTGAGCAGCACAAATTGAAGGAATGTTTCAATTAGCTGTTTGCAAGAGAAATTTCTCAGAAGTTGGGTTGAACTCGCTTTTGGTTACTGTTGGTTATGTTTATTCTTTGCTTTCACATATGTACATATGTGTTTATTTTTGACACTAACAGAGGAATATAAAATTAGAAACTCTATTGCCAATTAAGATAATTAAAGAAGACCCATGATAATTTTAATAAGAAGGTGTTTTATGATGTTACAGGGACCAAGATAACAACCCCAGGGTGAAAGGGGGTAGGTAGAGCCTATGCAAGCAGCGTGCCATTCACACACCAACACAAGGAGCCTAAACTGCCTCCTTCTCTGCAATCTCTGTGTCATACTGGCTCACACACAACGTTCCTATGAATTCCTTAGCAGGTGTTGAAATTCTTACCAAAGCACACTACTTTCTGGAGGCAGTGGATGTGGATGAGTGCCAGGGATGGGTAGATAACTATTGAAATAAATAAACAAATAATAATAAATAGATAGCCATTGAAATAAATAAACAAATGTTCCATGTTTTGCAACTCTCTCTTTCTCATGCATGATTAGGAGTTGGTGTTGCCAACAGCTGTCACTGCAAATGTAGAAATATTCACAGTTATAACACAGCTATTAAGTCAGTAAAATGGGAATGACAGACCCTATTTCATAAGGCTGTTGTGAAATTTAAATAAAATAGTTCATACTAGAGTGTTCAGCAAAGTACCTAGTATATAGTAAGCTCTATATAAAGGTGATTATGATTATGATGGATCCGTATAACATATATTTTTGAGCTGAATTTTCTGAGCGTAGATCTTAATAAAATTCTCTCCTTAGCCATCTAAAAATGTAAGTCTTGTCATAAAACTGATTGAAGGGCACTAAGGTTTAAAAAAAAATAGAACCATTGATTCTGTATTTGAGTCCAGACTTCATTACCTATAGGCCTCAAAATCTTGATAAATTACAATCACCATATTTAACATCAAGGATACTATTACATGATGCTTAAAAGTTCAAGGTGAGAGACATATTAACCTGGTTTTGAATATTCATTTCACCACTTTCTAATGATGTGATATTTATATACTCATAGCTCCAACACAGTGCTACCCATCCTTCAGATTTTAATTTTAATAGTATTTCCTCTAGAGTATTTTGTTATGTACTGTTTTAATATATGTCCTTTTTTATATATTCTCATTGTTCCTTGTACTTATCCCTTATGACATTTGTTAGAATTATTATGGACTAACTGTGCAATTATTGTCCATCTTTCTTGATATACTGCAAGCTCCAGGAAGGCAAGAAACATGTTTATTTTGTACACACTAGTATTCCTCTGGCTGGCACATAGTAGGTAATAATTATCAAATGAAAAAAAGGCCTTTGAGCAGAAGACTGATGTGACCTTAATTTCAAGAGTATCACCCTTGCTGCTAATTTTAAAAGACCCTTTAAGAAGATAAGGATGAAAGTGGAAACATGTGTTTGGAAACTTGCAGTAATTTAGGTGAGATATTACTGGCTTGAACCAAGATGATAGTAATGGAAATGGTGAGAAGTGATTTAACCCTAAATACATTTTCAAGCTCTAACTCAAAGGCTTTGCTAATGAATTTGATGTAGGGTGGAAAACAAAGAGTTAGGGATAATGCCATGGTTTTTGGCCTGGGCAGCTGGACAGCTAAACTGCCATTACCTTAGATGGGGAAATGACAAAGAGACAGACTTGCCATGGAAGTTCATTTTTGAAATATGTTAAGTCACAATGCCTGTGAGACATCCAAACAGACTTATCAAGCCAGCTGTTGCATGCTCATGTCTGTGGTTTAAAGGGGAGAGGTCTGAGCTGTAGATAAAGAATTCATGTTTAAAACTATGAGACTAGAAGAGATCACCAAAGAAAGACAAGACAGCCAAGGAATAAGTCCTAGAGCAATCCAATGTTAGAAGTCAGGGGGTGATGAAGAACCATCACAGGATTTTGAGAAGGAGCAGTCAGTGAGGGAAGATGAGTAGATGCTAGAAGCTTTCAAAGAAACTAGAGTAATGTGGTAAGTCATGTAAAATAATAAGAAAACTGGCCGGGCATGGTGGCTTACACCTGTAATCCTAGCACTTTGGGGAGCCAAGGCGGGTGGATTACCTGAGGTCAGGAGTCCAAGACCAGCCTGGCCAACATGGTGAAACACTGTCTCTACTGAAAAAAAAAAAAAAAAAGTAGAAATATTAGCGAGCTTAATGGGGGGCACCTGTAGTCCCAGCTACTCGGGAGGCTGAGGCAGGAGAATCACTTGAATCTGGGAGGCAGAGATTGCATTGAGCCGAGATTGCGCCATTGCACTCCAGCCTGGGCAACAAGAGTGAAACTCTGTCTCAATAATGATAATAATGATAATAATAATAGAACAAAGAAGTTCTCATTTGCCAATATGATGATTATTGCAAACCTTGACAAGAACTCTTTTAGAATGAAGGGGTGGGAGCAAAAAGCCTGATTCAAAAGTGAATTTAAAAGAGATTGAGAAATTTAAATAAAATAGTTCATACTAGAGTGTTCAGCAGGGAAAATTTATGAGATACTCCAATGAAATACCATTCATACTCTCTAGAGTAGCTAAAATTAAAGAAACTACCCACACTAAATGTTGGCAAGGATGTGGAACAAATGGAACTCATACATTCCTGGCAGAAATGTGAAGTGTTAGAACCATTTTGAAGAATTCTTTGACAGTGTCATTAAAATTTAACATTTGCTTACTATAATACCCAACACATCCACCTCAAGATAAATGGAAACATATATACACTCAAAGGCTTGCACATGGAAACTCAAAGCAGCCTTCTACTAATAGTCAAAACACGAAAACAACTAAAATACTTATCAGCAAGAGAATGGATATTCAACTTATAGAATGTTTATACAATGGAATACCACTCAGCAATAAAAAAGAATGAACGACTTACTGATACAACCAAGAAAATGAATAAATCTCAAAAGGCATATGTTGCAGAAAGAAAACCAGACGTGAACTAGTAATTACTGATTCCATTAAGACATAAAGTCCAAAAACAAACTATAGAGATAGAAAATCTTGTGGGGAAGGCATTAATTGACTAGAAAAAGGACATGAGGTAAATTTCTGATGTAATCAAAATGTCTCTATCTTGTTTGGGGTGCTAGTTACATGCGTGTCAATACTTGTCAAAGCTAACTGAGCTGCGCACTTGAGATCTGTACATTTATTCTATGTTAAATAGACTTCAGTTTTTTTTTTTAAAAAAAGAGTGGATCACAGGAGAGAACATGGAAAGACTACAAGTTTTAGATAATTTTTTAAATAGAAAGAATATCTAGAAAGAGAATGAAAGGAACTAGGCAATAATTGGAGAGATAATTGGAGTTAAGAAAGTTTCTTTTTTCTGCTTTTTTTTTTTTTAAGATTAGAGGAATTACATGTTTTCATGCTGAAGTGAAAGAACCAGTAGAGATAAACAATAAATAATGATGTACATGATTGTAGTATCTACCTTTCAGAGTGATTGTTTGGGTAAAATGAGGTGAGTGTGAAGCACTTAACACTATACTTGACATCTTACGGTAAGGGCTCAATACAACCTAGCTGATATTATTATTCTTGCTATATAGTAATGATGTCAAGGGATACTGAATGCAAAGAACTCTATTTCTACACTATAATGCAGCACACACAAATCCTTTTGCTTGTTGTGACTTTTGCTTTATGCTTTTTCCGATCGTACCTCACTGTCTTCAGGCTGTCACCTCAACTACTCCACGGATACTGTTCATATCAAGGTCACCTACCACTCTGTCAGTAAATCTGAAACTCACAATGACCTCTTATCCTTAAAATTTGCTATTTATAATCCCCAAGAGGAAGCAGAGTTCAGATTAATAAAAGATTAGACCTGAATCTACCATGAGGTAAATAGGCTCAGAGAGAGTTCATTTAACTCAGGAATTTTAATTGATCTTTCTTCCCAACACACTCTACCTGGTCATTTCCTATTTGTTCTTCAAGTGCCTACTTAGATTTTATTTCCCCTGATAATCCTACTTTGCTCCTAAACACTAGACTATCTGCCTCTATAAGTCAAGAGTTTTCTAGTTATAAGTGATGGACACCCAATTAAATGTAGGTATTAAAGGGTATGGTATGGGTAGATGTTGATTCACATCATTGAAACACTCCAGAGGAGAATCTGGACAGGTATAGCTGCCTATGAGATGTAACAAATCTGTGCCTCCCTGCCCTCTCCCTCTTCCACACAGTCTCTGCACTCTGCTTTCCTCTGTGTGCTTCATTCTCAGTCTCTTCCAAAGTGTTAAGAAACATTCATAAGACCTGGCACATCAAATTTTTAAAAAATATCCTTTTCCCCACAATAGTTCTAGAATAGATCCCAAGGGGGATGTATTTGCTTGGTTCGAATCAATTGTCCATCTAATGTCCCTTGGCGGATAGGCTACTCTGAATGGCTGTATGCCTGCATGTAGAGTAGAAAGGTGTAGTGAGCCACAGATATAAGTCATGAACCAGGAATTAGAATCTCATTCTAGGTAGGTTAAAACATAGCTTCTCCGTATTATCCCTCCAATAGAATACCAACACACTTGACATGAACCTTGTATTAACACTTAAAGGTAATTGTTGTTATTACTATGTGTTAAATACTATGCTGGAATGTTACAAACAGTATTTTGATTAATCTTCATGAAAACACTATGAGGAAGGTGTTAGATCTTTTTACAAAAGAGAAAACTAAAGCTCAGAACAGCTGTAACACATTAACAGTCAGGCAATTTGTGAAACGTGGACCAATGGAAGAAAGGACAATTCTGAACCTGTTAGTGATTCTGGGACTCCTCTCACCATGAATTTTTAATGGTCTTGATAGGTGGTCTGTCTTTTGGGGATTTCTATGGAAACATAACTATTTGATATTTATTTAAACTGTTTATAGCATATTCATTCCATCATACTCTCTTCCTGGAAATTTTTACTTCTTTCTCCACAGTACAAGCTGGCAAATCTGGCATTTCAACTCTGTTTACTGTGGGCCATGACTTTTCCAATGCTTCTAGGAGCCACATCAATAGCAAGTTTACACTACTTCCTAGGGGTGTTAGATCTTATATATAAAGAAAGAGCTTTCAAGTCAATACATCCTTTCCTATCCCAGTTTTGTTTTGGAATCCTGGATCTAGCACCCTTAGAATCTAGTCCCAGGCATACGTTCCTGGCTCTTGCTGGTGTACATTGGCTCAGTTTTGCAGCCCATTTGAGGCAGAGTCCCTTTTCTCTAATCAGGTCAGGCACATCTCCAGCTAAGCCGCAGGTCCTATCTAAAAGGAAGATCTGGGCAGTGCATTTTTGTGTCCCTCACACTTCATGGATCACTTAGTCTACATCTTTTATCACATGGAAAACAGCTAGGAACCAGGAAATAAATGTTAAATTCATGGAGCAATTGAGGAAAAAAAGTCACACAACTATGCACTAAAGGGATTGATCTTTATTCTAGGTATTTCATTTACTGAAGGCCTACTAAGTACCAGAGAATTTACTAAGTGCAATGATGAATATGGCAAAGTGCCTGACCTCACGTTACCTTCAACCTAGTGCTGAAGGCAAGCAAATAAAGGGCCAAGTACAATGTAGGGTAAGGGATATAACATAACCATGAAAGACAGTAGGCACCCCATGACAAGATAGGACAGGTGCAACACTTAACTGACAGATTACAGAAAATCTCAACTAATACAAACTGGCAACGTCTGAGTCACTGATAAGGAAGCCTGACCCACAGAGAGATAAGAAGATGGTCAATACTATGCCACAGGGAGGAGGCAGGCAAAAATACTTGGGCAGCTGACAAGAGTAATAGCTTGAACTGGCAAAAGAAATCAAAGATGGATCATTGGGAAGTTATGAACAAGCAATACCAATACAAAGTCATGACCCTTTGCTTAGTTTCCAGACTTGAGGCAGTTTTCCAACCAAGAACCTGTTAACCAAAGAGATGGTTGAGTCTCCAGAAGGAAGAATTGTGCAACTCTGGCAAATATATACACCATAATAATTCCACTCACCATTGCCCAAAAGGAACTATGGCCATGTATAGTGTGGAAGAAAAAAACAACCCAGATATTTTGAAGACTGTTGAAAACAGAGTCAAGTTGACGTTGATACCTGGAGTCCTGAAGAATCATCAGGATCCCCTATTAGAGTAGAATCATATAGTGATCAGGTAATAAATGAAGTTTTGGCTAAGGACCACCTGGCACTGGGTCTGCTAGTCCTGCGAACTCACCAGTATCATGTCCTCTGTCCCTGCATGCATAAACCGGATTGGCATACTTAGCATTGGTGTAAGCCAAACATTGGGTACTTGACCAGTAGGTAACAGCTGCTATAGAGGAGAAGGCCAAATGGAATATTGTATCTTCCTCTGGTCAAAATAGTAAATCAAAAGCAATATGTCATCCTTGGGGGTTGGGGGATAGTGGAGATAAATGCCACTATTAAAGCATGTGGGGGCATTATTTTGTATCATATCCCCATTTAATTCATCAACTAGGCTCTGCAGAAACTGAATAGATCCTGAAGAATGACTGTACACTACTGCAAGCTCAACTATGTAGCAGCCTCAAGTAATCGCAACCACCATACCAACAGCAGATTATTACAAACTTAGGTATGTTGCATGGGGCCATTAACTTGGTGAATACATCCCTTTTCTATTCTAAACAGAAAAGGGATTGAAAGCAATTTGCATTCATATGGAATGGATAACATTATACACTAGAGTTTGTTCCCAAGATATGTTAACTCCCATTCTCTCTATCATAATTCAGTTCAAAGATGACTGGAACAGTGTGACATTCCACAGAAAATCACATTGATCCACATTGATGACATTATGTTGATTGGGCCTGATGAACAAGTGGTTACTAACACATTCGTGGCTTTAGGAAAGCACATGTACTCTAGAATTCAGGAGAGGAGCACTAAAAAGATCCAGGGGCCGAACATATCTGTAAAATCTGTATTGATTTAGTACAGCTGTACCAAGCCATCCTCTTCAAAGTGAAGACAAATTATTACATCTTGCACTTTCTACCATGATGAATAAAGAATACTTCAGGTCCTCGTGGCTGCATATTCAACACCTAGAAACATGGCTTTAGACTAGATACAGAGTGATGCAAAAGTCTACCAGCTTTGAGTGAGGCCCAGAATAGGAGAGGGCTCTTCAGCAGGCCCAGGCTGTGGTATGAACCATCTTGCCACCTCATTCTCCTATGACGTTAGAAGTCTCAGTGCTGGGAAAAGATGCCATGCGGAGTTTGCAGGAAAATCCCTTTGCAGCCCCTGGGATTCTAAAGCAGAATCTTGCCCTCTGCTTAAGAGAATTACACACCTTTTGAAAAGCAACTCTTGTTATGTTACTCTACCCTAGTGAAACAGAGGCCTGACCATGAAACATGAATGATTACGCAGCTGGAACTTCCAGTGATGAGCTGGATCCTGTTAGACCCCCCATGTCCTAAGGTTCATGGGCCCAGAAGCAATCCATTGTGGGATAGACTTGGCATCTCTGAAATTAAGCTCAAGCAGAACCAGAGGGTATGAGTAAACTGCACACTCCCCATGGTATCTACCACTCTTGTACCAGTGCCCCTTCCTCAGCTTTCATCTATGGCTCTTTGGAGATTCTAAAAGAAGGAGGAAAAAGCCCAACCTTGGTTTATGTAAGAATGAGTTTTGTAACCGGGAGCAAGCTGAAAATGGACAGCAGCCTCATGCAGCCTCACTAGGAGTGGTTTCAAAAAGCAATGGCAAGAGGAAATCTTCTCAACAGGTGACTGTTCTAACAATGCACCTGTTAATGCACTTCATGTGGAAAAAGTGGCCTGACATTTGAATATAAATGAACTCCTAAGCAGTGGTAAATAACTTAGCCAGATGATCAAGGTCCTGAAAGGAAACAGACTGGAATATTGGGTACAAATAAGTCTTAGATGGAGACACATGAAAGAAGATAAGTGTGAATATGTTCAAATTAACATCCACCAAAGAGTATCCACTACCGAAGAGGCACTAAATACCTATAATACACTAATAGAGTATATTAAATTATTCAGCACATAATGGGCACTGGAGCAAAGTGACATGGTTACAGAGATGAAAGCCTGAGCTCAAAATCATGGATTCCCATTACAAAGGCTGATCTAGCTACTGCTGTGACAACATTCAAAGTGACAGTGAAAGAGACCAATACTGAACACTCGATTTGTCACTATTTCTCCAAACCAAGATCTGTGCACTTGGTGACAAGTAGACTACATTGAGGCCCATATGTCTCAAAGGGCAAGCAGTCCATCTTCACAAGAACTCTTAATCCACATATGGGTTTGCCTTTCTTGTTCACAGAGCTTCAACCAGCACCACTATCTGGTGTACCTAATAGGAAGAATATATAGTGCTAAGAACCAAAGGGTTGAGTAATGAGTAGTCTCATCATCACATCCAATAACTTCATGCTTTGTGCCCCTAAAACTCTGCACAGTTACAGTTCTGGGTCCTCAAAAATGGACACTTTTCAGGAGAACACAATGAGAGTCCCACTGAATTACAAGCTACAGTGTCACAGTATAAAAGAGTGGGTCTGGTTGGGAGTAGAATGTGGTAGATAGAAAGATGTATACTCTAGATAACCCTGCAAAAAAGGAACTGCTGATCCACTGATCAGAATGCAGTAAAAATCTCCTTCTAGGTCTGCCTCAACTGTGGAAAGTGGGATCACCCAAAGTCATGTCCTTCACAAAACAACCTACATCCAGTCACTGAGAAAAGTAAGGTTATAAAGCCTGGCCATTTTTGGTTCCCTGAACTCAGCCATGGTAAGAGCATTTACACCATGAAATACACATTTTCCCCCAGAATGCCAGTTGTTAAACATTTATCAGTGTAGCACTGGGGAGGGGAGTTTATGAGGCAATAGTCACTCCGTAGCTCAGTGCCAGGTTGGCAGACGCTTTATTGGGGCTGCATCATAGTTTTCCTTCCTCCTCTCCCCAATATTTCTTCTCTCTCATTTCTTCCCGAGATATTGACCCCCTACTAAACATTCTGTGCCCCAAATTCCATCTTAGTATCTGCTTCTAGAGAATCCAGCCTGAAACAGGACATTTTGTAATATAAATCTTGTCATAACAACATTTTTTAAAATGGTGCACTTATTTCAATGAATTATATATAATAATACTTTGAGACAGACTTTTGAACACCTCAGTGATAGAATTTTAATTCTCTACCCCCTAAAGAAACCTAAATGATAAGCAAAAAAACCACCTAAGTTAAAGATACAAAATTTTGTGTTAGTTTTGACAGGCACATCCACATGAAAATAGGGGTACTAGATGCAAATATCATAGAGAAGATGATTCAAGCACAATTAAAGGTTCATGATAAAAATTCCCATTTGAAATAGTGTGAAGAACATTTTCCAGTACTAGTTACACCATCACCTCCACATATAAAACCAGCTGCAACAAGACTTTCTTAACCATACTTTAAGATCTTAAACCATATAAACACTTAGTAGACATATAAAATATTCAATTAAAAATTGGATTAAAATCCCCAAATATTCTTAGGCCTGGAAAATACCTTTGAAGAACTGACTAATTTTTTATGACTTTGGGGAAGACAGGAATAGAGATTTATCAATGCCAAGAGAAGCCAGCTCCAACCCAGAAATGGTTTGTCAAATTAAAGGCAAGAACACAGGGCCAAGACCTTTGGTCCAAAACATGGGGAAGGTGTTTCCTAGGTCTTACATTAATGTTATCCACTGCAACACACTACTTCAACACACCCACACCCCCACACACTGCCACACACTCCCAAACCATTGCCTCAAGTATCCTTCTAGACTCTTCTTCCAGAATATGCATGATTACTTTATGTGCTTTCTTTGGCTTTCCCATTTTGAGGGAACTTATTAAAGCTCCCCAGATAGACCCCATACACGATGTTTCGGTTTGTCTCTGGCTTCCTAGACTGTCCCTGCCCCTGTGAAGTGAACACCACTTTCTCTTTGAAGCCTATCCCAGAACTATGAGTCTGCCCTAACATTGCCCAGGATTTGCACTTTAGCTTTGGGAAGCAGGTCTAGGCTAGCTCCATCTGCTTGTGTGCCTAGCTCCTGAGGCCACAGTTAGGGAGTGTGTTGTAGCCTCTTCTCCATCCTAGGTTTCCAAAATGAAAGATCAGACTTCCTTCTTTTTTTGAGACCCTTTTTCACTCTGTCGCCTGAGCTCGAGTGCAATGGCACCATCATGGCTCACTGCAGCCTTGACCTCTCGGGCTCAGGTGATTCTCCCACCTCAGCCTATTGAGTAGCTGGGACTACAGACAGGGGTGCACCACCACACCGGGCTAATTTTTAATATTTTTATAAAGACAGGGTTTCACCATGTAGCCCAGGCTGGTCTGGAACTCCTAGTGCGTCAAGCAATCCTAACAAAGAGCTAGGATTACAGGCATGAGCCACTGCATCCATCTAAGACTCACTAACTTTTGATGGCTTTGGGGAAAAGGAATGACGACAACATTCGTAGAACATGAAAGTTCTATTTTTAGCAGGTTGTGGAATTTTACTCACCAGGGTTCCAGTAAGGTCAATTATTGGGGTAAAAGCCATGATAGTGAAGATGAGACCACATTTTTCCAAAGGGTTCTCCCCAACAGGGAGGCCATGTGTCACAGCATAGCATTTGAAGTTGAAGCTTAGAGTTAGAAACAGTGGACCGAAAAGCACAATGATGATGAGACAGTGGGGATGGAGGTAGGGAATAAGGGAGGCAGGAAGAGAAAGTTTTGAAAAAAGGAGATATGTTTAAAGATGAATTTAAAAGAATATTTCATTTTTTATATTGTGGCACATCCTGCACAACACTTCTACAGAGACCTGAAGTATAGACCTATATTATTCTTCAAGGTTTCTGGAGGCAATTCACTATTTCCTTAAATATTTCTGCCATGAAGCCCAATAAAGTTTTATTTCTTTATCTCCTCCCATATCTCTCTAATGTCTCTTCAAACATCAGATAATGGAATTTAACTTTCTTCAACAAACAGCTCAAGAAAATGTCTTTATTGGAGAAACTGTAAATTATGCAGAAAAATAGAACAAAAAGTTAAGATCTTAGTCCTGAAGCATTAACCACTAACTGGCCTCCAGCACTTCTTCCTGCATCATGAGGGATCAGTGTGTCCCACGACCCAAAAATCCATTCTGCCAGTCCTTAGAGGTACGTTTAAGATCATCCTCAATTTCTCTTTAGTGATCTCAGTCTTTTCTGTATTTCCTTTTATTATGTTCCAATTTTTCTTTTCTACCTTTTTCAGGCACCCAACACCACCACTCCTACTTTTTGGGAAATTGAGGGAATTATTCTTATTCCTTTACATCTTAATATAGGTGTGACAAATGGTTATCATCCTACTTGCTAACTAGTCAACTCATGCAGTGGCTGCCTGAAGGCTGCCTTGGAAACCTTCTCAACACAGTATGGAGGAGCGTGTAAGGGGGAGTGTGCTGTGATTAGTCAATTCATTATTGATGTTTGTGATGGGTAGGAGAATGAGTGGTGTCCCTGTACAGCTTATTTATGAAATCTGCCCTTGTGTATACTTTAAGTCAATATTTTACCCTGATCCCAACTCCGTCAGAACACTTGCACTTTTCAAAAACTTTGATTATTAACTATTTTAGTCATCTACAAATGTAAAGACAATAGAATAATGCACCTGTTTTATCCACTATCCACATCCAACAAGTATTACCAATATAGGAACAGTCTTCTTTCAGCTATACATCTAACCATCATCTCCCCACCTCAGGATTATATTTAAACAAATGCCAGAAATCAAATTGTTTCAACTGAAAATATTTCAGTATATACCTTTAAGGAGACAAGAACACTTTTAATAGGTGCATCGTCCATTTCCTCCTAATAAATGAATGAAAGACTTTCCCGCAGTAGGAGTTTTTAGAAGATAGGTGCCCTCCTCTGGACTGCTAAACTCACATAATAGGGCACTTTGCTGTCTATTTCAAGGATGGTCATTTAAGAATTGCAGATAACTGCATTCAGCTAGAATGAAGACTTTTGCATGATTTTTCTGAAGGGCAGAATCTATCAGCACATGCAAAGGTAGGGAGTGCAGGTCAATGAGAAGTGAGTAGTAGGTAATGAGACATAATGTGAGTAAGGCTCTTCCATGCATACTTGAGACAAAGCAACCAACATTCCTCCGATTTCATTAAGATAACAACCAAATTGACCAGTGGCCAACAAAAATGATACAGCTCAGGGAGACGGGCAGATGTATTCTGATAAAACAATGGTTTAATATTAGGTAAACTATTCAATAAAGAGTCTTATTAGATTTTGGTTTCTAATTCTAAACAATATCAATACAGGTTTAAGAGGATTAGGAAAACTAGCCCCATATCCCATTTCCTAAAAGGAAGTAAGCCCAGAGGGTGAATTTTAGTCACAAGTGACTGGAATCAGCTCTGTATGTAACTAACTAATCTGCCTATTTTTGGTGAAGCCATGATAAGTAAGCAAATGCCAAATAATCGACCATATGACCTTGATGATCTGAAAGGGCCATTTAAACTAGCCAACTCTTTCTTCAACCCGTGGCTTCTTTGTCTCCTAATAACCACAGCCTAAATTGTAATCTCAGCTCCTAATAAAATAAAATGATTTTCCTATGCAATGTCTGTGCTTGCTCTCTGCATCCACTTTTTATTGACACACTAATACAAGCTCCAGAACAACACTAGCCATTCTGTGCTGTTCACCCTGGCTCGTGGGAGATTCCATTGTCATATCCAGGGCCTCCTCATTTCCAGTGTATTCCAATTTACTCAAGCTGCTCCTCTGGGCTGTTTTATTTCCTCTCACCCAGATGTATGCCCGTCCATGAAATGTCCGTGAATAATATTCTGGCTTTATAAAGCACATTAAGTAAATCCCTGCATGAGTTTGCATCACTTAATCCCTCCTTCCTTAGAAAGTAGATTACTCAAAGCAAGCTGTCTGACTATTAACAAATGTTGAGCAAACAGCAAGCAGCATCATGTCCATTGTTCAGCTTGATCCCCTCCACCTTACAGAGCAAAGCCGGCTCATCTCAGTGAAGGAATCCATCTGTTTGGTGATCTCTCATATGCACATCTTGACTGTGCTTTACCATATGCTTTATGCTTAATGCATACAGTCTTCTGGAGTGTTTTGAGATGAAAGGCACAAGAAAAATGTAAGTTCTCACTACTACTCGCAGTATAGCTTTGCCACAATCTACTTTACTAGAACAAGCATAAAATTATACATTTTCCCAATCATCAGGTAAAATATAGAATATTCTTTTCTTTGCACAAAGAAAACCCATATGAGATTTGATAATAACTTGGACAAATATTATTTTATTGTTATTTTTATAGTATGCTTCTGTACTTTCTTTTTATGCGTCACTGTCTTCACAAAATGCAAAGAATGGTCCCTCAGTGATTGTTTGGTGTCTGACTACAGCAAATAAAAGGGAAACTCCTTTAATCACCTCTTCCCTCTTACAGAAGGAGCAGTTGCCTAACAGAGTAAGAGACAGAGTGGAAGGAGACCATCATGGTGAAAATTTCAAAACCACATTGGGAAGAAGACAGTGGTAGGGGTGTTTCAACTCACTGGCCATAGGGCTTCATGTGGCTCCTTAGAGCTTCCTATGCAGAGCTTGAGGCATCTGCAGAAAGACTACAATTTAGTTACAGTAGCAGTTTCTAGAATAGGTAGTTAAAACATAAAAGACTATTGAGTATAAATCAATTATGTATTTAATTTCAAATCTTCACTAAAAAAACCACATCATTGGCCCAGTTGATTTACAGTAGAGGACAATATGACCATCAGAGCTGCCTTATGATGTGCTGGAAGGATGGCCTCACAAAGTGGTGAGAACTCCAGCACTGAACGTGTTTAGCTAAAACCAGGTAATAATGTGTTAGGGACACTGAAGAGAAGATTCCTTGGGTGAAAAATTTCTGGAAGGTATCCTTCCTCTCTTTCCCTCACATCTTTTCCAACTCTGCTTATAGAAATCCTATTGGTCTACAACCAAAATATTTCAGTCCACTTTATTTTCACTGCTCCACCCTAGGCAAAGTCATGATTATCTCATGCCTAAACAACTATGATTGGCACCTCTCTGGTCTACTCTTCTTACCTAGATTCCATTTTCACCCTGAAAATTGTAAGACAAATTATGTCACTCTTCTGCTTAAAATACCTAGCACTTAGAATGAAACCCCAAGTCTCTGCTTTGGTCTAGAAGGTCTTGCAGGATTTAGCTCTCTTGTCTTTCCAGACTCACCTCTTTCTCGCTCCCCTTCTCTTACTACTTTCTGGCTATAGTAATCTCCTTTCTATGACTTAAGAAGTTCAGACTTTCATTTCAGAGGCTTTTCACTGTTCTTCCCTCCTTCTCAACATTCTTTCTTTTGGCTCTTTTTATAGTCAGTATCTTCTTGTCTCTGAAATCTCAGCTTGAGTGTCATCATCTCTAAGAGACATTGTCATCTGGATATGCATTGCACTCTCAGTTACTCTCTATCAATGCTCCTGCTTCTCCGGATGGCCCTCTGAAATATTGTCTTATATATGCTTATGTACTTCAACTTATCTTTTCCCCAAGAACATTATCTTCATGAGGACATAGACAGTTCCTATGTGTCTGTGTCATCACTATATTCCCATGTCTTAGTGCAGTCTCTGGCATAGGGTGAGCATTCAGAAAGTAATTAACAAATGAATGTACATATAGAAAGGTAAAGGAAAGGAATAGGTGACTTTGGAACTTCTTTGGTGCCTGAGGCTGATCTGATCCTCAAAGACACAAGGTTTTTGACCTCACTGAAAATCCAGCTTCTTAACATGTATTTTTTTTAATATGAGCCAACAAATTCTGAATCCATGACCAGGACAATTCTTAGTCCTATTGGATAGAACTGTGGTAGATATTATGAACACATTATTTCTTCTTTTAGAACTGACTTAGGAAGCAAGCAGGCCTAGACCCGTAAGCTAGGGCATCAGTGGTCCCAGCTATAGAAAGCTGGGGCGACTGGGATGAGGGGAACAAAAGAGCAAAGACTGACACAAACACCCACCCTGTTCTCCAGTGGCACACTATTTTTATCCCTGTTAAAGTCCATTACCATAGATTTGTCCTCCACAAACAAAATGTAACCTGTGCAGTCAAGAACATGGATCAGATTCATTCATTTGTTCCCACAGCACCAACAAACTATGCTTTCATAGATTTTCTCAATAAATATTAGTTGAGGAAAATGCTGCCCTTTAAAAGTCCTCTTAACATTCTACCTTTGAAACTATGTAGCTCATTACACAACAGTTATCTATTAGAGATAGGAGACATACAGGAGCTGAGAGAGAATTTTCAAAATAACCCTCTGCAACTAATTGCTTGCTATTTTATCTCCTAGATCCATGTGTGTCTTTTCTGTTATACTTCATACCCCTAGAAGGATGGTCTCTGTAGACAACATTCTCCAGGCTTCATTTCCCAGCTGGTAATGGGACACATTCACTAGAGAGTGGAAGGCAGAAGAAGAAAGACCAGGGTATTTCTTCATTATTCACTCACCTCTCTAAAGCCAGCCCCATATCCATGGTTTTGGCATCCCCAAACCATGAGGAAATCCCTTTTGGTTTTACATCTTCATTAAAAAGTCTCGAATTGGGCGGAGCCCACTGCAGCTCAAGGCCTGCCTACCTCTGTAGACTCCACCTATGGGAACAGGGCATAGCTAAACAAAAAGCAGCAGAAACCTCTGCAGATGTAAATATCTCTGCCTGACAGCTTTGAAGAGAGCAGTGGTTCTCCCAGCATGGAGGTTGAGATCTGAGAATGGACAGACTGCCTGCTCAAGTGGGTCCCTGATCCCTGAGTAGCCTAGCTGGGAGACATTCCCCACTAGGTGCAGACCAACACCTCACACCTCACACAGTGGGGTACACCTCTGAGACAAAGCTTCCAGAGCAAGAATCAGACAGCAACACTTGCTGTTCAGCAATATTCTATCTTCTGCAGCCTCCGCTGCTGATACCCGGCAAACAGGGTCTGGTGTGGACCTCAAGCAAACTCCAACAGACCTACAGCTGAGGGTCCTGACTGTTAGAAGGAAAACTAACAAACAGAAAGGACACCCACACCAAAACCCCATCAGGACGTCACCATCACTAAAGATTAAAGGAAGATAAAACCACAAAGATAGGGAAAAAGCCATCCAGACAAGCTGGAAATTCAAAAAATCAGAGCAAGAACAGAAAGCCAAACACCGCATGTTCTCACTCATAGGTGGGAATTGAACAATGAGATCACTTGGACACAGGAAGGGGAACATCACACACCAGGGCCTGTTGTTGGGAGGAGGGAGGGTGGAGGGATAGCATTAGGAGATATACCTAATGTAAATGACGAGTTAATGGGTACAGCACACCAACATGGCACATGTATACATGTGTAACAAACTTGCATGTTGTACACATGTACCCTAGAATTTAAAGTATTTTTTTTAAAAGTCATCTCTTCATTAAGTTTTTTCATCTGAACCATCTGGGGTGAGTTCTGTTTTGCTGTGACCCTGGCTTCTCTATTTCTATACATCATGAGTAGCTAAGACAGCAAATTTTTCCAAGATATAAAGTTTTAAGATAAAATTTCTCAAGAGACCTGGAAGAGTTTAAGAAAAAGAGCTATCATCAGACTCGAATCAAAGAATATGTAAGAATGAGGTGAAAATATTGAAATAAATCTATGAGATAAGAGAATAGCATTAAGAAGTAAATGAAAAGAGTCCCTGGAGCTAGAAATAATGTTGGAGAATTAAGGAGATGGAGGTTTGGGGAAGGAGCTACACCACTGATAAAAGTAACAGAAAGGTATATGTTAGCATGCTTAATATAATAGACACTTCATGGTTTTATAATCAATGGCATGCCTATAATTTTAATGAAGTATGAAATTCAGGGGTTTGAAAGAAAGGTGACATTATTTTATTCACCTTTTGAATTGTGTTTGTTTGGGTTGACTTCTACATTGGATTGTGTGAAAGCCTTGGGTCAGCAGATGTGCAGAAGTCTCCCTGGAAAATCTGTATTACTAGAAAGCCATTAATATAATGTACAATGAAATTTACATGTGGCAGGGACAGCACCTATTCATGTGAGCAAATTCTCACATTTGGCTTTACCTCACCAAAAAGAATTTTGAATTTGGTCTGTTTCTCTCGCTCTCTCCTTCTTTGTCATATAACTTACATACAATAAACTGCACATATTAAAAATGTATAATCTGATGAGCTTTGACATATGTATATAACCATAAAACCATCATTAGGTCAAGACAGTGAATACATCCATCAGACCAAAAGTTTCCTGATGTCATTTGGAATCCCTCCTGCCTGCTTCTTTCTACCATTCCTTCATTCTCACATTCTCATCCACCAGGAAACTCTTTATCCACTTTCTACCACAAAATATCTTTAGTTCTCTAGAATTGTATAAAATGTAATTATAGAGTATGTTCTCTTTGTGTTTGGCTTCTTTAACTCAGAATAATTATCTTGATATTCATCCATGTTGTACAATGTGCCAACAGTTCATTGTTTTTACCGCTAATATTCCATTGCATGGGTATATCACAATACTCACCTGTTGATGGCCAACTGGGATGTTTCCAGTTTGAGGCTAATGTAAGACTGCTATGAAAATCTGTACAAGTCTTTTATAGATATAAGCTTTCATTTCTTCGGGGTAAATGCATAGGAATAAAACAGCTAGGATATATGGTAAATTTTTGCTTAACTTTTCTAATGTTTTGCCAAAGTGATTGTACCATTTTGGATTTCCACCAGCAGTGCATGAGAATTCCAGTTGCTCTACAGCCTTGCCAACATGTCATATGGTCATTCTTTTTAATTATAGCCATTCTATCAGGAAAGTAGTAGCAATTCAGGGTGGTTGCCTTTGAATTAACTGGTTTTAATTTATTTTTTCTCTTTTGTTGGATTTTTAGTTATAAATTTCTACCACGTAATTTTAAAAGGTGCTTTAGAGTGTGTAAGGTATATCTTTTTTTTTTTTTTTTTTTTTTTTTTTTTTTTGAGACGTAGTTTCACTGTTGCTGCCCAGGCTAGAGTGCAATGGCAGGATCTCAGCTCATCACAACCTCCGCCTCCCAGGTTCAAGTGATTCTTCTGCCTCAGCCTCCCAAGTAGGTGGGATTACAGGCATGTACCACCACGCCCAGCTAATTTTTTGTATTTTTAGTTGAGACGGAGTTTCTCCATGTTGGTCAGGCTGATCTCAAACTCTCGACCTCAGGTGATCTGCCCGCCTCAGCCTCCCAAAGTGCTGGGATTACAGGCGTGAGTCACTATGCCCGGCCTGTAATGTACATCTTTAACTTATTGTAGTGTATGTACAAGCGATAGCATACTGCTTCACATATAATGTATGAACCTTATAGTAGTATACTTACATTTCTCCCTTTTAGTCCTTTAGGCTGTTATTGTCATACATTTTGCTTTCACATATGTTATAAAGCCCATAGTACATTAATATTATTTTTGTTTAAATGTTAATTTAGGTGCACAGATTTAAATGATAAGAAAAAGCTCTTATATATTTTCCCATGTCGTAGTTGTCTCTAGTGTTCATTTCTTTTTTTTTTTTTTTTTTTTTTGAGACGGAGTCTCGCTCTGTAGCCCAGGCTGGAGTGCAGTGGCCGGATCTCAGCTCACTGCAAGCTCCGCCTCCCGGGTTCACGCCATTCTCCGGCCTCAGCCTCCCGAGTAGCTGGGACTGCAGGCGCCCGCCACCTCGCCCGGCTAGTTTTTTTTTGTATTTCTTAGTAGAGACGGGGTTTCACCGTGTTATCCAGGATGGTCTCGATCTCCTGACCTCGTGATCCACCCGTCTCGGCCTCCCAAAGTGCTGGGATTACAGGCTTGAGCCACCACGCCCGGCCTCTAGTGTTCATTTCTTTGTTATGGTTGAAATTGTCATCTGGTGTCATTTTCCTTTTCCCTAAAAACTTCCTTTAATATCTCTTGTACAATGAATATGCTGAGGATAAATACTTTCAACTACTGTGTTTCTGAAAAAAGTATTTTGCCTTCAAATGTGAAATATATTTTCACTGAATATAGCATTCTTGAGTGACATCTTTTTTTTTTTTCTTTCAGTATTTTAAACACATTGGTCTACTGTTTTCTTGCTTCCATTGTTTCTGACAAAAAAAAATCTTCTGCTACGTTAATCTTTCATTCTTTGTATGTAATATGGTGTTAGCAAATTGATTATGTTGGGCTTTGATGTAATTTTCTTCATGTCTCTTATGCTTGGGGTTATTATACTTCTTTGATATGTGATTATAGATTTTATTAAGTTTCACAAAATTTTGGCTATTATTTTTTCAAATACTTTTTCCAAAGCCCCTCTCCTCCAACACTTACATTTACATGTATATTAGGTTTCTGAACAGCTTTTCCACAGCTCTCTAGTGTTCTTTTAATGGTATTTTTGTTTTTCCTTCCTGTATTTAATTTCAAAAAGTTTCTATTACTATATTGTTATGTTCACTAATCTTTCCTTCTCTCTAATCTATTGTTAATACCTTCAGTGTATGTATATGTTTGTGTGTGTATATATACACATATATGCATATATACATATATATTACACATATATGCATATATACATATATATTACACATATATGCATATATACATATATATTACACATATATGCATATATACATATATATTACACATATATGTATATATACATATATATTACACATATATGTGTATATACATATATATTACACATATATGTGTATATACATATATATTACACATATATGTGTATATACATATATATTACACATATATGTGTATATACATATATATTACACATATATGTGTATATACATATATATTACACATATATGTGTATATACATATATATTACACATATATGTGTATATACATATATATTACACATATATGTGTATATACATATATATTACACATATATGTGTATATACATATATATTACACATATATATAAAACTTCAGACATAACAGTTTTAGCTCTAAAATTTTGATTTGGTTATTTTTTATATCTTCCATGTCTCTATTTCAGATTGTGTATATCTAAATGCAGTAATAATAATCATTTTGATATACTTCTCTGCTAATTTTAACATCTATGTCAGCTCTGCACTAATTTTGACAGACTTAGTTTTTTTCTAAAAGTAGTACTTCTTTTCTAAAGTACATAGTACTTTCTTCCCTCTTCATATGTCTAATTAATATATTTGGACTGATGTAGCAAAATACCATAAACTGGATAGCTTATAAATAACAGCAATTTATTCCTCATAGTTCTAGAGGCTGGTAAATCCAAAATCAAGGTGACAGACAACCAAATTTGGTATCTGGTGAGGGCCCACTTTCTCATACACGGTGCCTGCTCACTACGTCTTCTTCACATAGTGGAAGAGGCAAGGCAGCTCTCTGAAATCCTTTTACAAAAACACCAGTTCCATTTTTGAGGGCTCTGCCCTCATGACCTAATTACCTCCCAAATGGTCCCACATCCTAATACCATCACTTTGGGGGTTAAGATTTCAACATATGAATTTTGGGAAGACACAAATGTCATCCATCATGTATTTTACCTTCTTGCATTCAGATGTTTTTTGTTTTCTTATGAATATTCTTGAGATTTATTCTGCGATTTAGCTTAGTTACTTGGAAGCAATTAAGTCTTTTGTGCCTTGCTTCTAAGATTTGATAAGGAGTACCAGGATTGTGTTTAATCTAGGAATACTTATTCTTGCACTGTTGAGGCAATATTGTTCTGTGTATTCTACCCTATCCTTCATACTCATAAAGTTTACTAGTCTTGCCGGAGCAAGCATGTTTCCTGGATCTGGGTGAGTGTCAGGCATGTTACCTTTAATTCTTTCAGGTGGCTCTTTCCCCAACCTTTGATAGTTTTCTCACATATATATGTTGGTCAGTACTCAGCTGAATACTGAATGGTAACCCCTTGCAGATCTCCTGAGGTGTCTCTGTGCAGCTCTTTCTTCTCTGGTACTCCACTCTATAAACTTGAGCCACTTTCACCTTCCTAGCTTTTCAACTTTGTATCCTCAACTCAAGGAGTGTATAATGTGGAGTTTGGAGAATAACTAGTTTAAACATAGTTAGCTGAAAGAATTAAGGTTGAAAAATGTTAACAAGGATAAGGGGTGACAAGGCAGGAAGTAGGAGATTGGATCAGGGAAGAAGATCTCAGTTGCCAGGAGTTGACACATGAAGGAAAGGAAGGTACATGTAACAACTATAATGATTAACTTCACTTGGTTTGGTTTACATGAAAAATTTCAGGATATGCAATTAAATTTGAATTATTTTTAAGTCACTTTTGGTTGTGAGATCCTTTTGTTTTGGTTTATTTTGAATATTGTACCATGCACAAACTGGACCACTGGTTTTTATGCGGATTATTCTCTCATGCACTTTCAAAAGCCTACTTTTCCATGTCCTTTTTCTTGTATTTGAAAAGGTATATTTTAGATACCTTGACTTCATTAAATTCTTTGCATCATTTTATATTCAACAAAAGCATCATTTTCTCCATGAAGTCTTCCACCTCTGCCTCCTGCTGAGCCTGTTTTTGTCCCTTCTCTGTTCCTGTAGTTCTTTGTTTCTACAACAAATCTTACGTACACTACATTATATACCACTTACTTGTTTATCTATTTTTCTCAGCAGACTGAGAGCATATAAAAGGCAGGAACCACATCTCAATCACTTTTGATTGAGCTTCTCAGTACCTCTGTAAAATAATATATCTCCTCATTCTCCTATAGGCTGAAATATTCCTTATCTGACAGACCTGTGATTTAGACCTTACTTTTTGTCCCAAATTTAATCCTTCAAAAAGCTAGAGTTATCATAAGACTATTAAAGTAATGAATTGCCTTTACCAGTTTGGCATTACTTGAACCATGTGCTTTATTTCTGGTTCCAACTCTGGCTGTGCATCAGAATTTCCCATCCCTGACCTGCAAATCAAAATTTCAGAAGAGTGATTCCCAGGGATATGTATTTTAAAATGGGCATCAGGGTGAGTCTAGTCATTGACAGATGTCTTAGTTTGTTCACAGTTAAATGTGCTAATGTTGAGGATTGCCTTTCTGAACTGAAGCATTTTGGAGGAGTTGGTTGCCAGGTCAAATCTGAAGATTTACAATAGAACGAAGATGGTAATAAGGCAAAAGATTTGTATGAAGATATAAGAATTAAGAAGGACACACACACTCTTCTATTTCCTATCTAGGGTGTTAAGTATAGTTAGGAAAAATGTATGTATTTATTAAAGGATATAAACTGAATGATAGGTACCCTTACCATTTGAATGCCTTAATTTTTAAAAAATAAATTATGCCTGATCACCTTTTTCTTATTCTTTTTTTTTTTTTTTTGTCCCTTTTTTGCCATTTTCTAGGAATCGCATCCCATAATTTGGTTGTAATAAAATGTGACTGCTCAGGAAATGTTCACAGAGTTGGCATTCATTTGCATGCTGCTGCCATTTCAGCCCAGGGCATTCTCTCTTTCTTCCTGGTTCTCCTGCCTCCCTCCACCAGCCCCTCCCCAGCAGAGCACTGATGAGATGTGACAACAGAAAACACAAGTGCATTTCCTGGAGATTTACCAATGTCCAGAAGGAAAGCTCGAAGGAAAAGGAACAATAGAAAAGGCGAATTGTGGAGGGAAGAAAGTTTCTAAGCCTATCATTTGCAAATGTCAGCTCCATTCTCAGAGAACTCTAGAGACTGTTAAGCAAACCTGTTTCTAATGAATACAACAAGAGCCATTTGAATCCTCTAGACTTGAGCCAGTCACATTTAACAGATCACCCAGTCTATCTTCCATTATTCTCAGAGGCAGCCTGGGCCTCACAGCATCTTTTCAATTTCAGCTTCAAATGACCCAAGCTCTGTGTTGTCTTAGGCTTGAATAGGATTCAATAGAAAAACAATGTCAGAAGGTTAATGTATTTTTCCCATTATATTATATAATTGCTATGTACTTTACCCATCCCAATCCCTTAGCACTTTGGATTTCAATATTCAACTAATCTTCACTATTTATCCATAGAATCAGGAAAGGCACATAGAAACATGTAAAGCCAGTAGACCTAGATTTTCTTCTCCACTTCACACTCGTCACTTACTTGTCCCTGAGGAAGACACTTACCTTCTTCAGGTCTCAGTTTCTGCATCTATAAAAAGGACATAGAATGTCCTCTTACCTAAAATGTTTGCTTAAAGAATGGTAGTATTTATTTCAAAAGTATGAAGTAATATAAAAACATGTTGGAATAAGTATCAGGCATAATGGTTGCCAAATATCTGAAGTTGACTTTCTACCTCATTGTGTTCTTTGCTAATTTGCATTTTCTAAAGCAGAGAATATTCTCTTCATCATGACTTGAGTGAGCATGCTCATCATTCCTTTAGTTAGCTGCTTCAATTCACAAATCATTCCATTTATTCTGAATTCTCTCCTCTTTGCTACTCTATATCTGATCCTCAGGGGTTCATTGAGAAAGAATATTAAGTAGTGTACAATGCTGGTAAGTTTCTCCATGACTTTCTCCCAAGGACATTACTTCTATTGGATCTAGTTCACATACACTTCCTCCTATGCAATCATTAGTTCCACTGTGATCTTTCCTGAATATAGAAATTCTAACCATTCCTCAGAACCAAAATATTAGTAAAGAAATTATTTATTGGGCAAAACATTTGCCCTGAAGGAATTTGTGCCTTTTTGCATGTATGAAATTATTTACTTGTATTAATGATAACACTCATTGTCTTATGCTGAATAAGAATAAGGTGAATAATTCACCAAGACCACTATGTGCTGCTTCTGACAAATATATGTGCTAGATGTACCACCCTGCCATTTGGGATTTCTTGCAGAACCACATGACTTCCAATAGTCATGTTGCCTGAGTGTTACTTAGTGGACTCTGATGTGATGATGTTCCTGTTTATATCTATGAAGTATAGAAAAAAGGCAACAGAGATCAAGGAAAAAAAGAAGGGGGGAGTGGAGGAGAATGAGAAGATTAAAAATAAGGAAAGGAAAGAGAAAAAAAGAAGAGAAGGGGTAATTGAAGGAATAAGAGAAGCTATAAAGTATAAAAGGGAAAAAATTATGAATTGTAGATGGAATGTTGGTATATTTTTAGAAGAATATTCATAATAATATATATTAAAAGCAGCAAAATTTTCTCACTCTTTTCCTTTTCTCATCTCCCATTAGCAATGACAAAAGTTGCAAATAATGAACAAGTGTCAGAGATTGCAAATTCAACAGCAACTAGTGGGGGATGAAGAAAAGAACATGAGGAAATTATTTTACAAGATGAATACAAAGGCCTTGTTGTAAATGAACTAGAATTATGTTTTATGCTGAAAAATCACTTTTCTGTTTAAAAGCATCTCCATATTTCGATTTATCTAATGAAGAGTGTCAGAATCATATTTAGTATTTTTCTTGAGAAGTTGTTAGTACCCCTTCTTAATATTGACCCAACTAAACTGTGTCAAACCTATTTCTACAAAACTCAAGTTCAACCCCATTCAGACCAATTTTGCTCTTTCATCAGATGGTCAGAACTCGCAAGTTTTCTGTGGTAGGATGGGGAACATAGAGGAGGACAAGGACCTACAATTAAGACACAATGCTCACTGGGAAACACCAGATATGTAGGTGGGTGGGAGTTATCCATGATAAAAAAACTTGTACACTGATACATAGCAGAAGCAGATTCTAGAATGATGTCATTTGTTATGGTTCTGACAAGCCCTTGTTATTAGGAGGTTGAACCAGGGATGGGAGGTTGCCCCATCCAGCCAATGACTCCGTAGCAACACTACAAACTGTTAGGTCCCTGCTGTCTACCAAGATCTGGGTTTCAGGTACCACCACAACAAAGGGAACATGGTGAAAAGAGACTAGCCTGGCTAGATATGAAAAGCGACAGACATTGAGGACTTATTCTCAATTAAAAAAAAAAAAGAGGCCAGGTTTCTAGGATTATGGTGCACTCTTGAACCAGAGCAGCAGCTCCTAGCCAGCAATGGAACAAAGCTGGATGGATAATGACTTTGATGAGTTGACAGAAGTCGGCTTCAGAAGGTCGGTAATAACAAACTTCTCTAAGCTAAAGGAGCATGTTCTAACCCATTGCAAGGAATCTGAAAACCTTGAAAAAAGGTTAGGCAAATGGCTAACTAGAATAAAGAGTGTAGAGAAGACTTTAAATGACCTGATGGAGCTGACAACCATGGCACAACAACTTCGTGATGCATGCACAAGCTTCAATAGCCAATTCAATCAAGTGGAAGAAAGGATATCAGTGATTGATGATCAAATTAATGAAACAAAGTGAGAAGATAAGTTTAAAGAAAAAAGAGTAAAAACAAAATGAACAAAGAATCCAAGAAATATGGGACTATGTGAAACGACCAAATCTATGTTTGATTATTGTGCCTGAAAGTGATGGGGAGAATGGAACCAATCGGGAAAACACTCTTCAGGATATTATCCAGGAGAACTTCCCCAACTGAGCGAGACAGGCCAACATTCAAATTCAGGAAATACAGAGAAAACCACAAAGATACTCCTCCAGAAGAGCAACCAAAGACACATAATTGTCAGATTCACCAAGGTTGAAATAAAGGAAAAAATGTTAAGTGCAGCCAGAGAGAAAGGTCGGGTTACCCACAAAGGGAAGCCATCAGACTAACAGGGGATCTCTCAGCAGAAACCCTACAAGCCAGAAGAGAGTGGGGAGCAATATTCAACATTCTTAAAGAAAAGAATTTTCAACCCAGAATCTCATATCCAGCCAAACTAAACTTAATAAGTGAAGGAGAAATAAAATCCTCTAAAGAAAAACAAATGCTGAGAGATTTTGTCACCACCAGGCCTGCCTTATAAAAGCTCCTGAAGGAAGCACTAAACATGGAAAGGAACGACTGGTACCAGCCACTGCAAAAACATGCCAAATTCTAAACACCACCAATGCTATGAAGAAACTGCATGATTAACGGGCAAGATAACCAGCTAACATCATAATGACAGGGTCAAATTCACATACAACCATATTAACCTTCAACGTAAATGGGCTAAATTCCCCAGTTAAAAGATACAGACTGACAAATTAGATAAAGAGTCAATACCCATCAGTTTGCTGTATTCAGGAGACCAATCTCACATGCAGAGACACACATAGGCTCAAAATAAAAGGCTGGAGGAAGATCTACAAGGCAAATGAAAAGAAAAAAAAAAGCAGGGTTTGCAATCCTAGTCTCTGATAAAACAGACTTTAAACCAGCAAAGATCAAAAGAGACAAAGAAGGCCATTACATAATGGTAAAGGCATCAATTCAACAAGATGATCTAACTATCCTAAATATATATGCACCCAATACAGGAGCACTCAGATTCATAAAGCAAGTCCATGGAGACCTACAAAGAGACTTAGACTCCCACACAATAATAATGGGAGACTTTAACAACCCATTGTCAATATTAGACAGATCAATGAGACAGAAGATTAACAAGGCTATCCAGGATTTTAACTCAGCTCTGCACCAAGCAAACCTAATAGATATCTACAGAACTCTCCACCCCAAATCAATAGAATATACATTCTTCTCAGCACCAATCACAATTATTCTAAAATTGACCACATAACTGGAAGTAAAGCACTCCTCAGCAAATGTAAAAGAACAGAAATCACAAAAAACTGTCTCTCAGACCACAGTGCAATCAAATTAGAACTCAGGATTAAGAAACTCAGTCAAAACCACACAAGTACATGGAAACTGAACAACCTGCTCCTGAATGATTACTGGGTACATAACAAAATGAAGGCAGAAATAAAGATGTTCTTTGAAACCAATGAGAACAAAGACACAACGTACCAGAACCTCTCAGACACATTTAAAGCAGTGTGTAGAGGGAAATTTATAGCACTAAAAGCCCACAAGAGAAAGCAGGAAAGATCTAAAATTGACACCCTAACATCACAATTAAAAGAACTAGAGAAGCAAGAGCAAACACATTCGAAAGCTAGCAGAAGAGAAGAAATAACTGAGATCAGAGCAGAACTGAAGGAGACAGAGACACGAAAAATCCTTCAAAAAATCAATGAATCCAGGAGGTGGTTTTTTGAAAAGATCAACAAAATTGATAGAGTGCTAGCCAGACTAATAAAGAAGAAAAATAGAAGAATCAAATAGACCCAATAAAAAAATGATAAAGGGGTATCACCACTGATCCCACAGAAATACAAACTACCATCAGAGAATACTATAAACACCTCTACGCAAATAAACTAGAAAACCTAGAAGAAATAGATAAATTCCTGGACATATACACCCTCCCAAAACTAAACTAGGAAAAAGTTGAATCTCTGAATAGACCAATAACAGTCTCTGAAATTGAGGCAGTAATTAATAGCCTACCAACCAAAAAAAGCCCAAGACCAGAAGAATTTGCAGTATAATTCTACCAGAGGTACAAAGACGAGCTGGTACCATTCCTTCTGAAATTATTCCAATCAACAGAAAAAGAGAAAATCCTCCCTAACTCATTTTAGGAGACCGGCATCATCCTGATACCAAAACCTGGCAGAGACACACGAAAAAAGAGAATTTGGCTAGGCGCGGTAGCTCATGCCTGTAATCCCAACACTTTGGGAGGCCAAGGGGGGCAAATCACAAGGTCAGGAGATCGAGAACACTCTGGCTAACACGGTGAAACCCTCTCTATACTAAAACAAACAAACAAACAAACATTAGCCAGGTGTGGTGGTGGACACCTGTAGTACCAGCTATTCAGGAGGCTGAGGCAGGGGAATGGTATGAACCCAGGAGGTGGAGCTTGCAGTGAGCCAAGATCACGCCACTGCACTACTGTCTGGGCAACAGAGCAAGACCGCGTCTCAAAATAAGTAAATAAATAAAAGAGAATTTTAGATCAATATCCCTGATGAACATCAATGCGAAAATCCTCAATAAAATATTGGCAAACCGAATCCAGCAGCACATTAAAAAGCTTATCCACCACAATCAAGTTGGCTTCATCCCTGGGATGCAAGGCTGGTTCAACATACATTACAAACCTGACAAAAACAAGAAATGGGGAAAGTATTCCCTAACTAATAAATGGTGCTGGGAAAACTGGCTAGCCATATGTAGAAAACTGAAACTGGACTCCTTTCTTACACCTTATACAAAAATTAATTCAATATGGATTAAAGATGTAAATGTTAGACCGAAAACTCTAGAAGAAAACCTAGGCAATACCATTCAGGACATAGGCATGGGCAAGGACTTCATAACTAAAACACCAAAAGCAATGGCAAAAAAAAGCCAAAATAGACAAATGGGATCTAATTAAACTAAAGAGCTTCTGCATAGTGAAAGAAACTATCCTCGAAGTAAACAGGCAGCCTACAGAATGGGAGAAAATTTTTGCAATCCACCCATCTGACAAAGGGCTAATATCCAGAATTTACAAAGAACTTAAACAAAGAAAACAGAAAACCCCATCAAAAAGTGGGCAAAGTATATGAACTGACACTTTTCTAAAGAAGACATTTATGCAGTCAACAGAAACATGAAAAAATGCTCATCATTACTGGTCATCAGAGAAATGCAAATCAAAACCACAATGAGATACCATCTCATGCCAGTTAGAATGGCAATCATTAAAAAGTCAGGAAATGACAGATGCTGGAGAGGATATAGAGAAATAGGAATGCTTTTACACTGTTGGTGGAAGTGTAAATTAGTTCAACCATTGTGGAAGACAGTGTGGCGATTCCTCAAGGATCTAAAACTAGAAATACCATTTGACCCAGCAATCCCATTACTGGGCATATACCCAAAGGATTATAAATCATGCTACTATAAAGACACATGCACACATATGTTTACTGTGGCACTATTCACAATAGCAAAGACTTGGAACCAACCCAAATGTCCATCAATGATAGAATGGATTAACAAAGTGTGGCACATATACACCATGGAATACTATGCAGCTGTGAAAAAGGATGAGTTCATGTCTTCGCAGGAACATGGATGAAGCTGGAAATCATCATTCTGAGCAAACTATCACAAGGACAGAAAACCAAACATTGCATGTTCTCACTCATAGGTGGGAATTGAACAATGAGAACACTTGGACCCAGGGAGGGGAACATCACACATCAGGGCCTGTCAGGGGGGTGGGGGCTGGGGGAGAGATAGCATTAGGAGAAATACCTAATGTAAATGACAAGTTGATGGGCACAGCAAACCAACATGGCACATGTATACCTATGTAACAAACCTGCATATTGTGCACATGTACCCTAGAACTTAAATAAAAAAGAAAAAGAAAGAAAGAAAGAAAGAAAGAAAGAAAGAAAGAAAGAAAGAAAGAAAGAAAGAAAGAAAGAAAGAAAGAAAGAAAGAAAGAGAAAGAAAGAAAGAGAGAGAGAGAGAGAGAAGGAGGGAGGGAGGGAGGGAGGGAGAAAAAAAGAAGCACACACACTGTACAGGTCAAACAAAACATTTCTGAGGACTTTCAGTTTGAAATTTCTGTTCACAATCATGTAATTTAGCCCTTATTTATATTTGGTCCTATAAAGTTCTCTACTTTTTACTGTATGTTATTCTTTTCTTGCCAATTATGTTTTAAGCCAGAAGTCTCTTCTCATCATCGGTTGTAGTTTTCACAGTATCCATCCCATGCCTAATAAATATTGGAGGATTGATTGTTTATGATAGTACATGGAATATAAATCAAAATAGGAAAGAAAAATATTTACATATTGTGGAAAGGAATAGAAAAGTAACTTTGCCCTAACATCACTTAGGGATTGAGAAAACATGCCAGCAGGAAAAAGTTTCTGTATCAAAAAAATACAGGAGTATGAAAATTCATTCTTTTAGAAAAATAAAACGTGTTAAAACAAAACCTGGTGGAAAAAACTACTTGACAAATAACCCTTCCATGATACTGGAAAAACATCTGCAGATAGCTGGGAATAGGAAGAAAGAAAGAGAGAGAGACAGGGAGGGGAGAGAGAGAGAGAAAGAAAGAAAGAAAGAAAAAGAAGAAAAAAGTCAATAAGTATGTTGAAACAGAGGTTAAAAGAAAAATAAAAGTTTGAAAGAAGTTTTTAGAGCATGTGACATGGTCCCAAGCAAGAAAAGGGGGACATGTCTTAACCTGTTTGTATTGCTACAAAGGGATACTCAAGGCAAGTACATTATAAAGAAAAGAGGTTTATTTGGCTCATAGTTCTGCAGGCTGTACAAGAAGCATGGTGCCAACATCTGCTTCTGGTGAGGGCTTCAGGCTACTTTCACTCATGGCAGTAGGTGAAGGGGAGCTGGTGTATGTAGATCACATTGTAAGAGAGAAAGTGGTAGGGAGGGGATTCCAGGCTTTAACAACTAGCTCTCCGGGGAAATAGTAGGATGAGAACTTACTACCTCAAGGGTGGCACCAAGCCATTCATGATGGATCCTCCCCATGACCCAAACACCTCCCATTAGGCCCCCCTGTAGCACTGGGGATAAGATTTCAACATGAGATTTGGAGGGTCCAAGTAAATCAAACTATAGCAGAGTATGATGGAGCAGAGCTGGCTCATACTGGCTGGTATGAGCTGATTTTTCCCATTTCTTCCCAACTCTCTGTTCAATAACTTCACACTGGTAGCCTAAAATCAGCTATGGTAAGAATATTTACACCACGGAAATCAGCAACAGCCACAAATAAGAGCTTCTTTTACACATGCCTACAAACTTCTTCCCAGTAGCCTGTTTAATACTTCCCAGCATATCGCCGCATCATAAAGAAATCCATGACTTAATATTGTTAAGAAATAACAGTTGGAAATTTTGGGGTGTTGGCAGTCAAAAGGCAGTAAAAACCCATCTAGAGCAACCCTTACCCCCAGCTCTGGGAAAAAGTCAGTTGCCCTCCCACTGGGTGCTCTCCTGCTGACTCCCTGACCTCACAGAAGCTTAACTTTGGTCCCTGTTTAGAATGACACTACTTACCAGCCTCTGGCCTCAGTAGCCTAGATAGGACTGGATAGGACTGGACTGCCTAGATATGCGGTATGTTGTAGGTCAATTCTTGAACCTGCCCTTCCCTATCCAGGCCCAATCCATTACTATTCAAGTACCAGGACGATAAAAAGGGAGACTGACAAGCCTAGACTGAAGGAATTGCCTCCCTTTAGAAAGTTCTGCTGGCCTGTGAAATAATGTCTTTTCATTCAACAAGAATCAATGTGGATGTGGCTCATTAAACAAAACCCCATATAAGAAAAGGTAAATTTGGTAACGAGTATTTATTTTAATAAAGAATTCACCATAGGGTAACATTAAATAACTAGCTTCCCAAGTGCACTTATATAAAATCTTTTTAAGAGTACTGCCATTATAGAAAGTGAGCTAATATTTAACCTGAATATACAATGACTCTTTAGGGGAAAGAGTGCTTAACTACTGAGAATAATTGTGGGCCTGCTTTAAAATTTAGGAACTCACTGGTTTCTATAGCTCCACTGTAATAATTTCTCTGTTCTGCACTATGACTGGCTCATCAGTAAGGGTACAACTAAAATAGAAGATAGCATCTTCAAGGGATGTAAGGGACTGCAAAAATGCATGTAAGTTCAGCTTCCATTACCTTGTCAACATAAATGGCCTATCATTTGTGTATCCAGAAATAGTCACTGGACACATTTGCTACAACTCAGCAAGCTTTTCTTTTCCAGAAAACATTGAAACTGGAATTCTATCAATGTATGGTCATTAAAAATGTTAATGTTAGATACTGGGATTATAAATCCTGTCAAGTGCTACCCATGAAATTTAGTTAAGCATGTTAGCTTTTATATTATTGTTTGAAATTTAGCCAGGTACAACTGAACAACTGATTTTTTTTTTCCATTGCAGAAGAACTGCTACAATAGGAGAAGCTAGGGAATAAGAGGAAGAAGGAGAAAAACTTTAAAGAGGACTTACTCTATAGCAAATTGCGGTAGTCAATATTACATAATTTTACTCATTTCATTCACCAAAAATATAAACTTAAAGACATTTTAATACATCTATTTTACAGATGTGCCAACAAATTCAGAGAGGTTAAACATCTTGTGAAAACTCATAGAGATGGCTTTTCAGAGGCAGAGTTGGGATTTTGAGTCTATTTGACTCAAAAGTCTGGTATTTGGTGAGACATTGATGTCCCCAAAATAGTAACATGTTTATTTTACAAAATTAGAAAAAAAAAAACAGAAAATTTTTTAAATTAAATAAAAACATACATTAAGCATTCAGCCTAGAGATGCTCATAGCTTACATAGTTGTTGTCCTTCAGTCTTTTATTTTTTTATTTATTTTTTTATTTATTTTGAGACAGAGTCTCACTCTGTTGCCCAGGCTGGAGTGCAGTAGCCTGATCATGGCTCACTGCAAGCTCTGCCTCCCGGGTTCACACCATTCTCCTGCCTCAGCCTCCCGAGTAGCTGGGACTACAGGCACCCACCACAACACCCGGCTAATTTTTTGTATTTTTAGTAGAGACGGGGTTTCACCGTGTTAGCCAGGATGGTCTCGATCTCCTGACCTGGTGATCTGCCTGCCTGGGCCTCCCAAAGTGCTGGGATTACAGACGTGAGCCACCGCGCCCAGCTGTCCTTCAGTCTTTTAAAAATTTTTTTGCTTTGTTAATTTATTCCATTTTTTCTTCCTGCTGGAAGAATACATCTTCATCATAGAAAATGCAGAAAAGTATAGAGAAGGAAAAAGTCATCTTTTATTTGACCTAGTTTCTAGGTCTTACACACAATATGTCATCACCAAATGATGTATTTTCTCACTTTTTGTTTCTAAAATTAGAATTATACTATGCATGTACAGAATTGTGTATCCATTTAATAAATCATGAGTATGTTGTATAAAAGACTGCATGATTTTCCATTGTTGAATTTACCCTAATGTATGTAACGATTCCTCTTTTGTTATTAAATTAGATCATTTTGAGTTGTTCATCACTTTAAACAATGCTGCAATGAATATACAGGCATATAAGTTTTTAGTGCCATTTCAAATCATTTTCTTAGGATAAGTTTCTATAACTGAATCACTATGTCAAAGCATCTGCAAATTTTTTTAAGGTTCTTAATACATATGGGCTGAACTGCTCTCCAGAGTTATTGTGCCAATTTAAAAACCCACCTGCAGAGCCCAAGACTGATTTTATTTATAATGTGGTTTTTATGTTAATCAAAATTTGTTTTCTCTTGTTATTATTTCGAAGACCTCTATTCTTTCCTTCCTAGGATTTAACAAAATTTGTAAGTCCTTTTGCTTATTTGTTTAATAAGGGCCTCTCTTATTAACTATAACTCTGGTGGAAACCGGAAACATGCCTATATTTTTCACCCTAAACTACTGTTGCTTATTATAGGGCCTAACACAGAAAAAGTCGTATCTATGTTTGTTGAACAAATGGAGGAATTTTTCCCTAGAGAATTATTTTTCTGACTATACACAAGTATCTAAACAAGATAACTCTGAAAGGATGTTTTATTTTCTGTTTTATTTTTTGTTTGTTTGTTTTTACTTTACTTTAAGTTCTGGAATACATGTGTAGAATGTGCAGGCTGGTTACATAGGCATTAATGTGCCATCCTGGTTTGCTGCACTTATCAACCCATCATCTAGGTTTTAAGCCCCACATGCATTAGGTATTCGTCCTAATGTTCTCCCTCCCCTTGCCCCCCACCCCGTGACAGGACCCAGTGTGTGATGTTCCCTTCCCTGTGTCCATGTGTTCTAATTGTACAACTCCCACTTATGAATGAAAACATGTGGTGTTTCGTTTTCTGTTCCTGTGTTAGTTTGCTGAGAATGATGGCTTCCAGCCTCATCCATGTCCCTGCAAAGGACATGAACTCATTCTTTTTTATGGCTGCATAGTATTTCATGGTATATATGTGCCACATTTTCTTTATCCAGTTTATCATTGATAGGCATTTGGGTTGGTTCCAAGTCTTTGCTATTATAAGCAGTGCTGCAGTAAACATACGTGTGCTTGTGTCTTTATCGTAGAATATTTATAATCCTTGGGTATATACCCAGTAATGGGATTGCTGGGTCAAATGGTATTTCTGCTTCTAGATCCTTGAGGAATTGCCACACTGTCTTCCACAATGGTTGAACTAATTTACACTCCCACCACCAGTATATAAGCATTCTTTTTCTCAACAGCTTCACCACCATCTGTTTTCTGACTTTTTATTAATCTCCATTCTAACTAGTATGAGATGGTGTCTCATTGTGGTTTTGATTTGCATTTATCTAATGATCAGTGATGATGAGCTTTTTTTCATATGTTTCTTGGCCACATAAATGTCTTCGTTTGAAAAGTGTCTGTTCAGATCCTTTGCCCACTTTTTGATGAGGTTGTTTGTTTTTTTCTTGTATGTTTGTTTAAGTTCTCTGTAGATTCTGGATATTAGACCTTTGTCAGATGGATAGATTGCAAAAATTTTCTCCCATTCTATAGGTTGCCTGTTCTCTCTGATGCTAGTTTCTTTTGCTTTGCAGATGCTCTTTAGTTTAATTAGATCCCATTTGTCAATTTTGGGTTTTGTTGCAATTGGTTTTGGTGTTTTAGTCATAAAGTTTTTGCCCATGCCTATGTCCTGAATGATATTGCCTAGGTTTTCTTCTAGGGTTTTTATGATTTTAGATTTTACATTTAAGTCTTTAATCTATCTTGAGTTAATTTTTGTCTAAGGTGTAAGGAAGAGATCCAGTTTCAGTTTTCTGCATATGGCTAGTCAGTTTTCCCAGCACCATTTATTAAATAGGGAATTCTGACAGGATTTTTTTTAATGGTCACCCATTTTTTGAAAAATTTTTCCAATACTTGAAAAAGGATTTGCTCTGGTATTCAGCAAGTGGTCTGGTCCCAGGCTCTGGAGAATTAGATAGTGACATCTCAACAACTCAACCCATGTCTGATGCACAAGGTATTCCAGATTGCAATGGGCTTCCACTGTGTTCTCATGGCAGGGAAAGAGGCAGGGTTGAGAAGGCATGGGATGAAGTCTCATTATTTACACATGAGTTGTGATATTTCCATTAGGCATTTAAGCACATAGAGCAAGGCCTGTGTGCTCTTTTTGAAGCCAGTGTCCTCAGTGTCACTTGAAAAGAAACAACTTTCTGAAATCATTAAAGAATAAAAATGGCTTTTGCAACCAAAGCAAAAGACCAAACACAACACAACTAGTGGGATGGTCCCATATGTTAACTTTATTCCTTTCTCCCACAGCCCTTTTCATACGTATCCAACAGAAGAAATTTATTTTCTGCCTTGCGTGAAAACATGGGCTAGTCCATGAATTTTCTGGTCTTCTGTGTTATTATTGATAGTGACTTAAACTGAATATTAGTAACACAGTCAATTTAAGTCCTGTGGCCAGTTTAAATTGCCACACTCAGTGTTGATTCAGAAATTAGAATGCCCAGTCAATATGTGACACAGCGCACAGTTCAGTTCTCCTAGCCTTAGCTATGACCTGTTCAAGGCCAGTCTTCAAGGAGGGGAGTAAGGCTTGTTTATTTTCTTTCCCTCAAAAGTCTCTTTCCAAACTTTTTAGGTCTTGTGTTTGACCTGTAAATAGTGGGGCACGAGCACAGAAGAGGAAAGAGGAGAGCAAACATTTTTTGCCTGGCAATAACTATGGTCATATGGCTTTGAGTTTTCTGGGCCCTGGCAGGTGTGTGAAGCAGTCTACTTCTCTTGAAGCCACTTGGAGTTTTTCTCTGAGCCTCCTCTGGTGGGTCCTTCCAAATGAACTAGCTCTGAGAAATAAGCAAAGCACTGTAATAGTCCAGGCACCTGCTGCTCCACTCCACAAGGACTCTCTCCAGGTTCCAATAACTTTCCAGGCAGTTTCTTGGGCCAGTACTAAATGGCTTAAGCCAGTTCTCCTTGCCCATGACACACATCTGATCTATGAAAAACACTCATAAATCCTTTGCTCGCACCCACAGGCCATACTGCAGCAGCTCCTCTCCTTTCTTTCCACCAACACAGAATGGATGCCGGCTCCCCTGGCTGCACCCTGAAGGAGCTGGCGCCAGGGCTTGTTCTCAGTAATCTTGGAGAGAATTACAAAGATGGGTAGATTCTACTTTTCCACCCATTCTATTCCCCCAGGGACCCATATTTCCTTCACTTTCCTTTGACTGAGGTACTAAAAAGTCCAACATTACCAGGTACATAAAGAGCACCAAAAGTACCCACAAATTTTGAGCCATAAAGGGTGAGAGTGAAAGGTTGCTATGGAAAAGGGATAAACAGCTGGTGTGAAACACTTTAGACATTCAGACACCATATGAACAGAAATGAAGAGGTGTGAGTGTCCAGTGTCACATGCTGCAGAGAAGTTAGTCTGAGGACTGAGCAATGGCCACTTGATGGAAAAATTAGAAAAACATCGTTGCCCTTTGAGAGAACTGTTTAGTAAAGGGATGGGGCCAAAGTGAAAATGCATGTATGTAGTTCTTTATTTATTGCTCTCTCCAAATTCAGACTTGATAAAATGTTTAGGCGTAATGAATAGTGACAATTGTCTAAAATGTCTTTATTCAGTATGTTTTAAGCCTTTTTTCCCCCAAACGCATATTTTCAGGATGTAAATCTGGCTTTCTTTTCAATATTCATTCATTCACTGGCCCACTTATTTGCCCATTTAGACATACAGGTCTCTTTTAAGTCTACAACATTATCATCTCACTTTACTTGCCAGGCCAAAAATGAAACTGCAAATATGTATAGAATGACAATCTTCTTCATGTGCCTTTATAATGTCTTCATGTGCCTCAACTTTCATTTGCATCTATAATGTCTACCTTGACCACCTCAGAGTAAAATTATTCCTTCATCATCTGGGCTCTTTTTATGCGTTTTCTTATGTTGGTTTTCATTTTGAATGCGTATTTCTTCTCTCCTGAAATAGAGTTAAGAACTATACATGTGACGGATGGACTGTGTCTTATGCATTGTCACCACACCAAGCTGTTCTGCCTTAATTTTAAACATTCCATTTTTTCCCCTATTTCTACAAGGCAAGAGCTCTGAGCATACCATACAACTACATTATGTTATAACTAGTTGTAACATAATTGGAGTTTTATGCATCAAAGCTTTGTGCATGCACAGATGGTAGGCAAACTCCTTGAATTCCCCCAGTAACCATGATTTAAGCTTAGTTGTTCAACACTAAAATATTAAATATTAATTGTGTACCATACACCAGACACAAAAGAGCTACCTTTAAGGAGCTTGTACCGGGATGCATATATTAGTTTTCTATTGCTGCTCTAACAAATCATCACAAACACAAAGTAACACAAATTTATTATCTTAGAGTTCTGGAGATCGGATGTCTGAACGGGGTCTCACCAGGTTAAAATCAAGGTGTTAGCCAGGCTGTATCTCTTCTGGAAAGTGCAAGGTAGAATTCATGTCCTTCCCTCTTCCAGATCCTCAAGGCTGCCTGCATTCCCAGGCTCACGGTCCCCTTTCATCTCCAAAGCCAGCAAGGGTGTATTTAGTCCTCACATGGCCTCACTCTGGTCTTGCTCCCTTTGTTACATCTGCTTCTCTGACTCTAACTTTTCTACCTTCTTTCTCTACGTTTAGAACTCTTGTGATTGCATTGGGCTCACTTGGCTAATCCAGGATCATCTCCGTATTTTAAGGTCAGCTGATCAGCAGACTTACTACCTCAATGACATGTAACCTAACATAGTCAAAGGTTCCGGGGCTGAGTATGTGAACATCTTTGGGGAGCCATGATTCTGCCCACCATATTGGAAGATACAGTATGTCATAAATGGGTAAAAGAAGATATTTTTATGATGTCAGAAAAGTATACCTAGAGGGAAATGGAGGAGAGAAAGACACAAAGGATTCTGTGTTTATTTCTGCCTTGGAGAGAGCCAGATATGGCTCTAAAAACAAGTGTCATTGGAATTAAAGTCCTAAAAATGGTATTATGTCTCACCAGGCTAATCAATGAGATGATGGTGGAAAAAAGTAATTCTGAGCAAAGAGGACAGCAGGAGCAAAAATGCTTATTCACGACACAGCATGACAAGGTAATGCAAATTGAAAGCATTTTAAATACTGCACAAAAGTGCAGCATACCAAAATACAAAATTAGAGAAGAAAGCAGAGGCCATTTTAGGAAAAGCTTTGCATAACATATTGAGGATTTGGGACTTTATCTTGAAACTACTGAATTACACTTAAGGGGTTTTTAGCAACCAATTAGTATGATAAGGTTTGTGTTTAAGAGCAATTACTTTTAACAACAGTGGAACAGGATTGGAAGTAAAAATTCAGTTGTGTTTTCGTCAGCAAATGATGAGAGCCTAAACTGAAGGAGTTGCAGAGAGGGTGGAAAGAACATACCGATGAAAAAATGAGGAGAAAAATTTTGAGACTTGATGAGTGATTGGATTTAGAAGGTGAAAGGGGAGAAAAGTTTTCAGGTTGATTCACAGGATTTGGTGTGAGTGATAGGTACTATCCAGGGAAAAGGGATTATAAGAAGAAGAATATGTTTACAGATAAAGATAGAGATGAGATCTATTTGAGATACCTTTATTTTAAGATACTTGCAAGAAATCCAGGTGAAGATTTCCAGGAGGTTGTTAGTTGTATTGGCCTGGAAATAAGACAAGTGTGTACTATAAATGTAGATATGACACATCATTATGTAATGGTAGTTGAGACTATAAAAATGATTAAGTATAAAATGCAAAGAAGAGCTGAACCGGGGCAGAAACCTGGAGATCACTGATATTTAAAGAATGGGTGCAAGAAGAGAATCCAACTCAGGAAATTAAGAAATAACAAGGAATACGAGGAGAATACTAAGAGACAAAAATGTTGTAGAAATCAAAGGAGGAGAGATTTTCAAGGAGGAAATAATATTGTCAACTATCAGAGGAAAGCCAAATCAGATGATGATTAAAAACCCATTCAACTTGGAGATTAGGAGGACTTTGCTGACCTTCGCTAGTATCATTGAAGAGAAGGAAGAGAAACCTAACTAGTGAATAAAAGAATAGACTGGTGATAAGACTATACTTTCAATGTTAGTAGGTTTGAAGGAAAGAGTCAGCAATAATTTGAATCCAAGGAGGTTT